>NW_024870824.1:8050000-8716250 GCF_019054845.1 Dipodomys spectabilis
GGTTCTCTTTCAGTGGTAATTTTAATTAGGTTTATTTAACAACTCACTTCAAATATCCACATTTCATATCAGTACATAGTTCCAATCCACAAGTTTTGCAATTTGTAGTGTTCATTATATTGATATAACATGCTTTTTAATACTCCTAAAGTAGCATTATTTATAGTTAATCTAGTTTGAGATTATTCTTTAAATTTAACATCTCTTCTTTTTTATAATTTATCATATTTCATGAGGTATAATATTCTAATGAGAGTACAAAATGTATTCAATTTATATTCTGTATTATTTCAAAATTGCATGTTTATAGAAGTCAACAATTATAGATGAATATAGCAAACTTCTTAATTTTCATTATTGTTGCTTCTAAGCACATTCATAATAAATGAGGAAAATGAAAATTAAACCATTTTAAGTCATTTTAAAAGTGTGCTTTCCACTTGACATGAGATATTTATTAAGGCATATGGTAGGATGACAGGTTCGTTTGTATATTCAGAGGTGCAAATGTAAAAATCTTGGCCTTTTGTAATCTCAGGAAGGCACATAGAATTTCAATGAAGTATCTATCTAGAAGAGATGAATTATTCTAACTATTGTGAGAATAGAATCCAATCTCTATGGAAGCAACTTATTTGATTGTTTCCCTTTGAGTGTTCTGAAAATTCAGAAAATTGCAAAATAAACTGTTAATCTCCATTAATTTGTATTTAATTAAAATCCATTAATTTTAATGTATTAAATTAATATCTATTAAATTGTATTTGATTAAAATTAAACACAAGTCCATTCTCGTTGTCCTGAAGTCTGTATTGAAATCCTCTCAGCTAGAATTGGCATTTCTATTGAACTTAGTTTTTATGGTGCCAAAATTAAATAAGTCTTGCAGGATTCCTGGGGCTTAAAAACATTTGGATAGTCACTCATTTATTTGCCAAATATAATTCTAGATGGTATGAGCACTCTTTTTTCCTATAAACATAAATTTAGAAATAAATTTTAGTATTTTCTTGTTAAAGTCACCACTTAGCTTTTAGCACTGTAAAGCAAAGTTTTGAAGTGAATTTAAATTTGTATCTAGTGTGATTATGATACTAAACTAGACTCAAACTCAATTATGTATCAATATAGTTAAATATCAACTAAATCTACTGAAGTAATTCATTAAATTCTTTATTCTTTGTGTATGTGTGTGTGTGCATGTGTGTGTGTGTGTGTGTGTGTGTGTGTGTGTGTGTGTGCTGGTTCTAGGGCTTGACCTTAGAGCTTGGACACTGTTCCTGAGCTTTTGTACTCAAGACTAGTGTTCTACCTCTTGAGGTAGAGTTCTTCTTTCAGCTTTTTTGATGTTTAATTGGAGTCTTTACTGCCAGGCTGGCTTTGAACTATGAGCCTCAGATCTCAGTTGCCTGAGTAGTTAGAATAACAGAGTATGAGCCACTGGCATCCATGCTACAAATGGCTTGTGATGTAGAGGTGTCACATAGAAATAAGGACATCAACCCGAAAGGAACTTGGCAAGACATAAAGTTTATCTGCTACTTTAGCTGAGCTCAGGTTCACAATCTGCAAAAGGATATGGCTTAATTAATTCAAGGTGCTTCTAACAGGATGTCTTTATTAAAATGCAACAGGTAAAGGATGTAACAAATTAACAAAAGGCCAACCCACCTAGCCAAGCAGGAACTTTTCAGAAAAAAAAACAATTCTTACAAAATTAACAGAAAAGAAGCAAACTATTTTAATAGAAAAGATGACTTTCTCATACCCAGCTCTCTTCCTTATTCTTAAATGGTGCTTCCTTGCAAATGACATTTTTTGAAAAACATAGTTTCTCTGTACCTCCTATTACTTTATTCTGGGAATATCTTCTCCTTAAGTTTTGTAAAGTCAAACCTATATTAATCTAGTCCTGTTGTTTATGTCAAATGTGCATGTATGATTAGCCAGTAGTGTGAATGAGCATAGATTTAAAAAATTAAACTGGTTTTCCTCTGTTCTTTTGGTATTCAACACTGTCAATGAAACATAGAATGTTAGTCTACTCAGTCTTTTCTCTATAAACCTCTTTACTCTGTTTTAGACTGTTTTCCTTTTTATGTCATTTATTTCTTATGTTTTATTAATGAGAGGTTTCATTGTAAGATTTCTGATGTACATATAATGTACTTTGATCATAGTCATCCCTTCCATACTTTTTTTTATTCCCCACTGATAGTCTCCCTTCCTCCTTTTCATAGCTTTTTTTTTTTTTTAAGATCTACCAACCAGGGAGAAGATGGTCTTTACTAGCCCACGGCAATCCTCTTTACTTTTTCCTAGCTGGTCAGGTCTGAAGAGCAGGATAAGGCACAGGGTGTGTGGGGATAGGGATCCGAGGATTAATTTTGCTCCAGTACAACATTGCAGCAGAAGCTTGATGAGAGCAAAACTGGTGAGACTTGATGCATTCAGTCAGAGTCACTGAGGATTGCTTGCCATGCTTGTGGTGTTTGTGCATCTTTTAATGTGGTTTCTTTATTTTCTTCAGTGCTTTCTTGTCCATTGTAGCTCATGCATCTACCATGCCAGGAACCAGGGGATTCACAGGACACATGCCAGGTGCAGGGTGTGTGGGTATGGGAGAGGGTAAGGACCTGAGGATGGCATCCTGGATACTGTGGCTGTGGCATAGGTTAAGGAGGCCCATATGGAAGGAAACCTGGGCTCCCCTGGGGAGCTCCTGAGGGAAGGGGACAGGATTGGAACCTTCAGGGCACCCTATGTAGGGGCTACTTAGATTTTGTGCTGCCTGCCCAGCATTTGGATGCCACATGTTCAGGTGTTTTCCCAAGCTTTTCCTCCACCACCTGGATGGTCCTCCCATGCCTTTTTCTTAATTTTGTTTTTTGTAGTTCTGGGATTTGAACTCAAGGTCTTGTGCTAGCTGGGCAAGTGCTCTACCACTTGAGCCACATTCCTGACCATATTTTCTTTTTTCTCAAGTAGAATCACTAATTTGTAAACAGAAACATGTTTTTTGTTTACTTCAGGATAGCCATTTGTGGCTAGCTTGAGAGGGAATTTCAATGATGCTTTGATTAGCATTTTCTTTGTGTATTTTGGACACTTCTTCATATTTTTTACTTTCTATTCTTCCTTTGAAAACTGTTCATTTGGTTATTAATTATATTACTGTTTCTGTTTTTTAACTCTTTATATTCTAGTTTTGTCTTGTCAAATAAATAGCTGGCAAATACTTTCTCCTATTCTATAAGCTTTCGCTTTGTCCTTATAATTTATTTCCTTGGATGGCAGAAAGATTTTTAATCTGATGAAATTCGTGCTCTTACTTATAGCAATTGAAGTCGTTTTCTGTACTTGTATTTGAAGGGCTTTCTCTAGTAGTCTCAATAATTTATGCCTTACATTGAGGTTTTTGAACCATTTTGAATTGAATTTTTGTACAAGATTAGAGATATAAGTCTAGTTTTAATTTTCTACATGTCAATATCCAATTTTCTCAGCATCATTTGTTGAAGGGATGTTTTCTCAAAGGCCTCTGCCTCTATTGTGATGAGCACATGGATATAATTTTTGTGCCTGATTCCACTTCTGTATCGTAATATGTTCATTGATTTGTGTGTGTGTGTGTGTGTGTGTGTGTGTGTGTGTGTGTGTGTGTGCGCGTGTGTGTGTGTCATGGGTATTGAACTCTAGGCCTGGGCACTGTCCCTGAACTCTTCAGCTCACGGCTAGCACTCTACCACTTGAGCCACACTGCCACTTCTGGCCTTTTCTTTTTATGTGGTGCTGAGGAATTGAACCCAGGCCTCATTCATGTGAGGCAAGCACTCTACCATTGAGCCATCTTCCCAGCCCCAATATGTTCATTGATTCAGGTATGCTAAACCATTTTTCTGAGTATAGGAACTCCTGCATGGTTTTGATTTCCATTTGTGTGGCATATCATTTTACTTTGTCTCTCTGTGTGTCTCCTAGGGAGATTTGTGTGTCTTGTATACAACAAGTAGTCCTTTCTTTCCTTTTTTCTTTTTTCCTTGCTTCCTTCCTTTCTTTGTTTCCTTCCTTTTCCTTCTTTCTGTCTTTTCCTTTCCTTCCTTCCTTCCTTCCTTTCTCCCTTCCTTTCTCTTTCTTTCTTCCTTTCTCTTTCTCCCTCCCTCCCTCCTCCTTCCCTCCCTCCCTCCCTTCCTCCCTTTCTTTCTCTTCCTTCCTTCTTTCTTTCTTTCTCTTCCTTCTTTCTTTCTTTCTTTCTTTCTTTCTTTCTTTCTTTCTTTCTTTCTTTCTTTCTTTCTTTCTTTCTTTCTTTCTTTCTTTCTTCTTTCTTTCTTTCTTTCTTTCTTTCTTTCTTTCTTTCTTTCTTTCTTTCTTTCTTTCTTTCTTTCTTTCTTTCTTTCTTTCTTTCTTTCTTTCTTTCTTTCTTTCTTTCTTTCTTTTCTTATAGTGTGGCTTATAGTGTGAACTCCCTGAGCTCTTTTTGACATAGGCTAGTACTCTACCACTTTGAACCACAGCACCATTTACGGTTTTCTGGTGGTCAATTGGAGATAAGAGTCTCATGTACTCTGCTGCTCAGGCTGAGTTCCGAACAATGAACCTCAGATCTCAGCCTCTGAGTAACTAGGATTACATGTGTTAGCCACTGGTGCTAGGCAGATTTTTTTCCTAATCCAAACCCATCAGAATCTTTAATTAAAGAGTTAATATAATTCACATTTAGAGTTAATATTGAAATATTTGCTGAGGCCTGTAATTTTGTTGTTTTCAGGTTGTTTTGACTACTATTTACTTTGTTGAGTAATATTTGATCTTTTCTTGTTCTTCTTGGGAGTTTGCTTGTTTACTAAATAGTGCATGATTGATTCCTTCCTTCTTTTCATCTACTTATATATTGCATATCTTGAACTTTACTTTTTTTGGACCTCTCATATTTGTAGCTGGCTTTCTTCCCCATGTATAGGTTGTTGTCCTTGTTTTTATTAAGTATCTTCTACAATGCTGGTTGGCTTAGTGATACAAACTGCTTTAGTTTGTGCTTATAGTGAATGGTCTTTATTTCTCCATTGAGTTTTATAATTTTGAGGGGGGGGGGTCTGGTCATGGGGCCTGAACTCTGGGCCTGGGCGCTGTCCCTCAGCTCTTCAGCTCAAGGCTAGCACTCTACCACTTGAGCCACAGCACCACTTCTGGCTTTTTTTGCTTATGTGGTGCTGAGGAATTGAACCCAGGGCCTCATGCATGCAAGGCAAGTGTTCTACCACTGAGCCACCTTCCCAACCCTCCATTGAGTTTTAAAGAAGAAGTAGATCTTGATTGGCAGTTATTTGGTTGACATAATTTTAGAGTTTTGACTGAGAGCTCTTATAGATTCTGATAGATTTATAAATGAGTTGGTATTTTTCTTTTGCAGCTTTTGATATTCTTTGTTCTGTAGTGTTAGCATTTTGATTGTGTGATGTGAGGTGCTTTTCTAGTCTTGTCTATTTGGGGTTCTATGTTCCTCCTATTTTTATATGTCCATACCTTTCCTTGGATTTGGGAAATGGAAATTTTCTGCTGTAATTTCATTGAATAGATTCTGTGTATGTGTGAGTGTGTGTGTGAGAGAGAAAGATATACAGAGAGATACAGAGAAACAGGCAAAAAGACATGCTTTAGTTGGTTTCTCAGCTCCTTCTATACATGGATTCTAAGGTTTGCACTTTTGATCTTGTCCCAATGTTCTTTGAAATTGGAGACATGCTTGTTTACTTTTTCCTTTCTGTTGCTTGGTCTAGTCTACTGACAATGCTTTCTAGGTCTTATTTGATTTGTTGATTTTTTTCATATACAAACATTCTGTTTGTATTATTTTGTTATTTTTTTTGGCAAAGAATCTTGATATCAGCTGAATGCTTGGGGATCACATCTGTAATCCTAGCTCCTCAGAAGGCTGAGATCTGAGGATCATGGTTTGAAGCCAGTCTGAGCAGAGAAGGCCATGATACACTTATTTCCAATTAACTACCAAGAAAGCTGGAGTGGAGCTGTGGCTCAAGTGGTAGAGCACTAAGTGTGAATACAAAAGCTCAGAGACAGTGCACTCGGACTGTGAGTTCAAGCTCCAGGACTAGCACATACACAAAAAAGAATCTGGGGCTGGGAAGGTGGCTCAGTGGTAGAGTGCTTGCCTCACATGCATGAGGCCCTGAGTTTGCTTCCTCAGTACCACATAAACAGAAAAAGCCAGAATGACGCTGTGGCCTAAGTGGCAGAGCACTAGCCTTGAGCTGAAGAGCTGAGGGATGGCACCTAGGCCCAGAGTTCTTTGTGATCAGTAATCATTCTTTTTATTTATTTTTGTTTTTGTTTTTGTCGGTCATAGGGATTGAACGCTAGGCCTAGGCACTATCCCTCAGCTCTTCAACTCAAGGTGAGCACTCTACTGCTTGAGCCACAGGGCCACTTCTGGTTTTCTGAGTGGTTTATTGGAGATAAGAGTTTCATGTACTTTCCTGCCTGGGCTGGCTCTGATCCGAGATCCTTAGTCCTTAGCTTCCTGAGTAGCTAGGATTACAGGTGCTAGCCATCGATTCTGGGCTTCAATAATCTTTCTTAAAGTTAGAATTTGAGTTCTTTTGTTCTCCAATGTTAGCCTACAATGCAGGAGGATCCATTATTATTCTGAGTTTAATACTAGCAGGAGGTGTGTGTTGGTCCTGTGGCTAGGTGTGTAATTCTATTTTCCAGGTTTGCCTGGTTTATTTTGTGGCTATGACTTCAGCTTCTCCTCCATCCTGGGAAATAGGTTTGGGAGGGAAACGTAAGGTACAATTTTCATCTAAGCAGTGAATGCATGTTCCAACATAAATATAAGCCCCTTAATAAATACTAGGAGATTGATTAGTTCCATGCCTATAAAGAAATCTCTATGCAGTCAGTAAGTGAACTTAGAAGAGACTTCACTGACTTTTCAACAAAAATACAGAATTTACAGAATTAGCTGTCAAAAATAACAAGCAAAAAGGCAATTGAAAACAGCAAGAACGCCAGGCGCTGATGGCTCACGCCTGTAATCCTAGTTACTCAGGAGGCTGAGATCTGAGAATCGTGGTTCAAAGCCAGCCCAGGCAGAAGAGACCACGAGACTCCTATCTCCAATAAACCATCAGAAAACCGGAAGTGGTGCTGTAGCTCAAGTGGTAGAGCACTCGCCTTGAGCTGAAGAGCTGAGGGACAACCCCCAGGCCCAGAGTTCAAGCCCCACGACTGATAAAAAAAAAAAAAAAAACAGCAAAAACTACAACCCTAAAACAGTAGAATTTAATTTGTAGAGTTGACAAATTAATTAAAAGGCTTACTTCTCAGGAAAATGTATGAAATATTTAAATAAAATGTAACCAAAATGCAAGAATATAATAACAAATTAAAACTGTCCCTAAGGGAACAGTTGTACACTGCTCCAGTGGCTGTAAATTAGTGCAGTCATGGAAAACTATATGGAGGTTCTCAAAAAACTAAAAGTAGAATCATCATAAAATACAGCAATCCCACATTTGTGTATGCATTTAAAAGATTTAAATTGGTATATTGAAAAGATATTTTATCTTCTATACTCATTGAAGCATTATTCACAATAGGCAACCAAACTATTGGTTAAATCAACCAAAGTATTGATTCTAGTGTCCATCAATTGGATTAATGTAAAAGTAAAATATACACATATATACAATAATACTTTTACATGAAGGAAAATTCTATTAAAAAGGAAGAATTACAAAAATATATGTATGTAAATAATCTTATTATATGCTGTCTATCAAAGACACAATTTATATTTGTAGATACAAATATGATGAAAGTTAAAGGATGAAAAAGATAGACCATCTAGACAATAATAAAACATATGACATCTGAGGAATTGCTACATTAATACCAGACAAAATAGGCCATAAAAATGAGTTAAAGATTACTAAATATACAATTGAAGAAGGCTATTTCAAATGATGAATGGTCCAAATAATTAGGAAGATCCACAATTACATATGCACTTAATAATAAAGCCACCAAAACAATTGAAGCAAATCTGACATAAATAAGTAGGCAATTCTATAGTGATAATAGGAAAGTTTAATACTACCACTCTCAATAATACATGTATAGAAGAATAAAGTCACAAAATAGCATAGAACCAAGAAAAAACACTTTATTTGATATTTCAGAATAAGCATAACTGATAGAATCCTCTATCCCTAAGTAGGAGGATACATATTCTTTTCAAGTGCATATGAAATACTCTTCATTATGGAGTACATATTAAGTAATAAAATGTCTCAATAAGTGTTTTGGTCAGTCATGGAGCTTGAACTCTCAGCCTGGGCACTGTCCCTAGCTCAAGGTTAGTGCTTTACCACTTTGATCCACAGTGATCCTGAGTAGCTAGGGTTACAGGCTGGAGCCACCAGCATCTGGCTTAGTCCTAATACATTTTAAAGAATCGAGATCATACAAAGTATGTTCTCCAATGACAATAGAATGAGAATTTGGAAATTAAAAATAACACATTTCTAAATAGCTAATAGGTCACAAGGTATACTGTATACTACTTTTAACATTATAAAATAAAAATGAAATCACCACATGCCAGAAATTATAGCTTAAAATACCAGTTTTTTTAAATGGATAACTCAAACTTCCACTTAAGGAACTAGACAGAGGAGCACATACTAAACTCAAAGAAAGCAAAAGGAAATTAGTATATTAGAGTATAATGAATGCAGTCTAAATACATTGCTCAAATCTATCAAAATAGAGCATATGGGGAAAGAAGGAGAGGAGAAGGAAGAATGATAGAGGAGGTGAGAGGGATTGAAATATATTGTAAATATATGGAAATGTAAAAATAAAATCTACCTTCATATAACTTATGTAAGGTAATTTTCAAAACATTAAAGATTGAAGTAGAAACAAATAAGTGAATAGAACAACAATAGTAAATCTACTGAACAAGAATAGAACAACAATAGTAAATCTACTGAACAAAAACTTGGTACTTTGTAAAAAGTAATTTTGCAAAACATTTGGACGAACTGATGTAGAAAAATAAATAAGAGATTCAACTTAGCAAACTAAAAATAGAGTGGAAAGTATAATCTACCTTATAAGGGTTAAACAAGTCTGTAAGAGAATGATGTGAACAACTTAAATCAAAATATTGGAAAACATAGATGAATGGAAGATTTCCTAGAAACACCCAAAGCCAATGAGAAAAAAGTACAAACTCTTTATTTTTTGCCAGTCTTAGGGCTTGAACTCAGGTCCTGGTTGAGCCACAGCACTACTTCTGGCTTTTCTGTTTATGTGTGGTACTGAGGAATTGAACCCAGGGCTTGATACATGCTAGGCACTCTACCACTAAGCCACATTCCCAGGCAAGTACAAACTCTTAGTAGGCCTTATTAAAGCATGAAGTTGGTAAGCAAAAATTTTCCACAAAGATTGGCCCATCATCAGATGACTTCACTGATGAATTCTACCAAACATTTGAAGAATTAACACCAATACCAGACAAAAATCGTTTTTAAAAAATAGAGGATCAGGGGCCACTTATTAACTTATTACGTGAAGGGAAAACTAACTTTAAATAATTTCAGGCAAATATAATGCAAGAAGACAAAACCACATACCAGTTTCCTTCATGAATATAGTTGTAAAATTTTTGGATCAAAATTTTAGTAAACTGATTTTGGTAACATCAAAAGTTACATACCATGGCCAAGAAGGATTATCTCAGGATTGCAATGTTGGTTCTACATACAAAAATCAATCAAGACAATAAACTTTGTTAACAGAATAGATGACAAAAAACACAGAATTGTCTCAATGCAGAAAAGCATTTTGCAATATCCAACACCATCATGATTATGAAACATTCAAGAAATTATGAATAAAACTCTTCAACATGGAAAACCACATCTAAAGTCCCTAAATTAACCTGATGTTTATTAATGAAAAACTGAAACTTCTTTTTCTCTCAGGAACAAAGCAGGAAACTTATTTTCACTATTCTAGTAATGTGTTGAAGTTTCCAGGTGTAGCAATTAGAAAATAAAATTATTCAGGTTGAAATATAAGTTGTATGGTTTGAGGAATCATCCCTGAGGTTTATGCTAGACTATCCTTCTAAACCTCCCTTCTTGATTGTAACTTTTAATCCTTTACATAAATCTAATCTATACGTATAAATTTTCTCCGGTGCTTAAGGGATTTCATTATATATGTCATTTTTATTTTTTCATCTAATCAATCTGTGAAAATACTCGTTTTCTTTCCAATTTTTAAATTGATTAAAATTCCCTTTGCTGCTATGTCCAATCCTGTCTCCAAAACATTTGAAAGTTCTAATAATAAGTGCAAACTTGAATACAAATACATTTTACCTGTAATGTCTATGTAACCAAGACAAGGCTGGATGTACTCTCTGTAAATTATCTAAACAGTTGTTCACGTCTTCACTGCTACTTGAACATACAACAAATTGTGAAGCTACAATGTACATTTTAAACCACGAATCTATCACTTGACATAGTGTAGGACCTTGAGTAGGTTTGAAACGCTCTGTGCCTTACTTTTATCCCCTATAAATGTAGTCAATGAAAGTGCCAATTCATATCGATTTGGGGGGCAGATTAAAATTGATTATAATATGCAAAATGCTTCAATAATACCTGAATATATCATTATTATTATTTAGCTTTCATTTGCGTTTGGATTGCAAAGGGAACTGGAAAGAACTGAGTCTCGGCACTTACTTTGCCATCATTTAGGAATAAGAAAACATAATTTGAGTTTAGTTCTGAATCTTGAGTTTCAATCTAACTAAAATCTAGGTACTATATTAGGAATAATTTTCTATTTATTTTGAGGGAGGATTGTTTTACATTTATGCAAAAATAATATTATTTCCTATTATTTCAGTGCATATGCCTTATTTCATTTAATCCTAACATATGTATATTTTCTTATTGTAAATGAAAAAGAAAATTTTAAGTGTTATTACTCTCATCACTATATTCATTATAAGAACTAAATAATAGAAATAGAAATTTAATTAAATAGAATTTAGCAGGGATTATAATCTCACCCTTAAGAATTCTGTACTGACTTCTAGATGTCAAAGGTCAGCTATATAAGTTCACAATAATCTGCTTATATACACAGAAAAATTTAGTGAAATTTTTTGAACTGGGTGCTTATTGAATAACTACTATAATCCATGCTACAACTATAATTTCAATAAGACTTTTTTTTTTTTTAAACCAGAGGTAGGGCCTGAACTCTGGGCCTAGGCACTGTCCCTCAGCTCCTCAGCTCAAGGCTAGTGCTCTACCATTTGAGCCATAGCATCACTTCCAGCTTTTTTCTGCGTATGTGGTGCTCAGGAATCGAGCCCAGAGCCTCATGCATGCAAGGCAATCACTCTACCACTGAGCCACCTTCCCAGCTTCTCAGTAAGACTTTTTTTTAAACTGAAGGACTTAGATTGTTAAAATCCTTTTGAAATAATTCATTTAACATGAGTTATATATTGTAATTGATAAGATGATTAAATGACAAAATATTAAAGGGGAAATAATTCTTTATGTGGCAAGGTAAGTGCACTCCATCCAATATACTAATTGTAATTAGTTAACTGGCTGTCTCCAGTGTAGCAATGCTTTCTTTCTGTATTTGAGAAGTCTCAATAGTTGTACACTGTGCTCCAATCCATCCTTTACACAAATTTCTCCCATTTACATTGCAAGAATAGAGAAGCCACTAGCCGACCTTTGATCACGGATTAGAACATTTCCAGTCAGTGCTTCTTGTTTGTCTCCAAATTAACTGGTCAAGGAATATAATATCTGCAATACGAAGAGTGAATGTGATAGCAAGCAAACATACTGTAAAAAATATTTTACATCTGTCTAAATACATAAGTACAGTTTAATGCCTTTATCTTATTAAAATTCAGTAAATTTTACTTTCTTGGTTTTTATCTTGATATAATCATAGTAAGAAGGAAGCAGAATCATCACACCTTCTTATTCCTTAAGCTTCAATTTTCTTTTCCATAAAAATACTTTTTCTTCTACAGTTTTGTCTAAAAGTCTGTAATATTTTGCTTTAATTCTAATTTTAATGTTTTCACAGTATAAATGTTTTAATACAAAACAAGGTAGTGATTTATTCAAATGTGTTGCTATTTGCATATCAGCATAGAATATTACTATGTATCCTTTGAAATACAGCACTTTTTAAGAATCATGTGTTACAGAACATCTTAAACGTTTACATCATCATAAAGACTTCTCAGTATTGAAAATAAATATATTAATTTTATGGATTAAAATGATATTTTTATGAGAACTCATCTTCCTTAGTTCAATAATTCCAAGGAGAAATAGTCTTTTGAAGTTCCACTGATATAAGTGTAGGAAAACTAAGATATTTGTTTCCTTAGGGATCAAAGTTGTCCTACTTAGTTCTCAATAATGTAATAACTTGGTCAATTATGAAATTTAAAGAAATGTCAAAGTTTGATTATTATATATTCTTTCACATATAGCTTTCATTTGGAATTTTCCAAAAGTACTTGACATGAAAATGTCTAGTTTTAGACGCTGGGTGGCGCTGCAGGCTTAGGTTGTGAACACAGTAACGAGCCCAGGTTGCTCACTTACTCCTTTGTGTTCAGAGAGAATTTCCTTTGAATGCGCAAAAAGCTTTTCAAGCAGTATGGAATTACCAGCAGGATTGCTAAAGGATAGATTTAATAGAATGTAATTTTGTCGTCATTACTACAAGCAAAAAATTAGAATTGAACGCCTCCAGTGTCTGTGATTACTGAAAAATTTGGATTTAACCAAAAGAATGCAGAAGCTAAAGAGAATGCATCTTAACAGGCAAGTGATGGTCTTTATTTTTGCAGCGTTCTTGCGTCTGGTTTTCTCGGAGCCTATGCGTTTTTCTGTGAGTGAGGAAACAGGGAGTGGTTCCTTTGTAGCCCATCTTACCAAAGCCATGGGTCTGGGAATGGGGGAGCTGACTGCCCGGTCTGCCAGGGTGGTTTCTGACGATGACAAGCAGTACTTACTATTGGATTCTAAGACTGGAGATTTACTTCTGAGGGAGAAATTAGACCGAGAAGAGATATGTGGCCCTAAGGAACCGTGTGTGATGCATTTCCAAGTGTTCCTGGAAATGCCAGTGCAATTTTTTCAGGGAGAAATACTGATTGAAGATATAAATGATCATGCTCCAGTATTCCCTGATAGGGAAGTGCTCTTGAAAATACCGGAAAACAGCCACCTAGGAACTCTGTTTCCATTAACATTAGCAGAGGATTTGGATGTGGGCATTAATGGGATTCAAACCTACACAGTCAGCCCCAATGCTCACTTTTATGTGCTCACTCGAAATAATAGCGAAGGCAAGAAGTACCCAGAATTGGTCCAGGACAAAGCACTGGACCGCGAGGAACAGGCTGAGCTCAGCTTAACCCTTGTGGCTCTGGATGGTGGGACTCCACCTAGGTCTGGCACAGTCTTGGTTCGAGTCCTGATCATGGACGTCAATGACAATGCTCCCGAGTTTGTGCACTCTCCATATGAGGTGCGGGTCCTGGAGAACAGCCCACCAGATTCTGTGATTCTAAACGTGTTAGCCAAAGATGCAGATGATGGGCACTTTGGGAGTGTTTCCTATGGCTTCTTCCAAGCATCAGATGACATTAAGCAAACTTTCTCAATAAATGAGATCACGGGAGAAATTCGACTGAAAAAAGCATTGGACTTTGAGAAAGTTACTTCTTACCGTGTGGAAATGGAGGCCACGGATGGAGGAGGCCTCACTGGGAAGGGCACTGTATTCATAGAGGTGGTGGATGTGAATGACAATGCCCCGGAAATTACCATCTCTTCACTCACCAGCTCCATCCCAGAAAATGCTCTGGAGACGGTAGTTTCTGTTTTTCGAATTCGAGATAGGGATTCTGGAGAGAATGGAAAGATGGTATGCTCTATTCCAGACAATCTGCCATTCCTTCTAAAACCGACTTTCAAGAAATTCTACACTTTGGTGACAGAGAAGCCCTTGGACAGAGAAATAAGAGACCAATACAACATCACCATCACTGTCTCCGACTTGGGGACTCCCAGGCTGCAAACCCAGCTCACCTTCACCCTGCAGGTGTCCGACGTGAACGACAACGCCCCCGAATTCACGCAGTCCTCCTACACCCTGTGGGTCCGCGAGAACAACAGCCCCGCCCTGCACATTGGCACCATCAGCGCCACAGACAGAGACTCGGGCAGCAACGCCCAGCTGACCTACTCGCTGCTGCCCGGCCCGCAGCCCGGCCCCGACGCGGCGGCGGCGCTGGTGTCCATCAACGCGGACAGCGGGCAGCTGTTCGCCCTGAGGGCGCTGGACTATGAGGCCCTGCAGGCGTTCGAGGTGCGCGTGCGCGCCGCCGACCGCGGCTCGCCCCCGCTCAGCAGCCAGGCGCTGGTGCGCGTGCAGGTGCTGGACGCCAACGACAACTCGCCCTTCGTGCTGTACCCGCTGCAGAACGCGTCTGCGCCCTGCACCGAGCTGCTGCCCAGGGCGGCCGAGCCGGGCTACCTGGTGAGCAAGGTGGTGGCGGTGGACCGCGACTCGGGCCAGAACGCCTGGCTGTCGTTCCAGCTGCTCAAGGCCACGGAGCCCGGGCTGTTCAGCGTGTGGCCGCACAATGGCGAGGTGCGCACCGCCAGGCTGCTGAGCGAGCGCGACGCGCCCAAGCACAGGCTGCTGCTGCTGGTCAAGGACAATGGCGAGCCGCCGCGCTCGGCCAGCGTCACGCTGCACGTGCTGCTGGTGGATGGCTTCTCGCAGCCCTACCTGCCGCTGCCCGACGCGGCGGCGCCCGAGCGCGCGCAGCCCGACCGCCTCACTGCCTACTTGGTCATCGCGCTGGCGGCCGTGTCTTCTCTCTTCCTCTTGTCTCTGCTGCTCTTCGTGGCCGTCAGGCTGTGCAGGAGGAGCAGGGCGCGCTCGCTGGCCGGCTGCGCGCTGCCCGATGGCCCCTTGCCTGGACACCTGCTGGGCGTGAGTGGCACGGGGACCCTGGCCCACAGCTACCAGTATGAGGTGTGTCTCACAGGAGACTCTGGGAATGGTGAGTTCAACTTTCTGAAACCTATACTCCCAAAGCTCTTCGTGCAGGATGCTGTGAGAGAAGTTCAGGAGAACCCCCACTGCGGTAACGACTTTGTGTTGGGATGTTAGTTTAACAATGAATCTCTCATTAATGCTGGCAAACTATTGACATATCTTTAAGCAATTATGTTAGTAGTCCTTTCTTATCACTAGTCTAAACCTATGCATATCCCTGACAACAACACATTTATTTCCTTCTATGTGTGGGAGAGGGGGTGAGGAAGAGTTAATGGAGTTTGAACTCTGGGTCTGGATGCTGTCCCTCAGCCTCTTTGTGCTCAAGGCTAGCACTCTACCACTTGAGCCACAGGGCCACTTAGGGTTTTTGAATGATTAAGTGGAGATAAGAGTCTCACAGGGACTGTTTCTCCCTGGGCTGGCTTCTAATCACAATCCTCAGATCTCAGCCCCCTCCAGTAGCGATTACAGTTGTCCAGGTAATTTGTTTCCTATTTATTGGTCTTAATTTTATTAGACATTTTTAGTTGAACTGGATATTTTATATTTTCTCCGCATCTTTCTTCTGGTAGTTTATTATTCCACAATTATAAACTACTCATTTAGTGATAATTATGTAGGTTAATGTATTTGTGGAACATTTTAGAGCTTTTCTGATTTCAAATTTGAATATTTTGGCAAATGACTTTCACTGGAACTTTATGTTCTCAAGGTCAGAGAATTTGAAATTCCTTGCTATTACTTTCACATTTTAGGTGTTTCAAGAGAAAGAGACATTTAATTATAATAATTTGGTAGCCTGGTTTTACAATTGTCACAGAAGGTATTGAAGATCATTGAATACCCGTTAGCCTAAAACCTAGAATATTTCCTTCTCCTTAATTCTATGTTAACAGGCAGTTCACTACAATATCAGTGTATAAAACTGTGACCTTGTTGATTTTGAGTACCACATATGCTAAAGATTATTTATTTGGTTGCTACTTACCAAGAGCATTGTAAGTACTCCACAGATACTATGATTAAGAAATGTTATACTAGGTTCTGGTGGATCCTTTCTGTAATCTTAGCTAAGAGGAAGCTGAGATCTAAGGATTGTGGTTAGAAGACAGACTGAGAATTTAAATTCAGGATTGTCCATCTCCAATTAATCATCAAAAAGCAAGAACTGGAGACGTAACTCAAGTGGTAAAATATCAGCTCTGACTAAAATAGCCCAAGGGAGGTTCTCAGTTCAAAGCCAAATTCCTCGTACTGTCAGGCACACACATACACACACAGTTAAATATTTTTCATTTTGTGAAAAGTAAAGATAAAATATATAATTTGTTATCCTCTTCAGTAAATAAAATTTAAATCACTGCTTGATACCATCCTTTCCAAATATTTTAGAACTTCCATTATATTCCCAATCCATGCATGACTCATGAGGGGATCATTTTCCTCATTTCCATTTTTGGTCTATAAATACAAGCCCAACTACAGCTCATATGTCCCTCTATAGTTTTGCTAAATCTTCTTTTCTCTTTTCAGAAGTGGAAATGTCTTCTAAGTTTGGCTCTCCTCCTTAATTTTCTTTTTTGTTTGTTTGTTTTTTGTTTTTGTTTATTTTAAATTGGTGGTGGGGCTTGAACTCTGGACCTGAGCACTGTCCCTGAGCTCTTCAGCTCAAGGTGAGCACTCTACCACTTGAACCACAAGGCCACATTCAGTTTTCTGGTGGTTCATTGGAAATAAGAGTCTCATGTAATTTCCTGCCAGGGCTGGCTTTGAACTCAATCCTCAGAGCTCAGCCTTCTGAGTATCTAGGATTACAGGCATGAGCCACCAGCACCCAGCTTTATCCTGTTTAATGTTCATTATTGGTTCCCTTCAGATTTTTACGTTCAGTTATCATGCACATAGGGACAGGCTTTGTCAGCAATATAATCACTTCTTTTTTTCTTGCCAGTCCTGGGCTTGAAATCAGGGCCTGGGCATTGTTCTTGAGCTTCTTTTGCTCAAGGCTAGCACTCTACCAGTTAAGCCACAATGCCACTTCCCGTTTTTCTGTTTATGTGGTACTGAGGAATCAAGCCCAGGACTTCATGAATGATAGACAAGCACTCTACCACTAACCCACATTCCCAGCCCTATCATGGCTTCTTGTTAATTATTTTCTATTTTGTTCTTTAGTGTAATAATTATTCTAAAATAATGTAAAATTTCAACAGGGTTTAAGTTATATTTGTATGAAATAAGTGTTATTTTGTTCCTGAAGAGTTTTGAATTATCTGAATTATACTGTTGAATATTTTGTTCAATGAGCCTAATGGAGTAGTGTATAATTTTTAACTATTAAAAATATATGGATATGACTGTAAGTCAACTTCATTGAATTTTTGTCAGAATTATGAGCAATTTAAAAGTTTTCTTTACCGTCTTGTATTTGCTTTAAAATCTCACATATTCTGCTGGATTTAAGTATTGTACTTTTCTGTGAATTACTCTTTACCCTAAGATGTAATACAATAAAAAAGAAAATTTCTATCCACTTAAATTATTCTGGAAACCATTTTCAGCCTTCATTCTATTTAAGGAATTAAAATCAGCTGGCTTCAAGTGGCTCAGTCCTATAATCCCAAGTAGTCAAATTGAGAGGTTCAAGATTTGAAGCTAGACCAAGCAAGAAGTTCATAAGACTACCCATTTCAACCAATAAAAAGCAGAGCACAATGTTACATGCCTTTTGTCTCAGCAATAGCGCGAAGTATAAATAGGAGGATCACAGATGAGTTTGTCCTGAGGAAAAGTTGAAACTTCATCTTAAAAACAGCTAAAAGAAAAGGGTCTAGGCTTAGCTTAAGTGATAGAATACCTGCCTAACATATATGAAGATCTGAGTTCAAATTGAGTCTTCAAAATTGGAATGCAAAAAAGATAAAAATGACAACAGAATTGAGCACAAATATGCAAGACATAGAGTAATCAATTGTAATGACTTCTCCATTTCTTAATATTTTTTTTGCAGTATAGAGGGTTGAACCTAGAGTCTTCAGCATTATAGACAAGTACACTACACCGCTAGACCATGAAATATCTTTTCTATATGACAACTAATACAACTGGTTGAAGTTTTTACCAGCATATTTCAATGTCATAACACTTCACATTTACATTTTCTATAATTGTTTTAGTTTTGAGACAGGATCTCACTCTGTAGTCCAGCCAAGGCTGTTCTCAAACTCATGTTCCCTAATACTGGAGTTACAGATAAGTACTGCTGCTCTTGTCCCAACCTCACTTTTTTGTTTTATGAGGAAAGTTCAGTTTGTATAATTACCCATAGGAGACTAATAAAATAAGTATCTAGAATCCACCCAATCCTGCACTCATAAATCAGGGATTCTTCCTTGACTGCTAGGGGCCAGACCAGACAGCAGAGTAGGTAAATTTCTGAAATTCGTATATGAGTTTGGATTTGTGTGTGTGTGTGTGGGCATGTGTGCATGTGAGCATACATACACACACATGAGCATATGTACCGAGGCTTAAACTTGGTATTACTTTCTTTTTTTGGGTGAGGGGTCCAGTCGTGGGGCCTGAACTCTGGGACTGGGCGCTGTCCCTCAGCTCTTCAGCTCAAGGCTAGTGCTCTACCACTTGAGCCACAGCGCCACTTCCAGCTTTTTCTTATGTAGTGCTGAGGAATGGAACCCAGGGCCTCATGCATGCAAGGCAAGTGCTCTACCACTGAGCCACCTTCCCAGCCTGAGGCTTAAACTTGGGACCTCATGGTCTCCCTAAGCCTTTCCATTTAAGACTTGCACTCTACCACTTAAGTCACAGCTCCATTTCTGACATCTAGTTGTTATAATTTAAATATCCATAACATTCACACCTTCTAAAATAGGCCAGTTCTGTGGTCACAGAACAAAAATAGATTGAAGGACAAGCAATAACGCTTATTTCATTATGCACTTTCAAGTGCTTGTAGATATATACATACATACATCTTTTATAATTCATTTGCTGTCATTTTTAGGTGTTGGACATAGTGAATTTAATAAGTACTGTTCTAAGGACAGAAGTTCTACTGAAAGTAGTATAGCCATTATGACCTTAAGTTCCACACTTCTGTTACAATTAAAACTCATTTACATATTTGGTGGAATTAGGCAGACATTTATCCTGAATCACACACACACACAAACTGGTTAAAAGTCAGAAATATATATATATATATTTTATACCAATAGGAAGAGGCTGATATGACAAGTCAGGAATGGTGGCACATGCCTTTAATCCCAATTACATGGGAAGCAGAGAGCAAGAAGATCATAGGTTGATTCTAGGTCAGGCTAAAAGTTATTGAGACAGTCAAGATGTGGTGGTATACATCTGTTATCCCAGCTACATCAGAGGCCAGCCTGAGAAAGTAGTGTGAGAACTTACCTAAAAATCAAATGAGGGCTGCGAGTGTGGTTTAGCAGTAGAATGCTTGCCTAGCATGCTTGAAGCCCTGTGCTTGATTCCTCAGTAACACATAAACAAAAAAAGCTAGAATTGGTGCTGTGACTCAAGTGGTGGAGGGCTACCCTTGAGCACAGAGAGCCGAGTACCTGAGGTCAAGCTCCAGGACTGGCCCAAAAAAGGCAAAAAAGACTGAGGGGAGGGATTCATGACTCAAGTGGTTGTGGCCCTGAGTTCATCTCTCAGTACTACCATTCCCAAATCAAAAATTTCTTAGATAGGGCTGGGAAGGTGGCTCAGTGGTAGAGAGCTTGTCTTGCATGCATGAGGCCCTGGGTTTGATTCCTGAGCACCACCTAAGCAGAAAAACCCAGAAGTGGCGCTGTGACTCAGATGGAAGACTACTGGTCTTGAGCTGAAGAGCTGAGGGACAGTGACAGGCTCAGAGTTCAGGCCTCACAACTGAAAGAAAAACCCAACTTCTTAGCTAGCAAAACTGTGAGGATGAGAACTGAGAGCTACAGTCAGTTGTATTCTGTAGAATTTTTCTAAGTCTGAAACAATAGCAAGTTCTTGACAGAAGCAGAGGAAGGTAGTGACCTTTGGAGAAATACAGTTTTTGAACAAATTTCTCTCTGGACCACAACAAAAGATTAAAAACCTAAGTGAAATACTCTCTCTCTCTCTCTCTGTGTGTGTGTGTGTGTGTGTGTGTGTGTGTGTGTGTGTGTGTGTGTGTGTGAGACTGTCACTGAAGACTGAACCCTGCACCCTGTTCCTTAGCATTTATGGTTAAGACTAGTATTCTACCACTTGAGCCCCAGCTTCTCTTCTGGATTTTTAGTGGTTGACTGGAGATAAGAGTATCATGAATTTTTGCTGCCTGGGCTGACTTGGAACTGCAGTCCACAGATATCAGCCTCCTAAGTAGCTAGGATTACAGGTTTAAGCCACGTGGGCCCATCCTGATTGTCAATTCTCTAAAAACTAGGGTAAGGTTTTTCTTGAAATATAAAAATCAGATTCTGGAATTTATCACAGGAAAAAAGGCTATGGAGAATAGATTAAGTTCTAGCTGAAAATTAGAGTTGCAAATACATTTGAGCCTCTTTAGATGACAAAAGGTTATATGATGAGATGGGGTTTTATGGCGTTAACAGAGGAAAACATGTACTCCTCCTGAAGGAAGTACTGTCATCTTCATTGTGCATGATTTTTCATGTAAATAGTGTTCAGCAAAAAGCAAAAATTCAAGTTTGTACCAATAAAACAGGAAGAGCAGAATAAAATCAATGACTTTAGAAAATCCATAGGTTAAAATGAAAGGAATTAAACACGGTGTTAAAACAAGTATGACTAAAATAGTAAAATAAGGAATAATGGAAAAAAGGGACAAAAAATTTAACCAGAGAATTGAAATTTATGATGGAAATCCTGTAACTGAAAAACACAATGCAGGGCATATACAATTATTTAAATCATGCAATGTTGTAGACATAAAATAATACAGATTGGTGGGTTTAAGGCAGGGCAATAGAAATTATCTGGCTAGAAATGCTAAAGTAACCAAAATTATGGAAAATAACTACTTTCTTATAGGATGTATGAAACTCTCTAACACATATATAAATATAGTACTAGAAGAATAAGAGAGGGTAACAAGTGGTAGTCACCAAAATAGGTGAAAGTTTAACCCTTCAAGATTCTCAGTAAAACCCAAGCGGAGTAAATAGAAATCAATATCTAGGTATATCATACCAAAGTTGCTCAAGACCAAAATCAGGGGCTAGAGGAGTGGCTCAAGTGCTGTTAGTGCATTATGCCAAAGAAAAAGGACCAAACAAACAAATACGACATTATTTCTAAAATAGCATGTATTAAACAGAGAGCTGATTTTTTCACATAAACTATGAAATCAAAAGACAAAGGAATGCTGTATTTAAAGTCCTGAATTAAGATTATTACTAGGCTAAAATTCTTTTACCAGTAAACATATCATTAAAAATGTGGTTTCAGGGGCTGGGAAGGTGGCTCAGTAGTAGAGCGCTTGCCTTGCATTAATGAGGCCCTGGGTTCGATTCCTCAGTACCACATAAGCAGAAAATAAAAAAAGCCAGAAGTGGTGCTATGGCTCAAGTGGTAGAACGCTAGCCTTGAGCTAAAGAGCTCATGGACAGCACCCAGGCCCAGAGTTCAGGCCCCATGACCGGACCCCCACAAAAAAAATGTGGTTTCAGATTAATAAAACTGAGAGAATTAATCAAAATCACATCAAGTCACACTAGTAGTGGGGATTGAACTCAGTGACTTATACTCTCAATTTGTTTTGCATCTACGCTGTGCTCTACCCCTAGGAACACACCTCCACTTCTGGCCTTTTCTGGTGAATTAGAGACAAAATCTCTTGGGTATGTCTGCCTGGGCTGGCTTCAATCCTCAGAACTCTGCCTCCTGAGTAACTAGGTTTACAGGCATAGGCCACTGGCACCTGGCTGAAAATAGTATTATAATGGAAGACTTACCTCTCAGATTAAGCTATACTAATAACATAATATGGCATGATAGACAAGGAAATAAAAATGGAATACTTGAGCAAACACATGACTATCCGATTTATGACAACAATGAAGCTTCAGAAATAAAGGGAATTGAGTCAGCTTTCTAATAGATGGTATTAAAGTATCTGAAGTGAGGGGAGAGGAAATGAATCCAATCTTTTTCAAACCTTTTAAGTTGATTGTAGTTTCTTTTGTTTTGCTGCCTGAACTCAGGGCCTGGGCATTGTTCCTGAGCCTTTTGGCTCAAGGCTGACAATCCACCACTTGAGCCACGGTGCCACTTCCAGCTTTTTCTAAGAAGATTTTGGAGATGAGTCTCATGGAGTTTCCTGCCTGGACTGGCTTCAAGCCACAATCCTCAGATATCAGCCTCCTGAGTAGCTAGGATTACAGGCATGAGCCACCAGTGTCTGGTACAAAGGCTTAAAGTTAACAAGAAAAATGATCATTTGAAATTACAAAACTGAAAAATCAAAGTTAAAAAAATTAGTGTTAAAATACAACAAATCAAGTGAGAAGTATTTGTAATGTACATATTTGGACAGAGTCCTATATTCAAAATGCAAGACTACTTCCATAGTACGATAGGCAAACAGACAATCTCAAACAAAAAATACATAAAAACTTGAACAAATATTTCTGAAGAATTTATACAAATGGCCATACAACATGAAAATGCAAAATTTTCATTAGTCACTAGGGATATTCAAATCAAAACTTCAATATGGTAATATTCACTAGAATGTTCAAACAAAAAGACAACATCAACTGTTGACAAGGATATAGAGCAACTGGAACTCATATTTACTCATGAAAAGAATTTCAAAAGATTTGCTAAAGTAAAATACAAACATATACAAGGATGCACAACTATTTAACTCCCCTGATTATATTTGCAAAGTCATCAGTAAATGGCATGAGAAAAACAGGACAGGGCAGTACTTTTCAGTAAAGGTAAACATTGGAAAAACTCGGTGTTCATCAGTGAGAGAAGATTGTAAAGGAATTACAGTACATTCATAGAATAATGAGAATAAAACAAATTACAACATACCATAGATGAGTTCTATTAGCAATATCTTCAGTCAGAGAAAAAACATGAGAGACTGATACTCACAAACTAACATTTGCATAACAGTTCCAAAAATAAAAAATAATCTTTGGTAAATGGGCTCAGGGTAGCGTAAATATTTAACAGTGAGAGTTGTAACCAGAGGATAAGAGAAAAGGATTCCTGTGGTTTTGGTAAGTTCTACTTTTCATGCAGATTATTCTTAAACCAGAGTATTAATTCGGTGTAAACCCACTGAGTTTTCTACAACATTTTGGTCTTTCGCTTCTGGATGCATGTTTAATTTAAAAAGAAAAAAATCTAGCAGATATGAAATGTACACTTTTTGCTCCAAAAGTATTCCTTCTTTTGAAAATTAATTAATAACATGTTTCATTAGAACATACAATAAATGAGAGGAAGAGATACAGTACTGGGGAGTCCTGTGACTTGAATATTCTTGTAAAACAGTCCAGTTTGGGATTGAAATGGCAAAAATTGTATGCAATAGTAAGTAAGGACGCTTGGTGGCGCTGCAGGCTAAGAATGAGAATAACCCGCTCTGCAGATACCCACAGCGCCATTAAGCTGACAATCAGAAATCTTTCCTTAAAAGAAGGACGCGCATTTTGGTGAGGTCTAGAGGACAGATCTTTAGGAAGAGCATACTTCTAAAAACAAGTCAGTGAGTAAGATTTAAGGGAGGTTATTTGGCGAAATCACCTGTGTGGATTAATCCTACACGGAGTTGAAGAAACGGACCTTCTGGAACCGAGTCTGAACAATGGAGACTGCGCTAGCAAAAACGCCAGAGAAAAGGCAAGTTGCTTTTCTTGCTTTGCTATTGTTTGTGTGGGGGTCTGGTTGTGAGACAATTCGATATTCCATTCCAGAAGAAACGGAAAGTGGCCACTTTGTGGCCAACTTGGCAAAAGATCTGGGGCTGAGGGTGGGGGAGTTGGCCACTCGCAGCGCGCGAATCCATTACAAAGGAAACAAACAGCTCTTGCAGCTAGATGTAAAGACAGGCAGTTTGCTCCTGTATGAAAAGCTGGACAGGGAGGTGCTGTGCGGGGCGACAGAACCCTGTCTAATGCATTTCCAGCTCCTACTTGGAAACCCAGTGCAGATTTTTCAAGCTGATTTGCACATCACAGATATAAATGACCATTCTCCAGAGTTCCTAGAGAGAGAAATGCTCCTAAAGATCCCAGAGAGCGCCCAGCCAGGGACAGTGTTCCCTCTGAAAGCAGCGCAGGACCTCGACATAGGGAGCAACACTGTCCAGAATTACACAATCAGCCCCAACCTTAATTTTCATGTGGTTACCCATCATCGCGGAGATGGCAGGAAATATCCAGAGCTGGTGCTGGATAAAGCGCTGGACAGGGAGGAGCAGGCTGAGCTCAGCCTCACTCTGACTGCTGTGGATGGTGGGGCTCCACCCAGCTCTGGGACCTCCACAGTGCGCATAGAAGTTGTGGACATCAATGATAACGCCCCTGAATTTTTACAGTCGCTCTATAAGGTGCAGGTTCCTGAGAACAGCCCGACAGATTCTTTAGTTGTCACGGTCTCTGCTCGAGATTTAGATGCAGGAATGTATGGTAGTGTGGTCTATGCTCTATTCCAAGAAGATGAAGTTTCTCAACCATTTGTGATAGACAAAATGACAGGAGAAATACGCCTGAAAAAGATGTTGGATTTCGAGGAAGTTCCACATTATGACCTTGAGGTTATAGCCACAGATACTGGGGGCTTTTCAGGAAAATGTTCTGTGGCCATAGAGGTTTTGGATATGAATGACAATGCCCCACAACTGACCATGTCAACGGTCAGGAGCTCCATACCAGAAAACTCACCAGAGACTGTAGTTGCTGTTTTCAGTGTATTTGATTCAGATTCTGGGGATAATGGGAAGATGATTTGTACTATTCAAAATGATCTCCCATTCCTCCTGAAACACACATTTGAGAACTTTTACACCCTAGCAACAGAGAGGCCTCTGGACAGAGAAAGAAGAGACCAATACAACATCACCATCACCGTCTCCGACTTGGGGACTCCCAGGCTGCAAACCCAGCACACCTTCACCCTGCAGGTGTCCGACGTGAACGACAACGCCCCCGAATTCACGCAGTCCTCCTACACCCTGTGGGTCCGCGAGAACAACAGCCCCGCCCTGCACATTGGCACCATCAGCGCCACAGACAGAGACTCGGGCAGCAACGCCCAGCTGACCTACTCGCTGCTGCCCGGCCCGCAGCCCGGCCCCGACGCGGCGGCGGCGCTGGTGTCCATCAACGCGGACAGCGGGCAGCTGTTCGCCCTGAGGGCGCTGGACTATGAGGCCCTGCAGGCGTTCGAGGTGCGCGTGCGCGCCGCCGACCGCGGCTCGCCCCCGCTCAGCAGCCAGGCGCTGGTGCGCGTGCAGGTGCTGGACGCCAACGACAACTCGCCCTTCGTGCTGTACCCGCTGCAGAACGCGTCTGCGCCCTGCACCGAGCTGCTGCCCAGGGCGGCCGAGCCGGGCTACCTGGTGAGCAAGGTGGTGGCGGTGGACCGCGACTCGGGCCAGAACGCCTGGCTGTCGTTCCAGCTGCTCAAGGCCACGGAGCCCGGGCTGTTCAGCGTGTGGCCGCACAATGGCGAGGTGCGCACCGCCAGGCTGCTGAGCGAGCGCGACGCGCCCAAGCACAGGCTGCTGCTGCTGGTCAAGGACAATGGCGAGCCGCCGCGCTCGGCCAGCGTCACGCTGCACGTGCTGCTGGTGGATGGCTTCTCGCAGCCCTACCTGCCGCTGCCCGACGCGGCGGCGCCCGAGCGCGCGCAGCCCGACCGCCTCACTGCCTACTTGGTCATCGCGCTGGCGGCCGTGTCTTCTCTCTTCCTCTTGTCTCTGCTGCTCTTCGTGGCCGTCAGGCTGTGCAGGAGGAGCAGGGCGCGCTCGCTGGCCGGCTGCGCGCTGCCCGATGGCCCCTTGCCTGGACACCTGCTGGACGTGAGTGGCACGGGGACCCTGGCCCACAGCTACCAGTATGAGGTGTGTCTGCAGGGAGGTGTTGGCACCAACGAGTTCAATTTCCTGAAACCCGTTATTCCGAATAGTCTTTTTCATGACACTTAAGGCTGAGGCTTTGTAGTAACTGAAATATTAATAACTTTCTGTTCCATTCTCTTGTTTTCATATCGATATATGAGATTATTTGTGGTTTTATGTTTTTCTTATATCAAAGTGGGTCTTCTTATTAATTCAGTTAATGCCTTTATGGTTTTTTTTTTTTTTTTTTTGCTAATGGGCAGGAATAATGAATCCATTGTTTTACTGGTGATTTCAAATACATCTATTTAACTCAGTTCAAATTATGTATTTAAAAGCAGTTACAGTCAAAATCTGTGTAGTTAAACAAATGTGTAAATGTTAAATTTTTCAAAGTACAGGCATAGTTTTGTTTTTACCATGTATTTAAGTTAATTGTAAATGGAAAGAATGCATCATAAAATCCAAAACATTTAATTTATAACGAATAGTTCTCATTATGCTATCTTTATTTCAACAGTGAAATTTCAACTTAATTTCCTGTTGTACTTGCATTTATTTACCCTTTTGAATCCCTTTATCTTCCTTATTACTTTTCTGTTTTTCCCCTTTTGAGATTCATGTTCTTTTAAAAATTTTTAATTATTGTCAAGATGATGTACAGAGAGGTTACAGTTGCATAGGAAGGTAATGAGTACATTGCTTGTGGAAGGTTGTTACCACCTCCCTCATTTTTTCCCCTTGCTTTCACTCCCCTCCAACTACTTGCCCTCCCCCCCCAAGTTATAGAGTTTATTTCCTACATAGTGTCTTGTGAATATTACTGTTGCATTGGATTTTCATGTTTTTTCTACTCTAAATTCCATATATGAGAGGAAAATTATGATACTCTTGAGTTTGGCTTATGTAGGTTAACATGGTTTCTCCCATCTCACCTATGTACTGAAAACTGCATAGTTTGATTCTACTCTATGGCTGAACAAATCTCCATTCTGTATTTGCACTGCATTTTCTTTCTGTGCTTGTTATAATATTCCTAGTACATCTTCAAGTAATGGCCTGTAGGGAAAATAAGGAAGTGTTTAAGATCAATTAATTCCCTTTTAGGTTTATAGTACAAAAATAAAAATAAAACATTTGATTCATTCTCTTTATTGACAGTTACAGTTAATATTTTGTTAGTGTATTACATACAATGGACAAAAATATAAATGAGTACAGCAAACTCCTCTTAAATGATTATAGTTGGTCAAATCATATTCACAATGACTGAGGACAAAATTAAACTGAAACCATTTTAAACATCTGATTGTGCTTTCTACTGTGAATGAGACATTATTAAGGCATGAGGGATGACAGTTTGATTTGTAAATTCAGAGTTGCAAATGTAAAGACTCCTGTCACATGTAATCTCTTGAAGAAACATAAATGTATCTTGTCCATGGAGTCCTACTTCATTATTCATGATTCCCTGACATACATAGGGTGTTTTAGAAGGGAACTATTTTATTCTTCCTTTATTTTCCTGGCTTACACTAATATCTAATATTGTTTTGGGATTATTTGCAGTCCTTTGGAGATAATACACTTCAGCATTCTACTTCCAACATTGTAGTTCAAGAAGCTGAATAAGCCTGGCACCTTTTGCTCACTCCTGTAATCCTAGCTACTCAAAGATGCTGAGATCTGAGGATCTCGATTTGAGTCCAGTCAGGGCAGAACAGTACCCATAATATTCTTATCTCTAATTAAAAAACAGAAGTGGTGCTGTGACTCACGTGGTGGAACACTAGCCTTGAGCACAAAAAGACTCAGGGACAGCACCCAAGCCCTGAGTTCAAGCCCACAATCAACAAAAAAAGAAGCCGAACAAAAAGTACCAAAGGAAAGAGAGCAATATTATGAAAGTCTAAGTTAACTACAGCTAAGAATAAAATTTAAAACAACAGAAACAACAAATCTTGTCAATAAAACATTTAGTGTTTAAAGAAATGTATTAGAAAAATAACTTTTCTTCACATGGGTATGATTGCTTTACAGAAATTGAACACTAATGATGAAAAGAAATAGAATGGAAATTCTCGAGATTTTTGGAACTTTCCATGAGGAAAAATAAGATTAGAATTTCTTTCTTTTTTCTTTCTTTCTTTTTTTGTTGGTCATGGGGCTTGAACTCTGGGTTTGGGCACTATCCCTGAGCTCTTCAGCTCAAGGTGAGTACTCTATTGCTTGAGCTACAGCACCATTTCCAGCTTTCTGGTGGTTTTTCGGAGATGAGTCTTATGGACTTTCCTGCCCAGGGTTGGCTTTGAACTGTGATCCTCAGATCTCAGCCTCCTGAATATGTAAGATTACAGGCATGAGCCACTGGCGCCCAGCTAGCATTTCTTTAAGCATGCATAAAGTGCAGTTATAGCTACATTTATGTGGTGATGGTTGGGGCATACACGTCAATGATAGAGTATGAAATTTATGGCCAGCATGCAGGAGAACCTTGGTTGTATACCCAGAAAAAAGTACAATTCTCTTTATGCAACCGAACAACAGATGCCTAACTCCTTAATAATCAAAAATAATTTTTTACTTTTCACTCTATGTACTTTAAATGTATTCTTGAATATACTTTGGGGCACATGTTTTTATCCTTTTATCCTTAGCTGTTTCCATGAAGATAAGGAAAAAGGCCAAATCTTCTGTTCAAAACATCCATTTATCACCAATTTCATGGGAAATATTTAATTGTGGCAAGTAAAGAGGAGGCAGTTCTTTCCCAGGCCATCAAATTTTGGAGAGTTATTTATAGTTTGAGGACAAAATAGATGTAACTAATAAGAGTGTTCATGCATTGTGGTGGTGATGGCTGGGGCCATGGGCATACAAGCACTGTACCACCAAGATATATACTCAAGTGCAGATCCTATCAGCGATTCACATGAAATAATCATTAGCAATATGAATAAATTGAATTTATACACTGTTGGTTAAGTAGAATTTTGCAAATGCAGCAAAGATAATAGTCTAAATTTGATGACAAGAAATAATTATGCCTTCCACTTGTTTGAACATTGCCTTCATTTATGTGCAGTCAAAAACTCTTTGGTAGAAAGTTATCTC
Source organism: Dipodomys spectabilis (assembly GCF_019054845.1). Taxonomy (NCBI): domain Eukaryota; kingdom Metazoa; phylum Chordata; class Mammalia; order Rodentia; family Heteromyidae; genus Dipodomys; species Dipodomys spectabilis. The sequence goes on from NW_024870824.1 coordinate 8,079,393, forward strand.
CAATTATGTGCAACTGAAACCCTTTACCCTTGTACATGAATAAAAGTTTCTTAAGCTTTAACTGCTTTTTGAGACAGGGTCTTATTGTACAGCCAAAGCTGGCCACCTTGGCTAGCCTGAAGAACCTCCTGCCATCACACCCTCCTCTAAAATGTCCTTTATTTAGCTATTTCACTAAGCGCAGAACACAGAGAAACTGTCAAATGTATAGTACTAACTACAGTTGCTGTTAGGTCTATTCAATCAGAAACTTGTAAAAGGTCATTTTACTTGACTATCTCGGATTAATTTCTCAATCAGGACGCAGGGTGGCGCTGCAGGCTAAGATTCCGAATAAACAGCCCTAAAAAGCGCCTGTATTCGTTTACACTGTAATACACAGTCAAATACAGAAGCGTTGAGAGAGGCTATAAACGGAGTTGGTCGAACCTATACCAAAGAATTGGTGGAGAAAAGCCACTTTCTGATGATTCAGCCAAACAAGAAATCATAATACATCTCCAGCATTTCCTCAGGAGCGGCGGAAGTGATTGAATGCCAGCATCAGGCTCCAACGTGGAGAAGGTAGAGATGATTCCCTCAAACAGGCAAGTGAGGTTCTTTGTTGTTATGATGTTTGTGTCTCTTGTTCGCCCGGAGCCAATGCGCTTTTCTGTGCCAGAAGAAACAGAAAGCGGTTCCTTTGTAGCCGGTCTTACCAAAGATCTCGGCATGGCACTTGGGGAATTGGCCTCCCGATCTGCCAGGGTGGTGTCTGACGATTATAAACAGCATTTGCTGCTGGACCCTCAGAATGGAGATTTGCTACTGAGGGAGAAATTAGACCGGGAGGAGCTCTGTGGCCCCAGGGAACCGTGTGTGTTGCATTTCCAAGTGTTCCTGGAAATGCCAGTGCAAGCTTTTCCAGGAGAATTACTGATTGAAGATATAAATGATCATGCCCCGGTTTTTCCTGATAGGGAAGTGCTCTTGAAAATACCGGAAAACAGCCACCCAGGAACTCTGTTTCCATTAACATTAGCAGAGGATTTGGATGTGGGCATTAATGGGATTCAAACCTACACAGTCAGCCCCAATGCTCACTTTAATGTGCTCACTCGAAATAATAGCGAAGGCAAGAAGTACCCAGAATTGGTCCAGGACAAAGCGCTGGACCGCGAGGAACAGGCTGAGCTCAGCTTAACCCTTGTGGCTCTGGATGGTGGGACTCCACCTAGGTCTGGCACAGTCTTGGTTCGAGTCCTGGTCATGGACGTCAATGACAATGCTCCCGAGTTTGTGCACTCTCCATATGAGGTGCGGGTCCTGGAGAACAGCCCACCAGATTCTGTGATTCTAAACGTGTTAGCCAAAGATGCAGATGATGGGCACTTTGGGAGTGTTTCCTATGGCTTCTTCCAAGCATCAGATGACATTAAGCAAACTTTCTCAATAAATGAGATCACGGGAGAAATTCGACTGAAAAAGGCATTGGACTTTGAGAAAGTTACTTCTTACCGTGTGGAAATGGAGGCCACGGATGGAGGAGGCCTCACTGGGAAGGGCACTGTATTCATAGAGGTGGTGGATGTGAATGACAATGCCCCGGAAATTACCATCTCTTCACTCACCAGCTCCATCCCAGAAAATGCTGCTGAGACCTTAGTCTCTATCTTCAGAGTTGGAGATAGGGATTCTGGAGATAATGGAAAGACAGTATGCTCTATTCCAGATGACCTTCCTTTCATCCTAAAATCTACTTTCAAGAATTTCTACACTTTGGTGACAGAGAGGCCCTTGGATAGAGAAATAAGAGACCAATACAATATCACCATCACTGTCTCCGACTTGGGGACTCCCAGGCTGCAAACTCAGCACACCTTCACCCTGCAGGTGTCCGAGGTGAACGACAACGCCCCCGAATTCACGCAGTCCTCCTACACCCTGTGGGTCCGCGAGAACAACAGCCCCGCCCTGCACATTGGCACCATCAGCGCCACAGACAGAGACTCGGGCAGCAACGCCCAGCTGACCTACTCGCTGCTGCCCGGCCCGCAGCCCGGCCCCGACGCGGCGGCGGCGCTGGTGTCCATCAACGCGGACAGCGGGCAGCTGTTCGCCCTGAGGGCGCTGGACTATGAGGCCCTGCAGGCGTTCGAGGTGCGCGTGCGCGCCGCCGACCGCGGCTCGCCCCCGCTCAGCAGCCAGGCGCTGGTGCGCGTGCAGGTGCTGGACGCCAACGACAACTCGCCCTTCGTGCTGTACCCGCTGCAGAACGCGTCTGCGCCCTGCACCGAGCTGCTGCCCAGGGCGGCCGAGCCGGGCTACCTGGTGAGCAAGGTGGTGGCGGTGGACCGCGACTCGGGCCAGAACGCCTGGCTGTCGTTCCAGCTGCTCAAGGCCACGGAGCCCGGGCTGTTCAGCGTGTGGCCGCACAATGGCGAGGTGCGCACCGCCAGGCTGCTGAGCGAGCGCGACGCGCCCAAGCACAGGCTGCTGCTGCTGGTCAAGGACAATGGCGAGCCGCCGCGCTCGGCCAGCGTCACGCTGCACGTGCTGCTGGTGGATGGCTTCTCGCAGCCCTACCTGCCGCTGCCCGACGCGGCGGCGCCCGAGCGCGCGCAGCCCGACCGCCTCACTGCCTACTTGGTCATCGCGCTGGCGGCCGTGTCTTCTCTCTTCCTCTTGTCTCTGCTGCTCTTCGTGGCCGTCAGGCTGTGCAGGAGGAGCAGGGCGCGCTCGCTGGCCGGCTGCGCGCTGCCCGATGGCCCCTTGCCTGGACACCTGCTGGACGTGAGTGGCACGGGGACCCTGGCCCACAGCTACCAGTATGAGGTGTGTCTGCAGGGAGGTGTTGGCACCAACGAGTTCAATTTCCTGAAACCCGTTATTCCGAATAGTCTTTTTCATGACACTTAAGGCTGAGGCTTTGTAGTAACTGAAATATTAATAACTTTCTGTTCCATTCTCTTGTTTTCATATCGATATATGAGATTATTTGTGGTTTTATGTTTTTCTTATATCAAAGTGGGTCTTCTTATTAATTCAGTTAATGCCTTTATGGTTTTTTTTTTTTTTTTTTGCTAATGGGCAGGAATAATGAATCCATTGTTTTACTGGTGATTTCAAATACATCTATTTAACTCAGTTCAAATTATGTATTTAAAAGCAGTTACAGTCAAAATCTGTGTAGTTAAACAAATGTGTAAATGTTAAATTTTTCAAAGTACAGGCATAGTTTTGTTTTTACCATGTATTTAAGTTAATTGTAAATGGAAAGAATGCATCATAAAATCCAAAACATTTAATTTATAACGAATAGTTCTCATTATGCTATCTTTATTTCAACAGTGAAATTTCAACTTAATTTCCTGTTGTACTTGCATTTATTTACCCTTTTGAATCCCTTTATCTTCCTTATTACTTTTCTGTTTTTCCCCTTTTGAGATTCATGTTCTTTTAAAAATTTTTAATTATTGTCAAGATGATGTACAGAGAGGTTACAGTTGCATAGGAAGGTAATGAGTACATTGCTTGTGGAAGGTTGTTACCACCTCCCTCATTTTTTCCCCTTGCTTTCACTCCCCTCCAACTACTTGCCCTCCCCCCCCAAGTTATAGAGTTTATTTCCTACATAGTGTCTTGTGAATATTACTGTTGCATTGGATTTTCATGTTTTTTCTACTCTAAATTCCATATATGAGAGGAAAATTATGATACTCTTGAGTTTGGCTTATGTAGGTTAACATGGTTTCTCCCATCTCACCTATGTACTGAAAACTGCATAGTTTGATTCTACTCTATGGCTGAACAAATCTCCATTCTGTATTTGCACTGCATTTTCTTTCTGTGCTTGTTATAATATTCCTAGTACATCTTCAAGTAATGGCCTGTAGGGAAAATAAGGAAGTGTTTAAGATCAATTAATTCCCTTTTAGGTTTATAGTACAAAAATAAAAATAAAACATTTGATTCATTCTCTTTATTGACAGTTACAGTTAATATTTTGTTAGTGTATTACATACAATGGACAAAAATATAAATGAGTACAGCAAACTCCTCTTAAATGATTATAGTTGGTCAAATCATATTCACAATGACTGAGGACAAAATTAAACTGAAACCATTTTAAACATCTGATTGTGCTTTCTACTGTGAATGAGACATTATTAAGGCATGAGGGATGACAGTTTGATTTGTAAATTCAGAGTTGCAAATGTAAAGACTCCTGTCACATGTAATCTCTTGAAGAAACATAAATGTATCTTGTCCATGGAGTCCTACTTCATTATTCATGATTCCCTGACATACATAGGGTGTTTTAGAAGGGAACTATTTTATTCTTCCTTTATTTTCCTGGCTTACACTAATATCTAATATTGTTTTGGGATTATTTGCAGTCCTTTGGAGATAATACACTTCAGCATTCTACTTCCAACATTGTAGTTCAAGAAGCTGAATAAGCCTGGCACCTTTTGCTCACTCCTGTAATCCTAGCTACTCAAAGATGCTGAGATCTGAGGATCTCGATTTGAGTCCAGTCAGGGCAGAACAGTACCCATAATATTCTTATCTCTAATTAAAAAACAGAAGTGGTGCTGTGACTCACGTGGTGGAACACTAGCCTTGAGCACAAAAAGACTCAGGGACAGCACCCAAGCCCTGAGTTCAAGCCCACAATCAACAAAAAAAGAAGCCGAACAAAAAGTACCAAAGGAAAGAGAGCAATATTATGAAAGTCTAAGTTAACTACAGCTAAGAATAAAATTTAAAACAACAGAAACAACAAATCTTGTCAATAAAACATTTAGTGTTTAAAGAAATGTATTAGAAAAATAACTTTTCTTCACATGGGTATGATTGCTTTACAGAAATTGAACACTAATGATGAAAAGAAATAGAATGGAAATTCTCGAGATTTTTGGAACTTTCCATGAGGAAAAATAAGATTAGAATTTCTTTCTTTTTTCTTTCTTTCTTTTTTTGTTGGTCATGGGGCTTGAACTCTGGGTTTGGGCACTATCCCTGAGCTCTTCAGCTCAAGGTGAGTACTCTATTGCTTGAGCTACAGCACCATTTCCAGCTTTCTGGTGGTTTTTCGGAGATGAGTCTTATGGACTTTCCTGCCCAGGGTTGGCTTTGAACTGTGATCCTCAGATCTCAGCCTCCTGAATATGTAAGATTACAGGCATGAGCCACTGGCGCCCAGCTAGCATTTCTTTAAGCATGCATAAAGTGCAGTTATAGCTACATTTATGTGGTGATGGTTGGGGCATACACGTCAATGATAGAGTATGAAATTTATGGCCAGCATGCAGGAGAACCTTGGTTGTATACCCAGAAAAAAGTACAATTCTCTTTATGCAACCGAACAACAGATGCCTAACTCCTTAATAATCAAAAATAATTTTTTACTTTTCACTCTATGTACTTTAAATGTATTCTTGAATATACTTTGGGGCACATGTTTTTATCCTTTTATCCTTAGCTGTTTCCATGAAGATAAGGAAAAAGGCCAAATCTTCTGTTCAAAACATCCATTTATCACCAATTTCATGGGAAATATTTAATTGTGGCAAGTAAAGAGGAGGCAGTTCTTTCCCAGGCCATCAAATTTTGGAGAGTTATTTATAGTTTGAGGACAAAATAGATGTAACTAATAAGAGTGTTCATGCATTGTGGTGGTGATGGCTGGGGCCATGGGCATACAAGCACTGTACCACCAAGATATATACTCAAGTGCAGATCCTATCAGCGATTCACATGAAATAATCATTAGCAATATGAATAAATTGAATTTATACACTGTTGGTTAAGTAGAATTTTGCAAATGCAGCAAAGATAATAGTCTAAATTTGATGACAAGAAATAATTATGCCTTCCACTTGTTTGAACATTGCCTTCATTTATGTGCAGTCAAAAACTCTTTGGTAGAAAGTTATCTCCAATTATGTGCAACTGAAACCCTTTACCCTTGTACATGAATAAAAGTTTCTTAAGCTTTAACTGCTTTTTGAGACAGGGTCTTATTGTACAGCCAAAGCTGGCCACCTTGGCTAGCCTGAAGAACCTCCTGCCATCACACCCTCCTCTAAAATGTCCTTTATTTAGCTATTTCACTAAGCGCAGAACACAGAGAAACTGTCAAATGTATAGTACTAACTACAGTTGCTGTTAGGTCTATTCAATCAGAAACTTGTAAAAGGTCATTTTACTTGACTATCTCGGATTAATTTCTCAATCAGGACGCAGGGTGGCGCTGCAGGCTAAGATTCCGAATAAACAGCCCTAAAAAGCGCCTGTATTCGTTTACACTGTAATACACAGTCAAATACAGAAGCGTTGAGAGAGGCTATAAACGGAGTTGGTCGAACCTATACCAAAGAATTGGTGGAGAAAAGCCACTTTCTGATGATTCAGCCAAACAAGAAATCATAATACATCTCCAGCATTTCCTCAGGAGCGGCGGAAGTGATTGAATGCCAGCATCAGGCTCCAACGTGGAGAAGGTAGAGATGATTCCCTCAAACAGGCAAGTGAGGTTCTTTGTTGTTATGATGTTTGTGTCTCTTGTTCGCCCGGAGCCAATGCGCTTTTCTGTGCCAGAAGAAACAGAAAGCGGTTCCTTTGTAGCCGGTCTTACCAAAGATCTCGGCATGGCACTTGGGGAATTGGCCTCCCGATCTGCCAGGGTGGTGTCTGACGATTATAAACAGCATTTGCTGCTGGACCCTCAGAATGGAGATTTGCTACTGAGGGAGAAATTAGACCGGGAGGAGCTCTGTGGCCCCAGGGAACCGTGTGTGTTGCATTTCCAAGTGTTCCTGGAAATGCCAGTGCAAGCTTTTCCAGGAGAATTACTGATTGAAGATATAAATGATCATGCCCCGGTTTTTCCTGATAGGGAAGTGCTCTTGAAAATACCGGAAAACAGCCACCCAGGAACTCTGTTTCCATTAACATTAGCAGAGGATTTGGATGTGGGCATTAATGGGATTCAAACCTACACAGTCAGCCCCAATGCTCACTTTAATGTGCTCACTCGAAATAATAGCGAAGGCAAGAAGTACCCAGAATTGGTCCAGGACAAAGCGCTGGACCGCGAGGAACAGGCTGAGCTCAGCTTAACCCTTGTGGCTCTGGATGGTGGGACTCCACCTAGGTCTGGCACAGTCTTGGTTCGAGTCCTGGTCATGGACGTCAATGACAATGCTCCCGAGTTTGTGCACTCTCCATATGAGGTGCGGGTCCTGGAGAACAGCCCACCAGATTCTGTGATTCTAAACGTGTTAGCCAAAGATGCAGATGATGGGCACTTTGGGAGTGTTTCCTATGGCTTCTTCCAAGCATCAGATGACATTAAGCAAACTTTCTCAATAAATGAGATCACGGGAGAAATTCGACTGAAAAAGGCATTGGACTTTGAGAAAGTTACTTCTTACCGTGTGGAAATGGAGGCCACGGATGGAGGAGGCCTCACTGGGAAGGGCACTGTATTCATAGAGGTGGTGGATGTGAATGACAATGCCCCGGAAATTACCATCTCTTCACTCACCAGCTCCATCCCAGAAAATGCTGCTGAGACCTTAGTCTCTATCTTCAGAGTTGGAGATAGGGATTCTGGAGATAATGGAAAGACAGTATGCTCTATTCCAGATGACCTTCCTTTCATCCTAAAATCTACTTTCAAGAATTTCTACACTTTGGTGACAGAGAGGCCCTTGGATAGAGAAATAAGAGACCAATACAATATCACCATCACTGTCTCCGACTTGGGGACTCCCAGGCTGCAAACTCAGCACACCTTCACCCTGCAGGTGTCCGAGGTGAACGACAACGCCCCCGAATTCACGCAGTCCTCCTACACCCTGTGGGTCCGCGAGAACAACAGCCCCGCCCTGCACATTGGCACCATCAGCGCCACAGACAGAGACTCGGGCAGCAACGCCCAGCTGACCTACTCGCTGCTGCCCGGCCCGCAGCCCGGCCCCGACGCGGCGGCGGCGCTGGTGTCCATCAACGCGGACAGCGGGCAGCTGTTCGCCCTGAGGGCGCTGGACTATGAGGCCCTGCAGGCGTTCGAGGTGCGCGTGCGCGCCGCCGACCGCGGCTCGCCCCCGCTCAGCAGCCAGGCGCTGGTGCGCGTGCAGGTGCTGGACGCCAACGACAACTCGCCCTTCGTGCTGTACCCGCTGCAGAACGCGTCTGCGCCCTGCACCGAGCTGCTGCCCAGGGCGGCCGAGCCGGGCTACCTGGTGAGCAAGGTGGTGGCGGTGGACCGCGACTCGGGCCAGAACGCCTGGCTGTCGTTCCAGCTGCTCAAGGCCACGGAGCCCGGGCTGTTCAGCGTGTGGCCGCACAATGGCGAGGTGCGCACCGCCAGGCTGCTGAGCGAGCGCGACGCGCCCAAGCACAGGCTGCTGCTGCTGGTCAAGGACAATGGCGAGCCGCCGCGCTCGGCCAGCGTCACGCTGCACGTGCTGCTGGTGGATGGCTTCTCGCAGCCCTACCTGCCGCTGCCCGACGCGGCGGCGCCCGAGCGCGCGCAGCCCGACCGCCTCACTGCCTACTTGGTCATCGCGCTGGCGGCCGTGTCTTCTCTCTTCCTCTTGTCTCTGCTGCTCTTCGTGGCCGTCAGGCTGTGCAGGAGGAGCAGGGCGCGCTCGCTGGCCGGCTGCGCGCTGCCCGATGGCCCCTTGCCTGGACACCTGCTGGACGTGAGTGGCACGGGGACCCTGGCCCACAGCTACCAGTATGAGGTGTGTCTCACAGGAGACTCTGGGAATGGTGAGTTCAACTTTCTGAAACCTATACTCCCAAAGCTCTTCGTGCAGGATGCTGTGAGAGAAGTTCAGGAGAACCCCCACTGCGGTCACGACTTTGTGTTAGGATGTTAGTTTAACAATGAATCTCTCATCAATGCTGACAAATTATTGACAGGTCTTTAAGCGATTATGTTAGTAGTCCTTTCTTATCACTAGTCTAAACCTATGCATGTCCCTGACAACAACACATTTATTTCCTTGTATGTGTGGGAGAGGGGGTGAGGAAGAGTTATGGAGTTTGAACTCAGGACCTGGATGCAGTCCCTCAGCCTCTTTGTGCTCAAGGCTAGCACTCTACCACTTGAGCCACAGGGCCACTTAGGGTTTTTGAATGATTAAGTGGAGATAAGAGTCTCACAGGGACTGTTTCTCCCTGGGCTGGCTTCTAATCACAATCCTCAGATCTCAGCCTCTTGAGTAGCTAGGATTACAGTTGTTCAGATAATTTGTGTCCTATTTATTGGTTTTAATTTTATTAGACATTTTTAGTTGAACTGTATATTTTATATTTTCTCCACATCTTTCTTCTGGTAGTTTATTATTCTATAATTATAAATTACTCATTTAGTGATAATTTATGTTAGTTATTGTATTTGTGCAACATTTTAGAGCTTTTCTTATTTCTAATTTGAATATTTTGGCAAATGACTTTACCTGGAACTTTATGTTCTCATGGTCAGAGAATTTGAAATTCCTTGCTATTACTTTCACATTTTTGGTGTTTCAAGAGAAAGTGACATTTAATTGTAATAATTTGGTAGCCTGGTTTTATAATTGTCACAGAAAGATATTGAAGATCACTTAATAGCCCTTAGCCTAAAACCTAGAACATTCCCTTCTCCTAAATTCTATGTTAACAGGCAGTTCACTGAAATATCAGCATATAAAATTGTGATCTTGTTGATTTTGAGTACCACATATCCTAAGTATTATTTCATTTATTTTGTTGCTACTTACCAGGAGCATTGTAAGTACTCCACAGATACTATGATTAAGAAATGTTATACTGGGTTCTGGTGGATCCTGGCAATAATGCTAGCTACTCAGCAAGCTGAGATCTAAGGATTTTGGGTAGAAGACAGACTGGGCAGTTAAAGCCAGGATTGTCCATCTCCAATTAGTCATCAAAAAGCAAGAACTGGAGATATAACTCATGTGGTAAAATATCAGCTCTGACTAAAATAGCTCAAGGGAGGTTCTCAGTTCAAAGCCAAACTCCTAGTACTGTCAGACACTCATGAACACACACACACACACACACACACACACACACATGCACGCACACACACACACACACACCGAGTTAAATATTTTTCATCTTGTGAAAAATGCCAGTCCTAGGCTGGAAATAAGGGCTGGACATTGTCCTTGAGCTTCTTTTGCTCAAGGCTAGCACTCTACCACTGAAGCCACAATGCCACTTCCAGCTTTTTCTGTTTATGTGGTACTGAGGAATCAAGCCCATCGCTTCATGCATGCCAGACAAGCACTCTACTTAAGCCACATTCCCAGCCCTATCATGGCTTCTTGTTAATTATTTTCTATTTTGTTCTTTAGTGTAATAATTACTAAAATAACATAAATTTTCAACAGGGCTTAAGTTACAATTTGTAACTTAAGGGCTTATGTTTATTTTGTTCCTGAAGGGATTTGAATTATCTGAATCGTATTTTTGAACGTTTTGTTTAATGAGCCTAATGGACTAGTGTATAATTTTTAACTATTAAAAATATATGGATATGACTGTAAGTCAACTTCATTGAATTTTTGTCAGAATTATGAGCAATTTAAAAGCTTTCTTTACAATCTTGTATTTGCTTTAAAATCTCACATATTCTGCTGGATTTAACTATTTCTGTGTATTACTCTTTACCCCAAGATATAATACAATAAAAAGAGAAAATTTCTATCCACTTAAATTATTCTTGAAACCGTTGTCAGCCTTCATTCTATTTAAGGAATTAAAATAAGCTGGCTTCAAGTGGCTCAGCCCTATAATCCCAAGTAGTCAAATTGAGAGGTTCAAGATTTGAAGCCAGACCAAGCAAGAAGTTCATAAGACTACCCATTTCAACCAATAAAAAGCAGAGCACAATGTTACATGCCTTTTGTCTCAGCAATAGCGTGAAGTATAAATAGGAGGATCACAGATGAGTTTGTCCTGAGGAAAGGTTGAAACTCTATCTTAAAAACAGCTAAAAGAAAAGGGTCTAGGCTTAGCTTAAGTGATAGAATACCTGCCTAACACATAGGAAGTTCTGAGTTCAAATCTAGTCTTAAAATTGGAATGGAAATAAAAGATAAAAAATGACAACAGAATTGAGCACAAATATACAAGACATAGAGTAATCAAGTGTAATGACTTCTTTATTACTTATACTTTTTGCAGTGTTGCTGGTTAAGCTGGGGTCTTGAGCATTATAGGCAAGTACACTACATCCCTACACCATGAAATATCTTTTCTACATGACAACTAATTCAACTGGTTAAAGTTTTCACCAGCATATTTCAATGTCATAACACTTCACATTTACATTTTCTGTAATTGTTCTAGTTTTGAGACAGGATCTCACTCTGTAGTCCAGCCAAGGCTGTTCTCAAACTCATGTTCCCTAATACTGGAGTTACAGATAATTACTGTTGCTCTTGTCCCAAACTCATTTTTTGTTTTATGAGGAAAGTTCAGTTTGTATAATTACCCATAGGAGACTAATCAAATAATATCTAGAATCCACCCAATCTTGCACTCATAAATTAGGGATTCTTTCTTGACTGCTAGTGAGTAAGCCAGACTGCAGAGTACGTAAATTTTTGAAATTCAGATGAGTTTGGATTTGTGTGTGTGTTTGCATGCATGTGTGCATGCATGCACTCATATGAGCATATGTACTGAGGCTTAAACTTGGGACCTCATGGTCTCCCTAAGCCTTTCCATTTAAGATTCGTGCTCTACCACTTAAGTCACAGCTCCATTTCTGAAATCTAGTTGTTAGAATTTAAATACACAAATAATAACACTTATTTTATTTTAATATGAAATTTCAAATGCTTGTATATATACATACACACATCTTTTATAATTCATTTGCTGTCATTTTTAGGTGTTGGACATAGTGAATTTAATAAGTGGTGTTCTAAGGACAGAAATTCTACTGAAAGCAGTATAGTCATTATGACCTGAAGGTCTACACTTTTCTTACAATCACAACTTATGTGTATATTTGGTGGAATTAGGTGGACATGTGGTAGCCTATATAACTCTCTCTCTCACACACAAACTGATTAAATGTCAGATATACATATATATGTATATATATATATATATAATATATAAAACCAATAAGAAGAGGATGATATGACAAGTTAGGGATGGTGGCACATCTCATAATTCCAGTTACGTGTGAGACAGAGATCAAGAGGATCACAGGTTGAATTTAGGCCAGGCTAAAAGTTATTGAGACAATCAAGATGTGGTGGTATACATCTGTTATCCCAGCGACATACATGGGATGAAGAGGTAGAGCGATTGCTATGTAAGGCCAGCCTGGGAAAGTAGTGTGAGAAATTATCTAAAAATCAAATTAGGGCTGGGAGTGTGGTTTAGTGGAAGAGTGCTTGCCTAGCACTCATGAAGCCCTGTGCTTGATTCCTCAGTAACACAAAACCAGAAAAAACTGGAATTGGTGCTGTGACTCAAGTGGTAGAGTGCTAGCCTTGAGCACAGAGAGGCTCAGGGACAGTGCCCTGTCCCTGAGTTCAAGCTCCAGGACTGGCAAAAAAATAAGGCAAAAAGAACTGAAGGGGGGCTTTCATGACTCAAGTGGATATGACCCTGAGTTCAACTCTCAGTATTACCATCAACAAAACAAAAATATGGTAACTAAAATTTCTCAGATAGGATGTGAGGATGAGAACTGAGAAACTATAGTTCGTTTTATTCTGTGGAATTTTTCTTTTTTTCTTTTTTTTTGGGGGGGGGTGGTTGGGTCGTGGGCCTGAACTCTGGGCTTGGGCACTGTCCCTCAGCTCTTCACCTCAAGGCTAGTGCTCTACCACTTGAGCCACAGTGCCACTTCCGGCTTTCTTCTTTTTGCTTATGTGATGCTGAGGAATTGGACCCAGGGCCTCATGCATGCAAGGCAAGCGCTCTACCACTGAGCTACCTTCCCAGCCCTATTCTGTGGAATTTTTCTAAGTCTGAAACAACAGCAAGTTCTTGATAGGAGCAGAGTAAGGTAGTGACCTCTGGAGAAATAAACAGTTTAAGTAAATTTCTCTCTCTGGACACTTGTTAATTTCAGGGAAGCCCTGTTAAAAAAAGATTTAAAAACCTAAATGAAATATTGTGTGTGTATGTGTGTGTGTGTGTGTGTGTTTGTGCATGTGTGTGTGTGTGTGCGTGTGCATGTGTGTGTGTGTGTGTGTGTGTGTGATATGTCACTGAAGTTTGAACTCAGGATTCTGGACTCTGTTCCTCATCTGTTTTGGTTAAGACTAGTGCTCTACCGCTTGAGATCCAGCTCCTCTTCTGCATTTTAGCTCCCTGATTGGACATAAGAGTATCATGGATTTTCCTCCCTGCACTGGCTTGGAACCACAACCCACAGCTCTCAGCCTCCTAAGTAGCAAGGATTACAGTTATGAGCCACTTGTGCCCAGCCTAAGTGAAAAATTCTTTAAAACTAGGGTAAGGTTTTTCTTGAAATACCATTATCAGGGAATTACCACAAGAAAAAAGACTGTGGAGAATAGATCAAGTTCTAGCTGAAAATTATTGCTTCTTATACACTTGACTAAGCATAGAACCTCTTTAGATCACAAAAGGCTAGATGATGAGATGGGGGTCTACCAAGCTAACCGAGGAAAGGATGCATTCATCCCGAATGATGGTAATATCATCTTCATCATACATGGTTTTTCATGTAGTGTTTACCAAAATCAAAAATTCAAGTTTGGACATAAAACTGGATGAGCTGAATAAAACCAATGGCCTTAAAAAATCCATACATAGAATCAATTAAACAAGGTGTTAACACAAGTGTGATAAAATGGTAAAACAAGGAATAATGGAGAAAAGAGACAAAAAAAAGAATGTTACCAGAGAATTGAAATTTATGATGGAAATCCTATAACTGAAAAACATAATGCAGGGCATATACAATTATTTAAATCATGCAATGTTGTATACATGAAATAATACAGATTGGTGGATTTAAAGCAGGGCAATAGAAATTATCTGGCTAGAAATGCTAAGAAAAAGAAATAAAAAATATGGAAAATAACATTACTTTCTTATAGGATATATGAAACTCTCTAACACATATATAAATATAGTACTAGAAGAATAAGAGAGGGTAACAAGTGGTAGTCACCAAAATAGGTGAAAGTTTAACCCTTCAAGATTCTCAGTAAAACCCAAGCAATCAATATCTAGGTATATCATACCAAAGTTGCTCAAGACCAAAATCAGGGGCTAGAGGAGTGGCTCAAGTGGTGTTAGTGCATTATTCCAAAGAAAAAGGACCAAGGAAACGAATATGACATTATTTCTAAAATAGCATGTATTAAACAGAGAGCTGATTTTTTCACATAAACTATGAAATCAAAAGACAAAGGAATGCTGTATTTAAAGTCCTGAATTAAGATTATTACTAGGCTAAAATTCTTTTACCAGTAAACATATCATTAAAAATGTGGTTTCAGATTAATAAATCTGAGAGAATTAATCAAAGTCACATCAAGTCACACTAGTAGTGGGGATTGAACTCAGTGACTTATACTCTCAATTGGCTTTTGCAACTAGGCTGGTTCTCTACCCCTAGGAACACACCTCCACTTCTGGCTGTTCTGGTGAATTAGAGACAAAAATCTCTTGAATTTGTCTACCTGGGCTGGCTTCAATCCTCAGATCTCTCTGCCTATTGAGAAACTAGCTTTACAAGCATAGGCCACTGGCACCTGGCTGAAAATAGTATTATAATGGAAGACTTACCTCTCCAATTAAGTTATACTAATAACAAAATATGGCATGATAGACAAGGAAATAAAAATTGAATACTTGAGCAAACACATGACCATTAGATTTATGACAACAATGAAGCTTCAGAAATAAAGGGAATTGAGTCAATTTTCCAATAGATGGTATTAAGGTATCTGGAGAAATTGAATGAAATCTTTTTCATTTTCAAACCTTTTAAGTTGATTGTAGTTTCCTTTATTTTGCTGTGCCAGTCCTGCTGCTTGAACTCAGGTCCTGGGCACTGTCCCTGAGCCTTTTTGCTCAAGGCTGACAATCCACCACTTGAGTCACAGTGCCACTTCCAGCTTTTTCTGAGAAGTTTGTTGATGGGAGTCTCATTGAGTTTCCTGCCTGGACTGGCTTCAAACCACAATCCTCAGATTTCAGCCTCCTGAGTAGCTAGGATTACAGGCATGAACCACCAGTGCCTGGTGCAAAGATTTAAATTTAACAGGAAAAATGATCATTTGAAATTACAAATAGTGAAAAATCAAACTTAAGAAAATTAGATGGATCAGTGACACTATTCTAGGGTTAAAATGCAACAAATCAAGTGAGAAGTATTTGTAATGCACATATCTGGACAGAGTCCTATATTCAAAATGTAAGAGTACTTCCATAGAGCAATAAGCAAACAGAGACAATCTCAATTACAAAATACATAAAAACTTGAACAAATATTTCTGAAGAATTCATTCACACGGCCATAAAACAGGAAAATGCAATTTTCCTGCTTGTTCTAGACATGTACTTGTTACTGCAAATAACCAATGGAACCGTGTTTCTTTGCCCCTGACTTACTTCACTTAATATAATTTCTTCCAAGTCTTTCCATACGTTTTTATAATATGGGGAGGGAAAGGGATATAGCAAAATGCTTAAATAAGCATACAGGTTGACCTATTGTAACAATAAGATGTACAAGAAAGTATAATGAAAACAAACTTGCAATTTCAGGGTGGGGAGGGAAGAGTTGGGGAGGGGTGGAAAGAAGGGATGGTAGGGGAAAAAACAAAGGAGGAGGTAAAAATACTCCATAGGAAATGTACTCATTACCATACTCATGTAACTGTAAGCCATCTGTACAGTATTTTTACAATAAAATTATATATACATATAAAGAAAATGCAAAATTTTCATTAGTCACTAGGAATAGTCAAGTCAAAACTTCAATATGGTAATATTCACTAGAATGTTCAAACAAAAAAGACAGCATCAAATGTTGACAAGGATATAGAGCAACTGGAACTTATATTTGCTCATGAAAAGTATTTCAAAAGATTTGCTAAAGTAAAATACAAATATACACCAGGATGCACAACCACCTAACTCCTCTGATTATATTTACAAAGTCATCAGTCACTAGCATGAGAAAAACAGGACAGGGAAGTTTTTGAGTAAAGTTAAAAATTGGAAAAACTCAATGTTCATCAATGAGAGAAGATTGTAAAGGAATTACAGTAC
This sequence comes from Dipodomys spectabilis, assembly GCF_019054845.1. Taxonomy (NCBI): domain Eukaryota; kingdom Metazoa; phylum Chordata; class Mammalia; order Rodentia; family Heteromyidae; genus Dipodomys; species Dipodomys spectabilis. The sequence goes on from NW_024870824.1 coordinate 8,095,680, forward strand.
ATTCATAGAGTAATGAGAATAAAACAAATTACAGCATACCACAGATGAGGTCTATTAGCAATATTTTCAGTCAGAGAAAAAACATGAGAGAGTGATATTCACAAACTAACATTTACATAACAGTTGCAAAAACAAAAAATAATCTTTGGTAAATGGACTCAGGATAGCAAGAATATTTAAGAGTGAGTGAGAGTTGTAACCAGAGGATAAGAGAAAAGGATTCCTGTGGTTTTGGTAAGTTCTACTTTTCATGCAGATTATTCTTAAACCAGAGTATTAATTCGGTGTAAACCCACTGAGTTTTCTACAACATTTTGGTCTTTTGCTTCTCAATGCATATTTTATTTAAAAAGAAAAACTCTAGCAGATATGAAATGGAAGTTTTTCCTCAAAGTATTCCTTCTTCTGAAAATTAATTCATAGCATGTTTCTTTAGAACATACAATAAATGACAGGAAGAGGTACAAGAGAGGGGAGTCCCATGAATTGAATACTCTTGTAAAAAACAGTCCAGATTGGGAATGAAATGGCAAAAGTTGAATGCAATAGTAAGTAAGGACGCTTGGTGGCGCTGCAGGCTAAGAATAAGAATAACCCGCTCTGCAGATACCCAGAGCGCCATTAAGCTGACAATCAGAAATCTTTCCATAAAAGAAGGACGCGCATTTTGGTGAGGTCTAGAGGACAGATCTTTAGGAAGAGCATACTTCTAAAAACAAGTCAGTGAGTAAGATTTAAGGGAGGTTATTTGGCGAAATCACCTGTGTGGATTAATCCTACACGGAGTTGAAGAAACGGACCTTCTGAAACCGAGTCTGAACAATGGAGACTGCGCTAGCAAAAACGCCAGAGAAAAGGCAAGTTGCTTTTCTTGCTTTGCTATTGTTTGTGTGGGGGTCTGGTTGTGAGACAATTCGATATTCCATTCCAGAAGAAACGGAAAGTGGCCACTTTGTGGCCAACTTGGCAAAAGATCTGGGGCTGAGGGTGGGGGAGTTGGCCACTCGCAGCGCGCGAATCCATTACAAAGGAAACAAACAGCTCTTGCAGCTAGATGTAAAGACAGGCAGTTTGCTCCTGTATGAAAAGCTGGACAGGGAGGTGCTGTGCGGGGCGACAGAACCTTGTCTAATGCATTTCCAAGTCTTACTGGAAGACCCAGTGCAGATTTTTCAAGCTGATTTGCACCTCACAGATATAAACGACCATTCTCCAGAGTTCCTAGAGAGAGAGATGCTCCTAAAGATCCCAGAGAGCGCCCAGCCAGGGACAGTGTTCCCTCTGAAAGCAGCGCAGGACCTAGACATAGGGAGCAACACTGTCCAGAATTACACAATCAGCCCCAACCTTAATTTTCATGTGGTTACCCATCATCGCGGAGATGGCAGGAAATATCCAGAGCTGGTGCTGGATAAAGCGCTGGACAGGGAGGAGCAGGCTGAGCTCAGCCTCACTCTGACTGCTGTGGATGGTGGGGCTCCACCCAGCTCTGGGACCTCCACAGTGCGCATAGAAGTCGTGGACATCAATGATAACGCCCCTGAATTTTCACAGTCGCTGTATGAGGTGCAGGTTCCTGAGAACAGCCCGATGGATTCTTTAGTTGTCACGGTCTCTGCTCGAGATTTAGATGCAGGAATGTATGGTAGTGTGGTCTATGCTCTATTCCAAGAAGATGAAGTTTCTCAACCATTTGTGATAGACAAAATGACAGGAGGAATACACCTGAGAAGATTGTTGGATTTTGAAGCAACTCCATATTACCACATGGAAATTGTAGCTACCGATGGCGGGGCACTCTCAGGAAAATGCACTGTGGTTATAAGGGTGCTGGATGTGAACGACAATGCCCCAGAACTGACCATGTCAACGCTCAAAGGTTCTATCCCAGAAAATTCACCAGAGAGTGTTGTTGCCATTTTCAGTGTTTCCGATGCAGACTCTGGGGAAAATGGAAAGATGATTTGTTCCATTCCAAACGATCTCCCGTTCTTCTTAAAGTCCACATTCGAGAACTTTTACACCCTAGTGACCGAGAGGCCATTGGATAGAGAAAGCACAGCCGAATACAACATCACAATTACCGTCTATGACTTGGGGACTCCCAGGCTGCAAACCCAGCACACCATCACCCTGCAGGTGTCCGACGTGAACGACAATGCCCCCGAATTCACGCAGTCCTCCTACACCCTGTGGGTCCGCGAGAACAACAGCCCCGCCCTGCACATTGGCACCATCAGCGCCACAGACAGAGACTCGGGCAGCAACGCCCAGCTGACCTACTCGCTGCTGCCCGGCCCGCAGCCCGGCCCCGACGCGGCGGCGGCGCTGGTGTCCATCAACGCGGACAGCGGGCAGCTGTTCGCCCTGAGGGCGCTGGACTATGAGGCCCTGCAGGCGTTCGAGGTGCGCGTGCGCGCCGCCGACCGCGGCTCGCCCCCGCTCAGCAGCCAGGCGCTGGTGCGCGTGCAGGTGCTGGACGCCAACGACAACTCGCCCTTCGTGCTGTACCCGCTGCAGAACGCGTCTGCGCCCTGCACCGAGCTGCTGCCCAGGGCGGCCGAGCCGGGCTACCTGGTGAGCAAGGTGGTGGCGGTGGACCGCGACTCGGGCCAGAACGCCTGGCTGTCGTTCCAGCTGCTCAAGGCCACGGAGCCCGGGCTGTTCAGCGTGTGGCCGCACAATGGCGAGGTGCGCACCGCCAGGCTGCTGAGCGAGCGCGACGCGCCCAAGCACAGGCTGCTGCTGCTGGTCAAGGACAATGGCGAGCCGCCGCGCTCGGCCAGCGTCACGCTGCACGTGCTGCTGGTGGATGGCTTCTCGCAGCCCTACCTGCCGCTGCCCGACGCGGCGGCGCCCGAGCGCGCGCAGCCCGACCGCCTCACTGCCTACTTGGTCATCGCGCTGGCGGCCGTGTCTTCTCTCTTCCTCTTGTCTCTGCTGCTCTTCGTGGCCTTCAGGCTGTGCAGGAGGAGCAGGGCGAGCTCGCTGGCCGGCTGCGCGCTGCCCGATGGCCCCTTGCCTGGACACCTGCTGGACGTGAGTGGCACGGGGACCCTGGCCCACAGCTACCAGTATGAGGTGTGTCTGCAGGGAGGAGCTGGCACCAACGAGTTCAATTTCCTGAAACCCGTTATTCCGAATAGTCTTTTTCAAGAGTCTTAAGGCTGTGGCTTTGTAGTACATGAAATATTAAAACATTTCCTTTCCTTTTTGTTGTTTTCACATCGATACTGCTCTGATTTTTTTATGTTTTATTTTCAATCAGTTCTTCAGGTAATGCCTCTTTTGTTCTTAGTAATGGACAGGAATAATGAACTCATAGTTTTACTGGTGATTTCAAATAGGTCTACTTAACTTATTGAAATTATGTATTTTAAAGCTGTTGCACTCAGAATCTGTGGACTTAAATGTGTAAATCTTAAATGTTTCAAAGTACTAGTTTCACACCAAGCATAGTTTTGTTTTATCAGATATTTAATTGTAAATGCAAAGAACACATCATGAAATCCAAATTCATTTCCCTATATTACATATAGTTCCCATTATACTATATTTTCAAAAGTGAAGGTTTCCATTTGTTTTCTGTTGTACTTGCATATATTTACCCCACCTTAATCCTTCTATCTTACTTATTACTTTTCTGTTTGTCCCCCTTTGATTTTCATGTTATTTTTAAATTTAATCGTCATGGTGATGTACAGAGGGGTTACAGTTGCATATGTAATGTAATGAGTACATTTCTTGCCTAATATTTTTAACCCTTGCTTGCCTAATATTGTTAGCCCCTCCGTCATTTTCTCCCACCTTCCTTCTCCCTACTCCTCTCCCTCCAAGTTGTAGAGTTCATTTCCAACAAAGTGTCTTGTGAGTATTGTTGCATTGGATTTTCATGTTCTTTTCTCCTCTAAATTCCATATATGAGGAAAACTTATGATACTCTTGTTTTGAGTTTGGCTTGTGTAGGATAACAGGATTTTCTCCATTCCCACCCATGTACTGAAAACTGCCTACTTTGATTCTGCTGTATGGCTGAACAAAATTCCATACCATATTTCCAATAATATTCCTAGTACATCTTCAGTTAATGGCCTGTAGGGAAAATGATGAAGTGTTTAAGACCAATTAATTCCCTTTTAGGCTCATAGTACTCAAATAAAAAGAAAACATTTGATTCATTCTCTTTATTGACAGTTACAATTAATATTTTGTTAGTGTTGTACTTCCAATGAACAAAAGAATGAATGTATACAGTAAACTCCTCAAGTGATTATAGTTGTTCAAAGCATATTCACAATAACTGAGAACATAATTAAACTGAAACCATTTTAAATACCGGAGTGTGTTATTTTGCATGAGACATTATTATGGCATGAGGGATTACAGTTGGCTTGTAAATTCAGAGTTGCAATCGTGAAGACCCCTTTCACATGTAATCTCACAAAGATACATAGATGTATCTTGTCCATGGAGTCCTACTTCATTATTCATGATTCCTGGACATACATAGTGTGATTTAGAATGGAACTATTTTCTTCTTCCTTTGTTTTCCTTGTTTACACTACAATATAATATTGGTTTGAGATTATTTACAGTCCTTTTGGGATAAAAATTGTCCATACTCATCAGCATTCTACTTGCAACATTGTAATTACAAGAAGCTGAATGAGCCAGGTACCATTGGCTCCTGTAATTACTGTAAATCCTGTAATTACCTCTGTAATCCTAGCTACTCAAGATACTGAGATCTGAGGACCATGATTTGAAGCCAGTTGGGGCAGAACAGTACCCATAATTTTCTTATCTCCAATCAACCACTCAAAAACTGTTGGTCCTGTGGCTCGAGTGGTGGAACACTAGCCTTGAGCACAAGAAGACTCAGGGACAGCACCCAAGCCTTGAGTTCAAGCCCCACAATCAACAAAATAATGAAGCTGAATAAAAAAATACCAAAGAAAAGAGAGCAATATCATAAAAGTCGAAGTTAACCACAGCTAAGAATAAAATCTCAAAACAACAAATCTTATTTTGCATGGAATTGGAAAAATACTGTCATATAATATTATTCTTTAATTAAAGAAATGCATTAAGAAAATAAGTTTTATTCTCATCGGTATCATCACGTTCCAGAAATCTAATATTAATGACTAAAGGAGAATGGAAATTCTCAAAGTTTTTTTGAAACGCTCCATGAGGAAAAAGAACATTAGCATTTCTTTAAGCATACATAAACTGCAGTTAGTGCTTCATAAATATGTTGCTGGGTGGGGCATACAGATCAATGGTAAAGTATGAAATTTATTCCTAGTGTGCAAGAGTTCCTTGGTTCTCTACCCAGAACAAAATACCTGTCATTGTATATAACTGAAAATCAGATACGCAAATCCTTAATAATCAAAAATAATTTTTTCTGTTCATTCAAACTACTTTAAAGGCATTCTTAAATATGGGTCTTTTAGGCAGATCTTTTTCTTCTTTTCATACTTATCTATTCTTATAAAGATAAGGAAAAAGGTCAAGTCTTCGGTTTAAAACATCCTTGTTGGCTGCCACTGCCATGGGAATTATTTAATTGTGGCAAGTAAAGAGGAGGTAATTCTTTCCCAGGCCACTACACTTGGGAGGGTCATTTACAATTTGAGGACAAAATAGATGTAACTAATGAGTGTGTTTTATTGTTGTTGTTGTTACTGTTGTTGTGGCTTTGCAATGGGCATGCAAGCAATGTACCACCAAGCTATATACTCAACTGCGGATCCGGTCAGCGATTCACATGAAATGATTATTAGTAACATAGATAAACTGAATGTATATATTGTAGGTTAAGTAAAAAAAACTTACAAATATAGAAAAGATAATGGTCTAAATCTCATGGCAAGAAACCATTATATATTATACTTGGTTGAAAGTTGTCTTCACTTATGTGTACATGAAAACAACTTTTTCTTTTTTTTTTCTATTTTTTGGTTAATTATTTTTTTTATTGTGAAAATACCGTATAGAGGAGTTACAATTACATGGGCAAGGTAATGAGTACATTTCTTATCAAGCATTGTTGCCTCCTCCTTTTTTCCCCCTTCACATCCCTTCCCATCTCCCAACCACCCACTCCCCCCACCTTCACCGCCCGGCCAAAGTTGTAAAGTTGCTTTTGTCACATAACGATTTGTACATCTCATTGTTGCCATGGGTCCACCTGTATCCCTATTTAAACGATTTGTTTTTTCCCTTCCCCTCCACAAATTATACCAACATCAAATACAGTGAAAAACAGGGGTTATACCATGGGGGAGGGATGAAAATAACTTTCTTAGGCTTTTATTTCTTTTTGAGACAGGGTATTATTGTACAGCCAAGGCTGGCCTCCTTGGCTAGCCTGAAGAACATCCTGCCATCACACCCACATCTAAAATGTCCTTTAGTGAGCTATTTCACTAAGCGCAGAACACAGAAAAACTGCCAGATGTATAGTACTAACTATAGTTGCTGTTACAGGTCTATTCAATCAGAAACTTGCAAAAGGTTATTTTACTTGACTATTTCGGAGTAATTTCTCAATCAGGACGCAGGGTGGCGCTGCAGGCTAAGATTCCGAATAAACAGCCCTAAAAAGCGCCTGTATTCGTTTACACTGTAATACACAGTCAAATACAGAAGCGTTGAGAGAGGCTATAAACGGAGTTGGTCGAACCTATACCAAAGAATTGGTGGAGAAAAGCCACTTTCTGATGATTCAGCCAAACAAGAAATCATAATACATCTCCAGCATTTCCTCAGGAGCGGCGGAAGTGATTGAATGCCAGCATCAGACTCCAACATGGAGAAGGTAGAGATGATTCCCTCAAACAGGCAAGTGAGGTTCTTTGTTGTTATGCTGTTTGTGTCTCTTGTTCGCCCGGAGCCCATGCGATTTTCTGTGCCAGAAGAAACAGAAAGCGGTTCCTTTGTAGCCGGTCTTACCAAAGATCTCGGCATGGCACTTGGGGAATTGGCCTCCCGATCTGCCAGGGTGGTGTCTGACGATTATAAACAGCATTTGCTGCTGGACCCTCAGAATGGAGATTTGCTACTGAGGGAGAAATTAGACCGGGAGGAGCTCTGTGGCCCGAAGGAACCGTGTGTGTTGCGTTTCCAAGTGTCCCTGGAAATGCCAGTGCAATTTTTTCAGGGAGAATTACTGATTGAAGATATAAATGATCATGCCCCGGTTTTTCCTGATAGGGAAGTGCTCTTGAAAATACCGGAAAACAGCCACCCAGGAACTCTGTTTCCATTAACATTAGCAGAGGATTTGGATGTGGGCATTAATGGGATTCAAACCTACACAGTCAGCCCCAATGCTCACTTTAATGTGCTCACTCGAAATAATAGCGAAGGCAAGAAGTACCCAGAATTGGTCCAGGACAAAGCACTGGACCGCGAGGAACAGGCTGAGCTCAGCTTAACCCTTGTGGCTCTGGATGGTGGGACTCCACCTAGGTCTGGCACAGTCTTGGTTCGAGTCCTGATCATGGACGTCAATGACAATGCTCCCGAGTTTGTGCACTCTCCATATGAGGTGCGGGTCCTGGAGAACAGCCCACCAGATTCTGTGATTCTAAACGTGTTAGCCAAAGATGCAGATGATGGGCACTTTGGGAGTGTTTCCTATGGCTTCTTCCAAGCATCAGATGACATTAAGCAAACTTTCTCAATAAATGAGATCACGGGAGAAATTCGACTGAAAAAGGCATTGGACTTTGAGAAAGTTACTTCTTACCGTGTGGAAATGGAGGCCACGGATGGAGGAGGCCTCACTGGGAAGGGCACTGTATTCATAGAGGTGGTGGATGTGAATGACAATGCCCCGGAAATTACCATCTCTTCACTCACCAGCTCCATCCCAGAGAATGCTGCTGAGACCTTAGTCTCTATCTTCAGAGTTGGAGATAGGGATTCTGGAGATAATGGAAAGACAGTATGCTCTATTCCAGATGACCTTCCTTTCATCCTAAAATCTACTTTCAAGAATTTCTACAGCCTGATGACAGAGAGCCCTCTGGATAGAGAAAACAGAGCAGAGTACAATATCACCATCACTGTCTCCGACTTGGGGACTCCCAGGCTGCAAACCCAGCACACCATCACCCTGCAGGTGTCCGACGTGAACGACAACGCCCCCGAATTCACGCAGTCCTCCTACACCCTGTGGGTCCGCGAGAACAACAGCCCCGCCCTGCACATTGGCACCATCAGCGCCACAGACAGAGACTCGGGCAGCAACGCCCAGCTGACCTACTCGCTGCTGCCCGGCCCGCAGCCCGGCCCCGACGCGGCGGCGGCGCTGGTGTCCATCAACGCGGACAGCGGGCAGCTGTTCGCCCTGAGGGCGCTGGACTATGAGGCCCTGCAGGCGTTCGAGGTGCGCGTGCGCGCCGCCGACCGCGGCTCGCCCCCGCTCAGCAGCCAGGCGCTGGTGCGCGTGCAGGTGCTGGACGCCAACGACAACTCGCCCTTCGTGCTGTACCCGCTGCAGAACGCGTCTGCGCCCTGCACCGAGCTGCTGCCCAGGGCGGCCGAGCCGGGCTACCTGGTGAGCAAGGTGGTGGCGGTGGACCGCGACTCGGGCCAGAACGCCTGGCTGTCGTTCCAGCTGCTCAAGGCCACGGAGCCCGGGCTGTTCAGCGTGTGGCCGCACAATGGCGAGGTGCGCACCGCCAGGCTGCTGAGCGAGCGCGACGCGCCCAAGCACAGGCTGCTGCTGCTGGTCAAGGACAATGGCGAGCCGCCGCGCTCGGCCAGCGTCACGCTGCACGTGCTGCTGGTGGATGGCTTCTCGCAGCCCTACCTGCCGCTGCCCGACGCGGCGGCGCCCGAGCGCGCGCAGCCCGACCGCCTCACTGCCTACTTGGTCATCGCGCTGGCGGCCGTGTCTTCTCTCTTCCTCTTGTCTCTGCTGCTCTTCGTGGCCGTCAGGCTGTGCAGGAGGAGCAGGGCGCGCTCGCTGGCCGGCTGCGCGCTGCCCGATGGCCCCTTGCCTGGACACCTGCTGGACGTGAGTGGCACGGGGACCCTGGCCCACAGCTACCAGTATGAGGTGCGTCTCACAGGAGACTCTGGGAATGGTGAGTTTAAAGTCCTGCAACCGATAGTGCCCAACCTCTCTATTCAGGACTCTGAAATAGACTCTTTGAACATATCCCAGTTGAGGAATAACTTTGTATTCAATTAGTTGCTATTTGTTTCACTCAATTTGGCCAACTTTCCTCTGCTATACCCTTCTGTGAAGAAATTATATCATTATATGAAGCTATTCGCATAGCTTTCCCCAACCTCTGCATATCTTTTTAGCCGTATATTAGGTGTTAGTCCATTATCTTAATTTATTACAGTGGATATTATGATGTATTTCATTTTTACCATATTTCACATTCATCATTGATTTCTCAATAACTTAATTTGGTGAGGAATATTTAAATTTCTTAAATTATTTTAAATTAGTTTTTGTGGATATTGAACTCAGTGACCTTTGGGTGTTTAGCATGTATGCTACCACTAAGCTTCATTTGTAGCTACAATTGCTAATACCTACTTGGCTCTTTCTGGTTGACTATACTACCAAGTGAATCTCCTGAGTAGCCATAACCATAAAATGTAGTGAAGTGATCTCTCCAAGTTGCATGTAAAATATCACTTCATGAAAAAATTAATGCTTTCAAATTGTGACTGTGTTCCTCTTCAAGTCCTCTGTATGCTGGAGGTTATTTGGTTGTATCGTGTCTGCTACATATTAAGTACTTCATAAATACTAATATTAACTGTAAAAATCAATTCTCATTTGTAAACAATAAAGTAAAAACCTTATATGCTTTCTCCTCCTTTCAGTAAATAAAATTGTTAATGCTAAGATAGTAGCTCAGTGGTAGATTACGCATGTATTCCAAGTCAATAGTTCATACATCAACACCAAAAAGTAAAAAAAGAAAAAGAAAATCATGTTAAATTACTGCTGTATTTAATCCTCTTAAGATGTAATCTAAGTTAGGTCCTGACGACTCACACATGTAATCCTAGCTACTCAGGAACCTTAGATCTGAGGTTTGAAGCTAGTGCAAGCAGGAAACTCCTTTGGCATGAGCTTCCAGGAAGCTTGAAGTTAGAACTGTGGCTCAAATGGTAGAGTCTTGATTGAGTCTTGAGCACAAAATTCAGGGATAGCACCAGACCCTGAGTTCAAGGTCTAGGACCAGCACACACCCACCTCCATACCCACACCCCTATCCCCCATACAAAGTAATTTGAGGGCCTGAAATAATCTCCAAAACACTACAAAGAGTTCAGGACTCTTGGGAACATCATTTCCTATTCTTGTCCTTTTCTTTAATTATAAAAAATCAAGTGTAGATTTTGTAGAGAGAGAGGGAGAGAGAGAGAGAGAGAGAGTTAGTTTTCAAATCCAGCACCTCCTATGTTCTGAGTAGTTATCTCTGTGCTCTAGGCACAGCTTCAAGTGTGTATTAATGTATGTATTTCCTTTTTTCCCCCTGAAGCTTCCCACACCATTCAAAAGAGACAAGAAATTATGGAATTTTGGTTATATATTTTTTGTTGGTCATGGAGCTTGAACTCAGGACCTGGGCATTGTGCCTAGGAACTCTCCCTGAGCTCTTTTGCTCAAGGCTAGCACTCTACCATTTTGAGCTACAGCTCCACTTCCAATTTTATGGTAGTTAATTGGAGATAAGAATCCCATGGCCTTTTCTGCCTGGGCTGGCTTTGAACTATGATCTTCAGATACCAGCCTCCTGAGTAGCCAGGATTACAGGCATGGATCACCCACACTTGGCATGTCTATTTTATGTTATTCTCATCATTAGTTGATCTTGATTTTTCACTTTCCATTACTTTTTGGACAGTCATTATCAATTGAATAATTATTTCAGACAGGTGGCATTGGTTCTCAAGACACTGAGAACTAAGGATTATGGTTTGAAGCCAGCCACAGTAGAGAAGTCTGAGACATTATGTCTAGTTAAACAGCAAAGTTCTGGACTGGAGCTATAGCTCTAGGGGTAGAGTACAAGCATGAATAAAAAAAAGTCAAGTGAGAGTACAAGACCTTGGGTTCAAGCCCCATTGCTAGCAAATAATAGCAATTATTTCTTTGTGATGCTTAGCTCTCCTTTCTCATGTGCTTTTTAATTATTTTTGAGCTAATCTTTCAATCATATTAAAGTTGCATTTGTTTTGTTTTTTTTTTTTTTTGGGTCCGGTCGTGGGGCCTGAACTCTGGGCCTGGGCGCTGTCCATCAGCTCTTCAGCTCAAGGCTAGAGCTCTACCACTTGAGCTACAGCTCCACTTCTGGCTTTTTTCTTTTTGCTTATGTGGTGCTGAGGAATCGAACCCAGGGTCTCAAGCATGCAAGGCAAGCGCTCTACTGCTGAGCCACCTTCCCAGCCCTAAAGTTGCATTTGTATAGTAATGAATTTACCCAACTTATGTTTAGTTGTGTTCAATAAGCCAACTAAGCTGATAATGTAAATTCTATTTAGTTAAATTCATACAGATTTCACCATAGGATAATTTCATTGAACTTTTGGCAGATCATGGGTAATTGAAGAGTTTGATTTATATAATTTATTTTTAAATATCAATTGTTATTACACTAGAGTTTGAATCCCTATATTTCCCCTTAATTAATATTGATATAAATAAATAAAAGCAAACTTACTGACCATTTATTCTTTGCAGAATTTTTTTGGGGGGCTTGAACTCTGGGCCTGGGCGCTGTTCCTCAGCTCTTCAGCTCAAGGCGAGCGCTCTACCACTTGAGCTACAGCACCACTTCCTGACCATTTATTCTTGAAATACAATTTTTCATTAAATTTATTAATTAAAGTAGGGAAGAAGAAAGTGTAAGAAAAGAATTAAAAACTAACAAAGAAAGATGGGAGTCAACTCCACTGACTTCTCCAATTTTTCTTAGCTATTTCAACTCATACCTCACCTGGTGGCCCAGTCTTTTAAATCTGTCATAGAGGAGACTGAGGTAGGTGGATTACAATAAGTTCTATGTCAGCTTGGGCTATGTAGTGAGATATTTTCTAAATAAACAAATTGCATGTATATGAACATAAGGAATTTGATTGGAGGTTTCCAGTAATATATTCCAACAGAAAAAAATCTAAGTTTACTTTTTTTTTTGTTAATTCCAGGAAGTCTAATATGTATAAATACCCAAGTAAAATGGTCCAAATAATCACAAATAACTAACCTCATCATTATGTGTATTCATAAAGTATAAATAATTCTGGCCAGCCAAGTCTTATCACAAGACTCTACAGTAGATCAAAATTTTGACATTCAATTTTGAATTTAATAGTAATCATGACTCAAAGAACTTTCATAGTATATACACTTTATGAATATAGGTTAGTTCTATTATTACAGAACAAAAACAGAATGAAGATGAAACATTTAGATTGTAACTTGTACTTCAGTGATTCTTATTTGTTTCAGGCTGCACTAGAGTTTGAACTAAAAGCCTCAAACTTGCCCAACATCTTTATCTATCCTCCAAGCCTTTTTGGTTTAATTTATTTTTCAGACAGGGTCTTTTACTTTTGCCCAAACTATTCTGGGACCACACTCTTCTGCTTTCCTTTTTCAGAGTGGCTGGAATTATATGTGAGAATCACTACTTATTTGTTCTAAGCTAGGGTCTTAGTAAGTTTTGTTTTGGTCTGGGCTGGATTTGAACTACAATCCTCATGTTCTGCCATCCAAGTAGCTAGGATGGCTGTGGTATGGTACCAGGACTGGCAGCCAGTGTGGGCTGTTCCCACAAAATGCTTACATTATACATACATATTTCACAATTCCTTTGATATTATTTGCACACACACATGTAGCCAGCTTAAGTCACTGTTTTGAGGACAGAAATTCCACTGACAAAATGTAGCCTTTATCACTCGAAGATAGATGCCTTCTTTTGCACCTGATGTTGTAGTTCTTAGATGTATCCCTGCATTAAGGCAACAGAGACAGAAAGAACTCAGAGTTCAAGGCTAACCTGGGTCTATATCCAAAGAAAAAGTCTATATCCAAACATCAAGGTCAGGGTTGTAGCTCAGTTGTAGAGCTTTTGCAGGCTGTAGGTTTTCTCTCCAACATCATCAAAACTAAAGCAATATCTCTTCTGCCTTTGTAATAAAAATTACAGAATATATAAGAATATAAGTATGCAGAATGTATATGAACTTATGGTTGTCCATATTTGTAGTTCTACCACTCAGGAGACTGAAGCAGGAAATGCTTAAGCTCAGGGCCAGCCTCTGCTACACTGAGTTGGAGGCCAGCCTTGGATATAGCAACATAGTGTCTAAAATAAAACCACCACAAAATAAAGGAAGAGGGCAAGCCAGGTGTTATGATACACACCTGTAATTTCAGCTACTCAGAATGCAGAAGTAGGAAGTTTGAAGCCAGCACCAGTGGAGGAAGACTATTTTTCAAAAATGAAAAAAACAAACCAAAGGGTTATATGAATGTGGCTTAAGTGTCAGAGTACCCTGAGCTTGTCTAGCATATGTGAGGACCTGGGTTAAGTCCCCAGTACCACAAAAAGGAAGCACAGAATATATATCTCTCCTTCCATTTCAATGAATTACCTAGGATCAGAAAACAATCAAAAGAGAAACTGGCTAAAGTAAAAAAAAAAATAACCTATTTAAAACAATTGAAAGGAGATGATATTCTTTAGAAGAAACTGAATGGATCAATATTTCACTGAAGAAATGAGAACTGACTTCTATAGTCAGTTTTTTTTTGGGGGGGGGTCCGGTCGTGGGGCCTGAACTCTGGGCCTGGACGCTGTCCCTCAGCTCTTCAGCTCAAGGCTAGCGCTCCACCACTTGAGCCACAGCACCACTTCCGGCTTTTTCCTTTTGCTTATGTGGTGCTGAGGAATTGAACCCAGGGCCTTGAGCATGCAAGGCAAGCGTTTCTACCACTGAGCCAACTTCCCAGCCCCTTCTATAGTCAGTTTTACCTCAAGAAATTTATTAAGACTGAGAAAAAAAATAGGCTCGTTAAAAAAGAGAATTTCAATAGCTTTTGGCAGACTGGAGCATTAAGCTCAGGACCCCAAACCAAAGACAGCCCAGAGCAGAGGAGAAAATTCTTAAAAACAGTGTGAGGCTTTTCTTGCTATTCAAAGCATAAAGTTCATGAACTATCTGGAGAGATGTCAAGTTCTCAATTGAAAATGCTCAGATCTAGGTACTTAGCAAGACTGCAAAGAAACTTGACTATGTAAGTGCCCAGGGGATTAAGATTTTATTGGGGCCAGGCACCTGTAGCTCAGGCCTGTAATCCTAGCTACTCAGGAGGCTGAAATCTGAGGATCTCAGTCCAAAGCCAGCCCAGGCAGGAAAGTCCATAAATCTCTTATCTTCAATTAACAACCAAAAACTCCAACATATATCTGTGTGTAGCGGTTAGTCTTGATCAGAAAAGCTCAAGGACAGCACTCAGGCCCTGAGTTCAAGCTCCAGGACTGGCGCACACACACACACACACACACACACACACACACACACACACACACACACATACAATGTCATAATCAAATGACCAAAATAGAACATTCCTGAATATGAACTTCAGGAGGGTGCATGTTAATGATGACTAAATAGTAAAATGTGCATAATTCCAAATTACTGAACACCAACTGAAAAGATAACATCAAATGTTGACCCAGGGTATAGAGCAACTGGAACTCAGACTTTTTTAGTAGTAAAATAACTTTGAAAATGTTTCACAATCCTTGCTAAAGATATATGTGTATGTGCATATCTTAATGCACTAGAACAGAACTCCTTTAAATATATTTAACATACATACATAAATATCATTACCCCCCAAAAATTGCAACTATGTTTATGACAAAACTCCCAAATCTCAAAACAGGAAAATTTACAGTACACATAGGCTAGGAATATGTTAAAATAATAATTAAATAAAAGCATACTAATACAGGAATCATACTGTGAGAACAGGGAAATTTAGAATATATGCTACAGGTCACTTTTGAAAACAATGGCAAGTGGATAAAAACACAGGGAGGCCAATACTCTGTAAACATATGTTTTACCAAAGATCCCCAAAAGTGACCAAAGAATCAATGAGTGGGAAGCATGGTTCAGTTGGTAGAGTGCTAGCCAATGGGTGAAAACAGCAGGTACTAAGTTTGAGTCCCAATCTTGAACTCCCCCTCAAAAATAATAAAAATGTATTGTTTAATTATAGTAAACTGAAGGGTACTTTTAGGGGTTTGGACCATGTATTTTTATTTGGTTTCTGCTTATAATAACCTTCACATGATGAAAATCCAGATTGCACATGTAACTCTTGTATCTTTTGATGGATATATAATAAAAAGCAAAAGTTATAGGAGTCAATTTTAATTTTTAATAGTAACTGTTATCCATTGATGAAAGTGAACTATGCAACTCATGGGTGGAGATGGGAGGGTGGGGAAGGGAAAGAATGAGGGAACAGATGACACAGTGTGAAAGGAAATGTACTTATTACCTGACATATGTAAAGGTAACCCCACAGTATGTCACCTCCTGAACAACAATAAAATAATTTTTTAAATGAAGAGAAGGAAAGGTATGAGAAAAATTTCCCATCAAATTGCCAAAATATTCCCAAAGAAATGGATATCCAAGTACCAAAAGCTCAAAAGACCCTAACTAAAACCAAAATAGACCCTCAACAAGGAATGTTAAGACATCAAAAGTGCAAAATAAATACAGAATCCTAAAACTCCAACTTACAGCAGACCTCTCAACAGAAACAATATACCAGAAATGAATGAGGTGATACATTCAAAATAAAGAAAACTACGTCAAACAAAATTAAACTTCAAAAATGAAGGTAAAACAGAAGCCTTTCCAAGAGAAGCAAAAACCAGAAGAACTAATTGCCAGCAAACAACTCCACAAGAAATATTTAAAGGAATCCTACACTAGAAATAAAAAGATACAAGTTATCATGATGGATGCACGTATAGAAATACATTATAGAAATAGTTATAGGAGAGGAAAATCAAACCATAGCATATCAAAAACTATTAAATTACAAAAACAGTAAGGGAAATGGATACAATGCTACATACCTCAGTGGTAGAATGCTTGCCTATCATGCGAAAGATTGTAGATTCAATACCTAGCATTAAAAACTTGTTAAAAGGTTGATTTCCTGAACAGATGAAATGGTACCATATACAAGAGCACTTGCTGAAAAAGTACAAGGCTTTGAGTTCAAACCCTAGGACAAAAAGAGCAACAAAAAGATACCAAACAAGCAGAATATAACTAACCTTGAATGTAACTGGATTAAATTAAGCAATCAAAGAAAAAATACCTGTTATGATTATTAATTGAAAAGCCAAATAAAAACCAAGGAGATCCACTTTATGTATATGAAAAGTGCTGTTATGAAGAAGATGATTTTTATGAAGATGAAGGATTTTTTTCAGCTGAAAACTAATTAATACAGGAGCTATCAGTGACCGAAAGCAGGAGATATATTAGGCAATCTTGAGAAATTGGTACTGTTTTAAACGATGCTGATTGAATTACCAAAAGTTGTATACAATAGTAATTAAGGACGCTTGGTGGCGCTGCAGGCTAAGAATGAGAATAACCCGCTCTGCAGATACCCACAGCGCCATTAAGCTGACAATCAGAAATCTTTCCTTAAAAGAAGGACGCGCTTTTTGGTGAGGTCTAGAGGACAGATCTTTAGAAAGAGTATATTTCTAAAAACAAGTCAGTGAGTAAGATTTAAGGGAGGTTATTTGGCGAAATCACCTGAGTGGATTAATTCTACACGGAGTTAAAGAAACGGACCTTCTGGAACCGAGTCTGAACAATGGAGACTGCGCTAGCAAAAACGCCAGAGAAAAGGCAAGTTGCTTTTCTTGCTTTGCTATTGTTTGTGTGGGGGTCTGGTTGTGAGACAATTCGATATTCCATTCCAGAAGAAACGGAAAGTGGCCACTTTGTGGCCAACTTGGCAAAAGATCTGGGGCTGAGGGTGGGGGAGTTGGCCACTCGCAGCGCGCGAATCCATTACAAAGGAAACAAACAGCTCTTGCAGCTAGATGTAAAGACAGGCAGTTTGCTCCTGTATGAAAAGCTGGACAGGGAGGTGCTGTGCGGGGCGACAGAACCCTGTCTAATGCATTTCCAGCTCCTACTTGGAAACCCAGTGCAGATTTTTCAAGCTGATTTGCACCTCACAGATATAAACGACCATTCTCCAGAGTTCCTAGAGAGAGAGATGCTCCTAAAGATCCCAGAGAGCGCCCAGCCAGGGACAGTGTTCCCTCTGAAAGCAGCTCAGGACCTCGACATAGGGAGCAACACTGTCCAGAATTACACAATCAGCCCCAACCTTAATTTTCATGTGGTTACCCATCACCGCGGAGATGGCAGGAAATATCCAGAGCTGGTGCTGGATAAAGCGCTGGACAGGGAGGAGCAGGCTGAGCTCAGCCTCACTCTGACTGCGCTGGATGGTGGGGCTCCACCCAGCTCTGGGACCTCCACAGTGCGCATAGAAGTCGTGGACATCAATGATAACGCCCCTGAATTTTCACAGTCGCTGTATGAGGTGCAGGTTCCTGAGAACAGCCCGATGGATTCTTTAGTTGTTACTGTCTCTGCTCGAGATTTAGATGCAGGAACGCATGGTAGTGTGGTCTATGCTCTATTTCAAGTAGACGGCGTTTCCCAGCCGTTTGTAATAGATGAAACCACAGGAGAAATACATCTGAGAAGGTTGTTGGATTTTGAAGCAACTCCATATTACAATATGGAGATTTCAGCCACCGATGGCGGAGGGCTTTCAGGAAAATGCACTGTGGCTATACAGGTGTTGGATGTGAATGACAATGCCCCAGAACTGACCATCTCGTCGTTCATGAACACCATTCCCGAAAACTCACCAGAGACTGTAGTTTCTGTTTTTAGTGTATTTGATTCAGATTCTGGGGATAATGGGAAAATGATGTGTTCCATTCCAAACGATCTCCCGTTCTTGTTAAAGTCCACATTCGAGAACTTTTACACCCTACTGACTGAGAGGCCATTGGACAGAGAAAGCACAGCCGAATACAACATCACCATCACTGTCTCCGACTTAGGGACTCCCAGGCTGCAAACCCAGCACACCATCACCCTGCAGGTGTCCGACGTGAACGACAACGTCCCCGAATTCACGCAGTCCTCCTACACCCTGTGGGTCCGCGAGAACAACAGCCCCGCCCTGCACATTGGCACCATCAGCGCCACAGACAGAGACTCGGGCAGCAACGCCCAGCTGACCTACTCGCTGCTGCCCGGCCCGCAGCCCGGCCCCGACGCGGCGGCGGCGCTGGTGTCCATCAACGCGGACAGCGGGCAGCTGTTCGCCCTGAGGGCGCTGGACTATGAGGCCCTGCAGGCGCTCGAGGTGCGCGTGCGCGCCGCCGACCGCGGCTCGCCCCCGCTCAGCAGCCAGGCGCTGGTGCGCGTGCAGGTGCTGGACGCCAACGACAACTCGCCCTTCGTGCTGTACCCGCTGCAGAACGCGTCTGCACCCTGCACCGAGCTGCTGCCCAGGGCGGCCGAGCCGGGCTACCTGGTGAGCAAGGTGGTGGCGGTGGACCGCGACTCGGGCCAGAACGCCTGGCTGTCGTTCCAGCTGCTCAAGGCCACGGAGCCCGGGCTGTTCAGCGTGTGGCCGCACAATGGCGAGGTGCGCACCGCCAGGCTGCTGAGCGAGCGCGACGCGCCCAAGCACAGGCTGCTGCTGCTGGTCAAGGACAATGGCGAGCCGCCGCGCTCGGCCAGCGTCACGCTGCACGTGCTGCTGGTGGATGGCTTCTCGCAGCCCTACCTGCCGCTGCCCGACGCGGCGGCGCCCGAGCGCGCGCAGCCCGACCGCCTCACTGCCTACTTGGTCATCGCGCTGGCGGCCGTGTCTTCTCTCTTCCTCTTGTCTCTGCTGCTCTTCGTGGCCTTCAGGCTGTGCAGGAGGAGCAGGGCGCGCTCGCTGGCCGGCTGCGCGCTGCCCGATGACCCCTTGCCTGGACACCTGCTGGACGTGAGTGGCACGGGGACCCTGGCCCACAGCTACCAGTATGAGGTGTGTCTGCAGGGAGGTGCTGGCACCAATGAGTTCAAATTCCTGAAACCGATATTACCCAATATTTTGCCTCAGTATTCTGGTGAAGAGACAGGAAACCATCCTCTCTTCTGAAATAGCTTTGCATTCTCTTAGATATCTGTTTATGATATTATTTTCTCCCTATTCACCTTAACTAGTTCTAGAATTTATGTGTAGATAAAGTTCACTGTCACTAGTAAATCTCAAGCTCGTTTTGTATGTGTTGAAGTTGCATGTATTCACATATTGTCCTACACGTGTTTGGTTTTCCTGAGATTTTTGTTGTCTCTTTGATAGTTATTGTGATGGGTTATATCAATACAAATAAAACCTTAACTCTATGTTTTAATATATTTTGTGCCTCTTTATTTCATCCAGTGAAGTATATACTATGATAAATTGAAAACAAATGTTTTCCTTCCCTTCCTTCTTTTTTGGATCAGTCGTGGGTATGGAACTCAGTGCCCAGTTGCTGTTCCTCAGCTCTTTTTGCTTAAGGCTAGCATGCTACTATTTTGAGCCACAGTGCCACTTCTGGTTTTCTTGTGATTAAGTGGAGATAACAGTCTCTAGAACTCTCCTGCCCTGGATGGTTTTGAATCAAGATCCTCAGATCTCAGCCTCCTGAGTAGCTAGGATCACAGACATGAGCCACTAGTATCTGGTTGTTTTCTTAGTTATATATATTTTCAAAGGAACTTATATCTATTACACAATCAAATATATGAAAAATAAGATGAAATGCAAGTACATTCTATTTTTTGTTTCCAGTCTTGGCTCCTTCCACAGCCCAACCCGTTGCTCCCAGAGGCATTGCTTCTTCTAGGCAACAAGAAGATCTCATTGTGCTGTTGGTAGCCCTGGCGTTGATGTCATAGCTCTTTATCTTCTTAGTGCTGTTGTCAATGACAGTCTGGCTGTGCAGAAATAATAGGATAGCTTCACTGGGTTGCTGGTTTGTGCCTGAGTCACTTTTCAGGCCACCTGGTGAATGTCAGCAACATGGGGACCCTGTCCCACAGCTACCAAAAATGATATCTGTCTGTGAGGAGACTTAGATTAGTGACTTCAACTGCATGTTGTTTTTGCTTTTTGTAATGAGCCTTTTCCTGTTTATGTTACTCCCATTTAAGGTGTGGGAAAATTGAGCCTGGTGCCTCAAGCATGCTAGCAAGCTCTCTACATCTGAGCAGCATGGTCAAACCTTTCATGCTATGCTTGAGGTTGAACTTTTTATGAAAAGCAAAAGTTACATATTCTTTTCTCTTATGCTTACAGCATGTTTAATATTGACAAGTCCTATATTTGGCAATTTAAAGCAAAAGTAATTTTTAGTAATTTAAAACTTTGAAATACCCATTTTACAAATAATACCTTCCAACATTCCATAGATAGACTCTCTTACAATTGATTACAGTCTTTTCACTATTCCTGTCTGATAACTATTTTTCATTATGAATGTTTTATTATTATCATCCTGTGTATGTCTCATTTAGGGCTAACTATAGTGTTACAAGATAAACACTAAAAATAAATGATGAAGTACTCATGGATCTTATGTTTACATGCTTGAATGTATGTCAATATACCATAATAGTCAAGGAACTTTTTGTAAGGATAGAAAGTATATTTAATGAACTGTCAAGATATTAAATTACAGTTTATGAGCCTCTTTTAGATATTTTCTTTAAATATCTATTTTAAATTTCTTATAAACATTTGGTGAATTTTAGTATCAATTCAGTGTGATTTTTAGAGTACATTTTCATGAATAAAGAAATGCTAGTATCCTCTCTGCAATAAAGTCCCCTTTCCATAAGTGAAGTTGTTAAATATTATAGCTTACTTGTCTTTTTTGCTTTCCTTCAAAACAGAAAATATTCTTCTATTCATACTACTCTATTACAGAACATAAAATACTCCTGATGATCCATTTTGTCTGTCTAAGAATTTAACAGTTCATAGATATTCTTATGTAAAAATCAAATTGTATTTTTCAAACTTTCATTTTTTTCTCAAATTTCTGTACAAAGGCATAAGTTTAGTATTAATCACAGGTTGCTATGTAATGCTAGAGTTTCCTTTCTTGTGCTGCGTAAGCATCATGGGCCTTCATTAAACAGAAAGTCATTTACCTCCTCAGGTTAACCTTTATTTGGTCTTATATATGTAGGTTTTATATGTAGTATTTTAGGAAATTTTCCTTTAAGGTTTCTGTCAAAGGCAGATAATCTATTTTTATTTATTTTATTTTACATAGTTTTTTAATCTGGTCCTGGGGCTTTAACTTTGGGCCTGAGTGTTGTCTCTGAGCTTCTTTTGCTCAAGGTGAGTGCTCTACCACTTGAGCCACAGTGCCACTTCCAGCTTATTTTCAGTAGTTTATTTGAGATTAGTCACATGGACTTTTCTTCCTGGACTGGCTTTGGAGCATGATCCACTGATCTCAGCTTCATATGTAACTAGGATTACAGGCATGAGCCATGGGCATTAGCTCAGAAAATTTATAATGAAATGACAACTACGTTAATATTTTTAATTACAATAGAACTATATTTGGCTATTTTAGAGTTCAAATAAATACCTGCTGTGGATGATTACCAATTGGTTTGATAAATGTAGGGAATGCGTGTTCCTACATGTTGATCCTCTTCTTCAAATAGCATTCTTTCTTTTAATCAAGATGTTCTGTTTTCACTGCTCTCATTCCAGATAGTTTTAGTTGGAATATTAGTGATGTTCAATTATCCTATCTCCATAGCCAAGACATAGACATTTGTCCAATGCTCATAGCTCAAAGCCTTTCTCCAGATAGTATTTTTATTTACTTCACTGACTTTAGTATCTTCATGTTCGTAGAAAGGATATTAACTTAATTCTCAGCTTATACCTATTTTCATAAACCAAACAACCATTTCCTCTCAACTTCACTGAGCACTGCACAACTTGAAAAATCTCAGTGCTATATAGCCCAGAGATGGACAAAAAAATCACATCATAATTTTTATATATGTAATATGAGTACATTTTGTAGTGGAAATGGATTTTAAAAGCCTATTTAAAAATATTTTTGTTATTAAAAAGGCAAAATACAGAGTCAGATAATGAGTACATTTCTTTTTGGAAAATGGCACCATTTCCTTCGCTCTCTCTCCCAGTTAAAAGCCTAATTTTAACAAAATAAAACATCAGTATTCTAATACAATTAAAACTCCACAAAGGAAGGACTTTAGTGCCTCATTTAGGGTAGTATCTCAAACACTAGATGAATGCCTGTATAGGTAAGTAATCGTTAGAATACAGTTTTGAGTACTGACTTTGCACCATTATGAGGAAGACAAATATACACATATATTTCTCTTTTTCTCACTGCTACCGTTAGCTATTTAAACACGACTGTCAAGTGGGTTGAGGAAAACAGTGTAGAGAAGTTATGAGCTAAAAGATGCACAATTACAATGTATTTTTGGAATGGACATTACTTGAAGTTGTAAAACAGAACACTTGGTGGCGCTGCAGGCTAAGAAAGAAAAATGCAGAGACAAAGACTCAAAGCTGAGCTGTTCGTGACCGCTTAAAAGGGAAATACCATTCATTACTGGAGACACTACGTTCCTGAAAGGCAACATCAAGCAACGTGAAGACAAACAAAAAAGAAATCAAAATTATTAAACCAAGGTAGCTGAATTAGCTATAAAGTGATTCCTTTGTAATTACTTCATCTTCTGGACCTGAGAAAAGATGGAGATGCCGGTCTTCCCAGCACAGCAGAAAAGGCAAGTGACCACCATTATTTTCTTACTACTCTTGTGGGAGGTGGGCAGTGAAACTATTAAATATTCCGTTCTAGAAGAAAGAGACAGAGGCTCTTTTGTAGGCAACCTAGCAGAAGATTTGGGGCTAGGTGTAGAGGAGCTGGTCACTCGGGGTGCACAGATTCTTTCCAGAGGGAACAAACAGCATTTGCAGCTGGAACAGAAGAGTGGGGAATTACTCCTCAAAGAAAGAGTGGACCGGGAAGAGTTGTGTGGGGACACAGATCCATGCATTTTGCATTTCCAGTTGCTACTGAAAAACCCGGTGCAGTTTATTCAAGGTGAGCTACAGATCCAAGATGTAAATGACCATGCTCCAGAATTCTTAGAAAATGAAATTCTCCTTAAAATCGTGGAAAGCACACATCCAGGGACCCTGTTTCCTTTGAAAATAGCTCAAGATTTGGACGTAGGCTGCAATACAGTTCAGAACTATTCAATTAGCACCAACTCCCATTTCCATCTTCTCACTCGTAATCACAGCGATGGCAGGAAATACCCTGAACTGGTGCTGGACAAAGCACTGGACCGGGAAGAGGAGCCTGAGCTCAGATTAGTCCTCACAGCACTAGATGGTGGGTCACCACCCAGGACTGGGACTTCTCAGGTTCTCATTGTAGTTCTGGATATCAATGACAATGCCCCTGAATTTGTTCAGGGACTCTACGGGGTACAGGTACCAGAGAACACTCCCGTAGGTTCCCTTGTCATCACTGTATCAGCTAGAGATTTAGATGCTGGGATTCACGGAGAACTTTCCTACTCATTTTTCCAATCCTCAAATCAAGTCATTCAGGCCTTTGAAATAAACACAGACACAGGAGAAATTAGATTAAAAAAACTGTTGGATTTTGAGGAAATTAAGTTTTACCGCATGGAAATTGAGGCCTCAGACGGCGGGGGACTTTCAGGAAAATGCACTGTAGAAATAGAAGTGCTGGATGTAAATGACAATGCCCCTCAGTTGACGATGTCACTATTTAACAGTGACATTCCAGAAAACGCTCCGGAAACTGTGGTCGCTATTTTTGGAATTTCAGATCCAGACTCTGGAGACAATGGGAAAATGAAGTGTTCCATCCAGAACAGTCTCCCTTTTCTTCTGAAACCTACAGTAGAAAATTTCTACACATTGGTCACAGAAGGCTCTCTGGACAGAGAAAACAGAGCAGAATACAATATCACCATTACCGTCTCCGACTTGGGGACTCCCAGGCTGCAAACCCAGCACACCTTCACCCTGCAGGTGTCCGACGTGAACGACAACGCCCCCGAATTCACGCAGTCCTCCTACACCCTGTGGGTCCGCGAGAACAACAGCCCCGCCCTGCACATTGGCACCATCAGCGCCACAGACAGAGACTCGGGCAGCAACGCCCAGCTGACCTACTCGCTGCTGCCCGGCCCGCAGCCCGGCCCCGACGCGGCGGCGGCGCTGGTGTCCATCAACGCGGACAGCGGGCAGCTGTTCGCCCTGAGGGCGCTGGACTATGAGGCCCTGCAGGCGTTCGAGGTGCGCGTGCGCGCCGCCGACCGCGGCTCGCCCCCGCTCAGCAGCCAGGCGCTGGTGCGCGTGCAGGTGCTGGACGCCAACGACAACTCGCCCTTCGTGCTGTACCCGCTGCAGAACGCGTCTGCGCCCTGCACCGAGCTGCTGCCCAGGGCGGCCGAGCCGGGCTACCTGGTGAGCAAGGTGGTGGCGGTGGACCGCGACTCGGGCCAGAACGCCTGGCTGTCGTTCCAGCTGCTCAAGGCCACGGAGCCCGGGCTGTTCAGCGTGTGGCCGCACAATGGCGAGGTGCGCACCGCCAGGCTGCTGAGCGAGCGCGACGCGCCCAAGCACAGGCTGCTGCTGCTGGTCAAGGACAATGGCGAGCCGCCGCGCTCGGCCAGCGTCACGCTGCACGTGCTGCTGGTGGATGGCTTCTCGCAGCCCTACCTGCCGCTGCCCGACGCGGCGGCGCCCGAGCGCGCGCAGCCCGACCGCCTCACTGCCTACTTGGTCATCGCGCTGGCGGCCGTGTCTTCTCTCTTCCTCTTGTCTCTGCTGCTCTTCGTGGCCGTCAGGCTGTGCAGGAGGAGCAGGGCGCGCTCGCTGGCCGGCTGCGCGCTGCCCGATGGCCCCTTGCCTGGACACCTGCTGGACATGAGTGGCACGGGGACCCTGGCCCACAGCTACCAGTATGAGGTGTGTCTGCAGGGAGGTGCTGGCACCAATGAGTTCAAATTCCTGAAGCCTATCATCCCCAATCTCCAGTCCCATGGCTCTGGGAAGGAGGTAGAGGAAAATTCTCCCTTCCGAAACAGTTTAGGTTTAAATTACTGATAGAAATCTACTTAGTTAGGATGTTTACTTAACTTAATCTTGGTGATTAAATGATAGAAAACTGCAAGTCCAGGACCCTGTCTCAGAATTGTCAGTATGAATTTTATTTGGCCCTGTGCTTTGAGGCTACTGAGGTCAAATTGTTAAACCCTAACTTCTGTGGTGAGGGACTGATAGGAACAATGAACGTAATTTCAACTTTAGGAATCATTATGAGTTCAAGTAGGAATCTAATTGATCATTTATGATAATTATAGAATTCAATGATATATTTGTAACTTCTCAACTCTTTCATTCACTTATACTGCATACTTACATGTTAGTAATTATAGTCTTAGGCCATATATAAATATATATATACATATATATTTAAACCCATTGAATTATTTTTCAAACCTTTTAGTTTTTTTCTTAGCTGGCTTACACAATGTACTTTCGCATGCACACACGCACGTACACATGCACACAATACTAAGGAAACAGTGTTTGTCAATGTTGTTGATTTAGTCACATTGTTTGGAAGTCACAGTTGTTTTGGGAGTCCCAATGTTTGAGACTTATCATTATTTATACTTTAATATTAAGACATTTGTGTCCATGCATTCTGATCATAACAAGCATGAGTTTAATTCTATTGTAAATAATTGCTCTGAATTTTGCAATCATATCCAGTAATGTAAAATTCTTATTAAGTAAACTCTTGGAATTTTATTGTTTCCAAAACACTTCTTTCTCAGAAAGACTTGTTGCTTTTTTCAAGAATCAAGATTTAGTATGAATGATGTTTCTCTGTTTTTCAAATTTATTTTAATTAGATAATCCACTATTTTTTTGCTTTAAAAATAACAAAATTGCTAAACGTGTGATTGCTTTTTCATAATAAATGACTTGTTATATTAAAATAATTCTCATTCTTTAAAAATAATGGTAGTCTTATACTTCACAACATAAAGTGTAAAAAATAAGGAAAACTAATATCATTTCTCCTCCACTCAAAATCTTTGTTAATTCAACAATCTTAGAATAATCTGAGATATTTCTACTGGAGTTTGGGGTGTAGACTTTTGGAATACCATGTGTTTAGCATGGTCAAGGCTTTTGGTTCTAATCCCAGCATCAACAAAGATGAAAATATTCATCAACAAGATGAATATTTCCATAAATGCAAAGAAGTTCAATTAGCTATAAATAATTTTGTAGAATGGATCTATAGTAAACTGGTAGTTTGAACTTCAAATGATCATATTGAATATAAGGAAATTTGCTTAAAATTAGATAAAAATCCCTAGAACATTAAAAAAAGTAGATTATAATGTATGTTCAGACATTACCATCACATAATTGCTTCCTTTTTCTATTCACCTTACTTTTTTGGTGGGGGGTCCAGTTGTGGGGCCTGAACTCTGGGCCTGTCCCTCCACTCTTCAGGTCAAGGCTAGCACGTTACCACTTGAGCCACAGCACCACTTTTGGCTTTTTTTTTTTGCTTATGTGGTGCTGAGGAATCGAACCCAGGGCCTCAGGCATTCAAGGCAAGGGCTCTACCACTGAGCCACCTTCCCAGCCCAATCACTTTACTTTTTGTGTGCCAGTCTTGGGGCTTGAACATGGAGCCTAGGCTCTTATCTCTGACCTTCCAGCCTCTTTTGTTAGGCTAGTAGAAGTAAGATTTTCACAGAGTTTCATGCTCTAGTTGACTTTGCACTATGATCCTTGGATCTTAACCTCCTGAGTAGCTAGGATTGCAGGTGTGAGCCACAGCACCAGACTTCACCTAACTTTTTGTTTTATATGTTACCTCATTGATGTATTTATAATGTATTTTTAAAAGATAGTTCCCCTGGTTGTTTAGCTATTTTACATTTATAAAATTTCAGTGTAAAAGGATACATTTATTTGGATTTTATTCTAGTCTGATTGCCCAACAGCTCACCATATTTATTAACTAACCACATTTATTTAACTGTTTCATGTTTTCATATTTTCAATAACATAGTTAAAATACTTTTTTTTCTAAAGTTTTCAAGGTTAATTTGTTTTGGCTTGGGTTGGTTTTACTTTGTTCCTTTGATACTGCATCTCACTATGTAGCCCAGACTGGTCTCAAACTGTTTCAGTTTTAGATACTATCCATAATTTGCTTCCTTCTTAAAGGGCATACACATATATTTTCATATTTCTCCCTCATTTCCCACCTAACAATATCATAATTCTGCTTAGTGATTATTCAATTATCACCATTTCATTATTGTTTACATTTGAACATTAAAAGTAAAACAAAAGGCCTCTTTGCCCTTAAGTTAATAATTGCCTCATTTCCTTTTTCATTTCACCCACCATGGTTATATATAAAGTTATCTTCAACTTCTCAAACTCTAAAGCTCTCAATTTGACGATTAGAATAGAGAAATCTAGTTTTGATCATTTGTTTTGGAGACTCTCTAGAGCAATCCAAGCACTTTCTTGTTTGTATACAATTCAGTCTCTATGCTTTTTGTACACCTGGTAACTTGGTTTACCTGTCACCAAGCAATTTGCTTTCATTTTCCCCTTGCATTTTATATAGTTTTCTGGATTTTATATCCTCTTATTGTTTGCCTTATTTCTTTGAGTTCCTAAATGTTTTGAGAGTCTGCACATCTTAAAATTTTCAGGTGTCAAAAAATCAAGTGTCTTATTTCAAGGTTTTATTCGGTGTGGAATTATAAATTAGGAGTTATTTGCAACTAATATTCTGAAGGTATTGTTCCTCTATCTTCAAATTTTCAATGTTAGACTATTCATTAACAGTCTGATTATCCATTATTTTAAAAGAACTTTTGTTTCACCTCTAGATCATGGTTCTTAACCAGAGAAATTTTTTTACCTACCAATGTTTGTCAATATCTGAAATCATATTTGATTGACACAACTTGAGGACATGGTAATTGTGATAGTCGTACCACAAAAGTGTATTCTGCAATGCATGGATAGCACAGAGAATTATCTCAAATTCTAATAATAATAAAGCTAAGTTACCTTACTCTAGAGGAATTTTGGTTCTTATATTTATCTCAAGTGTTCTAGGATTTTGTTACTGTACCATTTAATTTTCTCATTTACTATGCTATGCTTTTGTGAGTTTTTTCAATTAAAAATTTCCTCCTCTACTCCATCTTTGTTTTCACGTTACCTGATTCTTACTAATTTTTTTTATTTTTATTTTTTATTGTGAACATACTGTACAGAGGGGTACAATTACATGGGCGATTCTTTTTTTTGGGGGGGGGGGTCCGGTAGTGGGGCTTGAACTCTGGGCCTGGGCGCTGTCCCTCAGCTCTTCAGCTCAAGGCTAGCGCTCTACCACTCGAGCCACAGCGCCACTTCCGGCTTTTTTCTTTTTGCTTATGTGGTGCTGAGGAATCAAACCCAGGGCCTCAGGCTTGCAAGGCAAGCACTCTACCACTGAGCCACCTTCCCAGCCCAACATGGGCAATTCTTGCTAATTGTATTGTGACCTCATGGTTAAATTTAATTTTTCCCTTTGAGGGTGATTAGGGTATTATTTCTTTTTTGTTTGTTTAATTTTGCTTTGTTTTGATATGTTGAACCATCTTCAAATATAGGAGATGAATCTTACTTGTTTATGGTGAATAATTCTTTTAGAGGGAAGTCACGTGG
Organism: Dipodomys spectabilis; assembly: GCF_019054845.1. NCBI lineage: Eukaryota > Metazoa > Chordata > Mammalia > Rodentia > Heteromyidae > Dipodomys > Dipodomys spectabilis. Next base: position 8,124,682 of record NW_024870824.1, read on the forward strand.
GGGAACCCACGAGCATATACAGGCTAAGAAGCACTTTACCATTGAGCTATGCCCTCATTCCCTTATACATAACATTTTAATATGACATTGAGTGACAATTTCTAGTTTTTTGTTAAAATATTTGCATTTAAGTTCATCAAGGATATTGCATATAGTTCTCTTTTTTTGTTGTGTTTTGTTTGGTTTTGATGTCAGAGTAACACTGAACTTATAAAATGTATTTTGGAAGAATTTCTCCTCTCCTGCTTTGGAATAATTTTTTAAAAATTGTGATAACTATTTAAATGATTGGTAGAATCCAGTGCAAACCGTTTGATTCTAGGATTTTCGTTGATTCAACTTTCATTATTCATTATTAGCCTGTGCTGGTTTTCCCCAACAATTTGCTACTTTCTTTTAAGTTATAAAAATTTGTGAATATAGATGTTTTGACTCTGTCTAATGATCATTTGGATTTATGTAGTGTTGGTTATAATGTGTTTCTATTTTATCTCTAACTTCTTTTTCTAATGGTCATGGGATTTGAACTCAGACCCTGGGCACTGTCCCTGAACTCCTTTGCTCAAGCCTACTGCTCTACCACTTTGAGCCACAGGACCACTTTCATTTTTTAAGTGGTTAATTGGTGAGAAGAGTCTCATGGGGACTTTTCTGCCTGAGCTGGCTTCCTACCATGATCCTCAGATCTTAGCCTCCTGTGTAGTTAGGGTTACAGGCATGAGCCACCAGTGCCTGGCTATCTCTGACTTTTTAATTAATGTTTTCCCTTCTTCTTAGTCTGCTAAGTCTTTGTCAATTATTTTTTCAATTTTTAAATTGATATTTGTCTTAATTTTTCATCTGTTTTATTTTCATTCTTATCTGTATTATTTTCCCCTCAACAATGTTAGTATTTAGTATATTTAGTATTTAAAATATAATTAATGTAATTTTAGAATATTTTATTATATGTTATATAATATATGTTAATATATTCTAATTTTAGCACTTAAAATATAATTATTTTAGTATTTTATTTTTCCAGAGCTGAGGACCGAACTCAGGGCCTTGTGCTCACCAGGCAGGCACTCTTCCACTGAGCTAAACCCCCAGCCCCAGTATTTTAGTGTTTTGAGACATTTTATTCCTCCTGTCTTCATCCCAAGTGCTGGATTACAGTGCTACACCACACTTCTACTATTTTGAGTTTGGCTGTTTTGTTTTCTGTTTCCTTTCATTTCATTTATTTCCTTTTCTTCTTATCCTTCCCATTCTTCCTTTTTCCTCTCTCTCTCTCTCTTTCTCTCTCTCTCTCTCTCTCGTTGTACTGGGTTTTCACTCAGATACTTTCACTTGCTAAGAATGTGCTCTCCCAATTGGCCACTCCCCTATGTCCTTGTTTTCTTGAGGTACAGTGACAACATGTTGGATTGATTTAATGCCTTTTTGGATATATGTGTATATACACATATACTCTCTCTACACATGCACACACACATATACATATACACACTTTGATTGGTGTGAATTTCCCTCTTAGTATTACCTTTCCAATATTTCCTAATATAGGTATTAGGTATAGTATGTCTTCTATTCATATGTTTTGAATAGATTTTTGGATTTATTTCTTTTTTTGTCCTGTGACTTGAACTTAGAGTCCAAATGCTGTCTCTGAGCTTCCTGCTCAAGGCTAGTGCTCTATCAATTAGGGCTTAGTTCCTCTTCCAGCTTTTTCTTTTTGATAGCTAATTGGAGATAACAGTTTCATGGACTTTCCTGCCTGAGCTGGTTTCAAATGGTAAATTTCAGATCTTAGCCTCCTGAGTAGCTAGGCTTACAGGTGCCAATGGCACCTGGCTAAATTTATTTCTTGATTCCATTCTTGGTCCATTGGTTGCTCAAGAGTAAATGGTCAATCAGGTGTTGTAATCCTAGCTACTCTGAGGATCATAGTTCAAAGCCAACCAAGGAAGGAAAGTCCATGAGATTTTCTCCAATTAACCAGCAAAAAAGCTGAAAGTAAAGGTGTGGCTCAAGTGGTAGAGTGAAAAAGTCCTGTGAGAGTCCAAGGACCTGGGTTCAGTACTGGCACTCACAGACTAGTAATTTGTTTATTTAACACTTGATTTTAAATTTTCTGAGATAAATTCTCATTATGTAACAGACATCTCAAACTCAAGATTTTCCAACCTCTGCCACGTGAGCTTAATTTAACTTCATTGTATTTTCTGTCTTCTGTCTTTTCCTGAGTTCTAGCAGCTCTAACAAACTTATTTATATATCATTCTGACTAAATTCTAAGCTTCTAAAATCACAACTTTCAAAGCTTCATAAGCTTTAAAAATCATTAGTTTCAAAAGGCCTCACCTTATTGAGGACTATTAATATAGGCATGTTACATCACGCTTAGCTATTCTGTGTATTTATTTTGTACAGGGCCTTGGATGTTGATATAACCATTAAAAAAAGTGGAGAATTATAAGTAAGAGAGTCAGCCCTGAATGTCACGTTATGGTACCAGAATTAAAGTATAGGAAACAAGACGCTCCTGCTGCTTCTAACAAAACTGTTGCTCTCACAATTTTCACTCTCACCTCCTAAATTTAGCTATACATTGGAGCAGAATATCTGTGTGCCACCATTCCAGTTCCTGATGAAGCTGGTGACTTGACAAAGGAATGCTGTCTCAGCTGCAGGCTTTCACATATTTCTTACCTAGTTGGTCAATATCAGCAACTGTGAGAAGATGACTTTTGCCTTTCTTCTAAGGCACACGTGAAGAATTTCATGCCTAAACATAATAATCCCAAATAATATTCAAAGGAGTCTGAAAAATGGCATCTTAAACTTTCTAGATCCTAATTTTTTTAATTTCATAAGAATAATAATAGATGAAGCCGGGCACCAGTGGCTCACAGCTGTAATCCTAGCTATTCAGGAGGCTGAGATCCGAGGATCATGGTTCAAAGCCAGTCTGGGCAGAAAAGTCTGCGAGACTCTGATCTCCAATAAAACCACCAGAAAACTGGAAGTGGAGCTGTGGCTCAAGTGGTAGAGCTCTAGTTAAGCTACAGAGCTGAGGGACAGTGCCTAGGCCCAGAGTTCAAGGCCCACAATGGACAAAATAATGATGCTGCTGATGATGATGATGATAGATAATGTGCCAGTGGCACATTAAGGAAGCATCATTGCTTTAAAGGATCTTGCCCCAGCCATTAAGTTCATTACTCTGGGGCTCTTGAGGCTAAACCTTCAGTGGAATAAGAATTCTTTAGAATACATACAACCAATACAGAGAGATATAGTCATGCGTTTTATTAGCTCATCAGAATTGGGTAACTTAAGTTCTATAGACATAGGTTGTATGTAACAGGTCAAGTCTGAGTATGATGCAGTCCCATAATTTTACTAAAACAGATGTCATCTGTTTATTTGTTACTAATAAACTTTCTTTTCTTAGCTCCCTATGTTGATATTTTCCAACTTCTCTCACAGCTGGATGCTGTCTTATAACAAAGCTACAGCCATGGAGTATTTCTTGGAACTACTTTTTAAAGGAAGGAATAGTCATCTCTTTTTTATTTTGTTTGCTGATATGCTAAGAGATGTAATGGATGAATATTACACAGCTTTCTTAACTAAGGTTAAAGTTATGACCTGAAGATGTCAAATCAAAGTTGAAGAGTAGAGCCCTAGTGTCAGAATATGTTTCAGCCTTCTTTTATATGAGAGAGATAAAACTTGGCTTTAAAGTCATTATTGTCATGTTTTTTTCCCTATAATTTCAGGCTAAAATACATGTAACTAAAATTATATAAAATATAATTCTTTATGTGAACTATATAATGTAAAATAATTATTTAATATACATAATATATGATATAATGTATAACATAATATACATACTAAAATAATTATATGAAATATGATATATAATCTTTTCTACAATGTGATATTTATAAGCCTATGTGCATATTAATGAAAAGATAAAGAAAATATTATATATATCATACACCATGCAGTGTTAGTCATAGAGAAGAACAAAATCATGTAGTTTGCTGAAAAAAATAGATGTAACCAGAAATTATGTTAAGTAAAATAAATCAGATTCAAAATGACAAACATCATGTTTTCTTTCATGTACAGGATCTAGTATTTTCTTACTTTAAAAGGCATAAAGTAGTCTTGGAATTATTTGGGAAGAGGAGAGTACCAGGAAGAATGGGAAAAGGAGAAAAAATAATGAAAGGTGAATGTGATCAAAGTAATTACTTATACATATGAAAATATAGTGAACCTCATTACTGTCTTCAATTAATATATGATAAAATTTAAAATAGCAGTAATAATGATGATTTGATTTTTAAAGAAAGAGAAAATTGTGTAGCTTATAAATTATACCATATCTACAAGTCTAACATAAATAACTTCTGGACAAAAAACCTTAAAACTAATAAAAACAATGCATAAATTGAATATAATTAAAACTACAGACAATTTTACCATTCAATCAAAAAATCTATTTCTTTGAAAGACTCAAAGATATTTGGGTTCTATACATAACTAGTGGGTTGGGCATAAACCTTTAACATGGCTCCTTCTATAAATGTATGAATAAAAACATAAAGAGATTTTTTTAATGTAAACATACAAGAATGGAAAGAATAATGTAGAAAAGATCTAAGAAAAATGTTAGAAGTCCCAGAAAGCACATTTATGATATAGTAGACCCCTTCCCAAATCTATTATCAGTGCTTCAATGGAAAAAGCCAACAATCAAACCTGTCCATAATGAATAAATGTTAAAGGCATCAAATCTGTTGCCCCAGGGACCATAGAAATGATGGAAACCACCATATAAGGATTGTGTTAAAAGTGCTTAAGATAAGAGAGCAATGAGGGAAAGGGTAGACTATTAGATAAGAAAAGGCAGGGAAAATAGAGTCATCATATTCAATGTAAATTATGTAAAAGTTGAAATATGTAAATTGACATGTGTATAACTTAAAACACTTTTTCTCACTCAAATTAACTCAAATTCTGGGGTCCTGATGTATAACTTAACAATCCACTTTTTCTCACTCAAACTCAAATTCTGTGTTCCTGGTATACCTCTTTCTCACATTACACAGCCTTACAAGATTCCTTGTACTCAAGCGTATGGGCTGTGTTGTACTCAAGCGTATAGGCTGTGTAATGTGAGAAAGAAATCAATTTTGGAAGTGGCACTGTAGCTCAAGTGGTAGAGCGCTGCCTTTGAGCTGAAGAGCTGAGGGACAGCGCTCAGGCCCAGAGTTCAAGTCCCATGACCAACACCACCAACAACAAAAAGAAATCAATCTTCATTGCATTAGCCATTGAAACTGGGGAGGGTTGAAATGAAAGTATGATCTAATCTATGCTAGCATGAACCTCTTCTTTTTTGGGGAGGGGGTCCGGTCATGGGGCCTGACCTCTGGGCCTGGGCCCTGTCCCTCAGCTCTTCAGCTCAAGGCTAGCGCTCTACTACTTGAGCCACAGCGCCACTTCTGGCTTTTTCTTTTTGCTTATGTGGTGCTGAGGAATCGAACCCAGGGCCTCATGCGTGCAAGGCAAGCGCTCTACCACTGAACCACCTTCCCAGCCCCATGAACCTCTTCTTTCCTCATTCAATTTTTCTCAATCTATGTATTTTCCTTCTGGGTAGATGATGAGAAAATTCTGATCACATTGACACTAGGTTTTCCCAGCCACAGCACTGCAGTTCACCTTTGCATGAGGATGTGAACAAGCACTGCCAACCTGCTCAGAGCTGTCACTCAGCTCTTTACTCTCCCAAGTTGAATTACAAACACATAGTTAAAGAAAATTCCAAGCCAAGCGCCAGTGGCTCATGAGGCTGAGATCTGAGGATTGCAGTTCAAAGCCAGCCTGAGCAGGGAAGACCGTGAAACTCTTATCTCCAATAAATCACTCAGAAAACTGGAAGTGGTGCTGTGGCTCAAGTGGTAGCATGCTAACCTTGAGTTGAAGAGCACAGGGACAGCGTTCAGGCCCAGAGTTCAAGCCCCAGACTGACAAAAAAAGAAAAAGAAAAAAGAAAAAGAAAATTCCAGAAGGAAATACAAAATTCTGAACAAAGTAAGAAAATACTAACTTGGAGAGTTCTCAGAAAAAATAATATAATACTGGAGGAAACTATTATTAATTTTGTCAGAAAAAGACTTATTGCATTTAAGAAGTAAGCTACAGAAAGATCTATTCAAAATATGAATAAAATAAAAATCTCAAGGGCTTAGAAATAAAGTCAAGAAATATTGTAAAAGTATCTTAAAATGGCAGACAGAAGAGAAAAAGATGAGAAAAAAGAGAATCATAAGAGAAATCCAATATCTGAATTAAAGGACTTCCAGAAAAGGAGAGAGAATAAAAGAAAGATAATACCAGTGGATTGTAGGAAATTTCTAAGAGCTAGAGTAAATTATTTCCTGTAGAAAATGACTTAAATCTCCAATACAATGGCTGACATATAATTCCTAATCAAAACACATGACTGTATTTAAAATGTTTATAATAGTGACTAACACGAGAATAATAAATAAAAATATAGGTTACATGGAGGATAACAAATAAGATTAGATGTAGCATTTTTGGCATACATTGGTTTAGATAGCTCATTGACAGAACAAAATTTGAGGATAAAATGAAGGTGTTTTAATAGATTTAAGATTACAACAAAATGTAATTCTTTTTTTCTGGAAATTACAAGACTCTTTCAAAATGAGATACTAAAGAAGATACAAAACAGGACAGAAATGAAATGAATCTCTAGATGATATTAAAGAATATTCCCAGTATAGCAACTAGATCTTAAACATAGTGAACCACTAGTAGTCCACTTTGAAGGTCTGTGACTTCAGAGACTGGCATTTTGAGGGATGTTATCAATGAGCTCCTTGACACTATATCATCTTTTCAATTAGATGAATCTGTTGGAGGATAAGACCAATTAAAGCAATAGAATAAATGGAAAAGAGGAAGATATGAAATATCTCTAGATAGGAAAGCTAACCAGAATGAAAGACAAAGAGAACTCCAAAAGGAAGTCCAGGATAACAACTAATTTAGAAAATTGATGGCTCAGAAACAGGAAAATACCCACCATGTGGAAGATTATACTAACAGAAAACTGGAATTGAAGGAAGAATAGGTGACATAGATAAGAAGAAACAAGATAACAAAAACCAGATGATTATTAACTTCAGAAAATAAGAAATTTAACTACTACACAGCAAGGCTCCTGATACATTGCAAATGAAAGAAGGCACAAAAAGGCTATAAGTTTAACATATAGGCAATGAAATAAAAAATTAATTCATCAAGATACATAAGAAAAATGGTTGCCAGTGGCTTACACCTGTAATCCTAGCTACTCAGGAAACAGATCTCAGGATTATGGTTTGAAGCCAAGCCAGGCAGGAAAATCCATGAGACTCATCACCTGTCACACACAAAAAGAGTAGAAAATGGAGTTGAGACTCAAGTGGTAGAGCACTATCCTTGAGCAAAAATAAGCTCAAAGATAGTGCCCAGGCCCTGAGTTCAAGCCCCAGGACTAGCACAATAAAAAGATACATTAGCATAGAAAATAATAGCAAAAGAGGTAAGTAACAGAGTTTTATAAAATAGTATGGAAAGGAAATAAGAAAAGTGAGAAGGGATAATGTAGAAAACCATTGTGACTTATAATATACCTCTTAATGCTACTTGGTTGAAAACCAAATTCATGCTATTTTGAAAAGATTCACTTTTAAATATCTTTCAAATAAGAAGAGGGATATAAGGAAAGGTGAAGGATGCAATAAAAACACAATGCAAAAATTGAAAACTAGAAAAAAGAACGTTTTAAAATAAAATACAAGTTGCTTTTTAAAAATCTGAACACTGTCTTATGTAACTGTAAACCCTCTGCAAATCACCTTTACAGAAACAATTTTAAAAAATGTAAAAAACTGAACAGCTAGAAGCCAGTGACTTATACCTGTAATCTTAGCTACTCAGGAGGCAATCTAAGGATTGCAGTTTGAAGCCAACCCTGACAGGAAAGTTCATGAGACTTTTATCTTCAATTAGCCATAAAATACTGGAAATGGAGCTGTTGCTTAAGTGGTAGAACACCAGCCTTGAGCACAAAGGCTCAGGGAAAATGCCTAGGCTCTGAATTCAAGCCCAAGTACAGGCACACACACAAAAGAAACTGAACAGATTTATAACCAAACACAAAATGGAAAATTATCTGTGACTATGTATCATAGATCTATAGACTATCTACAGACTATCACTCAAGCAGCTTAAAATGTAAGTTGTAACCAAGCATGTAGAAACAAATGATATTAAAAATCCAGTTACATAAAATTAGATGGAAAGCTGAACCCATTCTATGAGGCCAGAATGATAGTTAAATATATTAACTGCAGAAGTGAAACATGCAAATCAATACTGGATAGAAAACTAAAACCATCCTGACACATCAAATCTACCTCACATTGAAACAAAACATCATCATTGTTTCCTTTATACCAAGCACTTAATTTAAAAACTAAAGAGTAAATGAATAATTTTGAAAACTCTCAAAGAACTTTAAAATATAAAATAATAAAACTCCCTTATTTAATAGTAGTAGCTCTTCCACATATCTACTTGCTAGTATTAATATTAGAGTCCTCATTGGATTGTGGAGACCATGATCATAGAAATATATGTGACAATAATTTGCATATAATAGTTAAGGAAGATGAAGCACAAAGGCTGTGAGCCATAAAAGATTCTAGAAAATATTATGAGTAAAAGGCTTTGAAAATTGAATGATTGCTTAATTCAGAAGAAACAGAAAAAATAGTCATTCTGGCATATAAATATCATTATTGTTAAATGGTTTAAAATCAATAAAAGGCCATCAGTCCATACTTGTTGTCTTCTCTTTCTTTCTCTTTCTTTCCTCTCTCTCTCTCTCTCTCTCTCTCTCTCTCTCTTTTTGTCAGTCATGGGATTTGAACTCTGGGCCTGGGAGCTGTCCCTGACCTCTTCAGCTCAAGGCTAGAGTTCTACTACTTGAGCGACAGTGCCATTTCCAGTTTTCTGAGTCGTTTATTGGAGATAAGAGTTTCATGGTCTTGCCTGCCCCCGCTGGCTTTGAACCATGATCCTCAGATTACACCTGTAATCCTAACTACTCAGGAAACAGATCTCAGGATTATGGTTTGAAGCCAAGCCAGGCAGGAAAATCCATAAGACTCATCACCAGTCACACACAAAAAGAGCAGAAAACGGAGTTGAGTAGCTAGGATTATAGGCGGACCGGCGCCTGGCTTGACTTCACTTTCTTTCATATCAATTATTTCTATCAATTTTTGATGTAGCAGAAGCTTTTCTTCCTATATTTTTCAGAGTTTGGTAGAGCCAGTTAATCTAATGCTCCTAGATTTAAGGAAACATTTTCGAATTCAGATTATAACAGGAGTAACAACAATCATCAAGTACTTACTAACATTTCCATTTGAGTAAAAAGATGGAATGGAGCAACAAAAGCAAATAAAACACTCCTGATGAATACTTTTATTCCATCATCTTCTTATTCTTGAGATTAGAAATATAATGAAACGCAAGGTGGCGCTGTTGGCTAAAAAGAGGGGAAAAAATACACCTGCACAACCAACATTACGCATTCTCATTTAGAAAGGAAGTCTGACAAGAAAGAAAGAGGATGGGAAATCGCGGTTTGGGCGTTAGGGAAAAGTGGAAACTCTCTTCTGACAAGAATAGCTATTATCCAGCTCATCTCTAAGGATTTATTTGCTGCCATTTCTGAGAAGTGCTTGTGGACGAGTTGAAGTGTTTGTGAAAGCCTGGGCAGACAAATGGAGGCCAGAGTGGATGGCGCTGTGCAGACAAGGCAAGTCCTATTTCTTTGTGTTTTTCTGGCAATGTCTTGGGCTGGCGCGGAACCGTTGGGGTATTCTGTGGCAGAGGAAACTGAGAGGGGCACTTTTCTGGCCAATGTGGCAAACGACTTGGGTTTAGGGACTGGGGAATTGTCAGCCCGGGGACCTAGAATTGTTTCAGACCAGAATATACAGTTCTTACTGCTCAATCCTCTTACTGGTGATTTGCTTCTGAATGAGCAACTGGATCGGGAAGAACTGTGCGGCTCCACAGAGCCCTGTGTACTGCCTTTCCAACTGCTATTGGAAAAGCCCTTTCAGATTTACCGTGCTGAACTACAAGTCAGAGACATCAATGATCATTCTCCAGTATTTCTGGACAGAGAGTTTTCCTTGAAAATATTAGAAAGTGCCGCTCCAGGGGCGACATTTCTCTTAGAAAGTGCACAGGACTCAGATGTTGGCATCAACAGCCTGAGGAACTACACCATCAGCCTTAATGCCTATTTCCACATTAATGTGCATGATGGAGGAGAGGGGAATATCGTTCCTGAACTGGTACTGGATCAAATGCTGGACCGTGAGAAAATACCTGAGATCACCTTAACCCTCACAGCCTGGGATGGTGGCTCTCCAGCAAGATTTGGGACGGCCCTGGTACATGTCCTTGTGCTAGACATCAACGACAATGTCCCTGAATTTGAGCAGTCCATCTACAAAGCACAGATACCAGAGGACACTCCCATTGGTTCATTGCTTGTCACAGTGTCAGCGAGGGATTTCGATACTGGAAGTTATGGAGAAATCCACTACGCATTCTTTTATGCCACTGAGAAAATTCTCAAAACGTTTCAAATCAACTCAACATCTGGTAATCTTTATCTTAAAGCTGAGTTGAACTATGAAGTAATTCAAGTTTACACGTTAACAATTCAGGCAAAAGATGGTGGAGGACTGGCTGGAAAATGTACTGTGGTTGTTGATGTAACCGATGTGAATGATAATCCACCAGAACTTCTTATAACATCACATAGCAGCTCAATTGCAGAAAACTCACCAGAGACTGTAGTTGCTGTTTTCCGAGTTAGAGATAAAGATTCAGGAAATAATGGGAAAATGGTGTGCTTTACCCAGGAAGATCTCCCTTTTGCTCTACAGCCCTCCATAGACAATTTCTACACTCTAGTAACAGAGAGACCTTTGGATCGAGAGTGTAATACTGAATACAATATCACCATCACCGTCTCCGACTTGGGGACTCCCAGGCTGCAAACCCAGCACACCTTCACCCTGCAGGTGTCCGACGTGAACGACAACGCCCCCGAATTCACGCAGTCCTCCTACACCCTGTGGGTCCGCGAGAACAACAGCCCCGCCCTGCACCTTGGCACCATCAGCGCCACAGACAGAGACTCGGGCAGCAACGCCCAGCTGACCTACTCGCTGCTGCCCGGCCCCGACGCGGCGGCGGGGCTGGTGTCCATCAACGCGGACAGCGGGCAGCTGTTCGCCCTGAGGGCGCTGGACTATGAGGCCCTGCAGGCGTTCGAGGTGCGCGTGCGCGCCGCCGACCGCGGCTCGCCCCCGCTCAGCAGCCAGGCGCTGGTGCGCGTGCAGGTGCTGGACGCCAACGACAACTCGCCCTTCGTGCTGTACCCGCTGCAGAACGCGTCTGCGCCCTGCACAGAGCTGCTGCCCAGGGCGGCCGAGCCGGGCTACCTGGTGAGCAAGGTGGTGGCGGTGGACCGCGACTCGGGCCAGAACGCCTGGCTGTCGTTCCAGCTGCTCAAGGCCACGGAGCCCGGGCTGTTCAGCGTGTGGCCGCACAATGGCGAGGTGCGCACCGCCAGGCTGCTGAGCGAGCGCGACGCGCCCAAGCACAGGCTGCTGCTGCTGGTCAAGGACAATGGCGAGCCGCCGCGCTCGGCCAGCGTCACGCTGCACGTGCTGCTGGTGGATGGCTTCTCGCAGCCCTACCTGCCGCTGCCCGACGCGGCGGCGCCCGAGCGCGCGCAGCCCGACCGCCTCACTGCCTACTTGGTCATCGCGCTGGCGGCCGTGTCTTCTCTCTTCCTCTTGTCTCTGCTGCTCTTCGTGGCCGTCAGGCTGTGCAGGAGGAGCAGGGCGCGCTCGCTGGCCGGCTGCGCGCTGCCCGATGGCCCCTTGCCTGGACACCTGCTGGACGTGAGTGGCACGGGGACCCTGGCCCACAGCTACCAGTATGAGGTGTGTCTGCAGGAAGGAGCTGGCACCAATGAGTTCAAATTCCTGAAGCCAGTGTTTCCAAACCTATCCCCCCAGGTCCCTGGGAATGAACTAGAGGGTATGCCTAGCTTCCGGAATAGTTTGGGGTTCAATATTCAGTAATGGGAATGATTTCATATTCCAAGCGTATTTTATATCTATTTGAAATAAATATTTAGCTTTCCCAGTTTGCACGTACTCTACATTTTGGTGATGGCCCAGGAACCCCCAATGAGTTCAATTTCCTAAAATGAGTTATCTCTACCTTCTTACCCCAAGGCATCCCAAAGGATATGAAAGAAAGTCCCACACCTCAGAATTTTTCTTTCTCTCTCTTTCTTTCCTTCTTTCCTTTCGGTCGTGGGTCTTGGACTCTGTCCCTGAGCTCTTCAGTCCAAGACGAAGCTCTACCACTTGAGCCACAGTGCCACTTCAGATTTTCGGGTGGTTAACAGGAGATAAGCTTCTCATCAACTTTCCTGGGTAGGCTGGCTTTCAACCGCGATCCTCTAATCTCAGATTACAAGCCACCTGTGCCCGACTGGGTCTCTCATAAAGAAGGAAAATAAGTCCTTCTTTATGTGGGTATATTCCTTGTTCAAAAATATTCTAGGGGCCTGGGAAGGTGGCTCAGTGGTAGACCGTTTGCCTTGCATGCCTGAGGCCCTGGGTTCGATTTCCCAGCACCACATAAGCAAAAAGAAAAACTAATCCCGAAGTGTCATTATGGCTCAAGTGGTAGAGCACTAGCCTTGAGCTGAAGAGCTGAGGGACAGCTTTCAGGCCCCACGACCGGACCCCCCCCACAAAAAAAAAACCCAAAAACAAAACAAAAAAATTATTCTAGGTTCCAGTAGCAAAGTAATCTGGTATCATATTCAAAACTTTTAAAGTAAAAGTATAAATTTCTTGACATAGGAAGAAATTAGCTTTTGTCCATGAACCTTTCACAATGCATGCAATTTGTATGTATGGTTTTCTCCAATGATTGTGCTTAACTTACAATTTATTAAATGAAATATTGTCTTAGATGTTAAATTGCTTCCCAGTGTCCATAATCTTTTTGCCATTTTCATGTTCTGGGTTTATTAGGATGATGTGAAGTTGTACTTACTCTAAATTTAGAAAGCATATATTGTAGACATTCTTTGAAGATCTTTTAATGCTTACTGTGTATCACCGTTTGAACACTCAAATCTTAGGAGGGAAAATGCCTTATGAAAAGAAGTAGTTCAGAAATGAAACTTAATTAAGCTCACCAAGTAGCAAATGATGAGACATTTGCTTGTTTTTGTTTGTTTTGGTTTTAATGCTGGACTTCTCTCCTACTTCTAGAAGACTCTGGATCTGTGGCCTAGCACCAATTCTATTCTAGTTTTTGTCATTAGATATCTTGTAGCAAGTGTCTGCTTAATAAAGGAGAAGAAATCTTTCTGCTATGTTTATATTGCTCTTCTGTCTCTGTGTATTTAAAAAGTTTGCTTTTATTGGTCTATATTTTTATTTTCTTATAAACCAACAAATTGTCTCAATTATCTAACCACTAATACTAAAGGTCTGGTCTAAACAAATCTCAAGTTTTAAAAAAGGTTGAAAGATTAACCTTTGTTTTCACCTTATGAAGATATGACTTTGATTTAACTGAGAAAACAAATGTTCTTGAATCTGAATATTACATATTTTTGTGCAGTCCTGGGCCTTGAACTCAGGGCCTGGGCATGTCCCTGAGCGTTTTTTGCTCAGGGCTAGCACTTTACCACTGGAGCCATGGCTTCATTTTCAGTTTTTTCATTGGGGACTTTCCTACTTGGGCTGGCCTAGAACTGTGATACTGAGATCATGAACTCCCAAGTAGCTAGAATTATAAACATGAGCCAGTGGCATCTAGCTTATTACTTAATTTTGATTAATTCATTTGTTTATTAATTTCTTCACACAGTAATTTGTAAGTCACATTAGTTACATAGTTACATTATTTCTACATTTTCTTATTTTAACTAAAAATTTAATTCAACATATTACAGTGTAGAATCAGGAAATTTTAAGAAAAGTAATAATGATATGTAATATTAAAGAGAAATACAAATGATCAGCAAAAATTAGGAATTCTGTGGGGTTGAGGAGAAGCTTTGTTTTAATCATCGGAACCACTTCACTCAAAATTATTGAGAGCTGTGGTGTGTCTCGAATATGTTCTAAAAATACTACAATTAATGACAGTAACTCCAAAAGTATATCTCTCTACTGGTGTATAGTCTAAACACACACACACATCACCATGGTCATCTTAAACTGTTTTTATAGTCTCAGGGAAAAATTACCTGGTGTCTCCAACAAGTAAATGGTATGGAAACTGGAAATGGACAAGGTTAACACTGGAAGAATTTAAGTGATCTACCAAACAAATGTAATGTGGTGAATATTGATTCAAAGAATCTGAATATAGGTGATATGAAATAATATTAACTTCATTTGTTTCATGAAAATGGTGTGATAATTTGGATTTAAAGATGATTTATATTTGTTACAGTATTTATAGGCACAAATTTAATTTGCTAGTTATAAAATGTGGGATAGGTAAAGAAGGATGGCAAACTATTGTTGAAACGTGATGAATACATGAAAGTCTATAGTTTTATATGATTTTTATTGAATTTGAGATTCTTTAACTGAAAGGTTCTTAGAAGTTTATTTTATGGAAATCCTCCAAAAACACACAATCATCATTGTTGATACAGATAATGTCTCTATTTACACAAACTCTACAGTATCCTGAAGAAGTCATCTACATGATACTTTTAAAAATGAGACTGATCTACTTACGAATCCATTTAATATGTAAATTGTGGTATGTTTTTGTAGTTGCAGCAATGGATTCATGCAGATTTGACTAGTCACATCAAATTTGCATATAAAGTTTATTTCTAAGTTTAATCCCTCTTTGCAACACTTTTCTCATCTGTTAGGCAAGCAACCCACAAGAGCCTGACAAAATATGTCCATTATTCTCCATCAATAGTTTGCTATATATATATATATATATATATATGTATATATATATATATATATATATATATTACCTATCCAACATTTTCAGAAGCTGAATTTTCACCCAACAATGAGAAAACTAAGGCAGAGAGAGGTTAAATAAACAAGTCATTGCAAACCTACTATTTCATGGTTTGTGACACTGAAAGAATATATATTTTTACATCTTCTAATTACACACACTCACACACATACACACACAAAATTGCCGCATAAATACTTTCCTGCCAGCCAGTTAATTAAATATATACCTTTTGCACAAAATTCAACTAGCATTTCTGAAAGTCTCTACTAATGTCATTTGTCTTGTGTGGCCTTCAGGCATTTCTTTGCCCAATGAAGTCCAGCAACGGGTATTGTAACCTTTCATAGCCCAATGGTACTTAGCAGTGTTAAGTATATTGCATTTATTTTCATCCCACGCTATGTAAGATCCTATGAGGACACATGGTGGCGCTGCAGGATAAGAAGGTACACAACGGATCTTTGCGGTGGCTCCATTTGCTGGCAAACATTACCAGCAGAGGCGAGAAGTCCGCGGAAAGCTTGGATGCAGCAGGAAGGAGGTCTGGTCCCTCTAAACAGGACTCAGAAAAGGACTAGAATATTTCTGTGATTTAGTGGGATAAACACCTGGGACTTTACAATTCAGCTGAAACATCCTCTCGGGACGCTGCACCAACCAAGAACAATGGAGGTCAGCAGTAAGCTCCGATGCAGACAAAGGCAAGTCCTTTTTTTCTTTTTCCTATTGGTGTTATCTGTGGCAGGTGCGGTGGAGTCTAGGCATTATTCTGTGGTGGAGGAAAAGGAGGGTATCTCCTTTGTAACCAATTTAGCAAAGGACCTGGGACTTGAGCAGCTGGAACTCTCAAAACGAGGGGTTAGGGTTATTTCCAAGGGGAATAAACCACTTCTGCAGCTCAATGAGGAAACTGGGGATTTATGGCTCAATGAAAAACTGGACCGAGAGGAACTGTGTGGGCACACAGAACCCTGTGTGCTACATTTTCAGGTTCTGTTAGAGAGTCCCTTAAATATTTATCAAGCAGAGCTGCAAGTACTAGATATAAATGACCACTCTCCCGTGTTCCTGGACAAAGAAATTGTGCTAAAAGTATCAGAAAGCAGTCCTACTGGCACTACATTTCCACTAAAGAATGCTCAGGACATGGATGTGGGTAAAAATAATATTAACAACTACATAATCAGTCCCAACTCTTATTTCCATGTCCTCACTCGCAAACGCAGCGATGGCAAGATATATCCTGAGCTGGTGCTAGACAAAGCACTGGATCGAGAGGAGGAAGCCCAGGTCAGGGTCACGCTCACAGCACAGGATGGTGGCTCTCCACCTCGGTCTGGTACGGCTCAGGTCCACATTGAAGTCCTGGATATCAATGATAATGCTCCTACATTTGAGCAGTCTGTCTACAGAGCTCAGGTATCTGAGGATAGTCCCACAGGCTTCCTGATCATCACTATCACTGCTACAGACATAGACTTAGGAGTCAATGGAGAGATCTCTTATTCACTTTTTCAAGCTTCAGATGACATTAGCAGAACATTTGAGATCCATCCCTTGTTAGGAGAAATTCGATTGAAAGAACAACTTGATTTTGAGACAATTCAGTCCTATGAAGTCAATGTGGAGGCGAGGGATGCTGGAAGCTTTTCTGGAAAATGCACTGTACAGATCCAAGTCCTGGATGTAAATGACCATGCCCCAGAAGTTACCATGTCTGCAATGACCAGCTCCATCCCCGAGAACTCCCCTGAGACTATGGTTGCACTTTTCAGTGTTTCGGATCTAGATTCGGGACAAAACGGGAAAGTAAGCTGCTCCATTCCAGAACACCTACCCTTCTTCCTGAAGTCTTCCGTGGAAAACATGTACACTTTGGTAACAGAGAAACCACTGGACAGAGAGGGCACAGCTGAATACAACATAACAATCACTGCTTCAGATATGGGAACCCCCAGGCTGCAAACCCAGCACACCTTCACCCTGCAGGTGTCCGACGTGAACGACAACGCCCCCGAATTCACGCAGTCCTCCTACACCCTGTGGGTCCGCGAGAACAACAGCCCCGCCCTGCACATTGGCACCATCAGCGCCACAGACAGAGACTCGGGCAGCAACGCCCAGCTGACCTACTCGCTGCTGCCCGGCCCGCAGCCCGGCCCCGACGCGGCGGCGGCGCTGGTGTCCATCAACGCGGACAGCGGGCAGCTGTTCGCCCTGAGGGCGCTGGACTATGAGGCCCTGCAGGCGTTCGAGGTGCGCGTGCGCGCCGCCGACCGCGGCTCGCCCCCGCTCAGCAGCCAGGCGCTGGTGCGCGTGCAGGTGCTGGACGCCAACGACAACTCGCCCTTCGTGCTGTACCCGCTGCAGAACGCGTCTGCGCCCTGCACCGAGCTGCTGCCCAGGGCGGCCGAGCCGGGCTACCTGGTGAGCAAGGTGGTGGCGGTGGACCGCGACTCGGGCCAGAACGCCTGGCTGTCGTTCCAGCTGCTCAAGGCCACGGAGCCCGGGCTGTTCAGCGTGTGGCCGCACAATGGCGAGGTGCGCACCGCCAGGCTGCTGAGCGAGCGCGACGCGCCCAAGCACAGGCTGCTGCTGCTGGTCAAGGACAATGGCGAGCCGCCGCGCTCGGCCAGCGTCACGCTGCACGTGCTGCTGGTGGATGGCTTCTCGCAGCCCTACCTGCCGCTGCCCGACGCGGCGGCGCCCGAGCGCGCGCAGCCCGACCGCCTCACTGCCTACTTGGTCATCGCGCTGGCGGCCGTGTCTTCTCTCTTCCTCTTGTCTCTGCTGCTCTTCGTGGCCGTCAGGCTGTGCAGGAGGAGCAGGGCGCGCTCGCTGGCCGGCTGCGCGCTGCCCGATGGCCCCTTGCCTGGACACCTGCTGGACGTGAGTGGCACGGGGACCCTGGCCCACAGCTACCAGTATGAGGTGTGTCTGCAGGGAGGGACTGGAACCAATGAGTTCAAATTCCTGAAGCCAGTGTTTCCAAACCTATCCCCGCAGGTCCCTGGGAATGAACTGGAGGGTATGCCTAGCTTCCGCAATAGTTTGGGGTTCAATATCCAGTAATGGGAATGAGTTCAAGATTCTGAAACCAATTTTACCTAATTTGCATAGGCATTTCCTTGGCCCATAAATGAGAGAAAATGGCAACTGTAGAAATGACCTAGCTTTTGACATTCAATTAAAATAGTTGTTTTTCTCAGTCAATATTTCATTTTTGTGTTAAGTTTAAAGTTGTTTTCCTATTCTGCCTATTATGAAGTTTCAAAGTACTTTAAGTATGTCTGCATGCTTAAATGTCATCTTTTGCTTATGTCATCTTTTCTGGGTGATATAAGGTGAACATTTCTAAATTTCTTCTTTCAAAACCTGATGAAAGCAAGTATAATGTAAATCCTAGTTCTGGAACAGCTCTGGTTTGTGCACAGGGAATAAAGATGGCAACTCATTTTATATATCAATTTTATTTCCTTATGTATTCTCATATTAATTGTCAGTCCTTTGGGTAAATAAAGAGCAGTGACACACACATACACTGAAGTGTAATTAGCATGGCAGAGACCTGGTATAAGTAGAATGTCTGGCTCTTGTTACAGAATCTTGTTGTATGCTGTTTTCTTCTAAACTGACCTATAATTGCACTTATTTTTTCATTCACATATCAGTAGTAGTGGATATAATAATTGCAAACTGCTTCATTGAGCTTCATCCATGTTAAGAAGGCAGGAACTTGCACCATATTTACATAGTAAGATGAAGGAGCATTGTAGTGAAACTGTCTTTTCCCCCAGTTTGAGAAACATGGAGAAACTGCAGTAGCTAATGTTCCTTTTTCTTCTTATAGTATCAGATCCTAAATTTTAAGTACTGTGCATAGTCAAAAGGATAAGTTTTCAGTCTTTTTGGCAGAACTACATATATGACAATATAGTCTGTGAAAAGTATGTACCAATGTTGCAAGTATCTTCCAGAATCCCATGTGTGCACATGTAAATATGTCACACACTCTGCTCAGAATCAACAGTGGGCTTCATGCATGTTAGGCAAGCATGCTATCACTGAGCTATCCCTTCACTCTCCAAGAAGATTGTGTAAAGGGAGATGCTTCATCTGTTAAGGAATTCCTTCCTTGCCTCCGTTAGCATCTCTGTTCCATTCTATAAAAATTATGTGATTGATGCATCTAGGAATAACACCTGAGTTGAAAGAAGGCACATAAAAGTCATCTATAGTTGGACTTTAAAATGTTTATTTTATTGTAAAGATGCTGTACAGGAGGGTTACAGTTACATGAGTAAGATAATGAGTACATTTCTTGTTGAACATTGTTACTCCCTCCTTTGTATAGTTGGACTTTTAATGGTAGAAACAAGGAACCAAGACAAGCAGCATAGAATAAAAAAACAACCTCCCTGGTGACCCTGGAGTCACATTGTCATCACTAGATTGCCTACTTCTGAACTTTTTTTTCCTCAAGAAATGAACTTGTTTTTGTGCTGGTCCTGGGGCTTGACCTTTTTTGCTCAGGGCTATTGCTCTACTGCTTGAGCCACAACTCCACTTCTGGGTTCTTTTTTGCTGATTCATTGGAGATAAGAGCCTCATGACTTTCCTGCCAGGGCTGGCTTCAAACCTCAAATCTCAATCCTCAGATCTCAGCCTCATGAATAGGTAGGATTACAAGTTTGAGTTATTAGTACCTGATAAAAATTAATGGAACATTTTTTCTCATGTAAGCCACCACTCACATTAGTTTTTATACTACCTTCAGTGGAATCCAATTTTTGTTTTGATTTGGTTTTTTTGTTGGCACTGGGCTTGGAATTTAGGACCTTGAGCTTCTTAGGCATACTCTACCACTTGAGTCACACCTGTGTCCTTATTTTCTTCAGTTATTTTTCAGGAAGCATCTTCCATTTTTGCCCAGGCTAGTCTCAGATCAGGATTCTGTCTATACTTTTCACTTATCTAGAACCAGAGGCACACATCATCATACCAGATTATTTATTGAAATGGAATCTATTACCTTCATCATGAGCTCAACCTAAACCTCAATACTCTGGGTCTTCCTCTGCCAAGTAGCTGAGCAATTTAAAGGTAAATTTTAGAATTAAATCTATCCACTTGTCTATCTATCTGTATTAAACTGTACAGAGCTTAAGTGTACAGTTTGAGCTTTTGATACTCTTATTTCCTAACCTATGGAGGTTAGCATATTATTTCCTTTACATATAAGAAAACTTATGAAGGTTAAATATCTTGCTTACGCTTCCAAAAAATAAAAGGAAAAATTTGAAAAACAATTGAAGTCTACTTTAATAATGCCTCACTTTTTTTTGGGGGGGGTCTGGTCGTGGGGCCTGAATTCTGGGCCTGGGCGCTGTCCCTCAGCTCTTCAGCTCAAGGCTAGCGCTCTACCACTTGAGCCACAGCGCCACTTCTGACTTTTCTTTCTTTTTGCTTATGTGGTGCTGAGGAATCGAACCCAGGGCCTCAGGCATGCAAGGCAAGCACTGTACCACTGAGCCACCTTCCCAGCCCCAATGCCTCACTTCTTAAACAATATACTTCATTGGCAGGCATTCATTGGTAGCATTGTTTTCCTAAAGAACTAAATTCATCTATTAGTCCTACTCATAAACCATGAATAAAATCTCCCTGTCAAAACGTAACCTTTAGTCAATCGTTTCTATATATTTTTATACAAGTGACCATACAACTTTAAAAGATAATCTCAATGTGCTACAGTAGCAATGGTCTAGGAAGATGGTTTATACACTCCAATTAATCTTCATGAAAATCAGCATAATTATTCTCCTGTATGGTTTTAGCATGACACATGCGTTATTGCATAAATGGGTGCCCTGAATAGGCAGTAGAGCCTTCCTATGGTTTCAGTTCTTGCATCTGCTAGGCTTTTTCTGTAGACATTATGTGTATGTATGTAAATTTTCACATTCTTGTTAACATTAATGTAGTATAGTTATTTCAGTATATGTGTTTGGGAGCTATTGCTATTCTAGTGCTAGTTGTAACTGAAAAAAATTTAGAAAGGTACAGAGAATGTTGCAGAGGAATTTTAGTTAAGTAAGTTAGGTATCTAGGAATTCAATAGGAAAAAACTGTTGGGATCCATTTATTTTCTATAAGAATAAGCATATGTCTTTGGCAACTCTCTTAAAAATTATACTGGAAAATGTAAGGGAGACAATGAGTTTATTCTGAAAAAATGACTAATCAGAGAAGAATGAGATATTTCTTAGCAGTTGCTATACATAACAATATTCTTTAAAAGTCAGTGACTTTTTGCCAACTGCAAATTCATGCTTTTGTTATTTCTTGGTTTTCTCTTTTCTATTGCTAACCAAAGCGTCACAAGCTTAGTAGCTTAAACAATAAATACATATGTTCTTTAGTTATATAGTTCAGTTTGGTAAGAGACTGAGTTAAAATAAAGTATCAGCAAAAGGGATGTGTTATATTTTGGTAGCTCTAGAGAACTCATGTTTTTGTTTTTCTGTTTTCCATCTTCTAGATGCTGTCAATCTTACCTGCCTTGTGGCCCCTTTATCCAACTTTAAAGCCAGCAACATGGCTTCTCTGGTCATTTGTAAATTATGTTTTTATTATCTTTAAGTAGTTATACAAAAAAGTTCCAATTCAGTTTACAAGTACATTTCACCTTGATTGATATTCCCCCTTTTCATTATTCTCCCCCATCCCCCTGACCTAACCCTTCCCATCAATTTCTCTGGTTATTTTTTAATAGTTACATCTCCTGAGAGTAACCTGGAAGGGTCCTGTTCCACCTAGATAACACAAGAAGGTTTTCCTTTCACAAATTCTTTAATGGTCAAGAATATAAAGATTCTTTTGAAACATAGTTTAACATATAGATTTGGGGACATCTTTGAGTGGACAATATTCCATTCCATAAGAATCCCATGAGTGATGCATCTACCACAGATTGACTGCTTGGGGGAAAGTATTCACTCTATAAACACCACCTGTGACCAAAGGAAGATTTTGTGTGTGTGTGTGCGTGTGCGTGTGTGTATTTATAGTAGAAATTTAAGCCTTGTTGACTTAATGTTGAATTTAAGATAGTTTAAAAACATCTTAAACCTGGAAGTGGTGCTGAGGTTCAAGTGGTAGAGCGCTCGCCTTGAGCTGAAGAGCGCAGGGGCAGAGTTCAACTCCCATGACCGACCAAAAAACAAACAAACAAAAATCTTAAACCCATTAACAAAGACATTCAATTCACTAGAATATCATAAATACTTTGTGAAGAGGAGAAAATGTGCTAGAGAACAAACTCAAAGCATCATACATGATAAACATACATCGTACCTCTGATTACCTGCCCTCTGCATCATGAATCTTCACTGAAGTTAAATTCAAATTATAGAATTGGGAAACTTGAACAACAAGAATCTAAATACAAGAAAACTTTTACATCTAGAATGTATAGATCTCTTGCAATTCAATTAGAAAAAGATGTCAATCAAATAAAAGTGAACAAATATGTGAATAACTTTTTTTCAAAGGACTGTGTGTCCATGGTTAATAAACACATGTAAAGATTCATCAGTGAAATACAAATCAAAATCATAGCAATCCAGTATGATGGAGCCAATTAATAATTTAGTGACACTGCAAGTCTTGGGTTGAAATACTAGAATCTGAATATACTTTTGATGAGAATATAAAATCTTGCAGCTACTTTGGAAAACATTCTGGCCATTGCTCTATCAAGCATAAAACCATTGCATAACCAGTAATTCTATTCCTACAAGAAGTAAGACACAAAACCATGTTTATAAATGTTCATAATAGCATTAGTTGGAATAGCCCCCAAAGTGGGAACTTCCCAAATGTCTTAATGAGTACAAGGTACATTCAGCCAAAAACAGTAGAGAAGTAGCTACACATGCTACACCTTGATGAACTTTGAAAGTATTGTGAAAGCAACCAGTCACAAAAGTCCATGTGTCATTCCATCCATTTAAAGGTCTGACAAATGAAACTCTATGGAGACAAAATATACTAACCAATACTTATGGTGGAGAGTAGAAGAAATGAAGAAATAGTAGGAACATAGCTAAAGAATGCAATTTCTGAGGTGATATATTTCAAAATCGACTATGATGATGGATACAGAACTCCATGAATGTATTTTCAACTCCTGCATCCTGTACTTTGACTACAGTATTGTATGCTCTCTGAATAACATCCTAATTTTTTTAAAGAATAAAAGAAACTGTTGTTAACTTTTATTTCAAGAATCCAGAAGTGTGGCATGTCCAACACTGAGAACCTTCTACCTGCTTAGAAATAATTTTAAAATTCAGAAAACTCAGAATTCTGTTTCAGATGTTGGAAAGAGACAATCATTTTTAATATGTATGCACTATTGGAGTATCTTTAATAGCAGTACACTCTTAGAATGCCATTGATTGTAATTTATGTATTGCTTACTTTTTAATTCTTTTGTAAGTACAATGAAAAATATGTACATATGAAACTGTTCCCATGTAAGTTAAAATATTTTAAGTACATGGTCTTCACAAGTCAAATGCTAATTATTTAAGCAAACCCTCAGCATCATTAGTCAGTAATATAAGTGGTAGTTTTCTCTTTATGTTCTTTCCCAAGAAACATTATGGAACTTTGTCTATACTCACCACTCAGTGTTTTATATAACATAACCTATCCCAACATTTTGGACAATCTTGCCTCCTGAGGAACGAGAAAATGCAAGGCTCAATGAGAACGCATGGTGGCGCTGCAGGCTAAGAAGATGCACTATACATTCGTAACTGCAACTCCCATATCACAGCCAGTTTCTCCTCGGGGCGCTTGGAAGCACAAGATAAGCTTTTTCGGCCGGAGCAAACGCGAGTGAGAAGCCTTTATAAAAAGCTGTTCAGCTGTTTTCGTTCTGACGCTCTGGTCTGCAGGACAGAGCTACAAGGATCCTAGTAATACCTGAAGCTTCTGTGAATCAAATTTTCAAGAAAAAGCAATGGAGATTGGATGGATACCAAATCAGAGACAAAGGCAAGTCTTAATTTTCTTTGTTTTATTGAGCATGTCTGGGGCGGACACAGAGCTGGGGCCCTATTTCGTGGTGGAAGAAATGGAGAAAGGCTCCTTCGTAGCCAATCTAGGAAAAGACCTGGGGCTGGAATTGCCACAGTTGTCCACCCGCCGGGCCAGAGTAATTTCCCAGGGAAATAAAGAGCATTTCCAGCTCAAGGTACAGACTGGAGATTTGCTCATAAATGAGAAAATAGATCGCGAGGAGCTATGCGGTACCACGGAGCCTTGCATACTATATTTCCAAGTGTTGATGGAAATGCCTTTAGAGATATTTCAGGCTGAACTGAGAGTGAAAGACATAAATGATAATTCTCCCGTGTTCACTGAAAAAGAAATGGTTTTTAAAATACCAGAAAACAGCCCACTGGGAAATACATTCCTTCTTAATAATGCTCTGGACTTGGACGTAGGAAACAATAGTGTTCAGAAGTATAACATCAGCCCCAACTCTCACTTCCATGTTCTAACCCGTAATCGCAGCGATGGTAGGAAATACCCAGAGCTGGTGCTGGAAAAAGAGCTAGATCGGGAACAGGAGCCTGAAGTAAGACTAACCTTGACAGCGTTGGATGGCGGCTCCCCACCGCGGTCTGGGACCTCACAGGTCCGCATTGAAATAGTAGACATCAATGACAATGCGCCTGAATTTCAGCATCCTATCTACAAGGTGCAGGTTCCTGAGAATAGCACAGTAGGCTCTTTGGTGGTCACAGTCTCGGCCAGGGACATAGACAGTGGAGCCTATGGGCAAATAGTGTACACACTCGCCCACTCTTCTGAAGAAACTAACAAAATTTTAGAGGTTAATCCTATGACAGGAGAAATTCGGCTGAAGAAACAAGTAGATTTTGAAACAGTAATGTATTATGAAGTGGACATAGAGGCCACAGATGGAGGTGGTCTTTCAGGAAAATGCACCCTTGTCCTACAGGTTGTGGACATAAATGATAACCCACCAGAAGTGACCATGTCAGCAATTACAAACCCGGTCCCAGAAAACTCCCCAGATACGGTAGTTGCGGTTTTCAGTGTTTCAGATTCTGACTCAGGAACCAATGGGAAGATGGTTTCTTCCATTCCAGAAGATCTTCCCTTTCTTCTAAAATCTTCAGGGAAGAACTTCTACACCTTGGTAACAGAAAGAGCACTAGACAGAGAAGAAAGAGATGAATACAACATCACCATCACTGTCTCTGACTTGGGGACTCCCAGGCTGCAAACCCAGCACACCATCACCCTGCAGGTGTCCGACGTGAACGACAACGCCCCCGAATTCACGCAGTCCTCCTACACCCTGTGGGTCCGCGAGAACAACAGCCCCGCCCTGCACATTGGCACCATCAGCGCCACAGACAGAGACTCGGGCAGCAACGCCCAGCTGACCTACTCGCTGCTGCCCGGCCCGCAGCCCGGCCCCGACGCGGCGGCGGCGCTGGTGTCCATCAACGCGGACAGCGGGCAGCTGTTCGCCCTGAGGGCGCTGGACTATGAGGCCCTGCAGGCGTTCGAGGTGCGCGTGCGCGCCGCCGACCGCGGCTCGCCCCCGCTCAGCAGCCAGGCGCTGGTGCGCGTGCAGGTGCTGGACGCCAACGACAACTCGCCCTTCGTGCTGTACCCGCTGCAGAACGCGTCTGCGCCCTGCACCGAGCTGCTGCCCAGGGCGGCCGAGCCGGGCTACCTGGTGAGCAAGGTGGTGGCGGTGGACCGCGACTCGGGCCAGAACGCCTGGCTGTCGTTCCAGCTGCTCAAGGCCACGGAGCCCGGGCTGTTCAGCGTGTGGCCGCACAATGGCGAGGTGCGCACCGCCAGGCTGCTGAGCGAGCGCGACGCGCCCAAGCACAGGCTGCTGCTGCTGGTCAAGGACAATGGCGAGCCGCCGCGCTCGGCCAGCGTCACGCTGCACGTGCTGCTGGTGGATGGCTTCTCGCAGCCCTACCTGCCGCTGCCCGACGCGGCGGCGCCCGAGCGCGCGCAGCCCGACCGCCTCACTGCCTACTTGGTCATCGCGCTGGCGGCCGTGTCTTCTCTCTTCCTCTTGTCTCTGCTGCTCTTCGTGGCCTTCAGGCTGTGCAGGAGGAGCAGGGCGCGCTCGCTGGCCGGCTGCGCGCTGCCCGATGGTCCCTTGCCTGGACACCTGCTGGACGTGAGTGGCACGGGGACCCTGGCCCACAGCTACCAGTATGAGGTGTGTCTGCAGGGAGGTGCTGGCACCAATGAGTTCAAATTCCTGAAGCCTATCATCCCCAATCTCCAGCCCCAGGGCTCTGGGAAAGAGATAGAGGAAAAGTCTCCCTTCCGAAACAGTTTAGGTTTTAGTTACTGATAGACATCTACTTAGGAAGGATCTTCACTTACTATTTTCTTGGCGATTTAATTGTTTCATTCGTTACTGCTAATGCTCGCTATTTACTTTCTTGTTTGATTCATTAATTTCCAATTTTTTGTTTAACTGAGCAATTTTTCTTCATTTATTTCAGTGGATGTTTCTCCAACTCTCAATGAATGAAAAGGCTTTTCTTTACAAAGTTATATCCTTGGTGAAGGATTTATACTTTATTCATGTCTTTATTGACTTTATATTTTCAGGTTTTCTTTTTGTAGACTTATTACAATATTTTACTGCAAGTGATATTCATAAATTTTTTTTATGTCTTCTATTTTCCTTTATAAACTGATATTCTTTTTTGTTAGTCATCTTTGATTGTCATTAGAACAGTCATCATACAAGTATGTTGTGTGTTTTTGTTCATTTGTTTGTTTTGGTCATGGGCTTGAACTCTGGGCCTGAGAACTGTCCCTGAGCTCTTCAGCTCAAGATGAGCGCTCTACCACTTGAGCCCCAGTGCCACTTCCAGTTTTCTGGTGGTAATTTGGAGACAAGAGTCTCATGGACATTTCTGCGCAGGCTGGCTTTGAACCATGGTCCTCAGATCTTAGCCTCCTGAGTAGCTACCATTACAGGCATGAGCCACTGACGCTTGTCAATATGTCATATTTTAAATGTTCTATTTGATTTTCACTATTTAAACTAAGTTTGTAAGTGATATAAGTTGTTTAAGTATATACTCTTATCTAACTCAAAAACAAGGGAAAAATTGTAAGTTATTGTGAGTGTGAATGTGCTTAACTTTGGAATTATAAGGGCAAATTTTAGACATTTTGAAGTATTATATAGAAATATTTACAAATTCATTCTTTTAGTCTAAACGCAAGAAATCAGAAGTATCTGTTATGTGTTATAATTCAATCCCATTAAATTTAATAAATAGTAGAAGTCATCAAAGACAAGTTTAGATTGTGTGATTTTTTTATGGTCTACAGATTTAAAGTTTGGGAAAGGTTAGTTTTGTTCTACACACCCCTTGCTTATTATTATAGGAGAATTGCTGCTGCTTTCCTCCTTTGATTAAAATTGTGAGGCAGATGTTATGATAGTATGTTTGCTTTATTAATTGTTTTGATATGCGGTGTCCTTGGCCTTTTTGTGGTACTGTGGTTGAGCCAATGCCTCATGAATGCTACACAGAATTCTATCACTTGAGCTACACCACAGCACTTCCATCTGTATATTTTGTTTTTGAGATATAATCTTATCTTCCTGCCTCCATTTGAACAGCTGCTATTACAGGCATGTGCCATTAGGTCCAGTCTTCTTCCTTTGATGCAGAGAGATTAGGTCTTATTGGCTTTCAACTAAGATTGGTTTTATTTTTTTTTAATTTTATTTTATTTTATTTGAGAGCATACTGTACTGAGGGGTTACAATTACATGGGCAGGATAATGCATACATTTCTTACCGAGCATTGGTTTTAAAATAAAGATCAACCTCAAAGAGAGACTAGAAAAACTTTACTAATAGTCTGGTACAGTTATGCCAGCTGTTTATTTACTGAAAATTTGACTGCATCTAGAAAAGCTCTCTCTGAATGTTGTTTACAGTTGCCTTTTGGTGATAACTTCAGAGTTAAGCTATAACAGTGATCTGATAGCCCACAAAGACCAACAGAATGTTGTCTGGTTATTTGCTAAAAATAAAGTTTATTTTGCTCTAGAAAAATAAAGATCAACCCCTTCTTTAATGCTGCAAATTACTTTACATCTAATATACCAAAAAACGAGGGCAAATAAAAGGAACAGAATTGCAAATTTCAAGCAAATGAAGCAAACAGTTTTCAAATGGTAGGAATAGAAAGAAAGGGAATGCTGCTGTCCTTGTCCTATTTGCCAAAGTCCTATGCATGCCTTAATAGGCATTGTTGACTGACTGATTGGCTAAGGAATGACTAAGATATAGTTTCTATCTTCAAATAGCTCATATACTGAAGAATGGACAGATTGGTATGAAGCCATTCACAGGTCAATCATAATAATAATATTTTACAGGAGCACAGAGGAGGGATAGCTTAAATGATGGCTTCTGATAACAAAAGAACAATTGATCAGGTAATGTAATGGGATTTTGAAAAGATTTTTTGAAGGACGTGTGGAACAGGTTTCTTTTGCCAGTTGTGTGTGTGTGTGTGTGTGTGTGTGTACTCAATGTTTCCAAACAAATTCTAGCCGTTGTTTTGGTTGTCCAAAAAGGTACTCAGAATTCTCCCTTTGGTTCCACGGTAGTTATGTAGTCCCTTTGGTTCCATGGTAGTTATGTAGAAGTGAAAGGTTTTGGAGAGATAAATCTAGCATGGTAGTAAACAAGTACTTCTAGAAACTTTTTTCCCCAATATTTAAAATTTTAACTCCTCTATGAATCAGTGAATAATAGAATAATGTAAATGGATTTCTATCTCAACATTTTCCACAAAAAAAAAAATAAAAATTGAGAAAAACTAATAAAGGAAAATTTTAAGTAAATACCTAAGAACACACAAATACTGTATACAGCCATTTAGAGTGTTAGAAGCCACGTGGTGGCGCTGCAGGCTAAAGAAAAAGGGGGAAATTGAACTGAGGCTGTGATAAAGTCGATGACAAAAAAAAAAAAAATAGAAAAGAAACCTGGCCGATGAGCTGGGAAGAAAAGCTATTGCAGCCTGAGATTTGAAACAAAATAAATCCTACATCCCTGCTGCTATGCACAGTACTTCTGAAGTTTTGGACTGCTGTTTATGCTGAGTGCTGTGCTGTGGTTAGTATTGACCAAAAGAGAAGCTATGGAGACCAAGAGACTGCTATTCTGGAGACAAAGGCAAGTGCTATTTCTCCTTTTGTTTTGGGGTGTGTGCTTAGATGGTTCTGAGTTTGGACATTATTCAGTGGCTGAGGAATCAGAAAGAGGATCATTTGTGGTCAATCTTGCACAGGATCTAGGGCTAAGGGTGGAGGAGCTGTTTGCAAGGAAAACTAGAGTGGTTTCTGATTCTTACAAACAACACTTGCTCTTGGATTCTCATACTGGAGATTTGCTCACAAATGAAAAACTAGACCGGGAGAAGCTATGCAGCTCCACAGAGCCCTGTATTCTATACTTTCAAATTTTAATGGATAACCCCTTTCAGATTTACCGGGCTCAACTGAGACTTATGGATATAAATGATCATGCGCCAGTATTCCCAAACAAAGAAATGGTATTGAAAATACCAGAAAATACCGCTGAAGGGACAGCATTTCCGCTACAAAGAGCGCAGGATTTGGATGAAGGACTAAATGGTGTCCAAAATTACACCATCAACCCCAACCTCATTTTCCATATTGAAATTAGTGACAGTGATGAAGGCATAATAAATCCAGAGCTTGTGCTTGACAAAACTCTGAACTGGGAGGATCAGCAGGAGCTCAGTTTAACACTGACAGCATTGGATGGTGGGATTCCACCCAGGTCTGGAACAGCCACTGTACATATTGTGGTTGTGGACATCAATGATAATGCCCCTCAGTTTTCACAGGCAGTTTACGAGACCCAAGTTCCAGAAAACAGCCCTATAGGATCTGCTATTGTTAAAGTCTCAGCAGAAGATGCTGACTCAGGAGTCAATGCAGAAATATCCTATTCTTTTTTTGATGCTTCTGAAGATATTCAGGCAATGTTTCAGATCAATCCTTTGTCTGGGGAAATAATTCTCAAAGCATCGCTTGATTATGAGTTAGTGAAGTCTTACAAAATAAATATTCAGGCAGTTGATGGAGGGGGCCTTTCTACAAGATGTACAGTTAGGCTTCAGGTATTAGACATTAATGACAATCCTCCCGAACTGATTATGTCATCACTTTCAAACTACGTTGAAGAAAACTCTCCTGAGTCCATACTGGCAGTTTTTAGAGTTAAAGACAGAGACTCCGGGGAAAATGGAAAGATGGATTGTTCTATCCAAGAAAATCTCCCTTTCCTTCTGAACCCATCTGTGGACAATTTTTACATACTAATGACAGAAGGATCCCTAGACAGAGAAAGCAGAGCTGAATACAACATCACAATCACCGTCACCGATTTGGGGACCCCCAGGCTGCAAACCCAGCACACCTTCACCCTGCAGGTGTCCGACGTGAACGACAACGCCCCCGAATTCACGCAGTCCTCCTACACCCTGTGGGTCCGCGAGAACAACAGCCCCGCCCTGCACATTGGCACCATCAGCGCCACAGACAGAGACTCGGGCAGCAACGCCCAGCTGACCTACTCGCTGCTGCCCGGCCCGCAGCCCGGCCCCGACGCGGCGGCGGCGCTGGTGTCCATCAACGCGGACAGCGGGCAGCTGTTCGCCCTGAGGGCGCTGGACTATGAGGCCCTGCAGGCGTTCGAGGTGCGCGTGCGCGCCGCCGACCGCGGCTCGCCCCCGCTCAGCAGCCAGGCGCTGGTGCGCGTGAAGGTGCTGGACGCCAACGACAACTCGCCCTTCGTGCTGTACCCGCTGCAGAACGCGTCTGCGCCCTGCACCGAGCTGCTGCCCAGGGCGGCCGAGCCGGGCTACCTGGTGAGCAAGGTGGTGGCGGTGGACCGCGACTCGGGCCAGAACGCCTGGCTGTCGTTCCAGCTGCTCAAGGCCACGGAGCCCGGGCTGTTCAGCGTGTGGCCGCACAATGGCGAGGTGCGCACCGCCAGGCTGCTGAGCGAGCGCGACGCGCCCAAGCACAGGCTGCTGCTGCTGGTCAAGGACAATGGCGAGCCGCCGCGCTCGGCCAGCGTCACGCTGCACGTGCTGCTGGTGGATGGCTTCTCGCAGCCCTACCTGCCGCTGCCCGACGCGGCGGCGCCCGAGCGCGCGCAGCCCGACCGCCTCACTGCCTACTTGGTCATCGCGCTGGCGGCCGTGTCTTCTCTCTTCCTCTTGTCTCTGCTGCTCTTCGTGGCCGTCAGGCTGTGCAGGAGGAGCAGGGCGCGCTCGCTGGCCGGCTGCGCGCTGCCCGATGGCCCCTTGCCTGGACACCTGCTGGACGTGAGTGGCACGGGGACCCTGGCCCACAGCTACCAGTATGAGGTGTGTCTGCAGGGAGGTTCTACTGGGAGTAGCGATTTCAAGTTCTTGAAACCGATTTACCCTAATATTTATGCTCCTTGTAATAATAATGAAAACCCCACCTTTTGAAGTAGTGTTATATTCAATTTTCATCCAAGTTCTCTTTATATTTGTTGTTTCTGAATTGTTACCGGACTATATTATTAGTTTTATGCTGTTATGCACCACAACTAATTTTACTTTCAATTGTCATGTAGTCTACCTTTTGTCTTGTTACTTTTTCAATATTTTTGCATGAACTGTTGAATTACATCTATAAGCATTTATAAATAATACTTTTAATATTTGTCATTTCAAAGTGAACATTGATTTATTGCTATTCTCCATCTAGAGAGCTGAGGTTTTTCTGTGATTGGTGGTGTTTTTGTTGTGGCTGCTGAGGTTGAGGATTAACCCAGAGCCTTTTGTTTCTTTGGCTCATTAGTTCCTAATATTTTCTTTTGTTCACTCTTGCTGATATATGAAACAACCTTTTCTTATAATTCTAATAAGATGTAATAAGCTGTATGTTTTAGAACATTTTCAAAATTTCTCAGTGTGAATATTGGTGGACTGTTGGAAATATTTTTATTTTATAATTGTAAATTTGATTACTGCCAAACTTGAAACAAAAAGTAAAAAATATGAGGAATAACAATTTTATCTAAAGTATTCCTTTAACAGAGTGGCTTCTTCTAAGAAATTAATGTCAGTGTTTCTAGATGGCAAGTCTATATTTCTTCATCAGTTTTTTTTTTTTGGTGGCACTGGGATTTGCACTCTTGGGATGGTTTCCACTGCATTTCCAACGTTTTTGCTCTGCTTGTTTTTTTTTTTTTTTTTTGTCGGTCGTGGGGCTTGAACTCTGGGCCTGGGAGCTGTCCCTCAGCTCTTCAGCTCAAGGCGAGCGCTCTACCACTTGAGCTACAGCGCCACTTCCGGTTTTCTGGTGGTTTATTGGAGATAGGAGTCTCACGGTCTCTCCTGCCCGGGCTGGCTTTGAACCGCGATCCTCAGATCTCAGCCTCCTGAGTAGCTAGGATTACAGGCGTGAGCCACCAGCGCCCGGCTGCTCTGCTTGTTTTTAAGAGAAGGTCTGTCTGTATCTTGAGGCCAGACTGGGCTGTCATATTCTATTTCAGGTTTCCTGCCATTTGTTGGAATAGTAGACTCACACCACTTCACAAAGCCATTGAGTTAGGGTTTTGAGAACATTTTTTCTAGTCTGTCTTGGATTTCAATCCATGAAATCTGTCCATAGTGTAGTTAGAATTATGGGTGTAAACTATTGCACTCAGCTGTAGTGCTTTATCTTCACATTCAGTTTTATATCTTAGCCACGTTTTTGTATAAAAAAAGGATTTACCTTTCTTGTTTCTCAGTTACTAAATACACACATGAACAATGAACAGTTAATGTTCACATTTTGCATGTAGATGATTTTCTCCTAACTTTTAGGGTTCTTTCTGATTGCTTTCTTTTTCTTTTGCCAGTCCTGTCATTTTCATGCTAGGCAGGTAAGCTAAACCCTCAGCCTTTGTTAATTATTTTAATTGTTAATTATTTTTTAAATTCACATTGAATATTAGCCTTTATACTTAAAATATTACAATGCATCTGATACTAATTAACAACATGTATTTCCTGAGGGCTTTCATTCAAATTTCTTCTTCATTTAGACTGCTTTCTTGGTCTATTGCTCTCATTCTAGATCTTTTAGTTTTAAATATTTTTTCTATGTTACTTCTCCTTTTATAATAACAAATGCAATATTTTCTTAGTTTGCTCCCTTTTTTGGCCAACACATATCTTTCAATACCATCATAAAAACTGAGGCAGATGAGGTAAAAATTTTGGGACCTTACATTGTGAAGTAATACTTTTATTTTCATTTGATTGATAGTTTTAAAGGGTATAAAATTCTAGGCTGCAAATAATATCCCTTAGATTTCAGTACTATTCTACTTGTTGGTTGCATTTAGAAGACTTATTCTACCAGGCACTGGTAGCTCATGCCTGTAATCCTAGCTGCTCAGGAGGCTGAGATCTGAGGATCACAGTTCAAAGCCAGCCTGAGCAGGAAAGTCAGTGAGACTCTTATCTCCAATAAACCACTAGAAAACCAGAAGTAGCACTGTGGCTTGAGCGGTAGAACACTCACCTTGAGCTAAAGAGTGCAGGGACAGCACCCAAGCCCATAATTCAAGCCCCATGACCAACAAAAAATTTTTTTCTGTTTCTCTGAATGTTCTTCATACTATTCTGTTACATATTTATGAGTGTAATATCTTTTCTCCAATAGAATTCATCTAGTTATTATCTTAGAATATATTATAAAAGTGTAGTATGAATAGTGTTATATATCCATTTTAAAAATAAGGATGAATCAAGAAAGTTAAGAACTTGGTAAAAGTTATACAGCTAGAAAGGGACAATTAACTCCTAATCTATTATATGTTATACAATTAAGAACACATCTTTCATATGATTTTTGTGAATACTAAAAAGGTTACTATGTATAAAACACTTAGAATAACAAAGGATGTAAACAAATGCTAAGCAAATGTTCTTACTAAATTTAATTTCTCTGGATATTAAGACATTTCAAACACATTTCCTTTCATCCAATTATATGAGTTTCTTTTTGTCTTGGTCTATTTTATGTTAAAGAAATTTCCTCAAATTTCTGATAGTCCTTACATATGTTCTTTTATTTAAAGATGACATATTAAATGCTAATAATCAAGTCTTAGTTACTAAAGGGCTCTTCTCTAATGTAATTATGCTAAGACATGGCTGCAACCTTTGGAAAACCACAACTATTAGTATGTGTAGTTCTTTTATTTGGACCTATCATACTCTTCATATTAGAATTCTGAAATATCCACTGAGTGAGGGTGGACCTGTCTTAAAGTCTAAAATATTACTTGGATAGGAACTAGAAATCTCACAATTCAAAACTCATAGCTTTCTTACTTTGCTTAGTTTACTGTTATACCTCATACTTGCATTGGTCTTGGAATTCAAGACTAAAGAAAGCCTCATTTAATTTCCCTTGGATTAACTATCCTGACAATGAGCTACTTTTCTGACTCTGTAGAATGGTAAGCAACAAAGAATTCAACTCTCTTGCATAAATGCTTTCAACTAACAACTTCTTTTCTGTTCTTAACTCCAGTCTACTTATGCACTTGGTTCCTCTAAGTCTTGAACTTAATGCAACTCTAATTTTTGTATCTTTAGAGCAGGATCTTTAACCATTTCCTGGAGTTGCTATGTCAGTGGCTTTTCCATTTGCTTTCTGTCATCAAAGCAGGTATTTGCTTATCCACTTTGTCTCTGTGAGTTCAAATTTTTATTAATTTTGTTAGCTTAGAGAATATCTTAAAAGAAGGAGAAGAATGATGCATAGTCACTCCACCTACTTTTCAATTTCTACCCTTTTCTCCTGGATCAGCTGTATATACAGCTTACATTTTTAAGAATGTAATGTGAAGTTAGCATTTTCATGCCAACTTTTTAATTCTTCTTTCATCAGTGTATGTTGGGCCTTCTTTATTGGACATCAATTTATGGGCACGTAGCATCTACACTGCTCATCTCATTTCTTCATCCTATAGTAATCATGTACTTTGACTAGGATTGAAGTCACTCCAAGCTAAGAAACAGTCTCAAACAGGGTTAATCAAAGTAAGGGGCAAAGATATATCTCCAGATTCTAGGTCTAGAAACTTCACCCTTTGTAACATTAATGACATCAGTAGCAGGAACATAAGCTGTAGTGGTCTCAGCAGAGTAATTGTTGTGTTTTTGTTCTATTTGGGGGAAAATATATCATTTTTGGCTCCCTGGACTGTAAAAGAAGGTAATCATAGTTGTCCTTAGGAAAATCTTGGGACTAAGGGGAACACCAGCTCTTCTTTCAATGAAACTAACATGTTTGCATTTATTTTTATTTTATTTTTATTTTGGGGGGGTCAGGTCATGGGGCCTGAACTCTGGGCCTGGGTGCTGTCCCTCAGCTCTTCAGCTCAAGGCTAGCACTCTACCACTTGAGCCACAATACCACTTCTGGCTTTTTTTCTTTTTTGCTTATGTGGTGCTGAGGAATCGAACCCAGAGCCTCATGCATGCAAGGCAAGCACTCTACCACTGAGCCACCTTCCCAGCCCCTATGTTTGCATTTATTAATGTTGCATGTTTTTTTGTAATTTGTTAGAAGCTGAAAACAAATTACAGATTTACATAATGTGTACACCCCCCAGTATCTTACTTCACTTTTTACAAAATGATAGTTTAATACTAAAGAAACCTACAAAAATTCCTTTGTGTGTTACAACTATCTGCTAGTTTCATAGCCCTTGAGAAAACTTCTTGGCCAATGGACGCTTCCACATTCTCTTACCATATAAGAAAGACCAAGTAGAGATTATGTTAAATTTCACAATCTGTTACACTATCCTTATTTAAGAGTTACAATCTTTGCCAAAAAATTACATACTCCTGATGACCAGGAATCAGATCTTGTACGTCTGTATTCTGACAATTGAGATTATCTAGTTGTGTCAGGAGAAAGAATACCTACTAATTGAATTAAAATAATACTAATATCACCACTAACCATCAGAAATATAAAATAATTGGTATAAGATACCAAGTATATTGCTAATTGCTGAAAGAATGAGGAAATACTTGTTTCTGGGAACCTCAATGTGAATGGAACTTAAATAGCTTTCATCAGACTGTAAAATTTTGTGAAGACACATGGTGGCGCTGCAGGATAACATCACAGGGGGAAAAAAATTACACTACATCATGTGGTGGACCCTTATCCAAGGGTGCACACAGAATTGACCAGAGAGAAAGAACAAGCAATTAAGGTGCGACCTAGAAGCCATTCCAGTGGAGCTGAAATACTTTGGATTCTGAAGTTTGGAGTGCTGATTAAGGGACACGTTCCTTAGAACGGCAAAGTAGCTCTGAAGTGATTCTTAAAAAGCCTTCTGGAAAGAAGTTATGCAGAACGGAAGGGAAGGCAATCTGCAGACAAGGCAAGTCCTGCTTTTCTTTGTTTTATTTGGAATGTCTCACGCTGAGTCTAGGAGCTTTTCAGTGATGGAGGAAACTGAGAGTGGAGCCTTTGTGGGTAATTTGGTAAACGACTTGGGACTGGAAATGAATAAGCTTTCATCAAGGGAGGCTCGGGTGGTCTCTAATGCAAACAGACCACCTTTGCAGCTGAACCTAAATACTGGGGATTTGCTCTTAAGCGAGATGCTAGACAGAGAGGAGCTTTGTGGCTCCACTGAGCCCTGTGTGCTACATTTCCAGGTATTAATGAAAAACCCCTTGCAGTTTTTACCGATTGAGCTTCAGGTGACAGATATAAATGACCACTCTCCCATTTTCTTGGAAAAAGAAATGATCCTAAAAATCCCAGAGAATAGTCCTGTCGGTTCTGTGTTCTTGCTAGAAAGTGCAAAGGATTTAGATGTGGGAATCAATGCTGTAAAAAGCTACAAAATAAGCCCAAACTCTCATTTCCATGTTAATATGAGAGTCAATCCAGACAACAGGAAATACCCAGAGTTAGTTATGGACAAGGCACTGGATTATGAAGAGCAGCCAGAGCTCAGCTTCATTCTTACTGCTTTGGATGGTGGGTCCCCACCCAGATCTGGTACTGCCTTAGTTCAAGTCATGGTGGTGGATGTAAATGACAACTCACCTGAATTTGAGCATGCATTTTATGAAGTGAAGATTTCAGAAGACAGCATCGTTGGCTCACATGTAGTCACTGTATCAGCTTGGGATTTAGACTCAGGAATAAATGGTGAAATATCATACATGTTTTCCCATGCCTCCGAAGATATTCAAAACACATTTGAAATTAATCAGAAGTCTGGAGAAGTTAGTTTAAGAACAAATCTGGACTTTGAAACAATACAATCCTACTCGATAATCATTCAAGCCACAGATGGTGGAGGACTTTTTGGAAAATCTACTGTCAGAATTGAGGTGATGGATGTGAATGACAATTATCCTGAAATTGCTGTGTCATCAATTACCAGCCCAATTCCAGAAAATTCGCCTGAGACTGTAATAATGGTTTTTAGTATATGGGACAGAGACTCAGGAGTCAATGGAAAGATGGTTTGCTCTATAGAAGAAGACATTCCATTCCGACTGAAATATTCAGTTGACAATTACTACACTTTAGAAACAGAGAAACCACTTGACAGAGAAAGCAAAGCTGAATACAACATCACCATCACTGTCTCTGACTTGGGGACTCCCAGGCTGCAAACCCAGCACACCTTCACCCTGCAGGTGTCCGACGTGAACGACAACGCCCCCGAATTCACGCAGTCCTCCTACACCCTGTGGGTCCGCGAGAACAACAGCCCCGCCCTGCACATTGGCACCATCAGCGCCACAGACAGAGACTCGGGCAGCAACGCCCAGCTGACCTACTCGCTGCTGCCCGGCCCGCAGCCCGGCCCCGACGCGGCGGCGGCGCTGGTGTCCATCAACGCGGACAGCGGGCAGCTGTTCGCCCTGAGGGCGCTGGACTATGAGGCCCTGCAGGCGTTCGAGGTGCGCGTGCGCGCCGCCGACCGCGGCTCGCCCCCGCTCAGCAGCCAGGCGCTGGTGCGCGTGCAGGTGCTGGACGCCAACGACAACTCGCCCTTCGTGCTGTACCCGCTGCAGAACGCGTCTGCGCCCTGCACCGAGCTGCTGCCCAGGGCGGCCGAGCCGGGCTACCTGGTGAGCAAGGTGGTGGCGGTGGACTGCGACTCGGGCCAGAACGCCTGGCTGTCGTTCCAGCTGCTCAAGGCCACGGAGCCCGGGCTGTTCAGCGTGTGGCCGCACAATGGCGAGGTGCGCACCGCCAGGCTGCTGAGCGAGCGCGACGCGCCCAAGCACAGGCTGCTGCTGCTGGTCAAGGACAATGGCGAGCCGCCGCGCTCGGCCAGCGTCACGCTGCACGTGCTGCTGGTGGATGGCTTCTCGCAGCCCTACCTGCCGCTGCCCGACGCGGCGGCGCCCGAGCGCGCGCAGCCCGACCGCCTCACTGCCTACTTGGTCATCGCGCTGGCGGCCGTGTCTTCTCTCTTCCTCTTGTCTCTGCTGCTCTTCGTGGCCTTCAGGCTGTGCAGGAGGAGCAGGGCGCGCTCGCTGGCCGGCTGCGCGCTGCCCGATGGTCCCTTGCCTGGACACCTGCTGGACGTGAGTGGCACGGGGACCCTGGCCCACAGCTACCAGTATGAGGTGTGTCTGCAGGGAGGTGCTGGCACCAATGAGTTCAAATTCCTGAAGCCAGTGTTTCCAAACCTATCCCCCCAGGTCTCTGGGAATGAGCTAGAGGATATGCCTAGCTTCCGCAATAGTTTGGGAGTCAATATTCAGTAAAGTGAATTATTTCATTTTCCACATCTATTTTATGGCTATTGCAAATAAATGTTTATTTTTTCCAATTTGCATGTACTGATATTCTTGTAGAGGTTATTATGCTCCCCACTTGTGCTCTTATGCCAATACTTACTTTTAATTTGGGTGTAATGCAATGGTAGTTTATTCTGAAACCCAGGAGGTCTTAATTTGTATATAATTTGCCTCCTCAAATAGTACACATTTTTTGTCCTTGTTTCTCTCTTTTGTTAAACTTTCCCATGCATAGGCTTATGATGAAATAAATCACTTTAGCAGTAATTTAAATGTTCAAGCATTTGTCTGATTTTTTTGTGTAAACCTTTTCTTATTTCATTTATAATGGTTCAACACACAATTATATTCTTAATGTTCTCCATCTTTAGCTAACATTTGGAAATGCTGGTTATTACTGAATATATTAATGACACTATTGATAGATATTTATTTGTATTGAATGTTTTTACTAATAAGTATTATTGAACATTAACATGTGCTAAGACAGAAAACAAAACAAAAAAAACCTGGAAAAAGGATTTGGGATTTTGCTCAAGAAAGATTCCTGGTAGGTCACTGGGTAGATCCCAGTACAGAAAGAAAAGGGGAAGGCAAGTTTCTTACTAGCATTTCCTCATTTATATTGGAAAGTGATTGTGAAGGCCCATTAGTATTTTGACCATAGAATGTGAAGGTATAATTTTCCAGATGTCACATCTAGGCAAACAAAGACACTTCAATAACTTGTGTAGGTGAAGTATGTTTGTGTACTAAAGTATACAGTTTTTGTCTGTATTCTCCAATAATTGTGCACTAATTTAATAAATGTTAACCATGCTTATTTAGCCTTGTGATAAAATTTAGAATTGCTTGTATTCATCTAAATTTTCTGATATGCTCGTAATCCACCAAATTGATCTTAAAACCTAGTACTGGGTATCAATGAAAAACTTGATAACCATTTTTGGAGATTATAAAAGTGTCATACATAGCACTAAGAAGTTTCAAAAGGTCCTTCTGCAAGTTCTACTTGTTTTACTATTTTTATTAGCATAACTTAATAGTAGCAAAGTATTTCATTTGTGATAGTTCCAGAGATATGCACAGTTTAGATTCTTACATTTTTAAAATTGAAATAATTGTAATAGGAAGTTCTATCTTAGTTTGGCTCTAGTGACTACCTGACTAGGAAAAAAAATTTCTCCATGATAGAGGAAGTTTCTCATGAATGTCACACAAACTCTGAAGTCTGTTCATCGTGGAAGGAAAATATAGATGAAAGGTGATCAATCATAGTGTGTGTGATAGAGAGTGGTGTGTGTGTGATAGAGAGCAGTGGGAGGGAGAGGGACAAGGAAGGAGGAAACATGGGAAAGGAAATAAGTGAAGGTGTAATATGATTACATCTAATCCTACAAACCAAAGTCAATGCCAAAAGTGTCTCTTGAAGATGTACATAAGAAGTGATTTGTATTAGTCAACTGGTAATTCCAGAATGAACTGTCTCTCATACTTGAATATTTGAGATATCCAGTATTTGCACTTTTCAAAGCTAGAATCTGTTGGATTGGGTAGACAATGTAGAATCTTTATATTTAAGAGAGATGGGGAAAATAGAAGGCAACTATTCTGCAGGCTAATTACATTCTTTCTCTTTTGAGAACTATGTTATCCTCTAATTGATTCTATACATAGAGAACAAAAACTACTCATATATTAATAAATCAAGTTAAGTGGTAAAATTACTATCTGTCTTTATTGCATTTAGTAGGGAAAAGATGAGCACTAGCTTAAAAGACATATATAAGTCAGGCATTGGTGGCTCACTCCTGTAATCCTATCGACTCATGAGGCTGAGATCTGAGAATCATAGTTCAAAGCCAGCCAAGGCAAGAAAATCCATGAGGCTCTTATCTCTAATAAACTACACAAAAAAACCCCTGGAAGTGGCACTGTGGCTCAAGTGATAGAGCACTAGCCTTCAGTAAAAGAAGCTGAGTGAGAGTGCAGAGGCCCAGAGTTCAAGCCCCAGGACCAGCCCCCCATGTTAGATAAGATACTTAAACTACTGAAGGTGAACACGAAAAATGGTCACTTTTTACACACTGGAAAAACTTAATTAAAAAGATGAGGAAGACACCATAAATGTTAACAAAAAGTTTAAAAATTGGAAATTTAGTGCTGCTAGGAATGTAAAGCATGTTGGAAAAAGAT
This sequence comes from Dipodomys spectabilis, assembly GCF_019054845.1. Taxonomy (NCBI): domain Eukaryota; kingdom Metazoa; phylum Chordata; class Mammalia; order Rodentia; family Heteromyidae; genus Dipodomys; species Dipodomys spectabilis. Next base: position 8,166,082 of record NW_024870824.1, read on the forward strand.
TTAGCAACTCTCCAAAATGACTCAGAAATTCATAAACTCTAAAAGAAAAATGTATCTACAAAATACATGCAAGTGTTCATAACATTATTTATAATAGAACCTAAATATTCAGGAATCAATGAATATATAAATAAAATGTGCTTTCTTCATACATTGGAAAATGACTGGTACGTGGGTACATGCCACAACATGGATGAGCCTCAAAAATATTAACTTAATAAAAGAAATCAGTCATGTAAATAAAATTAAATTAAATTAAAAAAAAGAAATCAGTCATGAAAGATCATAGGCTGTATGATTCCATTTATGCAAAAAAGTCAAAATAGGCCAATCTATAAGACAGAAGTGCAGACTAAGTAGTTGTGAAAGCTAGGGAAAGTTTATTTGGTTTATTTGGTGGATGGTGAAAACATTCTAAAGTAGAAACTGGTTTTAATTGCACAATGCTAAATAAACTAAAATTCACTGAACTGTGCACTCTAAATTGGTGAATTTACATATTACGGTATTCATTATTTCCACAAAGCTGTTAAACAAAAAAGTGGAGTGGCTCTAGCAGCCTGTGGTTCCAAGTAAACTGGGTTTTCACTTATCTATAATGTTGGGGATGAACAGAAAAATCAAACAGATGCCAACAGAAGAGATAAATACTAGGTACTTGTATTAATTTTTCAAATATTTTTCCAAGTAGATGAGTAGCAAGATTTCTTTATATATGGAAGCAACTATGTTTCCTCACTCTAATGGAGATTGACCAATACCTGAGGAGCTCATATGCCTAGACTCAAGTAACTAACCAAGTCTTAAATGACTTTGCTAAAAGAAGCCAGACTCTTACTCTTCAAATGTCCTATATAAAGCTAACTTTAAACCGGTGAATACAAATCAAGTTACATTAGCCAATTTTGTAATAAAGGACTACAAATTATATTGATGCTTTATTTCTGAAATAAAGAGATTCAAGTACAAAAATACTCTCATGTGATAGTGCAAGTGACTACATACAGGAAGATGGCTTCTTATCATCTTCTAGAAGCAAATTTTCTTCAAAATGGTTTAATATTCCCTATGATATTTTCAAAATTTGCATGCCTGTAAGTGGTCACTACCATGTTTAGGTCCTCCTTGGCCCAGAGAGAAAAGGCAGATCTGGATCTCTTTTTCTTTTTTCTTTTTTTTGGGTCCAGTAGTGGGCCTGAACTCTGGGCCTGGGCGCTGTCCCTTAGCTCTTCAGCTCAAGGCTAGTGCTCTACCACCTGAGCCACAGCGCCACTTCCAGCTTTTTTCTTTTTACTTATGTGGTGCTTGGGAATCGAACCCAGGGCCTCAAGCATGCAAGGCAAGCGCTCTAACACTGAGCCACCTTCCCAGCCCCCAGATCTCTTTTTCTTCCTAATCATATTGGTAAACAAAAATCCTGCTAACAGTTCATCAGCAAGCATTTAATTTACTTGGTCACTACAAAAGAGGCTGGACAGGCAATCATCTTAGTATCCACATACATAGTATAGTTTTATTATTATAGAAAATGAGTACAGCAAACATCAAGTTCTTTCACACTTATCTTCTTAAATCCAACAACTAATTTTAATATTTTTTCTTGATTTTTCTGAAACTTTAGCTGTTGTTGCTGCCCTTATTTTCTTGATACGCTACTTATTTTTTAGTTCAAGATTTTAAATTATGGTTTTTATAATACCAAAGTTCACAGGTGTTAAAACAGAGCAGTGTTGCACATCTGATCATATAATTTAAATGTTTTCTAAATTGTTTATATGTAAATACAACATAAATGGCATATAAAGCATTAGCATACTATATTGTTTAGGGAATACTGAGGGATAAACCTACATATCCTATGCAAATGTGGTAGTCAGGGTAAGAAATTGTTTTATTTTATTACTTTGAGGCTAGAAATTGGGCCTAGGACCTTAATGAATATTCTATGCACTCACCCTACCATGCCTGTGATTTAATTATTTTGCTTTAAACAGACATTCCACCAACACTTCCTGACCATTCTGTAAACATTAACTCATTAGGTTCCTATGAGAATAACCCTCTCAGGTAAATACTATTAGTACTCTAAATAATTTCAGAAAGTCTGTAAATCATGAGAGGCAGAACTACAATTCCAGTGTGATTCTATATTCTAACTACTTTCTACCATTGTATTATAAAGCTTCCTGTGGCATAGGTACATACTCCTTCTGCAAATATTTTATTCTTCTCATCTATACATCAAAATAACATTTTAATTATTGGTCTGCCAATTTTTTCAAGCCTGGAAGATCCATATATACAAAGATTATCTTATGTAAGAAGATGGTATCATCTTCTTACATGTATATTTTTTGTACTGGTTCTGGAACTTGAACGTGAGGTCTGGGTGCTGTTCTTAAGCTTTTATGCTCAAGGTTCCACTTAAACCACAGCTCTACTTCCAACGTTTTGGTGGGGGAATTGGAAGTTAGTGTCTCACAAACATTCCTGCCTGGACTGGTTTCCTCAGAACTCAGCCTCCGAAGTAGCTAGGATTATAGGCATGAGTCACCAGTGCTCAGCTTTACACATATATGAAAGGGAAACAACTAATAATCCCATGGCCTTGGAACTAATAATCCCATGCCCTAGGAAGGTTGTAAATTATGCCTTTTCTGTTCTCATATATACATATGAAAAAGTTATGATTTTATAAAACAAATTCAGCATAGCTATAGTAATGGAGAAGGTATCTTTTAATACTAGAGGAATAAGTTCTATACAATATTATTTCTTCAATTAAAACAGTGGATGCACTGCGTCAAGGTTTTAAAGCATGAATAATATAAAAATAGTATGCCCATTGTTTACATTTTGATTAAAGTAATTAAAAATAAGCATTTTAGATAAGTGTGGGCAAAACAAACACAGACTAATTATATAATTAGGAATTCCTGGGATATTGTTGCTGTGACAGTAGTACTGCAGTTACATATTAAAAGGCCTTATTTATTAGAGAAAAGTGTGTGTGTAAGTGCATGTATGAATCTGATATTTCCTTGCGAATACTCAGAGTGCTGAAGATTTATTTAAAGAGGAAAATGTATGGAAAAAATTATAGAGACACATGGTGGCGCTACAGGATAAGATGAAGGCCACCCATATCAGCACAACAGGCTTCATTACATAGAACAAAGAACATCCAACTCATTGAGAAAACAGCTTCACCTACACAGCTTCTTCCAAGACTTTCTATTCTATAAAATTAAGGCTAAATTCAAATTTTTCCACAAAAGAAGTGACCTGAAAGAACCATGGGAATCAGAGAGGCACTGACTCTGCAAAACAGGCAAGTGCTGATTTTCTTTGTTGTGCTAGAATTATCTCATGCTAGTACTGAATCAGTTCGCTATTCTATGCCAGAGGAAACAGAAATTGGCTCTTTTGTGGTTAATCTTCTGAAGGACTTGGGGCTAGGGGTGGAGGAGCTGTCCTTCCGGGAGGCCAGGGTGGTATCTGAGGACAATGAAAAGCATTTGCGCCTTGATTTGCAGACAGGAGATTTGCTTCTAAATGAGAAACTGGACAGAGAAGAGCTGTGTGGCTCTGCAGAACCCTGCATACTGAATTTCCAGGTGATGCTGAAACAACCTTTACAGTTTTTTCGGGCTGAACTGCATGTCAGAGATATAAATGATAACTCTCCCACATTCTTAGACAAGGAAATAATTTTGAGAATATCAGAAAGTGCTCCCATTGGAACCACCTTTCTATTGGAAAGTGCTCAAGATGTGGACATAGGAAGGAACAGTCTTCAGAACTACACAATTAGCCCCAATTCCCATTTCCACATTAAAATTGGCAACAGTGTTGATGGGAAGATTTACCCAGAGCTGGTTCTGGATAGAGCATTAGATCATGAGAAGGAATCTGAGCACAGATTAACACTCACAGCACTGGATGGTGGATCTCCACCCAGGTCTGGGACAACTTTGGTTCTCATTAAGGTTTTGGACATCAATGATAATGCACCTAAGTTTGCTCAGAGTCTCTATGAGGTGCAGGTCCCAGAGGACACACCCATTGGGTCCTGGATAATCACCATGTCTGCTAAGGATCTGGATGCAGGAAACCATGGGAAAATATCCTACACGTTTTTCCATGCATCTGAAGATATTCGCAAAACGTTTGACATGAACGCATTATCTGGGGAAGTTCACTTGAAATCAGCGCTGGATTTTGAAGCGATACAGTCCTATAGTATAACTATTCAGGCAACAGATGGTGGAGGTCTTTCAGAAGAATGCACTCTTGGAATTAAAGTATTAGATGTTAATGACAATCCACCAGAAATAAAGATGTCTTCAGTTACTGATAGTATTCCAGAGAATACTCCAGACACTCTTGTAGCTGTGTTTAGTGTCAGAGACCAAGATGCAGGAGACAATGGAAGAACAGTTTGTTGTATTCAAGAGGAGCTCCCCTTTATTCTGAAACCCAGCTTCAAAAATTTCTACACTTTAATTACCGACAAAGCACTAGACAGAGAGGAAAGAGATGAATACAACATCACCATCACTGTCTCTGACTTGGGGACTCCCAGGCTGCAAACCCAGCACACCATCACCCTGCAGGTGTCCGACATGAACGACAACGCCCCCGAATTCACGCAGTCCTCCTACACCCTGTGGGTCCGCGAGAACAACAGCCCCGCCCTGCACATTGGCACCATCAGCGCCACAGACAGAGACTCGGGCAGCAACGCCCAGCTGACCTACTCGCTGCTGCCCGGCCCGCAGCCCGGCCCCGACGCGGCGGCGGCGCTGGTGTCCATCAACGCGGACAGCGGGCAGCTGTTCGCCCTGAGGGCGCTGGACTATGAGGCCCTGCAGGCGTTCGAGGTGCGCGTGCGCGCCGCCGACCGCGGCTCGCCCCCGCTCAGCAGCCAGGCGCTGGTGCGCGTGCAGGTGCTGGACGCCAACGACAACTCGCCCTTCGTGCTGTACCCGCTGCAGAACGCGTCTGCGCCCTGCACCGAGCTGCTGCCCAGGGCGGCCGAGCCGGGCTACCTGGTGAGCAAGGTGGTGGCGGTGGACCGCGACTCGGGCCAGAACGCCTGGCTGTCGTTCCAGCTGCTCAAGGCCACGGAGCCCGGGCTGTTCAGCGTGTGGCCGCACAATGGCGAGGTGCGCACCGCCAGGCTGCTGAGCGAGCGCGACGCGCCCAAGCACAGGCTGCTGCTGCTGGTCAAGGACAATGGCGAGCCGCCGCGCTCGGCCAGCGTCACGCTGCACGTGCTGCTGGTGGATGGCTTCTCGCAGCCCTACCTGCCGCTGCCCGACGCGGCGGCGCCCGAGCGCGCGCAGCCCGACCGCCTCACTGCCTACTTGGTCATCGCGCTGGCGGCCGTGTCTTCTCTCTTCCTCTTGTCTCTGCTGCTCTTCGTGGCCTTCAGGCTGTGCAGGAGGAGCAGGGCGCGCTCGCTGGCCGGCTGCGCGCTGCCCGATGGCCCCTTGCCTGGACACCTGCTGGACGTGAGTGGCACGGGGACCTTGGCCCACAGCTACCAGTATGAGGTGTGTCTGCAGGGAGGTGCTGGCACCAATGAGTTCAAATTCCTGAAGCCAGTGTTTCCAAACCTATCCCCCCAGGTCTCTGGGAATGAACTAGAGGGTATGCCTAGCTTCCGCAATAGTTTCGGAGTCAATATTGAGTAAAGTGAATTAGGCCTTGAAAAACAACTGTTTATTTCTCCTAATCTGCATGTAATTTACATTTTGCTGATGTTCTTGTGCTCCCTATCGTTACTTTTATGGCCATGTTTGGCTTTCGTTATGAGTATAATGAGATGGTAATTTATTCTCATTCGCACGAGGTCTTACTTTGTAAATAATTTACTCTATTAAGACAAAGACACTTTTTTCTGTATCGTTCTCTCCAGAAATGTTAACTACATCACTTCAGAATTGTTTCATTCACTTCTTCATTTAACTCTTTTTTAATTATTTTTCTTTAGTAGTGAATGCAATTCACAAATATGTCTTTAAAATCCTCTTCATTTTTAGCATGTAAAATTTCATTACTATTGGATACCCACTTAAAATATGTACTAGGATATATTCCTTGTAAGTACGTGGTACAAAAATAAATGTAGAATTGTTTGAGTTAAGACTTGGTTGTAGATTGCTCAGCAAATCTTAGCTTAGAAAAGTGGAAGAAATAAGGTGAGTTTCCTTATAACCTTTCCTTTTTAATCATGGAAAGTAATTGTGAAGTCACATTAATATTTTGGCTACTTACAAAGTCTTCACAATTGAAGGTATGATTTTTCAGATGATTCACTCAGGTTACAAAGTCAGAATTCAATCTCTTTAGACACAGATGCTTGAACAATAAGTGCAACTTTTTACCTGTGTTCTCCTAGAATAGAGCAGTTATTTTTGCACTTATTTTTTTACCACACCTATCACAAATCTAAGTTGCATCTGTTTTACAACATTGAAATATAATAGAAAAATGTTTTGTAAACAATGCTTAGTCTTTTATTATGGAACTCAATATCACTGATTATATTCTATGATTTTTAACTTTCAGATGTGATTTCAATTCACCAAATGGGGTGACCTACTAATAAATAGCAATCAAAAGTTTAATAACCACTTTTCTTGGCAATACATGTGGAAGACTAGGAAGTTTTAAAAATCTATTATAGGCATTACTTTTGTCTTGTGTTGCATAGAAACTAGGCAATTATTCTTGATCTAAGATCAGTGATATTAGAAGGAAAACCTTTACAAAAGCCCCCAAATTATAGACAATTAGTAACCAGTAATCATAGAGAAGGAAGTGGAGGGAGGAAGAGAAAATATGAGTGGGGGTGATTATAACTAGTTTTACAGTCAGTGCCAAAAAACTGCCTCTTAAGACATACTTAAACTCTTTTAACACTGCCAAAGTGCTAAGTATTAGTCAATTTATACTTCTAGGCTCTTTGTTTAGTATACAAAATATACTTTTCGAAGACCATGATTTTACTAGAACTGTTGAGTTGTGTGCAGCAACTTAGAATCTTCACATTCAAGAGAAATGGGGAAAACAGAAGTCAACTGTGTTAAAAATATAGGCTAATTAAATTCTAATTGTCTATTTTCAAAAGTTAAAGTAAGAATAAGTTCTTCCCTAATTGGAAGTTTCTTTACATAAGAAACAAAAACTTTCCGGGTGCCCGTGGTTCATGCCTGTAATCCTAGCTACCCAGGAGGCTGAGATCTGAGGGTCGTGGTTCAAAGCCAGCCTGGACAAGAAAGTCCGTGAAACTTTTAGCTCCTATAAACCCAGAAAACAAGAAGTGGAACTGTAGCTCAAGTGGTAGAGCACTAGCCTTGAGCTGCAGAGCTGAGGAACAGTGCTTAGGCCCAGAGTTCAAGCCCCACGACCGACAAAAAGAAAGAAAGAAAGAAGAAACAAACTCCTAGAAATACTAATTATTCATTAGTGGAAGATTACTACTGTATTTCTTTTTTGTCAACAAGGATTTATTTTAGTATAACCAGATTAAAAGAGGGGGGGAAAAGAAAAAGAAACATTTTCTGCTTCCCATGCAAGAAACGAGAGTTAAAAAATTCAAAACGGCAGTTCCTACCTGTAACTGTTAAACTTTTTGAATTGGGCAAATAGAATGGGCCAAGTACTGTATAGTAACAACAAATCCTTAGACAACAGTCCTACATAGGCAAATGGGTGTGTTATTTGGCCTACCTCAAATGAAGGTATTCTTCAGGACTTCCTTTTGCCTGATAAACATTTCATTCTTTCTGTTTCTCCCCAGGGTTTTGCCATTTCAATGGGTAGGAGAGATTTGGATTCCCCCTCCCCCATTTTATTTTATTTTTGTCAGTCGTGGGGCTTGAATTCTGGGCCTGGGCGCTGTCCACAGCTCTTCAGCTCAAGGCTAGTGCTCTACCAGTTGAGCCACAGCGCCACTTCTGGTTTTCTGGTGGTTTATTGGAGGTAAGAGTCTCACGGACTTGCCTGCTGGGTCTGGCTTTGAACCTCGATCCTCAGATCTCAGCCTCCTGAGTAGCTAGGATTACAGGAGTAAGCCACCAGCGCCCGGTTCCTCCTTCATTTTAAAGAAGGCAAATTTAAATAGCCCCTCCTATTTTTCCTAGTCTTGTAACTTAACATCTAAAGGAAATATAGAGTGAAGGGAGCTTTGCTTTTTTCAATTTACTTCCAAATTTTAGCTGCTGAGTCCAGCCCTTTTGGTATATATTTAAAAATAGTATAGTTTTTCTGTCTCATCTATCCTGCCTCATTTCCCCACTGATCATTTTATCTTAAATAAGGTACAAAGGGGAGATAAGCCATCCATATATAAGATACTACAGCATGTTAGGCAAGAAACTCAGACAAGGTGAACATAAAAATGGTCACTACTGAGGGGCTGGGAAGGTGGCTCAGTGGTAGAGCATTTGCCTTGCATGCATGAGGCCCTGGGTTCAATTCCTCAGCACCACATAAGCAAAAAGAAAAAAGCCGGAAGTGGTAGAGCGCTAGCCTTGAGCCACTTCTGGCTTTTTTCTTTAAGCTAGCCTTGAGCTGAAGGCCCCATGACCAGACCCAAAAAAAATAAAAATTAAAAAATGGTCACTTCTAAAACATGTAAATAGAAAAAACAGACAATAACAAGTGTAGGCAAAGATGTGTAGAAATTGAAATGCTCATTCTTGTGGAAAAGTAAAATGAAAGAGCACTTTGTTGAATGTTAAAGATACTGTTTTCCTATAACTCACAAATTCAACTCCTATTTATGTATGAGAAAGAAATTAAAATATATGTCCCCCCAAATTACAAATATTCACAATAGCATTATTTATAATAACTAAAAGTGGAAACAATCCGATGTTTGGAAATTGATAAATGAATTAATAAAATTGGAATCTCCATATAATCGAATTGTTTTTATTCAGCAATGAAATAGACTGAAGTGCTGGTACATGCTACAAGGTGGATGAGTCTCAAAAACACAATGAATGAAAGAAACCAGTCATGAAAGTTCACAGGCTGTATGATTCCATTGTAGGAATAGTCATATGGAGCAATTTATAGAGACCAAAAGCAGATTAATGGTTGCCTAAGGCTGACAAAAGTGTGGATGGAGAGTAACTGCAATAGGTACACAGTCTGTTTTAGGGTTTATTAAATGTTCTACATTAGACTATGGAGATATTTTCAAAACTCTATAAATATGCTATAAATCATCAACTTGTACATTTTAAAGGAGCTAATTTATATTATAGCATTTACATTATACCTTAATAAACCTTCTAAAAATAAAGGTGAAGTAACTCCAACTGCTTGAGTAAGCTAAGTCTTATCTACGATGGAGACAAAAACAGCCCTGACAGAAAAATCTAACATATGTAGTAGTAGAGACAAGATAAGGTACTTGTCTTCATGTTTCAAATTTTCCAGATAGATGAGCAGCAGGATTTCTCTGTTTATGAGAGCAACTGTATGTTTCTTCACAATAATTGAGAGTCACTAAGCATTTAAAAGTTCATATGCCAATCAAGATACAAGTTACTAAGCAATCTCCTAAATCACTTGGCTTAAAGTTTATATCTTATTCTTCAAATATCACACTTACATATTTAAACCAATGTGTACAAGTTAAGCTGCACCAGTTTTGTTATAAAGGTATAAACCAATGTGTACAAGTTAAACTGCACCAGTTTTGTTATAAAGGTCCTTGGGTTATAAATAATCAAGGAAATAATATTAGGTACAACTGGGGAGAACTACTCAGAAAATGAGAGCTGTAAGAAATGAGCTTCCCAGGATGAACTCTAAAGAATAAGTGTAAAATGAGTTAATTCGGAATTAGCAAAGCTACTAAGGTTTAGCTTTCAAATACATTGTTTTTCTCATCTTTTTTTTCAATCTCACATCCTGCCATGACACCTGAATTCACTGATTAATGTGCAAACATGGCCTTCAATTAATTCCAGGTCTTCACCGCACATTCCAGGTATTACTGCCTGGATTATGCGCTATACTTTTTCTTCACCAAAACTTATCTTTGGGTAATATAAAATTTCCCTTGAGGACACAATTTTCTGCACCATCGACTTTTGTGACACTTTGTCTATCATATTTTTCTTTTTTTTTTAAGACACATCTTTGATGCTATGAGAACCTCCATTTCATGATGTTGCTGCTACAACATAACAAGCATATCCTCTTTTAATTTCCTTTCTATATAGCCAGTTCCTTGGTTGTCTATTCCCATTCACTATGATGCTCATATCTTTCATTCCTTTATTCAGTCTTCTTCCACTAAAACCACCTGATGAAGTTTTACTCATAATGAGCACAACTATCTCCCCCCACTTTTTACACTTGGGCTGCTTGTACAAGTAACACAAAACTTAAAAAAAGTTGACACTACGGTCAAGACATCTTTTTAAGTGTGTCCTATCATCTTTCTGTCTCCACAAATATTTTAAACTTTAAAAATTGTTAACCTTTTCAGCCTACTTGCTTTTAGCAAATGAGCTTGCCAAATACATGCAGAGAAAACAGAACTGAAAGATGGAAATTATACCTGATTTTCCTGTCCCAAGCCTATACTCTTCTTCTAGTGAAGCTTTTCCCACTTAGTCCAATAGTTCATATGTTTCTTAAGACCAATCCTTAGCTGTTTGGAAAAAAGGGCTAAAGATCCAATCTAAAGAGTCTAGGGGCCTCACACTGAATGTTTCTTCTATATCATAATTTTCTCCCTCTGTATTGAATTACCTCTGTATTGAATTATGCTTTGGCAGTGTTTGAAATCAGCCAGGCATGAGTGTCTCACACCTGTAGTCATAGCTACTCGGGAGGCTGAGATCTGAGGATCATGATTTGAGGCTGCCTGGGCAAGAAAGTCCATGAGACTCTTATCTCCAATTAACCACCAGACAACTGGAAGTGGTGCTATGGCTCAAATTTGTAGAGAGCTAGCCTTGAGCAAAAAAGCTCAATGATAACACCCAGGCCCTGAGTTCAAGCCTCAGCACTGACAAAAATAAATAATTTTTTAAAAAGAAGTTTGAAATCACTTGAGCTATATACTTCTAGCCAATTTTTGCTTTTTGTTATGTTTCAGATAGGGTCTCATGCTTTTTTCCCAAGATGGTTTGGAACAATGAACCTCCCACTTATGCATCTTTCATATCTAGTATTACAGGCATGCACCACTACACCCAATTCTCTATTGTATTTTGAACATCAGCATTTAAATATTTCTGTGAACCTAAATTATCCTCCAAGTATTAATAAATTCCTTCCTTTTATAGCATTTTCTCCCATTATATATTAATTCTTTTCCATCTTTGTTTTATTTTTATCATCCCTCATACATTTCAAAAAACAGTAATCCAATTTTTATTCAACTGAAAATGTTATTGTAACATCTTCTAAGTTTTCTTATAATTTAAGTAACATTATAGTGCTGGAATACAAAGGCATAACTCCACAAGCATGTGACAGCCTCTGTATAGAGAAGTTTTATCATTTGCCATCCCTTGGAAGCAATTGTTCCAAGTAACTATTCCAATATATCTTATGATAATGTCACAATCTGCATGTCTATAGCTGGACATTAACATATTTAGTTGTAGTTGGCTTTGAGAAAAAAGGCAGATCCTTATCTCTTTTGTTGCAGATCTGCTTTATCTGCAAGAGCTTAGTTCACTTAGCCACACATAACTGCAAAAAAAATAATATGATAAGCAATCTGCCAGAGTAGCCATTTGCTTGGGTGCAGTTCTATTATTACAGAAGAAAGGAAGTACGGATTTTGTTGAATATCTATCAGAGTCTTTCATAATGACAATCTTCTTAAATCCAATAAACTATTTCAAAACTTGATGTTTTTTCTTGATTTTCTGAAGCACCAGTTGCTTTTGTTTTTCCTCATTTTCTTTTTCTTTATTTTTTTGGAGCAATGAGGTTTAAATTAAAGACCTTTCACTTCCAAAGCGGGCACTCTACTACTAAGACATGCCTTTTTTTCTTGCACTGATTATTTTTAAGCAGGGTCTAGATTACTGCCTGGACATGCACCTGAATCTTAATTCTGCTATTTTCTCACTTTTCATTGAAAGTGGGATGGTAGGTATGTGCCACCACACCTAGCTTTTTATTGAGAAGGAGCATTCTATGTGCCTAGGCTAGACTTGACCCTCAGTTTTCCTGATCTCTGTTTCCTAAGATGTTAGAATTACAGACATGGGCCTTTGGTTTGCAGATCTATATTTACCTTTTGGTTTCACAATTTTTAACTCAAGACATTCTCTGATTTTAATACGATTTTTTTCCTCTCTCAGGAAGGGGACAGAAAACACTGTATAAAAGGAAATGTATTTGTTACTGACTGGTGTATTTGCAATCCTTCTGTACAGCATCTTAATAAACAATGTAAATTATAAAAAAGAAGAATTATTTCTCAGAGTTTGAGCTAAGTCTTTTCTATTTGGCATGTTAGTTTATTATTATAATGCGCTCCATATTTGTCATTCTCCATAAAGATTATCTCAATCTTATTTGTGTCATGTATCTTGTAAAATACAAAACTGAATACCATGTGTTAGACACACGGTAAACTTTGTGGGTTTTTTCCTGATTATATGTAAATATGAGAACAAAGGAGTTTATTAACTACAATTAGTAAACTCAGTGGAAAAGAGAATATCATGGTAGCTACTAAAGAAGTTGCCTGAATAAAATGCTATCCTTTCTTTGAGTTATCAAAAGCAATGGTAACTGAATGCATAAATAGACCTTGTTTGGCTTCTGATTTAAACAAATGAGCAATAAGGTGCCTTTTGTCAAGAACTGAGGTAAACCAAAGTGACTGGGGATAAATGGTTTCAAAAAAGTCATGCTAGGGCTGGGAAGGTGGCTCAGTGGTAGAGCGCTTGCCTTGCATGCCTGAGGCCCTGGGTTCAATTCCTCAGCACCACATAAGCAAAAAAAGAAAAAAAACTGGAAGCGGCACTGTGGCTCAAGTGGTAGAGCACTAGCCTTGAGCTGAAGAGCTGAGGGACAGCGCCCAGGCCCAGAGTTCAGGCCCCACAACTGGACCCAAAAAAAAAAAAAAAAAAAAAAATTAAAAAGTCATGCTATATTTCCTGATCAGAAGAATAATTTTGTTCTTGTATTTTCAAAAGCTTAATCTATTAGAGAGTCTTAATATATTTAGAGGTAAGTGGGAACATGATTATGAATACAACAGGTGCATTGTGAAATTTTTCAAAAAGAAAAAAATTGCACAGTATTGAAAAACATTATAGAGACACATGGTGGCGCTACAGGATAAGATGAGATGAGCCATACCGGCACTGGGGGCTCCATTACACAAAACAGACTAACACACTGAAGGGGAATGTATTAAAGGAGCTTCACCTACGGAGCTGCAGGACGGCTGCATATTTATCAGAGATTTCCTATCTAAAAATTAGAGCTAAAGCTTTCAAAATTAAGGCCAAATCAACGTTTTTCCATAAAAGAAGTGACCTGAAAGAACCATGGGGATCAGAGAAGCACTGGCTCTTCAGAAAAGGCAAGTGCTGATTTTCTTTGTTTTGCTACGATTGTCTCATGCTAGTACTGAATCTGTGCACTATATTATGCCAGAGGAAACTGAAACGGGTTCATTTGTGGCTAATCTTCTGAAGGACTTGGGGCTAGGGGTGGAGGAGCTGTCCTTCCGGGAAGCTAGGGTGGTGTCTGATGACAATAAAAGGCATTTGCGCCTTGATTTGCTGACGGGAGATTTGCTTCTAAATGAGAAACTGGACAGAGAAGAGCTGTGTGGCTCTGCAGAACCCTGCATACTGCATTTCCAGGTAGTATTGGAAAACCCTTTACAGTTTTTTCAGGTTGAACTGCATGTCAGAGATGTAAATGATAACTCTCCCACATTCTTAGACAAGGAAATAATTTTGAGAATATCAGAAAGTGCTCCCATTGGAACCACCTTTCTAATGGAAAGTGCTCAAGATGTGGACATAGGAAGGAACAGTCTTCAGAATTACACAATTAGCCCCAATTCCCATTTCCACATTAAAATTAGAAACAGTGTTGATGGGAAGATTTACCCAGAGCTGGTTCTGGATAGAGCATTAGATCATGAGAAGGAATCTGAGCACAGATTAACACTCACAGCACTGGATGGTGGATCTCCACCCAGGTCTGGGGCAACTTTGGTTCTCATTAAGGTTTTGGACATCAATGATAATGCACCTAAGTTTGCTCAGAGTCTCTATGAGGTGCAGGTCCCAGAGGATACACCCATTGGGTCCTGGATAATCACCATGTCTGCTAAGGATCTGGATGCAGGAAACCATGGGAAAATATCCTACACGTTTTTCCATGCATCTGAAGATATTCGCAAAACGTTTGACATGAACGCATTATCTGGGGAAGTTCACTTGAAATCAGCGCTGGATTTTGAAGTGATACAGTCCTATAGTATAACTATTCAGGCAACAGATGGTGGAGGTCTTTCAGAAGAATGCACTCTTGGAATTAAAGTATTAGATGTCAATGACAATCCACCAGAGATAATGATTTCATCAACTACAAAGACAATCAAAGAGAATGCTTCAGAGACCCTGGTCGCTCTATTTAGTGTTCGAGATCTTGATTCTGGAGATAATGGAAGAATGGTTTGTTCTGTTGAAGAAGATATACCTTTTATCCTGAAACCGACCGTCAAGAACTTTTACATGTTGATAACAGAGAGAGCACTAGACAGAGAGGAAAGAGATGAATACAACATAACAATCACTGCTTCAGATATGGGAACCCCCAGGCTGCAAACCCAGCACACCATCACCCTGCAGGTGTCCGACGTGAACGACAACGCCCCCGAATTCACGCAGTCCTCCTACACCCTGTGGGTCCGCGAGAACAACAGCCCCGCCCTGCACATTGGCACCATCAGCGCCACAGACAGAGACTCGGGCAGCAACGCCCAGCTGACCTACTCGCTGCTGCCCGGCCCGCAGCCCGGCCCCGACGCGGCGGCGGCGCTGGTGTCCATCAACGCGGACAGCGGGCAGCTGTTCGCCCTGAGGGCGCTGGACTATGAGGCCCTGCAGGCGTTCGAGGTGCGCGTGCGCGCCGCCGACCGCGGCTCGCCCCCGCTCAGCAGCCAGGCGCTGGTGCGCGTGCAGGTGCTGGACGCCAACGACAACTCGCCCTTCGTGCTGTACCCGCTGCAGAACGCGTCTGCGCCCTGCACCGAGCTGCTGCCCAGGGCGGCCGAGCCGGGCTACCTGGTGAGCAAGGTGGTGGCGGTGGACCGCGACTCGGGCCAGAACGCCTGGCTGTCGTTCCAGCTGCTCAAGGCCACGGAGCCCGGGCTGTTCAGCGTGTGGCCGCACAATGGCGAGGTGCGCACCGCCAGGCTGCTGAGCGAGCGCGACGCGCCCAAGCACAGGCTGCTGCTGCTGGTCAAGGACAATGGCGAGCCGCCGCGCTCGGCCAGCGTCACGCTGCACGTGCTGCTGGTGGATGGCTTCTCGCAGCCCTACCTGCCGCTGCCCGACGCGGCGGCGCCCGAGCGCGCGCAGCCCGACCGCCTCACTGCCTACTTGGTCATCGCGCTGGCGGCCGTGTCTTCTCTCTTCCTCTTGTCTCTGCTGCTCTTCGTGGCCTTCAGGCTGTGCAGGAGGAGCAGGGCGCGCTCGCTGGCCGGCTGCGCGCTGCCCGATGGCCCCTTGCCTGGACACCTGCTGGACGTGAGTGGCACGGGGACCCTGGCCCACAGCTACCAGTATGAGGTGTGTCTGCAGGGAGGGACTGGCACCAATGAGTTCAAATTCCTGAAGCCCATTATCCCTAATCTTGAAATCCAGGGCACTAGTACCAATATGAATGGAATGGAGAATTTTCGGAATAGCTTTGGATTCAACATTCAATAAAACTTTTTCTTCTGAAATTTTAACCTAGTATTCTTGGCAAATCATAGGTCATCCCTTCTGTAATAGATTTTAGAAGTTTCTTCAGTTTTATGCATTTTGATTTGCATGTTGTACTCTAATTTGTTTTAAACATCTTTATCAAGGATATAATATGAAATGTCTTAATTACTGTGTAGTTTTACCAAAATATTAATGAAATTGCTATTATTTTGTGATAATTCTATTGTTACGTATGCAAAGTCAAATTTGTAGTCATTTGGAACGGCAAGCTAAGGGACTAAAAACAAACACCAGGACTTATATGTAGCTCTCTAGTGCACAAGCATGTACGAGGCATTGGGTCTCTTCCACAACAGAAGAAATATGGAAGAAAGCAATGAAGAACAAAGTTAATAAAACAAGGGACGGAGGAAAAGGAAAGAAAAGAATGAAGTAAGAGAAAAAACTTGGAGGGTGGGTTGAAAGGGCAGATATCATTATATACAGATTAAATAGCCAGACAGATGGATACATGGATAGCTAACATTATTTTTATACAGCATCAAAGCAGAGACAAAAACAAAAAATAATGATGAATTTGGAGGACACACATATTGTATCAATTGCACTAAACATTGCAAACATTTTCAAAATAAAGGTAAAAGTATGCTACACTTCCATATTCAGCACTAGAGAACTGTTTTATGTAGTATTTCAAAAAATACATTTTAGATGAAACAGTGATAATATTGTAAAAGGAGGAGTTTTCTATTGATCTGACTGTGGCATTACTATTACAGTGTGTTTACTTCATCTTTATTTCTTTAAATTTTTTACTTTGTATCATTTATCACTAAAATAGTACATATTTCATAGTCTCATTATAAGTACAATTACCCTACATTAGAAGACAAGTCAAAAACATAAAAAATTAAAATTATCTTGTTATAAAGATAATTATTTAGCTTCTCGTTCCTAATCATTGGCAAGAGTAAATACAGTTCTGAGTGTTGTGGTACATGCCTGTTACTTCAGCACTCAAGGCTGGAGTTTGAATAGCATAGCAGGATACTGAGGCCCTGTTTTCAAAACTGTGAAAACAGAGATTAGTGATGTAACTAGTAGTAAAGTGTTCATCTAGCAAGCATAAGGCCTTGAATTCCATTCCATACTTTGCAGTATAAATAAAAAGAGTCAGTATAGACACTGGGCCCTATACAACATTTCACATTTCCAGAATCCATTCCATTCAGAAAAACTTAATAACACTAATGCCTTCTGACTTCTCTCAGAAACCGACAAAGGAGGTATAAATCTTTATTTCTGGTTTATATTTGCCCCCAAATGTATACAGGGACAGTTCACTCGTGGATTATATAGATGTTGTTAACACAATGTACTATGGACACAGTTAGTGTGCATTCAAGTAATTGCTTCTATAAAATCAAATGTTATAAACTAGATGGTAATAAAATGGGCTTTTACTTACCGTTATGAAATAGCTAAAACCATTTTCAGTTTCCTTAGAAATTTTTCATGAAACTTTGAGTCTTGGTGTGTATTAAAACAAGTGTTTATTAGTAGAGTGCATTTCATTTAACTTGGTATTAAACTATAGTATCTTGAACAGTTAGATCCTCTTCATTTTTCAGACATGAGTTACAACTCTGCATGTGAAAGCCACTGGTTAAACCAATGAGTAGACACTGATGAAATAAGCATTTTTAGAATAACAATGTAGCAAAACTGTAAAAGAGAAGGACAAGAGCAATGTATCTTTATATTGCTCTTTAAATTTTAGGTCATCCTTTGCAACACTGAGACATACAAGACACTATGTTGAAAAGGAACTTTACAACTTGGGGGAAGTGGAGAGGGAGGAGTTGGGGAGGTGGGAAGAGAAGATAGTAGGGGAAAAACAAAGGAGGGGGTAACAATGCTTGATAGCAATTGTACTTAATAGCTTACTCATGTAACTGTATCCCCTCTGTACATTATTGTTACAATAAAAATGTAGATAAATATGTATTTTATTTTTTTGGCCAGTCATGGGGCCTAAACTCTGGCCCTGGGCCCTGTCCCTCAGCTCTTCAGCTCAAGGCTAGCCCTCTACCACTTGAGCCACAGCGTCACTTCCAGCTTTTTCTGCTTATGTGGTGCTGAGGAATCAAACCCAGGGCCTCATGCATGCAAGGCAAGCGCTCTACCACTGAGCCACCTTCCCACCCCAAAAATATATTTTAAAAACATAAAAAATTAAAACCAAGACATTGAAAAAAATTTAGGTTATCTTTCTCCCTCTAATCTGTAATGGATTTTAGGAGGTTCTGTAGTCACATGGGCTTTCATTTCTATTTTGTTCTCTCATCTGTTTTAAAAATCTTTATCAAGGATATAACTACCTGAAATACAATCTTCACTTGCTGTCTTATTTTTGCAAAAGTGTTAATGAAGCTGCTGTTGTGATAATGCTATTGTTATGTATGCAAAACAATATTTGTAGTCATGTGGAGTTATAAACTGAAATATTGAAAACAAAGATCATGACTATGTATGTAGCTGTCTATATCACTAACTAATACCTTGCCACAGTGCTGGATCCAAGAGTTTACCTGCTTCTATTTTTTCTTCTTTACTTCTAATGACATGTGAGGTGGGGAGGTAGGGGCATCAAGGAGAGCTCCAACTGTTCACAGAGTTGAGCAGCCTACTTATACAGTCAGAAGGAGAGGGGATCAGGATGTCTCCACCAATCATGACACTCCCCTCATGTTTGTTCCAATAATGGTCTGATCCATTATGCATGAAGGATTGTATTCACACAAATGAAAGGTAGGCCTTAAGTACTCACAATCTTTCTGAATTGTTTGGAAGTGGTAGTTTGGCTGTTGGTCTTCTGTTGAACCCAAGCACCTTTCAAAAGTGTGCTTACAACAAAGGATTATTAGTAACAGTACTTTAACAATGCTTCAGATTGTTAACACTGCTTCTCTTTGAGAGTCTCAGGAAAAGGTGTGTCCTTATCATCTTTTTTAAAACAGGGATTTTCATCTTGAGGATGTTTTCTACTGTAAGTGCGCTACTAAATTACATCTCTAGCTTAAGCTGCATCATTTCTGAAATCAAATTCAAATATCCTCAACTTATGATTTATTATATTTCCCAAAGGAGCAACAATCATAATCTATGCCAATAAATCTCAAATTTGTTTCTGCAGCTTGAACTTCTTGCCTCAGTTTAATTTATACAATGGAAGATCATTTACATAAACATGAGTGCTCTGTGAATACATCAAAGTTGATTTTCTTTTTTTTCTTCCTGATACGTGGTTACTCTGGAAATCAGGTGCTCTCCTACATGAGCCATGTTGCAATCCCCTTTTGCTTATGTAATCATTTAAAATGTAATTATGTTATTATTAAGGTGTTGAATATAATTTAAGTAATGAGTACATTTCTTTTGGACAATGTCACCACAATGTCACTTTCATTTTCCACAGGGTCTACTATGGCTGCATTTGTTCACCTTCCTCCTTTCATTTCTGTACTTCCCTTCCCTCCCTCCAAAAGACAATATTTTAATTTTACTTTGTTGGTCGTGAGGCCTGAACTCTGGGCCTGGGTGCTGTCCCTTCAGGTCTTCAGCTCAAGGCTAGCGTTCTACCATTTGAGCCACAGCACCACTTGTGGTTTTTTTCTGCTTATGTGGTCCTGAGAAATTGAACTCAGAGCCTCATGCATACAAGACTGAGCCAGCTTCCCAGCCCCAAAAGACAATCTTTTATATATAATCTTTTAAACAAGGTGTACTTTCGGCTGGGCCTGCCTGAAGCAAATCCTGTTTACATCTCTTATGTGGGATCTGGGATGAGGGTTGTGTGCCACCACATATGTTGAGGTGGGTGCATCTTTCTAACTTTTTCTTCCAGTTCTTAACCTCCTGAATAACTAGGGTTTTAGTTGTGAGCCACCATGTGCCAACTTCATCAATGGCTTTGAATATATTTTTTTCTCCCCAAAAAGTAAAATTATCTTCTCCTCTAGCTCTATATGTTCCTCTTCCTTTTTTTTTTTTTTTTTTTTTGGTCGGTCATGGGGCTTGAACTCTGAGCTTGGGCGTTGTCCTGGCACTCTTCAGTCCCGGCGCTCTTCAGCTCAAGGTGAGCGCTCTAAGGCTTGGAGCCACAGCCTCACTTCCGGTTTTCTAGTGGTTTATTGGACATAAGAGTCTCATGTACTTTCCTGACTGGTCTGGCTTTGAACCGCAATCCTCAGATCTCAGCCTCCTGAGTAGCTAGGATTACAGGCGTGAGCCACCGGTGCCCAGCTCCTCTTCCTTTTTTGTATGTAGTTTACCATCAATGCCTGAAGCTTGAAAACCATTTGTTGATTTTTTTCCTCCTTCCTATCTCATCCTATGTCTAATTTATTACCATATCCAATATTAGTTTATCTTTCCAGAACAGTTATTGGGTTTCCAACTGAGGCCAGTATCATCTCACACTTGTATTGCTGCAACCAGTTCTAATCAGTCTTAGTCTTTCACTCCTTTCTAATTTATTCTCAACTCTGAAACAAGTTAATCAATACCTTCATAATAACAATAAAATTATATTTAAAAATAAAAATAAGTAAAATCATGACTGTCACATTTCTGTTTAGAATGCTTTATTTTTTTCAGATAAACAGAACAAGGAGTCTTTATTAGCTGTATGGTGAAGATAACCCACTATTGAGGTAGTGATGTTTAGTGTAGGTTTTGTAATCAGCAGGGTTTTTAAAGAGAAAAACGACAAACAGGTGGTGTTTGTCGAAGCAAAGCAGGCTGATTTTGAGATGCAAAACATAGCCTTGAGCTGCAGAAGCAGAAGAAAAACATAGCTGTGAGCAGGGGTACAAAACATTAGAAACTCATTGTCATGGTTGGGGGTGCATAGAAATTTTCTACAAAAATGTTTTTTTAAAAAATATAATCCTGTATACTGTACAGAGGGGTTACAATTACATGGGCAAGATAATGAGTACATTTCTTATCAAGCATTGTAGCTTCCTCCTTTGTTTCCCCTTCTCATCCCTTCCCATCCCCTCTGCCCCCCCCATCCTCTCCCCCACTAAGGTTGTAAAGTTTGTTTTTCGACATAATGACTTGTACATCTTATTGTTGCAATGGGTCCACCTGTATCCCTATTTAAACGATTTGTTTTTGCCATTCCCCTCCATAAATTATACCAACATCAAATACAGTGAAAGCAGGGCTTATACCATGGGGGAGGGACATGCAAAGCAACCAAGAAATCATCTTATAAATAAGTTAGAAACAATCGCTTGAAAGAAAAAATAGAATGCTTTAATAAGTTTGCATTTCCACTAGTGTAAATGCCACAGCTCACAAGCTATTGGCTTGACTTTGCTATTTTAACTTTCTTTCATTTTTTCCTCTTGTTCTGTACCTCAGTGCTTCTAAGACATGTCTCTCCAGTTTGAGTTATACAATTATGTTTTTAGTTTTCCTGGAAATTTTTATCCTATGTCCAATTTTGTTTGGATTTATCCTATTCATTTTTATGTGTCAATATAGAACATGTTTTTTGTAGAAAAATCTTTCCTTACTTCCAATTACCATCTAGCTCTTATAGTAACATAAACTTTCCATCACATAGTAAGCACTATGCACTATTTTAAATATGTGATCATATTCTGTCTCCCTTTTTCATGGCAAGAAATGTGTCTATGTGATTACCATTCATCCTTAACACTCACCACCATGTCTAACACAATATATGACCAGTAGATACTTTCTGAATAGTATATTTAGAATTGCATCTTTGGAAGTCCTGGTCCACAATATGATAAAGTTCAGCTTCATAATGAAACTAAGAACTAAATTGTTTCACTTTTTATGCTGTTTGGATCTGGGTATATTGAGAAATAAATAAATGTTAGTGAGCATTTACTTTTGCTGTTTCCAAGTAAATATCCTATGGTATATATCCCTTAAGAAATGGTAGTATTTCCCTGACAGGAACTACCCAATCTCCTTCAAACACTGATTTGTATATACAAGGTTCAGTTTGAAGTTCGTGGCCTCATTCTTAGTGTTTCATCTCAGAGTACTTGATGATAGTCAGAAAATACCACTAGGTTCCCATTTCCTGTTTTCCTGAGAATTTCTTATTTTTACATAAAAGGGTCCTAACTTTAACTATCTTTAGTTGTCCTATATACTATCTTCCCAGAAAAATTACAGTGTATTTTGAGGCAGGAATCCTATATAAAATATGATTTTTATATCCACCATAGCTCTAGCAGAATATGGTTTATTATATCAATGAATGTAATGGCATTATATATCACAAAGATTACAACTCAGATTGGAGTAGGAAAGAAAATACTTTAATTGGTGGACAAACAAGATAAATACTGTCTCCAACTTATTGACTTTGTCTAACACTGGAAAAGTCGCATGGTGGCGCTGCAGGATAAGGCAGAGAAAATTTTTTAAGAGCAGATGCTTCTCTTAACTGGGAGCATATAAGAAAAAAAGCCTTTGGAGAGAAAAGGCACCACCAACACCGTCCGAACAGGAGTACATATCTATAAATTCTCAAAGGTTCAGATGAGAGGAACAGTCCTGGGAGTTACTAGGGATTGCGCTGAAACATTTTGACAGAAGACATTTGTGCAAGGAGTCATGGAGCTGGGGAAAGAGAGCGCTCAGCAGATAAGGCAAGTGCTGCTTTTCTTTGTTTTCCTGGGAAGGTCCTCGGTTTGTTCTGAGATTTGGAGTTATTCGGTTGCAGAGGAAACTGAGATCGGCTCTTTTGTAGGCAATGTGATTAAAGATATGGGTTCCAGCGTGGAAAACCTGGCTGTGAGAGGTGCCAGGGTCATCTTTGATGACTATAAACCTTACTTGGGTTTGGATCTGCAGACTGGCAACTTGCTCTTAAATGAACGACTGGACCGAGAGGCACTGTGTGATATCACTGAACCCTGCATACTGCATTTCCAAGTGTTATTAGAAAATCCTTTGCAATTTTTTCAAGCTGAGCTTTTGGTTAAAGATATAAATGACCACACTACTGTGTTCCTAGAAAAACAAATACTTCTAAAAATCTCAGAAGGTACTACTCCAGGAACCTCATTCCAAATGGACAGTGCTCAGGACTTAGATATAGGAAATAATAGTGTTCAAAATTACACAATAAGCCCCAACTCTCATTTTCACCTTAAATTACAAGACAGCGCTGAAGGTAGAAAATACCCAGAGTTGGTACTGATCCAACCTCTAGACAGAGAAAAGGAACCTGAGGTTAGCTTAACACTAACAGCCATAGATGGAGGATCAACGCCAAGATCTGGGACTGTGCTGATTAGAGTAGTGGTCATGGATATTAATGACAATGCCCCTGAGTTTGAGAGACCAGTCTATGAGGTTCAAATACCCAAGAACAGCCCTGTGGGCTCCATGGTAATCAAGGTATCTGCTACAGATTCAGATGTAGGAACAAACGGAGAACTCTCTTACTCATTCTCTCATGCCTCTAGAGATGGACTGAAAACGTTTGAAATCCATCCAGTTTCTGGAGAAATCCATTTGAAAGGACTTCTGGATTTTGAGATAATTCGGTCTTACACAATAAACATTCAGGCCATAGATGGTGGGGGTCTTTCTGGGAAATCAGTTATTACTGTTCAGGTTTTAGACGTGAATGACAACCCACCAGAAATAGCCATTACGTCACTTACCACCCTCATACCAGAAAATTTTTCACCTGAGATGGTAGTCGCTGTTTTCAGTTTACGAGACCAAGATGCTGGAGACAATGGAAGGATGATTTGCTCAATTACAGACAACCTCCCCTTTCTCTTAAAACCCACCTTCAAAAATTTCTACACCCTGGTAACAGAACGTCCACTGGATAGAGAGATAAAAGATGAATATAACATCACGATAACTGTCACCGACTTGGGGACACCCCAGCTGCAAACCCAGCACACCTTCACCCTGCAGGTGTCCGACGTGAACGACAACGCCCCCGAATTCACGCAGTCCTCCTACACCCTGTGGGTCCGCGAGAACAACAGCCCCGCCCTGCACATTGGCACCATCAGCGCCACAGACAGAGACTCGGGCAGCAACGCCCAGCTGACCTACTCGCTGCTGCCCGGCCCGCAGCCCGGCCCCGACGCGGCGGCGGCGCTGGTGTCCATCAACGCGGACAGCGGGCAGCTGTTCGCCCTGAGGGCGCTGGACTATGAGGCCCTGCAGGCGTTCGAGGTGCGCGTGCGCGCCGCCGACCGCGGCTCGCCCCCGCTCAGCAGCCAGGCGCTGGTGCGCGTGCAGGTGCTGGACGCCAACGACAACTCGCCCTTCGTGCTGTACCCGCTGCAGAACGCGTCTGCGCCCTGCACCGAGCTGCTGCCCAGGGCGGCCGAGCCGGGCTACCTGGTGAGCAAGGTGGTGGCGGTGGACCGCGACTCGGGCCAGAACGCCTGGCTGTCGTTCCAGCTGCTCAAGGCCACGGAGCCCGGGCTGTTCAGCGTGTGGCCGCACAATGGCGAGGTGCGCACCGCCAGGCTGCTGAGCGAGCGCGACGCGCCCAAGCACAGGCTGCTGCTGCTGGTCAAGGACAATGGCGAGCCGCCGCGCTCGGCCAGCGTCACGCTGCACGTGCTGCTGGTGGATGGCTTCTCGCAGCCCTACCTGCCGCTGCCCGACGCGGCGGCGCCCGAGCGCGCGCAGCCCGACCGCCTCACTGCCTACTTGGTCATCGCGCTGGCGGCCGTGTCTTCTCTCTTCCTCTTGTCTCTGCTGCTCTTCGTGGCCGTCAGGCTGTGCAAGAGGAGCAGGGCGCGCTCGCTGGCCGGCTGCGCGCTGCCCGATGGCCCCTTGCCTGGACACCTGCTGGACGTGAGTGGCACGGGGACTCTGTCTCAGTTTTACCAGTATGAAGTTGGTCTTAAAGGAGACTCTGGGAGTAACGAGTTTAAGTTCCTGAAGTCTGTTATTCTGAACCATCATGGAGCTGTGAATGGGGTAGAAGAAAATCCACCTATGTAAATAGTCTTGTGTAGAATTAGCAACGGGTTCTTTTTTCATGTCGTTGAGGTCAAAGATGTGTTCTTTCTAAATATACTGGGTTTCCATTATACTCTTGTTTTATAAGAATTTTTAATATTCGCCATTATTTTCCTGGTTGAGTCTAGAAAATTTCCTTGAGTATATGCCTATTGTGTCTCTCTCTCTTTTTGTCGGTAGTGGGTAGTGGGCCTTGAACTCTGGGCCTGGTCGCTGTCCCTCACCTCTTCAGCTCAAGGCTAGTGCTCTACCACTTGAGCCACAGCGCCCCCTCCCCACCCCCGGTTTTCTGGTGGTTTATTGGAGATCAGCCTCTTGGACTTTCCTGCCTGGGATGGCTTTGAACCACCATCCTCAGATCTCAGCCTCCTGAGTAGCTAGGATTACAGGCATGAGCCACCAGCGCCCAGCTTGCCAATAGTCTCTTTTAAAAAAATCATTTCTATTTGAAGGAGATAAAACTTCAACGTTATTTATTGCTGAAAAGTCACAAATATTTGTTTCATTTATGATCTTCTCAACATAATCGAGAATATAACCTCACTCTTATTTTCTCTTTGTTGCCCAGAAATTCTTTTCTCAACTTTCAATATTTTGAAGACAAGTATAATTCAAAAATATATTCTGCTTATTCTGACATTATGCTTCCTTTTCTGGACTATTTAAACGGAGAAATACATGCAAAACCATGGTTTTGTTTTACAGTAGTCTTAAATGGGAAATATTACTACTTCTCCCAAAGTTAAAACTTTCACATATGTCATATAACCTTTAGTATACAATAGATGTGTACTGCTAAAAAAAAACTTTTCACTTATCTCAACAATGATAAAATTTATACCTTTCTGTGATTTGTTTAGCCCACTCCATTTTTTCTAAAAAATCTCTCTTCAAGAGAGATGTATTATTGCAGTTGTATTCATTTTATATGATTCAGCTTCATGGTTTCAGAAAATTGGAACTGATAGTAGATGTTACTAAACCCAGTGGGGTTAATCTGATCTTGTGCCAATCAGATGTTTTAGTTTTTACAAAATGACTATAGAACATGATATAATGTAGTATCTATTAGAACATTAACAAATGCTGGGTGATTGTGGCTCAAGCCTAGCTACTTAGGAGGCTGAGATCTGAATATTGTGATTTGAAGTTAGCCTGTCAAAGTCTGTGAGACATTCATCTCCTGTTAACCACAAAAAAGCCAGAGTGGTGTTGTGGCTCAAGTAGTAGAGCACTAGCTTTACACAAAAAAGCTCAGAGCAGACCCCAGCCCTGAGTTCTAGGGCCAGTATTGCCACCAAAAAAAAGTAAGTTAACCAGAAATTAGTGTCATTGACTAGATACATGGACAAGTGCTCAAAAAGTCCACTGAGAGACAAAAAGGTTAGAGACCTCAACTTGTAAACTTGCTGCAGGCTTTCCTGCCATAGATGTTCAAGATCATCTCAAATCAGCTTTCTTACCTGGATTTCTGGGAACTAATACCTATTCTTTTAATTTCTCTGAGCTAACTGAAGGGTTTCCTTGTTAAAAATTACAGTTAGAGATTGTTGCATGCACTGGTAAATTAGAGTTACCATTAGAGTTTTTGTCATAGTTTTCATGTTGATATAATGCTTTGCACTGTATGATGTACTCTTTTGTGAGGTTTATACACTATTAGTAGTGCTTACAAACTTTCATTAAATTATGTATTTTTGAAAGCCAGGTTGGTGGTACATGCCTGTATTTCTTTCATTCAGAAGGCAAAAAGGCTCTTGGAGTCTGAAGTCTATCTGGGCTATATAGTGAGACCTCAAAAAAGGTATAACTTTGAGAGGAATTAAAGATGTTCCCAGTGTTAACAGCTTTCAGAGTAGTTAGTAGAAATTTTTAGAAAATTCTTCACCTAGGGATTAAGGATATAGCTCATTGGTAGAACACTTGCCTAGCACAGTAGAAGCCCTGAATTTATCCCTACCATGAAAGAAAGAAAAGAAGTGTAATAGAGGGGGTGAGACTGATTAGATCACAGGGTAAACCTGTGAGGAGAAGTAACAATGAAAAGCCCCCTCCTGTGTAACTAATATTAGACAATAAAATAAAAATGAAAAAGTTAAATAAACAAAGGAAATAGGAAAGGAGGGAGGGAGGAAATTCTGCTAACAAGAAAGGACATTTGAATAACATTATTGTCAATAGAGGCATTGGTGTGAAATAACATTAATATTGTAAAATGTGTTCCTAATAAAGATGTATATCATATTTGTACAGTAAGACCTTTTTGTCATATTGTTCCTTTTTTAAAAAATGTATGTATCTCTATTGTTGGAAGTGACTAAATTATTGAATGAAAAAAACATTTTGAAGATAAGCATCAGTTGCTCCCCCCTGTAATCCTAGCTATTCAGGAGGTTGAGATATAGAGGATTTTTATTCAAAGCCAGCAAAAGCAGAAAAGGTCCATAAGACTCCATGACCAAAATGACCAGAAAAAAAGCAGAGCTCTACCACTACATCTCAAGTGGTAGAGTACCAGCCAAGCAAGCTGAAAGAGCATAAGGTTCTCTTGTACCTAAAAAATTCCATCTTATATCATTCTAAGTTATTTCAAATACTATTCAAGAGCATAGCAAACATCTACTTGCAAACATGTTGTCTAATTTATTCAACTTATATAATTAACTTACATCATGGTTAAAGAATGTGCATATAGGGGCTAGGGATTTAGTTCCATAAAAAAGTGTTTGCTTAGCAATCCCAAGGCCCTGCATTTGGTTTCCCAACACTAGGAATGAGAAGGAAGCATCTACGGTAGAGAAAGATACACCAGAATGTTTGCATTAATTGTGATTTTATCCACTGATCCATTCAACAAACGTGTATTTAGCATTTACTCTGTGCCAAGGATTATTTTAGCTGCTAGGGATGAAGCACTAAACTAAGCATTTTAGCACTTACAGGTGACACAAAAGAAATAAAAATGTATATTTTGCTATGTCAGATAATACATGCTATGGAGGAGGGAAAACAGGATAAAAAATACCACAAGTCTTTTCATCTGCATTTTGCCATAGTTGAAAAGTTCATAAAATTATAATTCTGTGACATTATGTGAAATTCTATCATAATCTAACCTTGTTAGAATTATCCTCACCTTTGGTCCTCAGCTCCACCCAGACCTGAGCTCTTCCCTGCCCTACAGTACCAGCCAAACAGCTGTCCGCTCCCTCTTTCCCACCCAGACCTACCCTACAGGCACTTACCTTACTTCCACCCTTACTTCTTCACCTGCCTCACACCTAGCTGTCACCTGGATGGGGTAGATGCCATGTGCTATCATTCTCAGGGAGCTATGGCCCCTCTAATACACCTTATAATAATCTTTCTCCTGTGCCTGTCTGCCTTTGCTGTGGTCCCCTGGGATGGTTGTGAAGGATTTACAAACCTGTAGCTTTTCCCATGATGTATTTCAACCACAATAGGGACCACAATTCTGGTGAATAGTTGCATAAACTTTGAAATAAAATCTAGAGGAATTAATCCTTTTGCTGAATTTTAATTAATCAAGGGCTATGTGTTATTAATTTTACAAGATGTTTGATCATTATTATGTCTTCTTTCGTTTCTCAGTTTCCCTCAGGTTACCCCCAACCCAGAATACAGGCTCCAGAAGATAGGGGGAATGCCTGAGTTGTTTGCTCAATTATTTTCCCAATCCTAACACATAGCAAATAATCCTTGAATGAAGGAATAAAACTGCATGATTTCATGATTACAACCATCTTCAAGCTTTTATGGGAAAAGTGTAGCAATTCCTTTAGAGGCTAAGCCTTCAAAAAGAAAATGCCAGGAACTCTACTTCAGCATTCCGGAGCAAAAGAAAAACCGAAGTCAGAGCCCAAAGCCAGTTCTGCTGCTTATCTACATTTCGGAAGAGGTTATTAATGGTATCAGTGTAATCAAAGATCGCTCTCTGCCTCGGTTTCCTGTCTCTGTAAGGTACAGCTTTCCCTGGTCCCTGGGAAGGTGTGAGGAGAAGCAAAGGTGGACAGCGGACGGGAGTTCAAACAAAGGCAAGTCCTGACCACCTTTCTCTTACTGGGCGTGGTTCAGGCAGGCTGAACCCCGCGGCTATTTTGTAAGGGAGGAAACAGAGTGGTTCCTTTGTAGCAGACCTGGCTAAGGACCTAGGGCTGGGAGTGGGGGAATTAGCTACCCTGGGAGCTCAGGTTAGGTAGCCTCTGAGGATAAGGAACCAGGCTTGCAGCTTGATCTACAGACTGGAAACTTGATTTTAAATGAGAAACTCGACCGAAAGGAGCTGGCCCCACGGAGCCCTGTGTAATGAATGCCTTTCCAAGTGTTACTGCAAAGGCCATTGGAAGGATTTCGGGCTGAATTCCTGGTGGGAGACATAAACGATCATTCTCCTGAGTTTCCTGAAAGAGAAATGACCCTGAAAAGACTAGAGACTAGCTCTCCCGGTACTGTGTTTCCTCTGAAAAGAGCTCAGGACTTGGATGCGGGCAACAACAATGTTAAAAACTGTACTATTGGTCCCAATTTGTATTTCCGTGTTTCCACCAAAACCCGCGGGGATGGCAGGAAATACCCAGAGCTCGTGCTGAACAAGGAACTGGATCGCGGGGAGCTGGCTGAGTTCAGATTAGCCCTGACAGCATTAGATGGTGGCTTTCCAACCCGTTCCGGCACAACCCTGATTCGTGTCGTGGTCTTGGATGTCAATGATAATGCCCTGGAATTTGCTCAGGAGCTTTATGACGTACAAATCCCAGAAATCAGTCCTTTAGATGCCAGGGTGTCCCCTAGGGATTTGGATTCTGGAACAAATGGAGAGATATCATACTCTACTCTGGAGATAGGTAAAACTTTTGAGCTAAGCAGCTTTTCAGGAAAAGTCTTACTAAGAAAAGAATTAGATTTTGAGACAAGATCCTCCTAAGAGCTAGATATACAAGTATCTGCTGGCAGAGGACTTTCTGGAAAATGTTCTGTCTCTATTGAAGTTGTGGATGTTAACGATAATTACCCAGAACTAATTATTTCATCGCTTACCAGTCCTTTTCCTGAAAATTCCCCTGAGACAGAAGTGGCTCTTTAGAATTTAGGACCGAGACTCTGGAGAAAATGGAAAGATGGTTTGATCCAATCAGAATGATATTCCTTTCACGCTAAAACCTTCCATTGAGAACTTCTACAGGCTGATAACAGAAGGGGCACTGGACCTGGAAACCAGATCCGAGTACAATATGACCATCACCGACTCCGACTTGGGGATCCCCAGGCTGCAAACCCAGCACACCTTCACCCTACAGGTGTCCGACGTGAACAACAGCCCCGCCCTGCACATTGGCACCATCAGCGCCACAGACAGAGACTCGGGCAGCAACGCCCAGCTGACCTACTCGCTGCTGCCCGGCCCGCAGCCCGGCCCCGACGCGGCGGCGGCGCTGGTGTCCATCAACGCGGACAGCGGGCAGCTGTTCGCCCTGAGGGCGCTGGACTATGAGGCCCTGCAGGCGTTCGAGGTGCACGTGCGCGCCGCCGACCGCGGCTCGCCCCCGCTCAGCAGCCAGGCGCTGGTGCGCGTGCAGGTGCTGGACGCCAACGACAACTCGCCCTTCGTGCTGTACCCGCTGCAGAACGCGTCTGCGCCCTGCACCGAGCTGCTGCCCAGGGCGGCCGAGCCGGGCTACCTGGTGAGCAAGGTGGTGGCGGTGGACCGCGACTCGGGCCAGAACGCCTGGCTGTCGTTCCAGCTGCTCAAGGCCACGGAGCCTGGGCTGTTCAGCGTGTGGCCGCACAATGGCGAGGTGCGCACCGCCAGGCTGCTGAGCGAGCGCGACGCGCCCAAGCACAGGCTGCTGCTGCTGGTCAAGGACAATGGCGAGCCGCCGCGCTCGGCCAGCGTCACGCTGCACGTGCTGCTGGTGGATGGCTTCTCGCAGCCCTACCTGCCGCTGCCCGACGCGGCGGCGCCCGAGCGCGCGCAGCCCGACCGCCTCACTGCCTACTTGGTCATCGCGCTGGCGGCCGTGACTTCTCTTGTCCTTTTGTCTCTGCTGCTAATCGTGGCGGTGTGGCTGTGCAGGAGAAGAGCATGCCCGCGGGATGGCTGTTCGGTTCCCAACGGCTCCTTTCCTGGTCAAGTGTTGGACGTGAGTGGTATGGGGACTTGTCCCACAGCTCCAAGAATGAGGTGAGTCTGCCAGGAGGTTTTGGGACCAATTGAGTTCACATTCCTGAAGCCTATTATCTCCAATATTTTAGGCCAGGATCCTGAACCAAAATTAGAGGATAATCTCCGTCCAAATAATATAGATATAAGAAACCTATCTGTTGTCTATTAGTTTTTTTCTACTTTTTTTTTTAACCTTTGTAGCTTTGTTTGTATTTTTTATGTTTCGTGGATTGAATGAAGGGCCTTGTGCATGCTAGAAAAGCGCTCTGTCACTGAGCTACATCTTCAACCTTTTTCTACATTTTTTTTTGAATACTGTTTACTTTTGTTGCTGGTTTGTTTGCTGTATAGTTTTTTCAAGTATTCTATTAGTAAATATTTTACATCAAGTATATATATTCTGGATTTAATACTTAGTATTCAATCTCAAAGAATAATGTAAGAGTTAACTGCTCCTAATAAATATAATTCTAGTTAAAAACTTGTTTCCCACAACATCACAATTGAATATTTGCTGTTTTTATATGTTTCCACCATATCACACAGCAATGTTTGTTTGTTTTTTCTTTTTCTTTTTTTTTCCCCCAGGGCTGAGGCCTGAACCGAGGGCCTTGTGTGGCCAGGCGGGTGCCCTTCCGCTGGGCTAAACCCCCAGCCCCACACAGCAATGTTTGTATCCCTCTTTGTCTTTAAAATTTGGAAATCTTTTTACTTTTTATTACTTACACAGCTATGACTGTTCAGTAATTCAGTTTCTGTTTGGGATGTAAGTTCACTAATGCTTTTTTCCTTCCATTCTTCTTGAATGTATCTTCAATTTTCCAATAAGCATCAATATGTATAACTTAAGGTGTTTATTTCAATCCCATACTTGTAATCATTAGATTTTTGTCCTAAAATAAATGTATCATTTCATGATTTTTTTTCTTTTTCATCTTTTTATAATCTAACTTAATATAGTGAATACTACTGGTTCTTTCTTATCTTGACTGAGTTATGGTCCTCTTAATGTTCTCGACTTGTTCACTGATACCAAGATTGATCATGTTTATAATATTTCTGGAGGGTCAACAGACTCAAAGCCTAAGCAATCCATTCCTTACAGTTATCCCTTCCTATGTCGAAGAAATTCTCCAAGTAAGCTCCAAATTCTTTGTTTAAAAGAACTTTGGGTAGTATAGCATGCAAATATCTACTTGCCTTTGAGTGATTACATTGTTCAGCTCATAAGGAATTTGGAAAAATACATTTAGAGTTAATATTAAATAACCAAACACAATGCATTGAAATGATATGTTGAAGGATATATTGATGAATGATTTGGGGAAATCATTGGTAGAAATATTATATCCTTAATTATATCCACATCCTTTTCCGGCAACCTATTAGTATGTCAACTTATATTGTGAAAATGAATTGTGTAAGTAAAATTAAAGTTGCTAACCATCTAAACTTCAAATAATGAGAATATCTTAGATAATTGGATAGGCCTGATTCAGCTAGATATAAGATTGTACAAGTAGAGTTGAATCTTCCCTGAAACAAAGTAGAAACTCCAAATAAGGACAGCATGTTTGCCTTGTGTTTCAATATTCTAGCATGCCCTTAAACTGCGTATAACACAGATCTGGGAATGCTTTAGTCAGCTCCCACAAAGGATAAGTCACTATCTTCAATAAATCTTTTTATATATTTCTTTAGGTTCTGTTTCTCTAGTTTGGATCCTGACTGGTACAGATTTTGGTACCTATAGTGGAATGTCATAGTAACAAATATCAAAACCCATATACATGGCTTTTGAATTGAGCAGTGGGTAAGGGGTTTAAGAATTTGGAGAACGATGGTAGAAAAATCCTAGATTTCTTTGGAGAGACTGTTAGTGGAAATGTAGAACTAATGAGCTAGTGACAACTTAAAATAAAATGAAGGATATATAGAGAAGAATGTATTTTATTGAATACATAAATCATTTAAGTCAGATTGTAATAAAAATGGTCATTAAGGTTTTCTGTTAATGAATACTGAAACATGAAGAAAATGTTATTCAAAATCAAGGTAGAAGACAATTTAGGTGAATTGAAACCTGCTTAATGTTGACTGTTTAGTTGAGAACATTTCCAAGCAAAGGATTTAAAATACATTCTGAATGGTTTTATATTTTCTGCTTGTAGTAACATGGAAGAAAAAATATGAGAAGAATTCGGTTGGAGAAAGAACTGATGAACATGAAGAAACCAGGATCTGATGATTAGGGAAATTCTCAGCCTATTCGCATTGCAAACAATGTTGACTTTAGGGGATTCCTTGACAGGAATTGAACTCTGGAGAGAAAGCTAAGGTGTAGTGGTAAAGACTTTGTGCCTGTGTCTTGAAAGAATGAGAAGACTCTTTGATAAGGATAGACCTGTGACCAGCTCGCCTCAATAGAAACTCAGAATATACATAGAAGTATTCAAGAAAGAACTATGAATGGATTTTTTTATCTTAAAAAACCCTTCCTTCCTTCCTTCCTTCGTCCTTCCTTCCTTCCTTCCTTCCTTCCTTCCTTTCATTTTACTGGTCCTGGGGTTTGAGCTCAGGGCCTGGGCATTGTCTCTGAGACTCTCTGTGCTCAAGGCTAGCACTCTACCACTATTAGCCACA
Organism: Dipodomys spectabilis; assembly: GCF_019054845.1. Taxonomy (NCBI): domain Eukaryota; kingdom Metazoa; phylum Chordata; class Mammalia; order Rodentia; family Heteromyidae; genus Dipodomys; species Dipodomys spectabilis. Next base: position 8,199,928 of record NW_024870824.1, read on the forward strand.
GCAAAACTTCCAGTTTTTGAGTGGATAATTAAAGGTAAGAGTCTTATGGGGACTTTGCTGCCCAGGCTGGCTTGGAACTGCAATCCTCAGATCTCAGCCTCCGGAATAGCTAGGATTACAGGTGTGAGCCATCAGCACCCAGATTCATAGATTTTTATAAATGTTACACTCACAGAAATATGCCCAGTTTGAACTGAAAGGTATTAGTATACTTTTTAATTTAGCAAGAGATTTGTATCCTTTTCTCCCAAACAAAGCCAAATGTCATGGAATGATATATTACTTTGGTGATTGTTAATGGATATTTTAAGCCTGATTAGAATAGACCTCACTTAGAAATTAAATTTGCTTTAAATCCAATAAAAACTTAAAATTTTGTCTCAATTACTGGATCAATAGCCTGAAATCACTAAAGAAATTTTATCAGTGTCTAGCAACACCTTTTTTGTGATGTCTCATGTCAAGAACTAGGGTTATTTGAATGTTTGGAATATGCAAACCCATAGTTCTTATAATTAACGAACACTGGACATTAAATTTGACATGAAAAATTTTTAAAACATATGAAGTACTTTGACTAAGTTCTGTCTCACTCTGAAATTTTTTATGACAGTTTTAAATCTGACCTATCTTAGGAAAGCATACATTCTTGATTTTCACAGACCAAAAGAAGGGCAGTTAAAAATATTATTGACCATAATTTCTTTTTTCTTTTTTTTTTTTTTTGTCGGTCGTGGGGCTTGAACTCTGGGCCTGGGCGTTGTCCCTCAGCTCTTCAACTCAAGGCGAGTGCTCTACCACTTGAGCTACAGCGCCACTTTACCATAATTTCTTGAAGGGACTTGTCTTATTCATCTAGCCTGTCCCCAAATATTACTCCAGATAGTAACTACTGATTACAGTTTTCAAAATCATGTTTGACAGATTTAAGCTTTTCTGTAAGTCTTACTATACTTTTTTGTCAGTTGTGGGGCTTGAACTCAGGGCCTGGGCTCTGTCCCTGAGCCTTTCTGCTCAAGGCTAGCACTCTACCACCTTGACCCACAGTGCCACTTTGAGTTTTTGAGTGGTTAATTGGAGATAAGAGTCTCATAGTGACTTTTCTGCATGGGCTGGCCTTGACCCACAATCCTCAGATCTCAACCTCCTGAGTTGCTAGGTTTACAGGCATGAGCCACTGGTGCAGCAGTCTTACTATACTTTAATTACAACTTTTAGAAACTTGTACTTCATCTTAACACAAAATGTGCTTATCAGAACAAACTTATATGAACTTAATACCTTTGTATTTGTCTAAATTTTCATGGCTTCTATCATTAGAAACCTAATCAAATTAGCCCAAATTGGAGAACAATTCACAGAGAACATTGGGCTATATAATTTAAGGTATGTTTGGAAATGAAAACTGACAAGCCTTTAAGATAACTAGAAACAAGGACTGGAGAAACCATCCTACCTGTTTGGGTTTGGATAGGAAGTGGCCTTCAATAGGTTCATGTATTGGCCACTTTGTTCTTATATGGCACTATTCAAAGTGACTGGGTCATGCATATGCTAACTTTATCAATATGTTAATATAATGAGTTTATAGCTGACTAGCTTTAGAAAATGAGGCCCAAGAAGAAGAAGTACATCACAGGAAAGCATATCCTTTAAGAAAATTAGGACCTGGACATTGAAATATCTTCTTTTTCTATCTCCTTGACAGAGTATGACACAGAGTATGACTGCCTCCTCTGTCATGCTCTTGCTAACATGATACTCTGCTTAACCACAGACCCAAAGTACTGAAGCCAGCTCATGAAAAGCAACTCAAGTTGAGAAAGATTTATTTAGCTCACAGTGATATGTGTATTAGAAGAAATGAATAATCTAATGAGGATTTTGATGAAGAAATAGATGTTACAGCTATAATAGAGGCTGAGACCGATCATAGTTTGAAACCAGCCCAAGCTGGAAACTCTTATCTCCAATTAACCACCAAAAAATCCTGAAATTGCAGTTGTGGCTTAAGTGGTAGAGTGCTAGACCAAAAAAAGTCAGGAACAATGCTCAGGCTCTTAGTCCAAGCTCCAAGACCAACACCAAAAAAAAACTAACAAACAAAAATAAACCATTCTTTGTGTGTGTGTGTGTGTGTGTGTGTGTGTGTGTGTGTGTGTGAGAGAGAGAGAGAGAGAGAGAGAGAGAGAGAGAGAGAGAGAGGAGAGAGAGAGAAAGAGATGGGGCTTTAACTCAGGGCAGGGGGCACTATCCCTGAGTTTTGTTTTGTTTTGTTTTTTTTCTTTGCTCAAGGCTAGAGCTCTATAACTCTTAGGTACAGTGCCACTTCCAGTTGTCTGGTGGTTAATTGGAGATGAGTCTCAAGGAATTTCCTGTGCAGGCTGGTGAACTATGATTCTCAGGTCTCAGCCTCCTGAGTAGCTAGGATTATAGGTGTGAGCCTCCCACCCCCTGTACCTGACAGCCCTTCCTTTTTAAATATAATCAGAATATTCATTTTGAAAATGTAACTGAAATCTTTAAGTTTCTATATATTATTTATGGATTTTCCTAGTAGCATATTTAATAACATTAATTTTAAACTTGCACATGATTTCACTTTTTTTTTCTTTGATCAAATACAAGTTGTTACTTAATTCCCAAATATGTGATAATACCTTATTTTTCAGAGACTAGGGCTTGAGCTCAAGAGGCTTAATCTCACTCAGTTATCTTTTTGGGGGGGGGAGGGGTCCGGTCGTGGGACCTGAACTCTGGGCCAGGGCGCTGTCCCTCAGCTCTTCAGCTCAGGGCTAGCGCTCTACCACTTGAGCCACAGCGCCACTTCCGGCTTTTTTCTTTTTGCTTATGTGGTGCTGAGGAATCAAACCCAGAGCCTCAGGCATGCAAGGCAAGCACTCTACCATTGAGCCACCTTCCCAGCCCTTACTCAGTTTTCTTGATTATGGCTGGCACACTTCCAGTTGAGCCACATTTTCAGACCAGCTTTTTGCTGGTTAATTGGAGATGGAACTTCAAAGACTTTTTGTCTGGGATGACATTGAAATGTAATATCTATCAAATCCAGATTCTTGAATAGCTATGATTATATGTGTGAACTCCCAGCCCTGATGAAAAGATCATTTTGATACTACAAATAACCTCATTTTAGTCAGAGAATGTACATTGTATGAATTCAATCCTTTGAAATGTATTGAATTTAAAACATTGTGTCCAAAATACAAGGTATCTTGGTGAGATTCTTATATACACTTCAAAGAAAGGTGTAGTGGCTTATAGATCTCAACTAAAACAAGTTGTTAATGTTTTTTAACTATTCTTTATTCTAAATTTTTTCTATCTGTTCTTTAATTGCTAGAAGAAAAGAATGTTAAAATCTTAAGGATCGTGAATTTGTCTATTTTACCTTTCAGGATTAGGTTTTTTATCCTCATATATTTTGAAGCTCTGTTATTAGTTGCACAAATAATAGGATTATTTTATTTTCTTGAATTGACATTCAATATCATGAAATGACTCATTTACTTTGTGGTTACTATTTGTTTGATATTAATATAGTTTCTTATTCTTAGGATTTTATATATTATATCTCCATAGTTTTACTTTAATCTCTTCATATCTTCTGTAAAAAACATAGAATGTGATCTTGTTTTATTCAAGTGTTATTGTTTTGCATTAAAATTAAGGAAGTTTAAAAATTGAGCTGTGGCTCAAAGTGGTATAGTATTAGCTTTGAGCAAAAATTCTCAGGGACAGCACCCTCTCCCTGAGTTCAAGCCCCACAATGATAAAAAAAAGTATTATTAAAATTAAGAAAGTTATTTCATTTATATGCAATATAATTATGTGGTTGTGACTAATTTTGTATTCATATAATCAATTTTAATTCCTTTATTTCCGATGTTCTTTCTTCTTTTGGATTGTATATACAAATGATGTTCCATTATATATGCTTAGCTGACTTTTCCATGATAGCATTTTCAAAGGTTTTTCCTCTAAGGATAACACTATAATTATCACACTCTAAGTTAGTGCTTAAAGACCTCACCTAAAATGCACACTTCCAAATATGTAATCCTAATCCCTTGTATTATGGCACAGAAATCTGACACAAGACAATAGAATTATTTGAGAATTCATATGGTAGGGAGCCTCTATAAATATAATCAAACTGCAAAATCTTTCAAAAGGACTTTATCATCTATAATATAGAATATATTCCAAACTAAAGAATATATTGTGAGTAATTGATGTAGAAAGACCATCAGCCAGAATAAAAATCTAAGTGTGAAATAGAGAACTCATGCTGACAAGGAATTAAAGAAATTTAGTGAACGTGAAAGTATTCATGGATTTTTTTTTTTTTTTTTTGCTTTATACTCACATGGTATCACACATTGGACATAAACCCTAAAAATGTAAGGAATGTAAAGAATCTTTAAAAGATTTTTGTATCTTAGGACTCATGAAATTTTATAAATAAACAAAATGTAAGAATGCTTTTATTAAGTATTCATTATTGTTCATGTAACAAATGTAGTATAGATGGAAATATAAGACATGCAAAAAATTCCTTCTATTTTCTTTGATCTCTTTGACAAAACTCTGAATGTAAAATTTGTGGGAAAACCTCTAACTTCCTCTAATCCTTTATGGCACAGGTAAAAACTCAATGAATTTATTGTCTATGAATAGAACATGATATACAAAAGCCTTTATTTTTTACATTTGTGGTATACATACAGGACCTAATGTTGAAAGGGAGATATTTTTACAAAGTGGTAAAAGCTTGATTTATTTCTCAAACTTAACTACAAATGAGAAAACATATGAAAATGGGTCCCTATACACATAAGAAATGAAGGATAGCTTGTAGTTTCCTTATCTCTTGTAATAATCGTGTGAGTACAAATGCAGAGTACAAATGGTGGACAAAGTATATAGAGTTCCTATGACTTAAAAACAACAAGAATTTTCCATTAATTCTTCACACAGTATTGCAGAGATACATTATATGATGGTGACTTTTAAATATCAACTTGACAAGATTAAGGGATATGTAAAGAGCTGGTAAAAAGTTATTTCTGACTGTACCTATGAGGGTGTTACTGGAAGAGAATTGATACTTAATCAGTAGGCCAACTAAGAAGATCTACATTTATCCAAGGAGAGCAGATGTTGGCCATTAGTTGAAGTCATGAATAGAACAAAGACACATTAGAAAGGAGTTGCTTTTGTTTTCTGAAACTGGAACACCAATATTTTCCTACCTCTGTACATCAGAACTCCAAGTTATCCCATCTTCAGGTTCCAGAACTTTCTCAAGCAAAATATTCCCCTCCCAATTCAAGTTCTCAGAACATTCAACTTGAACTGAGCGTCACCATCAGCTTTGCTGGGTTTTTTTGGTTTGAAGATGGCATAATGTGGGACTTCTCAACACCCTTAAGTATGAGGGACAATTACCAAAATAAGTTCATTCTCTTCTCCTTGTCCTCCTGCTTTTCTCCTTCAGCTTTTTCTCTTTCCTTCCTTTCCTCCCTCCCTTTCTGTCTTGGATTTGCTGACTAATTTCTCTTTAGCTGCACTTAATCACTGATGAAACAAGTGAGAACTCATACTCAAAGAAAAATTCTGTTATTATAAGGAATGTAGGAAAGTTCTAACTTGTTTCTATTTCTTTTAAAGCCATTTGAAATTTGTATTCCACATTTCTTTCAGTAAGAAAGAAATGTATAAAGTATAATTCCTTATATGTACTTCAAAGTACATGTGGTATATAGCCTACATAGAAATTATACAAATATGAAAAATGTAGGTAAATTTTTGTCTTTTCAATTTCTGAGTCCGAAAGCAAGAACTCCTACTGGAAAATATGATTATCAACAATATCCTTTAGTTTTTCCCTGACCCTCACTGCAACTGGGACACCAATATTCTCCTAGCCATGAACGTCTGAACTCCTAGTTTTCCAGCCTTCAGACTCCAGCACTTCCACAAATGAAATATCCCCCACTGTAGGTAAAAACTCACTGTGAAAAGAAACCAACAATAAATGTAATCAATGTGGGAAAGACTTCAGGCACATCTCTCAAATGTAAGGACATTGATTCTAGGAGAGAGCTCTTTAAAATGTAAGCATATAGATGCTATATCAGTGTCCTATTCTTGAAATTGATTCATTGCTCATATCTATAATTTTTTTGTTTTAGGTCCAAGAGTGGGACACAAACTTGGTATATATGCTTTAAGTAATTGGTTAGCACTCTACCAACTGAGCCACACCTCCAACCCCAAGAATCTGTGTTTTATTTTCATTTTCATTTTTTTGCCAGTCATGAGGCTTAAACTCAGGGCCTGGGCACTGTCCCTAAATTTATGTTGCTCAAGGCTAGCACTCTACCACTTGAGCCACAGCTGCACTTCCAGCTTTTTTTTGGGGGGGGGGGGGTCTGGTTGTGGGGCCTGAACTCTGGACCTGGGTACTGTCCCTCAGCTCTTTAGCTCAAGGTTAGTGCTCTACCACTTGAGCCACAGGGCCACTTCCGGCTTTTTTCTTTTTGCTTATGTGGTGCTGAGGAATCAAACCCAGGGCCTCATGCATGCAAGGCAAGGGCTCTACCACTGAGCTACCTTCCCAGCCCACTTCCAGCTTTTTCTGTTTATGTGATACTGAGGAATTGAACCCATGCTTCATGCATGGTAGGCAAGTACTCTACCACTAAGTCTTATTCCCAGCCCTGTGTTTTATTTTCTTCTTATTAAAAGTTTGTAAATTAAAAATGTTCAAAGTAATTAAAAAGAACAATTCTATGCAATCATTAGTTTTGTTTTCTAGTACTTCAAGTGGGACACAGCAATTCAAAAAGACAAAAACCTTGAAACCATGAGAATGAAAGCTAAAGATAATTCCACTGGAAAATCTCTTACCAACCACAGTGATTCCTGCCTATAATTCTGGCTACTTATGAGGCAGAGGCGGGAAAATAATGTTTCTAGACCACTCTAAGCAAAAATTTCATAAGATCCTATCTCAAACAATAAAAACTGGGCACAATGGTACCTTTGTCCCAGAAAGTCAGGAAACATAAATCAAATCTAGATCTAGATTGGTCAGGGAATAAAAGTGAAACCATATCTCAAAAATGTCTGGGGAATGGCTCAATTGCCTGGCAAACACAGGTTCTGAGTTCAAACCCCAGTACTACCAAAAAAGAAAAAGAGAAAAAGGTCTCAATTAGTTTATTTTGATAATATATACATAACAAAAAGTTCTGATCTCTTAAAATATATATTAAAATCAGAGTTTAAGAGAGTAATACTTAAAATGTCACATTCTACATGGTTATTGGGCCACTGTTTGAGTTATACTTTAATTTTTACCTATTTAATAAAATTCATTCTCAAAGCTGTCCCCAACCAAAATATATTGGGAATTGTTGTCACAAAAGATGTAGCAAAAGAAGAGTTTGTCAAATTTTAATTAAGTTTAGATGAACTAAAGTATACCTTACCATGTTTGAAATAACCAAATATTTTCCATTTTTTCCTGAAATTGAGTAATATTCTATTGCCTCAAAGAGTTCTAAAAATTCTAGTGCCAGAGATGCCAGTCTAAAAGCATTATTGATATGGCTTGAGGACAAGTTAGTGTGTAAGAGTTTTTATGTATCTGAAGACACACACACACACACACACACAAACCTAAAAAACCAAGAGACTTATTTTTATAATGATAAGAGTTTACAATGATTCTGTAACAGGAACAGGAACTTAAATGTGCTTCCAACTGTAATTTTAGCCCAAAAATTGTTGTCATATTGACCAGGTAGTTTTCACCTGTGCAAGTTTTAAAAAAGATTTTTTTTTCTCGTTTTCTTATCTCTTCATTCTTCCATGTGAGAAAACTCAATAATGTCTTTACAGCCAGGCACCAGTGGCTCATACTTATAATCCGAATTACTCAGGAAGCTGAGATCTGAGGATCAAGGTTCAAAGCCAGTCCAGGCAGTAAAGTTGGTGAGACTCTTATCTCCACTAAAACTACCCCCCAAAAAATTGGAAGCAGAGTGGTGGCTCTTGTGATAGAGCTCTAGCTTTCAGCAAAAGAAGTTTGGGATAGCACCCAGGCTCTGAGTTCAAGCCCCAGGATCTGTACCAAAAAAAAAAAAAAAAAGAATGTCTTTACAGCTTCACTATATTCCTCTTGATGTCTCCATGACCACTATAGGAGTAAAGAAATATTCAGGACAGCAAGAAATATACCTCTGAAGATTAATGTCAACACATCAGAAAAGAAGCAGGCCCAAGGCTACCATTCAAATGGAAGTCATACTTTCACATGTCTATATGCCTGTGCTGTTGGCTCTCATTTAAAATCTTGTCTTGGGGGGGGGGGAGGCTAGGAAAGGATGTGAGGGTAAACAAAGGAGGAGGCTGCAATGCTTGATAAGAAACGTACTCATTATCTTGCCTATGTAATTGTAACCCCTCTGTACAGTATGTTCACAAAAAATAAAAAAAAATCTTGTCCTGTGTATGCAAATGGCTCATACTTTTAATCCTAGCTACTTACGAGGCTAAGAAAGGCCAGGAGGGTTGCAATTCAAAGCCAACTCAGGCAGGCAAGGCTGAGAGACTACATCTCCAAATAACCAGAAAAGCACTAGACTGGAGATGTGTCTTAAATGGTGGATTGCCACCCATGAGGAAGAAAACCAAGCAAATGAGGGCCTAAGCTCAAAACCTGATACTGCTTAAAAATATAAAATAAAGCCGGGCATTGATGGCTCATGCCTGTAATTCTAGCTACTCAGGAGGCTGAGATCTGAGGATCACCATTCAAAGCCAGCCTGGTCAGTCCATGAGACTCTTATCTCCAATAAACCACCAGAAAACCGGAAGTGGCACTGTAGCTCAAGTGGTAAAGTGCTAGCCTTGAGCTGAAGAGCGGAGGGACAGCACCCAGGCCCAGAGTTCAAGCCCCACAACTGATTTATATATACATATATATACATATATATATGTATATATATATATATACACACACAAAATGAGCAATTGCTGCATTATATTTGTGATGAGTGAGGGAGCAAAGGACAAGTAAGCCAGTGGGCACATGAAAGACATCAGCACTCACAGAAACACACTATACTGCATCTCAACAAGCAGAAAGAGAATTGGGGCACCTTTGCTCATCTGAGGGTGAGGAATGGAAGGTTCTATACCTCCCTGCCTCTGTTCCCTTAGAGCTCCATCACACCTTTATTCAGAATAGAGAGGTGTTGCACACCCTAAGTTTCCAGGAGCTGGCGATATATGAGCAAAAGCTCCTGGCCATTGACTTGCAGCCCTCTGCAAGTACTTGCCCTTTTATTTGAGGAAGTGTTCCTCTCAGCTTCTGGGTGCTTATCTGAGGGAGATGGTAGACAAAGATTGTTTGAAATAGCATGAGGAAGGATGCATACTGTCTGTACTTGTTGGTGCAGTGAATCCTAGAACAATGTGTTTCAAGCATTTGACATATATAGAAAATGTATACAGCTGATGCTTTTGCTGGAATAAACAGAGTTGTGCCTTCAGCCTTCTCTCTGTCTCCTTCATCAATTCCCTTGACCCTCAGGAGGGTCAGCTGGACAACAACAAAGAGGTGAGGATAGCATGGAATGTGCTGGAGCAGAATGTGGCTCCCAATACTTCCATGGTCTCCCCACAGCCCTACAGTCTTCCCATAATCTAACAGCCTCAGCTTCATCTTTGACCAAAACAATCTTCTTATCTTTTTATCTCTAATACAGTATAAAGACATCTGGATATTCTGAGTGTGGCCATATTTAACAACTATCAATTATAATATGTCCATTGTACTAGGTAAACAACAATTGTTGTCATATTGGAGGTCTTTGGAGGACTCATAAACTTGAGGTTGGGAGCTAAGTAACAGTAATATTCAAGGATATTCCATACCAGTAAAAATTTTTTTGATTTTTTTAATTGTGAAAATACTATACAGAGGGTTACAATTACATGGGCAAGATAATGAGTACCTTTCTTATCAAGCATTGTAGCCTCCTCCTTTGTTTCCCCTTTCCATCCTTTCCCATCCTCCTCCTGCCCCCCCATCCAATCCTCCTCTCCCCTCCCACCAAAGTTGTAAAGTTTGTTTTCAACATAAAGACTTGTACATCTCATTGTTGCAATGGGTCCACCTGTATCCCAGTTTAAACAATTTGCTTTTTCCCTTCCCCTCCACAAATTATACTGGCATCAAATACAGTGAAAGCAGGGGTTATACCATGGGGGAGGGACATACAAAGCAACAAAGAAATACTCTTATAAATATGTTAGAAACAATCGCATGAAAGAAAAAAAAAACAATTTGAATACATATCTTAGGGTTCATTTCCCTAACATCAGCTTATCTGACCTTTTCTGCTTGACTCAGACATATACTAGTTATTGCAAATAAGGGAAACCATGGGACCTATGTTTCTTTGGGCCTGGCTTACTTCACTTAATATAATTTTTCCAAGTCTTTCCATTTCCTAACAAATGGGGCAATGTCATTCTTTCTGATGGAGGCATAGAATTCCATTGTGTATATATATCACATTTTCTTGATCCATTCATCTACTGAGGGGTATCTGGGTTGGTTCCATATCTTAGCTATAGTAAATAATGCTGCAATAAACATAGTTGTGCTGGTAGTTTTAGTGTGGTCTTGTTTGTGAACATTTGGGTAAATGCCCAAAAGTAGGATTGCTAGGTCATAGGGGAGCTCTATGTGGAGTCTTTTGAGGAACCGCCATACTGCTTTCCAAAGTGGTTACCAGTAAAATTTTTGTGATCAATAATATCCCATCTAAAACAGAGTGAAAATGTACAGCAGTGATTCTCATTGGAAACTGTGTTGAAAGTGAGCTCTACAACTTGCAGTTGGGGATGGGAGGGACGGACTGGAAAGAGTGAAGGAAGGGATGATACTTTGTGAAAGGAAAGGTACATATTACTTGACTTATATAACTGTACCTAACTTTTTTTAAATTTTTTTAAAAAAGTTTTTGGGTCCGGTCGTGGGGCCTGAACTCTGGGCCTGGGCGCTGTCCCTCAGCTCTTCAGCTCAAGGCTAGCACTCTACCACTTGAGCCACAATGCCACTTCTGGCTTTTTTTTCTTTTTGCTTATGTGGTGCTGAGGAATCGAACCCAGGGCCTCAGGCATGCAAGGCAAGCGCTCTACCACTGAGCCACCTTGCCAGCCCCTGTACCTCTTTTTTTTTTTTTTTGGTCCGGTCATGGGGCCTGAACTCTGGGCCTGGGCGCTGTCCCTCAGCTCTTCAGCTCAAGGCTAGCGCTCTACCGCTTGAGCCACAGCGCCACTTCCGGCTTTTTTCTTATGTGGTGCTGAGGAATCAAACCCAGGGCCTCTGGCATGCAAGGCAAGCGCTCTACCACTGAGCCACCTTCCCAGCCCTGTACCTAACTTTTTAAACAAAGTAAATTTTAAAAAGAATATCCCATCCAGGGTGCATGTGGTTCACACCTATGATCCTAACTATTCAGGAGGCTGAGATCTGAAAATCTTGGTTCAAAGCCATCCTGGACAGATAAAGCCTCAAGAATCTTATCTCTACAAGGATGTCCACTCTCTCCACTTCTCTTCAATCTAGTATTTGAATGCCTAGCTACAACAATAAGACAAGATGCAAACGTAAAGGGGATCCAAATAGGGAAAGAAGAAGTAAAACTCTCCCTCTTTGCAGATGACATGATCTTGTATTTAAAGAATCCCACAGACTCCACTCCCAAATTACTCAAGCTGATTCAAAACTTTGGCAAAGTAGCAGAGTATAAAATTAATCCTCAAAAATCAATGGCTTTTCTGTATGCCAACAATGAGAAAAGTGTGGCTGAAATTAGGAAAGCAACTCCATTTGTAATAGCTCCACAAAAAATAAAATACCTAGGAATTAACTTAACCAAAGAAGTGAAGGACCTCTATGATGAAAACTTTAAAGACTTGAAAAAGGAAATCAAAACAGAACTTAGAAAGTGGCAAAGACTCCCATGCTCCTGTATTGAAAAGATCAACATCATGAAAATGGCAATACTTCCCAAGGCTATCTACAAATTCAATGAGATACCTATCAATATTCCAATCTCATTCTTCAAGGAAATAGAAAAGTCAATCCAAAAATTCATATGGAACAATAAAAGACCCCGAATAGCATAAACAATCCTCAACAGAAAGAACAGTGCTGGAGGAATATCAATACCAAATTTCAAACTCTACTATAAAGCCATAGTAATCAAAACAGCTTGGTACTGGCACAAGAACAGACCTCAGGACCAATGGAATAGAATTGAAAACCCAGAAATGAACCTACAGACCTATAGCCATCTAATATTCGATAAGAGAGCTAAAAAAAAATAGAATGGAAGAAAGACAACCTCTTCAGTAAATGGTGCTGGCAAAATTGGTTAACTACTTGTAGAAAACTAAAGCTAGATCCTTATATGTCACCCTGCACCAGAATCAACTCCAAATTGATCAAAGACTTCGGAGTCAAAGCAGACACTCTGAAAACATTACAGGATGGAATAGGAGAAACCCTAGGTCTCCTTGGCACAGGCAGAAATTTTCTTAATAGAGACCCAGAAACACAACAAATCAAAAAAAGGTTGAACAAATGGGATTGCATGAAATTGCAGAGCTTCTGCATGGCTAAGGACATAGCTAGCAAGATCAATAGAAAGCCCACAGATTGGGAGAAGATCTTCACTAACCATACATCGGGCAAGGGTCTCATATCTAAAATATACCTGGAACTCAAAAAATTAAATCCCCCAACAACAAATCTTCAAATAAACAACTGCCCAGTAAATAAGTGGGCTAAAGACTTAAAGAGAAACTTCTCTGAAGAGCAAAGAAGGATGGCCAATAGACACAGGAAGAAATGCTCAAGCTCCCTAGCCATAAAAGAAATGCAAATCAGAACAACATTGAGATACCACCTCAACCCAGTTAGAATGGAAAAAATCAAGAACTCTAATAACAACAGATGATGGAGGGGATGTGGACAGAAGGAAACATTACTGCATTGTTGGTGGGAGTGTAAACTTGTTCAATCACTTTGGAAAGTAGTATAGAGCTCCCCTATGACCCAGGAATCCTACTTTTGGGCATTTACCCAAATGTTCACAAACAAGACCACACTAAAACTACCAGCACAACTATGTTTATTGCAGCATTATTTACTATAGCTAAGATATGGAACCAACCCAGATACCCCTCAGTAGATGAATGGATCAAGAAAATGTGATATATATACACAATGGAATTCTATGCCTCCATCAGAAAGAATGACATTGCCCCATTTGTTAGGAAATGGAAAGACTTGGAAAAATTATATTAAGTGAAGTAAGCCAGGCCCAAAGAAACATAGGTCCCATGGTTTCCCTTATTTGCAATAACTAGTATATGTCTGAGTCAAGCAGAAAAGGTCAGATAAGCTGATGTTAGGGAAATGAACCCTAAGATATGTATTCAAATTGTTTTTTTTTTCTTTCATGCGATTGTTTCTAACATATTTATAAGAGTATTTCTTTGTTGCTTTGTATGTCCCTCCCCCATGGTATAACCCCTGCTTTCACTGTATTTGATGCCAGTATAATTTGTGGAGGGGAAGGGAAAAAGCAAATTGTTTAAACTGGGATACAGGTGGACCCATTGCAACAATGAGATGTACAAGTCTTTATGTTGAAAACGAACTTTACAACTTTTGGTTGGGGGTGGGTGGGGGAGGGAGAAGGATTGGGTGGGGGGATGGGAAGGGATGGGAAGGGGAAACAAAGGAGGAGGCTACAATGCTTGTTAAGAAATGCACTCATTATCTTGCCCATGTAATTGTAACCCCTCTGTATAGTATTTTCACAATAAAAAAAAAGAAAAAAAAGAATCTTATCTCTAATTAGCCAATAAATGCCCAGAGATGGAGGGTGTTTCAAATGATAGAGAACTAACAGTGAGTAAAAAAAAAACTGACCAAAAATGCAAAGCTATAAATTCAAGCCCAGTTCTAGCAAAATTAAAAAAAGAACGATATAGAGATGGGAGTAATACATATTGTTTGAATGTACAAAGAACACAAGTAGGCTCCATGAGTAGTTATCAATCTTATCATCCATTATTGTTACACTAACATATTTCCCTCAGTTCACACCTTTAGCCAAGTAGAGGAATATTTACAACCAACTGACAAGGAAGGAGAAGAAACTAAGTCTCATCTAGGGGTTGCATAGACACTTGGTGATAAGAACAAATTTCTCTTCACTACCCTGAAGCCAAGCAGCGCTTCAGATGATGAACTTGGACATCTATGTGGCATTAACAAAAGAGCAGCTTTAAGATTGGATTACAACTTTATGTTTAGTGGGAAGTGACATCATTGCTTAAGGGTGATATAAGGTTGGAAGATAGGATACAAGAAATTCTGGCTTAAAAATGCTCATTAATGTATGAGCATGAAGACCAATGTGACCACATTTGTGTAATGAGCTAATGTCCACCAGAGGATACCACACTATGGATGAGGCACTATGCAGTGAAGTACACAAGATGGTTGATTTCACTGACATGAAACCAGACCAGTACTGGCCTGACAACTCATCAACACAAAGTTCACAATAGCAATACTGAAAACTATGCAGGTGCCTCACAAAAGCTGATCTAGCTGCTTGTGTTATAAATGTGGGTGTGGAATCCTTACGGATTACTCCAACTCAGCTAGAGAAATTACACTTGGAGAGACATATGAATGAAAGGATTCATTGTGCCTATATGTGCCAGAGATGGAGGCACATCATGACACACAGGCCCAGAAAGAGTGTCAAGAAGCACGTTCAAAAGCAGGTGGAAAGTGAAGACAGTAGCACTATTGGTAAATGCCTTTATTTAATGGTCAGAGAAAAGCTCACAGTGGATGTCAGGAGATTCACTGGAATGTTTGTAACTAAGTTATAAATAGGAAGTGGGAATTGTAACAGGGAATAGTTTTGTGCTGCTGTGTCTGGTAGTTTGGCAGTTGCCCATTGCTTGTTTGCAAGATTGTTAATGAACAAATATAAAATCCTAAAAGTTAACAATATAGTTTCCACTTGCCAGCAAAAGAGATCAACAGTAAAGCTTTTATACAGCAGAAGTATAATCTTGAATAGAAATCCAAACCTAGCCTCTATATGCAGGTGCTTTTACAAGAACCCACAGAAATATTTCTATTATACAATATGCAAAAGCAGTGGCTTCAGTTTTTGCTGTTCATGTGACCAGAATCCCAAATTCAAGAAGTGGCAACTGACCCTGACCATCAGGAGAAAGTAGGGCTGCCATTAAAGAAGAGGAAAAATGTTTGGTGCCCAAATGATCTACTTCAATGACTCCTGCTACACTCTTGCCCAATTATTTTGCAAGAAGATAAATGCAATAGTTTCACATTGAGAAAAGATGTGATGATTAGGGCTCAGAGCACTCAAAGATGAAGATCTAGATTACACCTCCAAATAACTTACTCTGATCAGTAGATTTGCCAATGAATAGGGAGGAAAAACTTAGTAAGGATAATAGAGAAGAGAAAGAAAAACTTGCCAGGAGTCAGGCTCACATCTGTAATCCTAGCTGCTCAGGGAGCTGAGATCTGAGGATTGCAGTTCAAAGCCAGCCCAGACAGAAAAGTCCATGAGACTCTTATCTCCAATAAACCACTCAGAAAACTGGAAGTGGCACAGTGGCTCAAGTGGTAGAACACTCACCTTGAGCTGAAGAGTTGAGGGACAGCATTCAGACCCAGAGTTCAAGCTCCATGACTGACAAAAAAGCAAAAAACAAAACAAAACAAAACAAAAACACCTTTCAGCTATAATCTGGAAATCAGCTTTAGTGGCAGAGACTACAGTTTATCTCAATTGACTTTCTGTTCTAAGTTTACTCCCAGGAAAAAAAAAGGCCTATCCGAACAATGAAGGAACTTCTTGAATATATATGAAGAGAATCAAGTGGCACAAAGGGTAGACATGGAAATGTGCCATTCAGATTCTGCCAATGAGAGATCTGCAACTAGGAACATTCCTGAGAGTTCCAGAAGTGACGTTACCAGGTAACATTCAGCTGTCAACCCCTCGTGGGATCCTTTCAGATCACACCCTTTCCATAGCAGACCACTCTTAATGCTGGTAAAAGTAGAATGCACAGACATAGCCTTTTCAGCCTGGTTCAACATGACGCTAAGAGGTATTTTTACCGCAAAGCTTCAGCTGCCATCTCTGCTGAAGCCTGCTTCTATCACCTCCATCTCACAGATTTTTTAATCCAAAGAAATCCCCTAGTAAACAGCCATACTAACTTTGAGATTTTACTTCCTACAGATACTAACTTCCTAATATGGCTTTTGACTTATTATTAGACCATGATAGAGCTGGGCGCTGGTGGCTCATGCCGGTGGCTCACGCCTGTAATCCTAGCTACTCAGGAGGTTAAGATCTGAGGATCGGGGTTCATAGCCAGCAGGGGCAGGAAAGTCCGTGAAACTCTTAGCTCCAATAAACCACCAGAAAACCGGAAGTGGCACTATAGTTCAAGTGGAGGAGCGCTAGCCTTGAGCTGAAGAGCTGAGGGACAGCGCTCAGGCCCCACAACCGACAATAAACAAACAAACAAACAAACCATGATAGAGATGAACATCTGACTAACTTTCTGTAATATATGAGATATATTCAATTCATTAAAGTTGAGGATGTGTAGTAAACACTTCCACTTCAAGTGAAAGTAGTACTGAAAAAACAAATGTGAGCAAGTCTGGAAAGTCTAAGGATATTTCATGAAAGAGTGGCTTAGATTCCCAGTGCATCACTGCTACTGAATTTCCACGTTTCTTTTTCTATTATTCTTTTCTTTTTTCTTTTTGGCAGTCATGGAATTTGAACTCAGGGGCTGGGTGCTGACCCTGAGCTCTTCAGCACAAAGATAGCACTCTATCACTTTGCTTCTTTTTTTTTTTTTTTTTTTTTTTTCTGTCGGCCGTGGGGCTTGAACTCTGGGCCTGGGCGCTGTCCCTCAGCTCTTCAGTTCAAGGCGAGTGCTCTACCACTTGAGCTACAGCGCCACTTCCGGTTTTCTGGTGGTTTATTGGAGATAGGAGTCTCACAGTCTCTCCTGCCCGGGCTGGCTTTGAACCGCGATCCTCAGATCTCAGCTCCTGAGTAGCTAGGATTACAGGCGTGAGCCACCAGCGCCCGGCAGCCCTCTATCACTTTGATGAACAGCTCCTCTTTCTGTTTTCTGGTGGTTAGTTGGAGATGAATATCATAGACTTTCCTGTTTGGGCTGGCTTTGAACTGCAATCCTCAGATCTCAGTCTCCTGAGTAGCTAGAATTACAAGCATGACCCACCAGTGCCCTGTTCCACCTTTGTTTTGACTTACCTTGATGATTTCATTTGGGTATTCCCTATGATCAGAAAACTAAAGAAGGAAAATTGGAACCAGATTTTTAAAATATTGCCATACAAAAACATGGCAATTGCCATAGGAATCTTTCAGAGTATTACATCTCACAGAACTCACACAGGAAGAAAGAAGGCAGAAGGAAAGCTGTCTTGATGGGAATGTAGCTAATTGTTCATTTTTCCTGGAAAGAAGATTGGCTAGAAGGATAAGTTTGCATTTGTCTAATTTTACCAAAGTTGTCTTAAAAACATAACACCCAAAATTAAATGGTTTAAACAATAAGAACATGTCTTAAAGTTCTGGAGATTAGGAGTCCAAAATGTTAAAGAGTTAACATGGTTTGAATATTCTGGGGCTATAGAAAGGGAACCATTCCCGGCCTCACTCTTTGGCTTACAGATAGCTGTCTTCTGCCTGCACACATAACATTTCCTTTGTGCACATCTGTCTCTGGGTCTAAATTTCTCCTTTTAATAAAAGGACACTGGTAATATTATTGATCACATTTTAACTTGCTTATTTCTGTTGAGACACTGTGCCCCAAATAACATGAAATTGTGAGCGTTAAGACTTCTCTTTTCTTTACATTTGTGCCAGTCCTGGGTCATGAACTCAGGGCATTTTCCTCAAGGCTAGTGCCCTCCAGTTGAGCTACAGCTCCACGTCTGGCTTTTGGCAATTAATTGGAGATAAGAGTCTCATGGGAATTCCTTCTCAGGCTTGCTTTGAATTTTGATCCTCAGATCTCAGCCTCTTGAATAGATAGGATTACAGGCATGTGGCCCCAGCACCTAGCTTCAACATTGATTCTTGAAAAAAGACACAGCAATTCAAATCACAACATCATATGTTTACTATTCACAAGCCATGGCTATTGGTTTGACTTATTAGCCATGGAATTAAAAAGATTAGGAAGAGAGACAAAGGAAGGAAGGAGGGAAGGAAGGAAGGAAGGAAGGAAGGAAGGAAGGAAGGAAGGAAGGAAGGAAGGAAGGAAAGGAGGGAAAGAAGGGAGGGACAAGGGAAAGAAAAGGAAAAATGATAAAAGAAAAAAAGGGAAGGAAGAAAGACACCCATCCACATCAGAATATACATTCTTCTCAGCAAATATTTTCCAAAATAGGTAATATTTTAGCCTACAAAGCAAATCTGTGCAGATTAAAAAAATACTGAAAATATTCCCTACATTCTGTCACCACAACAGAATAAAATTGAGCTCAACACCAAAAGCCATCATAGAAAATTCTGTAACTCATGGAGACTGAACAACACATTGTTGAATGACCAGTTATCATTGAATTGATCAAAACTGCAATTCAAATATTTCTAGAATTAAACAAAACCAAAAAAAATAACAGCTCTTCTAGAATACAGCGAAGGCAGTCCTCAGAAGAAAATTTATAGCTCTGAGTGTCTACATCAACAAATTAGAGAAATCTGAACTCAACAATTTAATGTTGCACTTTAAGCTCCTTGAAAAATAGGAAAAAGCCAAACCCCAAATCAGTAGATGGAAACAAATAACCAAAATTAAACCAGAAATAAATAAGAGATCAAAAAATAGAAACAAACAACAAAACAAAGAAATGGTTCTCTGAAAAAATTAACAAAATTGACAGACCCTTAGCAAATCTGACCAAAAAAAGAAGAGAACATACCCACATAAAATTAGAGATGAAAATGGGAACATCATGACAGAAACAAGCAAGATCCAGAACATTATAACAGAATACTTACAAACCTTTAAGCTAACAAATTGAAGAATTTGGAAAACAATGGAAGAATTCATAGCAAATATGGATATACCCAGACTGAACCAAGAAGATTTAAACCAACTAAATAGACCCATAACAAGTAATGAAATAGAATTGCAGAAGACATCCCATACAAGAAAAGCCCAGGACCAGATGGATTCACAGCTGAAATTTATAAGGTCTTCAAAGGAGAACTTCCTCCAGTACTCTGTAAACTCTTCAATGAAATTGAAAGCAAAAGATCATTACCGAACATTCTGTGAAGCCAGTATACCTCTTATTCCAAAACCAGATAGGGACTCATCAAAGAAAGAGAACTATAGACACATCTCTTTGATGAATGTAGATGCAAAACTCAATAAAATTCTGGCCAACGGGAGCTGGAGGTTTAGCCCAGCGGAAGGGTGCCTGCCCGGCGCATGCAAGGCCCTGGGTTCGGTCCTCAGTCCTGGAAAAAAAGAAAAAGAATAAAAAAGAAAATTCTGGCCAACTGAATTCAACAGATAACCAAAAAAATCATACACTGTGACCGAACAGGATTCATTCCAGGGATGCTAAGCTGGTTCAATATATGCAAGTCAATGTGATTCCATACATAAGGAGGAGCAAGGAAAAGAACTGCATGATCATTACAATAGATGCAGAAAAAGCATTTTCTATGACCCAAAACCACTTTATGATAAAAGCTGTGGAGAAGCTAGGAATTCATAGAATATTCCTCTATAAAATAAAGTCTATATATGACAAACTTACAGCCAGCTTTATACTTAATGGTGAAAATGTAAAACCATCTCCTTAAAACCAAGAACGAGACAAGGATATCTTTTTTCTCCACTCCTCTTCCATATAGTACTGGAATTCCTAGCTAGAACCATTAAGTCAAGAGACAAACATAGAAGGGATCCAAAAAGGAAAAGAAGAAGTAAAACTCTTCCTTTTTACAGATGATATGATCCTGTATTTAAAGAACACTATAGATTCCTTTCCCAAGTTTCTTGAGCTGATTCGAAACTTTGGCAAAGTAGCACGGCATAAAATTAATCCACAAAAATCAATAGCTTTTCTATATGCCAACAATGAGAAGAGCGAGGCTGAAATCAGAAAAGCAACTACATTTATAATAGCCTCAAAAAAAACCCCTAGGAATTAACTAAAGAAGTGAAGGACCTCTATGATGAAAAAGGAAATTAAAGCAAATTTAAAGAAATGGAAAAATCTCCCATGCTCCTGGATTGGAAAGATTAACATCGTGAAAATGGTCAATACTGCCCAAAGCTATCTACAAATTCAATGCAATACCCATCAAAATCCCAACATTCTTCAATGATATAGAAACAATAAAAAAATTCATATGGAAAAATAGAAGACCTCCAAATAGCAAAAACAATTCTTAGCAGGAAGAATAGTACTAAAGGAATATCAATACCAAACTTCAAACTCTATTACAAAGTTGTGGTAATAAAAACAGCTTGGTACTGGCACACGAATAGGCCTGAGGACCAATAGAAAAGAATAGAAGACCCAGAAGTGAACCCACAGATGTGTAGCCACTTAAAACTTGCTAAGGGATGCAAATTACAGGATGGAAGAATGACAGCTTCTTCAACAAATAGTGATGGCAAAATTGACTATCTATATGCACAAAACTGAAGATAGATACCCATATATCACCTTGTACCAAAATCAGCTCTAAATGGATCAAAGACCTCAATGTAAGGCTAGATAACTGAGGAAATATTACAGGAAGGGGTAAGGAAAAAACTAGGGCTCCTTGGCATGGGTCGAAACTTCCTAAGATCCAGAATCACAACAAAGGAAAAAAAGACTGGATAAATGGGATTTCACCAAACTGAAGAGTTTCTGGAAGAGGGGGGACCCAAGATAGTGATGGAACAGTAGGGAAACACCACAGCTCTCTCCAACCAGAGAGTTTGAGTTCTAAAACTCGTTTTCCCCAAGAGACTGATAACAGCAAAAAGGCAAACATCCATAGAAATACAGGAAGTGAAAAAATAAAAGGAAAAAAACTTCAGAACCTATGCAAAGATGGAAAAGCAGGAAGAGCCTTCCTCCTTCCCTCGCTGGTGGTGCAGCTCCACACCAAGCACTCAAAGCAGCCCAGCCTGCGGCCGTCAGTGACCCCAGACCCATAGTGGTCCATAGAATGCCAGCACAGAAAATGCCCAAAGTGCCAGACCCGAACAGCATAAACAGAGACAGGAACCGTGAAAAACAAACCCAGAGCCCCCACCACCACCTGGCCCAGCCTACAGTTATCTCAACGGAATGCAGAATGCAGGAGCAACCAATGACCTACAGCACACAGAAACAGCACTCTCCAACAACACTGCTGGACAGCGCCCAACCAGTTCCAGGATAAGTGAGTACCCCATAGGGAACACTCCCTCCCACCACAGGAGAACAGTGCTGGTGGTAACCCTCAGAGTTTGACCTGGTCCCCTCCCCCTACCACCTTGGCTACTGGCCCTATTGAAGCTGGGAAATGTGCAAGTGCCCCAGCAACAGGTAGAGCACACACAGCCAGCCAGGCTTGACCAAGAGCACCCCTGGGAGGGAGGGTGACAATCTAGGCTGCTGGTCCATGGCTGATCAGGAACTGCCCCTGGGCTCCAGCAGGCAGCTGAACAAGTCCCACCTGTGTCCCAAGCAGGA
This sequence comes from Dipodomys spectabilis, assembly GCF_019054845.1. Taxonomy (NCBI): domain Eukaryota; kingdom Metazoa; phylum Chordata; class Mammalia; order Rodentia; family Heteromyidae; genus Dipodomys; species Dipodomys spectabilis. The sequence goes on from NW_024870824.1 coordinate 8,221,856, forward strand.
GCTTGAGGTGCCTAAACCACCTGTCCCTGACTGAAGTCAGGAACTGAACACACACCTCAGAAGAGGGTAGAGTGTGTCTGCCCACCAGAATCTAACAAGAGTGAGCCCTATGTGGATCGGACTAACAGCTAGAGTTCAGCCCCTCCCCCAACAGAACCAAGACCAGGCAAAGTCTCTCTCAGCCAGCTTAGGGGTGAGAGCAGGTTTCAACAATTGACCTAGGAATCCACCCAGAACCAAGCAAAGGCAGCCACCAATTGACCAAAACAGAGTTTGGGTTTCATTTCCAATTCTCCCCGAATCCTCATGAAAAAATTACAACAAAAAATTACAAGTTTCATCAACAGCCAAGACAGCAAACCATTCCCAAAGGCCAGCAGCCATCCAGAGAAGAACTCCAGTGAAAGCAAAAAAGAAAGGGAGGACAAATGCTACATCCAAGAGCTGATAGAGGCAATGACACAAGAATTAAAGCAAGAAATGGATCCGAAATTTTAAAAACAAAGAAATGAATTACCAAGAGATCCAGAATTACAAACAAGAGATGCACTCAAAAATAGATGCAGCCGGGTGCTGGTGGCCCCCACCTGTAATCCTAGCTACTCAGGAGGCTGAGATCTGAGGATCACAGTTCAAAGCCAGCGCTGGCAGAAAAGTCTGTGAAACTCTTATCTCCAATAAACCACCAGAAAACTGGGTATGATGCTGTAGCTCAAGTGGTAGACCACTAGCTCTGAGCTGAATTGCTGAGGGACCACGTCCAGGCCCAGAGTTCAAGTACCAAGAGCGACAAAAATAAAATAGATGCAGTACATGCCTCTTTAAAAGATGAAATTAGGGCTGGGAAGGTGGCTTAGCGGTAGAGTTCTTGCTTCACATGCATAAGGCCCTGGGTTTGATTCCTCAGCACCACATAAACAGAAAAATCCAGAAGTGGTGCTGTGGCTCAGTGGTATTGCACTAGCCTTGAGCTGAAGAGCTCAGGGACAGCACCCAGGCCCAGATTTCAAGCCCCACAACCGACAAAAAAGATGAAATTAATACTTTGAGAACCAACATAGAAATCATAAATAGTTCAATTTCCTCCATGCAAACCACAATGGAAGTGAATGAAATGGAAAATAGAATATCAGGTATGGATGACAAAATGCAGCAACTGGAAAAAAAGTCACAGATGTGGAAAAAACAATCTATGCCAAAGGAAAATCCAAAAACAAGCAGACAATGCCAAGAAATTTAACCTTCGAATACCTGGGGTTGATGAAGGTGAGGAATATCAGAACTGTGGGATACAACACTCATTCAATAAGACTATAACCAAAAATTCCCCAATCTTAAAAGAGAACATCTTACCTACATAACAGAAGCATACAGAAAACCTAGTAAACTGGATCCCAGAAGAAACACTTCCAGGCACATCATAGAAAAAAAAAAGCTGAACAATAAAGAAATAATCTTGTACGCAGCAAAAAAAAAGAAAAGAAAAGAAAAGAAAAGAAAAAAAAAAGGAGGAGCTCTACTACAATGGTAAAGAAATCAGAATCACTGTAGATCTTTCCCACAGACACTGAATGCAAGGAAAATCTGGGAAAGCACCATCTGAGCCCTGAGAATCAATAACTGCCAACTCAGACGGGTATATCCAGCAAAGGTATCATTCATATTTGACAGAGAAACTAAATTTTTTAGTAGTAAAGAAAAACTAAATAAATTCATAAACAATATGCCAGCACTACAAAGAACATTAAGAGGGGGATTACAATCTGAAGAAAACAATCAAGATCAGGGATTCACATCAGATATCACTAGAAGATCAACTTAGTAAGAACAGGTGGAAGGGAAATAGGAAAATAACAGGAAACACAATGCACCTCCCTACAATAACCATAAATATTAATAGGCTCAATCTACCAATCAAAAGAAAAAAAAACTTCAGATTGGATCAGAAAACAAAATCCATCCATTTGTTGTCTTCACAACACAGATAAAAATAATAATAATAATCTCACAACCACAGATAAAAATAAACATTGAGTGAAGGAATAGAGGAAGATCTACCATGCAAATGTTCCCAGCAAGAAGGCAGGAGTTATCATGCTGATATCTGACAAAATAAACTTTTCATTAAAAATCAATACAAAAAGACAAAGAAGGCCACTACATATTAATACAGGTAACAGAAGAAGATATCACCATTATCAATTTATACTCTTCATATATTGGTGCACCCAAATATGTTAAGCAAATACTCTCAGACTTACAGGAAAAAATAAATCCAAATCCAATATTACTAGGAGACTCTAATACTCCACTTTCACCAGAGAACAGGTCTACCAACTAGAGTATTGGCAAAGAAGCCTCTGAATTAAATGATGCCATCTATAGTGAATTAAATGATGCCATCTATAGTGTTTTCCACCCATCAACAACCCAGTACACATTCTTCTCAGTAGCCCATGGAACTTGCTCCAAAATAGTTCATATCATAGTTCATACAAAGAATTTCAACAAGGGCTAGGAAGGTAGCTCAGTGGTAGAGTGCTTGCCTTGCATGCATGAGGCCCTGGGTTCGATTCTTCAGCACCACATAAGCAAAAAAAAAGCTGGAAGTGGTGCTGTGGCTCAAGTGGTGCTAGCCTTGAGCTGAAGAGCTGAGGGACAGCACCCAGGCCCAAAGTTCAGGCCCCACCCCTGGGGGAAAAAAAGAATTTCAACAAATACAAAAGATTCAACATAATCTCTTATATTCTATCAAACCATAGTGGAATCAAGCTTATTCTCAATAACAAGGCATATCATAGAAATTATTCAAATACATGGAAACTGAAAAGCACAATTCTGAACAACATCTGGGTTACAGAATAAATTAAAAAGTTCCTCCAATTCAATAAAAATGAATACACATCACAAAGAAAGCTGTGGGACTCAGCAAAAGCAGTCCTGATGGGCAAATCTATTACTCTCAGTGCACACATCAAGAAAATAGAGACGGACCAACTAAATACTCTCATGATGCAACTAAAACTGCTAGAAAAGCAAGAAAAACTTAAACCTAAAGTTACTAGATGGAGCAAGATAACCAACATAATAGCGGAAATTAACGAGATAGAGACTAAGAAACCTATAAATAAAATTACTAAGACAAAAATATGGGGTTTTGAAAATATCAATAGAATTGACAGACCTCTGGCAAGATTAACTAAAAAAAGAAGAGAGAAGACCCAAATCAATAAGATCAGGGATGCCACAGGAAAAATTACAACATCCAAGACATCCAATTATAAAGAACTATTTCCATAATCTATACTCACTAAGGAAGGAAAACCTAGCAAATGGATGAATTTTTAGAGAAATACAAATTGCCCAAACTGAACCAAGAATAAATAAATAAACCAATAACTTACAATGAGATAGAGGAAGCAATCAGAAGTTTTCCAACAAGGAAAAGCCCAGGACCAGATGGATTCATTATGGAATTTTATAAGACCTTTAAAGAGGAAATAATACCCATACTTCTCAAGCTCTTCTAAGAAATAGAAACAGAGGGAGCGATACCAAACTCATTCTATGAAGCCAATATCACAAACACCCCCAAAGCAGGCAAAGATCCAACAGAAAGATAACTACAGAACAACCTCCCTGATGAACACAGAGGCAAAGCTCCTCAATAAAAATTTGGTCAGCAGAATCCAGAAACATATAAAAAAAATCATACATTATGATTAAGTAGGCTTCATCTCAGAGATGCAGGGATGTTTACCATACATAAATCAATAAATAAAATCCATCACATCAACAGAGCCAAGGTCAAGAACCACATGATTATCTCCATTATTTTAAAATAATAATAATTTTTGCATGTCAAAAGACATAACTAGCAAAATAAATAGCCCACAGAATGGAAGAAGATCTTTTTTTTTTCATTTAACAAAAGGTGCTTTTATTCAATTCTTCAAATTATTTAATTATTTCCATGTTTTCTCTCACTAACTCATTTGGAAGAAGATCTTTATTAGCTATGCATCCGACAAAGGCCTCATATTTAAAATATACACTTAGAGCTCATCAAAATTAAACTCCACAAAAATCAAATCCTGAAAGAAACAACAATCCCATTAATAAGTTGGCTAGAGATTTCTCCAAAGAAGAAATAAGAATGGCCAATAGTCACAGGAAGAGATGTTCAACATCTCTACCCATAAAAGAAACACAAACCAAAACAACATTGAGATTCCACTTCACTCAAGTCAGAATAACCATTATCAAGAAAACTAATAACAGATGCTGGTGGGGATGTGGCCAAAAGGGAACAATATTACATGGTTGATGGGAATGTAAACTTGTTCAACCACTGTGGAGAGCAGTATAGAGGTTCCTTATAAAACTAAACATAGAGCATGCCTATGACCCAGCAATCCCAGTTGTGAGCATTTACCCAAATAACAAACCAGGCCAAACTAAAGGCACCAGCACAACATGTTCTTTGTGGTTTTGTCTACCATAGCTAAGATATGGAATCAACCCTCAGTGGATGAAAGGATCAAGAAAATGTGGTATATATACCCAATGGGATTCTATGCTTCCATCAGAAATAATGGCATTGCCCCATTCATAAGAAAATGGAAAGACGGGAAAAATTATATTAAGCAAAGTAAGCCAAATCCAAAGAAACATAGGCTGCATGGTTTCCCTCATTTGTAATAATTAGAATGTGCCGATAGTAAAGACAAATAGTTACACTTGGACATGATTAATTAAAGAGCACTTAAACATTCACACAGAACAAAGGAAGTTATTCTTAAAAAGAGGATCACAAGAGTTCAATAGCTATGTTCATATGATCTTATAGAATGATGCTTATTGAAATGAACTCCAAGAAATGGAAACAAGAGGGTTTTTTATATATCGTACTGCTTGTGGTCCTTTTTTTCTCCTTTTATTTGGTGTATTCCCTTTTATCACTGTTTTTGGTTTCTGTATCCTTTGTCTTATATATGTTTACTGGATTTGGGGAAGAGAAGGGAAAGCACAGGAATGGTGGGACAATGGATGAACCAATTTAGCAGTGATACTCACTAGACACTATGTTGGAAATGAATTATACATATTGGGGGATTGGTGTTGGGAGGGAAAAACCTGGGAGAAAATGAGGGGGTGGTGACACATCAAGAGTGAAGAAGGTAGTGGAGAAGCTGGGGCCTAACCAAGCTCTCACATAGAAACCAGTTTTAGTGTTCCAGTGAAAGGTCCAAGGCCAGAGAGTCACACCAAGCGTACCATCATACTACAGAGAATTTGGCCAGAGAGGAAAAATCCAGGCAGCTTGGGTTTAGGAGACAGATTTGAGTATTCACCGGTGTCCACAGCGGCAGCTGTTGCTGCTGCTGGGGTCAATATATCAACAGAGAGAGCCCAGGAAAAAGGTGCCAGAGGCAGTGTGCAATCAGATTCTACTCACCACCAGCACAACTTACAAGGAGCAGAAATAATCATCCTGCTGACCACAGACAGTCTCAGACTGTGGAAAGGCTGGAAACCAAGGGAAAGGTGTGAGTACCTCCAAGACATCCTTACTCCTTCTCATGGAGCACCGGTGGGAAGGTAGCCCCTCCCCCACCACTGGAGAAGAACTCCATCTTTGATACTGACGAAGACCCAGCCAGAGCAGCTAGCATGTAACTCAGGTCTTGGAAGAAGAAAATAGGAGCCATTCAACAGGTCAAAGGAACCTGACCTGCAGGGTAAAGCTGCACCCAGAAAAAGATGCCCTTCCCAGGCAAAGGAAGCTGACTTTCTTCACAGAGCCAGAGGCTGTGCCTCCCCACTGCAGCATAGGCAGCAGACCCAGAGGCAGGAGGTATAAAAGAAAAACAATTGTAACTCCGTATAAATCCTAAGAATGGCTCCAGACTGGGTTATGTGAGGTTCTCAGAAGCTAGCCCCTCAGGGAAAAGCTACTGATTGCTGACAGGCCTCAACCCTACCCAAAACCTATTATCATCACAGCAACTCTAAGCTAGAGGAAACAGCCATCTCCCTCTTTGGTGATACTCAAAGCAGATCACCCTCCCACTGAACTAGCCTGGGAGGAGGGTCATAAAGTCCCCAGTAAGGCAGAGCTACCTTCTGCCTGCTCAAACTGTCTTAAGAAAACAATCAAAGACAAGAAAACCAAACACCACAAGCAAACCAGAGACTCCACAAAGAGACTGGTGAACAGACACAGGGGAGACACAAGGGACCCCCTCCCCCCCAAAAAAAGAAGAACTCTTTTTTCTACCTAATTTTTTTTTATTTTTAAAAAATTGGTTTCATTTGTCATCATTTTTATTTTAGGGGTGTGTGTGTGTGTGTGTGTGTGTGTGTGTGTTTGTGTGTGTGTGTGTGTGTGTGTGTGAATTCTTTTTAGTCTTTTCCCGTTTGGTCCTTTTTGTTTTTTTGTTGGTTTTTTGGGGGGTCCGGTCGTGGGGTCTGAACTCTGGGCCTGGGCGCCATCCCTCAGCTCTTCAGCTCAAGGTGAGCACTCTACCACTTGAGCCACAATGCCACTTTTTTCTGCTTATGTGTGCTGAGGAATCAAACCCAGGGCCTTATGCATGTGAGGCAAGCACTCTACCACTGAGCCAACTTCCCAGCCCCTCTTTTTGGGTTTTTTGAGACTTAATTGCTGTTCTGTTCATATCCAGATATATATTCATCTTTGATTATTAGGCCTTCTCCTTCATTGTGTGCATACTTAATTCAGATACCAACTACTCAATTCACAAACTTTCAGCCTTAGCTCTTTTAATTTTACTATTATTTCTTTATACTTATTTAATTTTTAAATGTTTCATTTTTTAATTTTTAGTTTTTTAATTTTTCTTTTTTCTTTATCTCTCTTCTCCTTTCCTTCTATCCTTTTCCTCTCTCTGAATTTAGGTCTTAAATTCCCTCTCTCCTTTTCCCTCCCCACATTCCTCTAATCTTATTCTCTCCCCACAATTCTCCCTAAACCTATTAATTTCTGGTCTGCTGACTCCTTCTTTGACTTTCTTAGTCCATTGATCCCTAGTTGCTTGTTTTTAAACTAGATTGTATCTGTTGAACTAGATTGTATCTGTACTAATTTTGACTGTGTCAAACTATCTGTGCAACTACAGGGCTCTGGTTGGTACTTACCATAAAATAGTATTCTGTTCAGAATTGATTTTGTTTTCATACCCAAATGGGCAGAACAAGCCAGAGAAACACAAGAAAAATGGGAAGTCCATGTATCTCAACTCCCATTCATGATAATCAGGCAACAGAGCAGTTAATGAATAATCCAGAGGAGAATTCTCAAAATGCTCTACAAACACTACTGGTAAACATGTTGAATGAAAAGATTGAAAGCCTGCAATGGACTCAGTGTGAGCGTGATAGGGAAATGCATGAATGTGATGAGGCTAACCAAAGATTAATACAGGAATTTCATGAGAGTGAGGAAGCTAATCAAATATTAATAGAAGAATTGCATGAGCAGGATAAGAATAAATGAAGATTAATAGAGGCTTTCATGGAATCCACAAACAGAAAGCTGAGGAATCCATGGAGGCCACAAAGGGAATGCTGAATGAAGCCCAACAGAAGGAAAGGGAGTCCAATGAAACTATAACCAATCAACTAAGGGATTAGAGAATGAACACTGAAAACCAAATTAATGAGGTAAAGAAGTCCATACAAGATCTAAAATAAAGCTCCAACAAAGAATTTGAAGCCATTAAAGCCAGCCAATTAGAAGGAAAGGAAATAAAAAACAAAGTAGAAAGTCTTGACAGTAGATTAGAACATAAAGATTGAATCTCTGGGATTGAAGACAGCCTAGATATTATACAGAAAGAACAGACAAGTATTCAAGACAAAGCAAAGAAATACAATATTTAGAAGACACCATCAGAAGGCCTAATTTAAGGCTAATGGGTGTAGAGGGGGGACTAGGGACAGATGTCAAAGGTCTAGGAAATTTATTTAAATAAGATCTTAGCAGAGAACTTCCCAAACATGCAAAAAGATAGGCCCATTCAGATACAAGAATACTTTAGAGCCCCAAATAGACCAGACCAGAACAGGACATCCCACCATCACATTGTAATCTGCACAGGATCAAATGAGGCCAAGGAAAGGATCCTTAAAGCTGTCAGGGAGAAAAGATCAACCACCTATAAAGGGAAACCAATTAGAATAACCTCAAATTTCTCAGCAGAGACAATGAAAGCAAGAAAAGCCTGGAATGATGTATGCCATGTATGAAGACAAACCACTATCAACCAAGAATACTGTACCCAGCTAAACTCTCCTTCATAACAGAAGGACAATTGAAAACCTTCCATAGCAAAGAAAATTTGAAATAATATATCTCCACCAAATATCCCTATAAAAGATACTTAAAGATGTCCTACATATGAAAACCAACAAGAGCATGATAAAGGGCAAGAAACAGCCCCCAAACACAGAATCCAAGAATCATAAGAAGAACCCAGTTGGAACAGCACCCAAGAAAGTGGACAACATGGCAATTCGCAATCCTAACTCAATATTAATGGATTTAACTCTCGAATTAAGTGACATAGATTGTCTAGTTGGATCAAAAAGCAAGATCTTTCTATCTGCTGCCTTCAAGAGACATGCCTTGCCCACAAAAACAAACATATTACCCCAAGATAAGTATTCAAATGTTTTTTGTTTTTGTTTTCCTTTCATGCAATTGTTTCTAACATACTTATAAGATGATTTCTATGTTGCTTTGTATGTCTCTCCCCCATGGTATAACCCATGCTCTTTCACTGTATTTGATGTTGGTATAATTTGTGGAGGGGAAGGGAAAAAACAAATCGTTTAAATAGGGATACAGGTGGACCCACTGCAACAATGAGATATACAAGTCATTATGTCGAAAACCGAACTTTACAACTTTGGTGGGGGGGGAGGGTCGGATGGGGGGAGGAGGGGAGTATGGGAAGGGATGGGAAGGGGAAACAAAGAGGAGGCAACAATGCTTGATAAGAAATGTACTCGTTATCTTGCCCATGTAATTGTAATTCCTCTGTATGGCATTCTCACAATAAAAAAAAAAAAAATTCTGAAAGTGAAAGGCTGGAATAAAATCTACCAAGCAAATGGACCCATAAACAGGTGGGAGTTGCAATCCTAATATCAGATAAAATAGACTTCAAATTAAACTTAGAATAGATAAAGAAGGTCACTACATACTAATTTAGGGATCTCTCCTTCAGGAGAATATTACAATTCTAAATATCTATTCACCAAACAACGGAGTACCCCAATTTATCCCTAAATTCTCACATATTGTTGGGGACTTTAACACAACACTTACCCCGCTAGATAGATCAACCCGAACAAAAACCGAACAGGGAAACCTTGGATATAAACAACTGCATGGATCAACTAGACTTAAAAAACATCTACTGAATATTTCACCCAGTAGCATCAGAATACACGTTCTTCTCAGCAGCACACCAAACTTTCTCCAAAATAGACCACAGTCTAGGTCACAAAGCAAATTTGTCCAAATTCAGAAATATTGAAACTATGCTCTGCATTCTCTCAGACAAGGGAATAAAATTAGAACTCAACACCAAAAGCCACCAAAAAAAGTCTTGTAACACATGGAGGCTGAACAACACACTGTTGAATCACCAGTGGTTCATGGAAGAGATTAAAAAGAAAATTCAAATGTTCATGATATTCAACAAAAATGAACACACAAATTACCAGCTCCTCTGGGACACAGCAAAGGCAGTACTCAGAGGCAAGTTTATAGCCATGAGTTCCTATATCAACAAATTAGGGAGATTTGAAACCAGTAATTTAACAAGTCACCTGAAGCTCTTTGAAAAAGAGCAATAAGATAAACCCCAATCCAGTAGACAAAAACAAATAAGTAAAATTAAATCAGAATTAAATGAATTAGAGTCCAAAAAAAACATAGAAAGAACAAACAAAACAAAGAGTTGGTTCTTCGAAAAATATAGACCCTTAGCAAATCTTATCAGAAAAAGAAGAGAACACACCCAAATAAACAAACTCAGAGATGAAAAAGGAAACATCACAACAGAAACAACCAAGAGTCAGAACATTATAAGGGAATACTTCTCAAACCTTTATGCTAATAAGTTTGAGAAGCTGGAAGAAATGGATGAATTTCTAGCAAATATTGCCAGGCCCAAACTAAACCAAAATGATTTGAACCAACTTAACAGACCCATATCAAGCATTGAAATAAAAACAGCAATAAGAGACCTCCCACCTTAGAAAAGCACAGGACCAGATGAGTTTACAACTGAATTCTACCAGGTCTTCAAAGCAGAACTCACAACAATACTCCTCCAACTCTTCAATGAAATTGAAAGTGAACGTTCACTACCAAACTCTTTCTATGAAGCCATCATAACCCTCATCCCCAAACCAGGCAGGGGCTCATGAAAGAAAAAGAACTATAGACTCATTTCTTTTATGAACATCGATGCAAAACTTCTCAACAAAATTTTGGCCAATTGATTTCAACAACTCATGAAAAAAGTCATACACCATTATCAAACAGGATTCATTTCAGGGATGCAAAGCTGGTTCAATATATGCAAATCAATTAATATAATTCATCACATCAACAAGAGCAAGGATAAGAACTATGATTATCTCAATAGATGCAGAAAAAGCATTTGACAAGATCCAACACCCCTTTATGATGAAAGCTCTGGAAAAACTAGAAATCCATGGAACATTCCTCAGTATAATAAAGGCTGAGTATAACAAATCTACAGCCAAATCTATACTTAATGGCAAAAGGCTAAAGCCATTTCCTCCAAACTCAGGAACAAGACAAGGATGTCTACTCTACTTCCCTTCAATTTAGTTTTAGAATGCCTACCTACAGCAATAACACAAGATGCAAACATAAAGGGCATCCAAATAGGGAAAGATGAAGTAAAATCCGAGCACAGGTGGCTCAAGCCTGTAATCCTACCTACTCAGGAGGCTGAGATCTGAGGATCGCAGTTCAAAGCCAGCCCAAGCAGAAAAGTCCGTGAGACTCTTATATCCAATAAACCACTAGAAAACCAGAAGTGGCACTGTGGCTCAAGCGGTAGAGAGCTCGTCTTAAGCTGAAAAGTGCAGGGACAATGAACAGGCCCAGAGTTCAAGCCCAGGACCAACAACAACAACACAAAAAGATGAAGTAAAATTCTCCCTCTTTGCAGATGGCATGATCTTGTATTTAAAGAACCCCATGGACTCCACTCCCAAGTTACTCGAGCTGATCTAAAACTTTGGCAAAGTAGCAGGGTATAAAATTAACCTCAAAAATCAATGGCTTTTCTGTATGCCAACAATGAGAAAAGTGTGGCTGAAATTAGGAAAGCAACTCCTTTTGTAATAGCCCCACAAAAAATAAAATACATAGGAGTTAACTAAAGTGAAGGACTTTTATGATGAAAACTTTAAAAACCTGAAAAAAGAAATTAAAGCAGAACTAAGGAAGTGGAAAAACTCCCATGTTCCTGGATTGGGAGGATTAACAACGTGAAAATGTCAATACTGCCAAAGGCTATCTACAAATTCATAGTAATCAAAACAACTTGGAATTGGCACAAGAACAGACCTGAGGACCAATGGAATAGAACTGAAGACCCAGAAATGAACCCACAGACCTATAGCCACCTAAGCTTCGATAAGGGAGCTAAAAATGGGAGGGAAGGGATGGTAGGGGAAAAACAAAGGAGGAGACAACAATGCTTGATAAGAATGTACTCATTACCTTGCTCATGTAACTGTAACCCCTCCTCTGTACAGTATTCTCATAATAAAAAAAATTATTAAAAATAGAATGGAAGAAAGACAGCCTCTTCAGTAAATAGTGCTGGCAAAATTGGTTAAACACCTGTAGAAAAAGCTAAATCCTTATATATCACCCTGCACCAGAATCAACTCCAAGTGGATCAAAGACCTCAAAGTAAAAGCAGATGCCCTAAAAACATTACAGGAAGGAATAGGAGCAATTCTAGGGCTCCTTGGCACAGACTGAAATTTTCTTAATGAAGACCCAGAAACACAACAAATCAAAGAAAGATTGGGATTGCATGATTGCAGAGCTTCTGCATGGCAAGGACATAGCTAGCATGATCAATAGAAAGCCCACAGATTGGGAGAAGATCTTCATTAGCCATACAACAGACAAGAGTCTCATATCTAAAATATACTTAGAAGTCAAAAAATTAAATCCCCAGAAACAAATCCTCAAAGAAACAGTTGCCCCATTAATAAGTGGGCTAAAGGGGGGCGGGGGGAGGAGGGGAAGGGATGGGAAGGGGAAACAAAGGAGGAGGCTACAATGCTTGATAAGAAATGTACTCATTATCTTGCCCATGTAATTGTAACCCCTCTGTATAGTATTTTCACAATAAAAAATAAATAAAAATTTAAAAAAATAAGTGGGCTAAAGACTTAAAGAGAGATTTCTCTGAAGAGGAAATGAGAATGGCCAATAGACACATGAAGAAATGCTCAACTTCTCTAGCCATAAAAGAAATGCAAATCAAGATGACATTGAGATTCCACCTCACCCCAGTAGGAATGTCTACAATCAAGAAATCTAATAACAGATGCTGGAGGGGATGTGGCCAAACAGGAACTCTACTACATTGTTGGTTGGAGTTTAAACTTGTTCAACCACTTTGGAAAGCAGTATGGAGGTTCCTCAAAAGACTACACATAGAGCTCCCTTATGACCCACCAATCCCACTTTTGGGAACTTACCGAAAAGATCACAAACAAGGCTAAAGCTACCAGCACAACTGTGTTTATCACAGCATTATTCACCATAGCTAAGATATGGAACCAACCCAGATGCCCTCAGTAGATAAATGGATCAAGAAAATGCGGTATATAATGGAATTCTATGCCTCCATCAGAAAGAATGACATCGCCACATTTGTTAGGAAATAGAAACACTTGGAAAAAGTTATATTAAGTGAAGTAAGCCAGGCCCAAAGAAACATAGGTACCATGGTTTCCCTTATCTGCAATAATTAGTATATGTCTAGGACAAGCAGAAAAGGTCAAAGGCTATATACGTATGACCATATAAGATGATAACTAAGCGAAATGAACCCCAAGATAGGGACACAAGTGGTTTTATCTTTCTAGCTGCAGTTTTTAATGTATTTATAATGTAATATGTGATTTTTTTGTTTCTTTTGTATGTTCTTCCCCAGTGGTATAACACCTGTTTTCACTGTATTTGATTCCAGTGCTCTGCATCTTGTATATATATTTTTTAATTTGGGGAGGGGAAGGGAAATAATAAAATGCTGAAATAAGGATACAGATTGACACATTGTGACAATGAGATGTACAAGATACTATGTTGAAAACAAACTTTACAACCTGAGGTGGGGAGGAGTCAGGGAGGTGGAGAGGGAAGGAATGGTACAGGAAAAATGAAGGAGGAGGTAACAATTCTTGATAGGAAATGTACTCATTACCTTAGTGTTGTCACAGTAATCCCTCTTTACAGTATCTTTACAATTAAAAACATATGTAAAAAAAGAAAAGCATCATTACCTGACTTATCTAACTGTAACCCCTTTGTACATCATCTACACAATAAAATTTGAGAAAGAAAGAATGAGAAAGGAAGGAAGGAAGGGAGGGAGGGAGGGAGGGAGGGAGGAAGGCAAAGAAAATAAGTCTGGGCATGAGATTTATTTATGGAACTCTAAATAGAACTCAGACACCAGAGTCTGTGGGTATATGTACCTCATATGAACACTTAACAAAATGTTCAACACTGCAGTTGTAGACTTTAATACTGAGATTAGAAAAAAACCTTCATGTGGATTTTTATTTAATAAGATAATGTTCCTATGTGCCAGGTATCATTATTATCATTTTATAATTAAATTATTTAAGTCATAAAATGTCAGGTTGCCTTTTCAAGTCACTTCATTACGTTTTCAGTGGATCACATACAAAGTGGCCATGTAAGTAGGGAGGGACACTATGCATAGGGTTCAAGAAAATTAACATCTATTATTCAGGCTGATAGGGATGTCATCACTGCTTTGTGTCAATCTGTCACCATCAGAATCCAATGTCATAACACTGGAAAATCCAACACTGACATTGGATTAATTACACTTGACTAATGCACAGGGGAGTGATGAAACCTCATTGGTATATTTTTTTCTACATATGGATTTGTCTTTCTTCATATCTCATACCAACATGGTTTCTATAAACTTACTGAAAAACAAAATTGTTAGTGAAATAGTTTAACTTGCCAGGCACTGGTGGCTCATGCCAGTAATCCTAGCTACTCATTAGGCTGAGATCTGAGGATTATGGTTCAAAGCCAGCCCCAGAAAGATAGTCATGAGACTCTTTTCTCCAATTAACCACAAGAAAACCAGAAGTGGTACTGTGCCTCAAGTGGCACAGTCTTAAGCAGAATTGCTCAGGGACAGTGCCCAGGCTCTGAGTTCAAGCTCCATGACGGAAACAAAACAAAAACAATTTAACTCAAAAAGTATCTTTCTTTAAATGTCTAGAGAATATGTGAGTTCATCATGCAAAAACATTCATTCATAGTCATTCTTCTAAATACAAGTTTTAAAATAAGTTACTTTTTTTTTTTTTGGGTCCGGTCGTGGGGCCTGAACTCCAGGCCTGGGCGCTGTCCCTCAGCTCTTCAGCTCAAGGCTAGTGCTCTACCACTTGAGCCACAACGCCACTTCTTGCTTTTTTTCCTTTTTGCTTATGTGGTGCTGAGGAATCGAACCCAGGGCCTCATGCATGCAAGGCAAGCGCTCTACCACTGAGCTACCTTTCCAGCCCAGGTTACTTTCTTAAATTGTTGCAAGGTTTAAAAATATTGATCATTTAATTGACTACTTGAGATGTAACTTACATTGATAATCCATCTAAATAAATTATAAAACCCAAATGTCACAGCTCCTTTAGAAGGCACAAAAATTTTTTGGCCAGTCCTGGGGTTTGAACTCATTGTCTGGGCACTGTCTCTGAGATATTTTGCTCAAGTTTAGTGCTCTAACACTTGAGCCACAGCTACATTCCTGCCTTTGAGTCTCACAAACTTTCCTGCCTGGACTGGCTTGGAGCTCTGATTTTCAGATCTCAGCCTCCTAAAGGACTAGATTATAAGGATGAGCCATGAGCACCAGGCCAAACATATTTTTTAATATAAAGTTACACACATTAAAATGTTGCATGGATTAAATTGACAGGCAAGCAATACATATAAAACTAAAATTTTTAATTGTTTTCATTTAAAGTTTTATATAATCTTTGGCCACATTTGAATGTATTCTTGAATTTTTTCAACATGTATATAAGCATATGAAATTGTTTCTTTGAGACAGGTTTCACCTCCTTTTTATTTGCCCTGAAACACTTTCAGGTTAACTAAAAATACCTTCAGGTTACCTTACAAGTCTCCAAGACTGACCCTTCAATCAACATTTTTGTAAGTATGTTCTTTTTCTTCAGGTAAATTAAAATAAGAATTTCAATGAGATTGACACAACTATTTCTCATGAGCCTCAAGGATACTTCTAAAATAGAAGTCCTGCAAGCCCATACTGGTGGCTCATGCCTCTAATCCTAGCTATTTAGGAGGCTAAGATCTGAGGACCATGGTTTGAAGCCAGGCCAAGCAGAAAAGTCTGAGAATCTTATCTCCAATTAATCATCCTAAAACTAGAAATTGTCCTATGGCTCAAAGTGGTAGAGCATTAGCCTTGACCACAAAAGCTCAGGGATAGCTCCCCTGCCCTGAGTTCAAGCCCAATAACAGACAAAAAAAAAAAAACCACAGCATGATAATCGACTTTAATTTACTTTATTTTCCTTTGGTAGTAGTGAGGTTTGAACTCAGGGCTTTGTCCTTTGACCACTTGGGTGCCAATATTCCCACAACCCTTTTTGCTCT
The DNA here is from genome assembly GCF_019054845.1 of Dipodomys spectabilis. Taxonomy (NCBI): domain Eukaryota; kingdom Metazoa; phylum Chordata; class Mammalia; order Rodentia; family Heteromyidae; genus Dipodomys; species Dipodomys spectabilis. The sequence continues at coordinate 8,237,844 of NW_024870824.1, forward strand.
TACTTGTTTTTGTTTTTGTTGTTGTTGTTTGTCAGTAGTGGTCATTGAACTCAGGGCCTGGGTGCTGTCCCTGAGCTATTTTGCTCAAGGCTAGCACTCTATTACATTGGACCACAGCACCACTTCTAGTTTTCTGGTGGTTAATTGTAGATAAGAATATCATGGACTTTCATGGCTTGGATGGCTTTGAACCACAAGCCTCAGATCTCAGCCTCCTGAATAGCTAGGATTATAGGCATGAGCCACCATCACCCAGCTCTTACTTGTTTTTGAGACAGAATCTCAAATTTTTGCCCAGAGTTGGTCTTGGACAGTGATGCTTCTACCTCTGCCTCCTATGAAGCTGGGATAAATAAGGTATGTGCCACCACCCTCAATTTACTATTTTTTTCTTGAGGTACAAGAGTATGAACTCAGGGCCTTGAGTTTTCTAAATCAAGCATTCTACCACTTGAGCCATACCTCCATCCACAGCTATTTTTTTTCTTTTGGTGAATATTCTAGGGCTAAAATTCAGGGCCTGGGTACAGTCCTTGAATTTTTACTCAAGGTTATCACCTTCACTTCTGTCTTTTAGGTAGTTACTTGTAGATAGGAGTCTCACAGATTTTCCTTCCTATGCTGGCTTTGAACAGTGATCCTCAGATCTCAACCTCCTGAGTAGCTTGGAATCCTGCCATGAACCACCAGCACCCAGCTCCCAGGCTATTTTTGGAAACAGAGTTTCAATAATGTTTTGCACAGGCTGGCTTTGAACTGCCATCCTCCCACTTTTACCCCTTGCATGCCTCATAATAATGCTACATGTCTTTTGGTTTACAAATTTAATAGATGCTGTGGAAACCTGCTCAGCACCCACATTTACACAATTCACATAAAGTATTTAATGTCTGTTAGGAAACTAAGTCATGAGTGTTAGGAAAGGTCAAGCAGATGAAAGGAGAGAAAGAAGGCAGAAACCACAGCAGACCAAAACAAGCTTTAATCGCGGCTGCAGAGAGTCCCTATGTTAACACTGAGCATTGTTGGAGAAACAAAGAGTGGGAAGGAAGGAGGTCTGAAGCTTAAGTACAATTTGTTAAGGAAACATGTTGACTTGAGTTAGGGTCGATGGTAAGCAGACGTAGACATAATAACAAATATTTAGGTCAAAAGGCCATACTGCCATTAATTGTGACTGAAAAGAGTGGTTTAAATGTAGCTGAGTCTGGGTAAGGATGTTCCCAAGAACTGTTCTGGAGAGGAGTTTCCAATAAGAAGTACTGGGGAAGGAGAGGGAACTCAGTGGACAATGGGAGCAACATTGGGACAGTGGAAATCTGAATTTAAGGGTAATTGACTACTTCATCTGGAGGAAGAAATATCAAGCCAGGACAACTGTGACTTGGGTATTGAAAAACTTCCGATTTGTCTAGAAAAATGGCACTTTAAAGTATGACCAAAGTTGTCTGGAAGTATGGCAGTAGTAGTGTGCTTGCACAGCAAGTGCAAGGCCCTAAATTGAAACCCAGTACTGCCAAAAAATTTTTTTTTAACTTATGGCCAAGAAGGGTAGGGTGGATGAAGAAATTAGTGTCATTAAAAAATACTCTGCATGAAGATAGAATAATTAATCCTGTTATAAAGTACTTTAGCCAGCACAGGTGGTTCATGCTTATAAACCGAGCTACTCAGGAGACTGAGATCTGAGGATGACAATTCAAAGCCAGCCCAGACAGAAAAGTCTCCTCGAGACTCATCTCCAATTAACCACTCAAAAAGCCAGAAGTGGTGCTGTGACTGAAAGCGGTAGAGCACTAGCCTTGAGCAAAAGTGCTCAGGGACAGCACGTAGTGAAGGAGAAAATGTAAACCTGGATAGGAAGTAATCCAAAAAAAGTAACCCAAAAGACCACGCGGACAGAAGTTAAGTAGAAGGAAAGATTTATTGCCAGCAGAGCTGACAAGGCCAAGTTCTCATGAGGAAAGGGAGAAAATGGCACAGCCTGGCTCTTTGGAGGCTCCTTTTACATTGGAGGCCGGAAGTAGGAGGTGCCTCACCTACTGCGCAGGTGCTGCCATCAAGGAAGGAGATTAGGCCTGATTGGTGGGCACTTCCTTACATTTCCCCTCTTTTTGGTTTAATGCACAGTACTGGGCAGGGAATATGGGCAAAGGTCTCTTCTTCTGGAGCTACTTCCTGGTGAGAGGAGGTGCTGTACGCGGAGAAGGGGTGCCAGGTACTGTATATGAAGTTTGCCAAGGTCATGATGGTTATGAAGGTGCTACTTGTCCAGAGCAGGGTCCTCTGGTTCCTCGATGACTGGAGGAAGACCGGGTCCAACCTTTTTTATCTATAGAGATAGGGGTCCGGTTGGCTCAGACGTATATGAGGGTCCATCAGGCACATGACATTTAACATGCCAGATGTGAATCCAGTGTGGACAGCCCAGAACCTGCACAGCTGTGAGAGTAGAGAGAGTTACTGAGTAGGGTCTCTCCCACTTAGCAGAGAGCTTGGTGGAACCAGGTGCCCATGGCAGGTAATTTCTTGAAATGTACACTAGGTCCCCAGCCTTGATGGAAGGCCCGGAGAGCAGTGTGGAGGGCTTAGGTTAATATTGGTCCACATACTTCCAGAGAAAAGTGCGCAGGTGTTGAGGGAGAGAGGACAGCATTGGGGGAGGGGAGGCAAAGGGGAGTCCGAGGTCTAAAACAGGGGAGGCAAAGGTGGGTGGCCATACATAACTTCAAAAGGACTTAATGTTAGGGGTTTCTTCGGCAAGACCCTTAAGTGGAAAAGAGCTAAAGGTAAAAGCTTTACTCAATCTAGATGCAGTTCAAGGGACAGCAAGGGAGTGGTTGGCCCATTCCACTTTTCCCAAGGACTGGGGACAATAGGGAATATGGAAAGACCAGGAGATATTTAGAGACTTAGCCAGTAGCTGGGTCACGGAGGAGACAAATTCCAGTCCATTGTCCATTGACAATGGACAATGACAATTGTCATTGAATTGACAATTGTCCATTAAAGAGGCCTTTAAAAGGTCAGTAATATAGGACCCATTTATTACTGAGGTTCCCTTCGTTGTTAGTAGGATGGAAGCAGGCAGGCCAAAACGGGGAATTGTTTCCTGTAAGAGATGCTGAGACACAAAGGAGGCTTTCTTGGTGGTGGTGGGAAATGCCTCTATCCATCCCATAAAGGTGTCCACCAGCACCAGCAAGTATCTGTCCCTGCGGACAGTTGGCATATGAGTGAAATCAATTTGCCAATCTACTCCTGGGAGGTTTCCTCAAGCCTGATCAGTTGGGAAGGGAGGTGGCCACACATTGGTATTTGGATTTGCCCTTTGGCATACTTCACAGGTTTGTGACAGCTGTGTGAGGAATTGTGTGTCAGCTGGGGTTAGGGGAAGTCTCTGTTTTAGGAACTCCCTTAAGGCCCCTATCTTGGGGTGGAAAAGATGGTGAGGGTATTTAAGGATGTCCTGCCTAGAGGGAGGAGCAGGATCCTCTATTATTGGCAATGTTACTGCTCATTGTTTTGATGATATAGCAGCTTGCATGGCAGTTTCATCAGCCAGGTTGTTTCCCTTGGTTATTACTGAGCCATCTGACCTGTGGCTCCTGCAATGAACTATGCCACTGGGTGAGGGAAGGAAAGAGGCCTTTAAAAGGTCAGTAATATAGGACCCATTTATTACTGAGGTTCCCTTCGTTGTTAGTAGGCCTTGTTCCTTCCAAATAGCTGCATGAGAAAGGACGATATGGAAAGCATACTTAGAGTCTGTGTATACAGTCAGGGAATGTCCTGAGGCCTTGTGGAAGGCCCGTGTTAGGGCTACTAATTCGGCCTGTTGATTGGTAGCGTGGAGAGGCAGAGGGCCAGACTCCATGACACCAGAGATTGACACAACAGCAAACCCAGCTACCCGTGAGCCTTCCCAAAGGAAGGAGCTACCATCGTGAACCAAGTGAACTGTGAGTCCTTTAATGGCCCTTCACTAATGTGGTCTGGGTGTGGTAGCAGGTCCTCCAGAGTCTCCACACAGGAGTGTGCTGACAAGGTCTCTGTATCTGGAATGTGTAATAGGGTAGAGGGATTTAATGGAGGGCAGGATTGGAAGGTTAACGTGGGTTCTTCTACCAGCAACACCTGAAGGGAGAGAATACAGGAGGGAGACATAGTTTGCAGCCCCTTATAGATTAGTAACTCAGAGAGGTGATGGTGGGAGAGGATGGTAAGGTTTGCACCAAAGGTTAGGTTTTTTTGACTCCTGTATCAGAATAGAAGAGGCGGCTATTATGCGAAGGCAAGGAGCCCAGCCCCTAGTGGTGGGGTCTAGGCTTTTTGACAAATAAGCAACCGGTGTAAATGAAGGTCCAATCTGTTGACCTAAAACTCCAATGCAAAACCCTGGTTTTCAGTTACATACAGAAGGAACAGGTGTGAAAGATCTGGCAGCCTAGAGCCAGGGCCTGTAATAAGGTCTGTTGAAGTCTCCTGAAGGGAAGAATAAAAGAGGAGGGAGATAAAAGGGGTTCTTCTGGGGGCCCTTTAGCTGCTTCATATAAGGGGCCTGTTAGAAGGGAGTAGTTAGGAAATCCAAGACCTGACATAGCCAGTTAGACCCAGGAAGGAGAGAAGCTCCAACTTAGTGGAGAGGGTAGGGTAGTTAGTAATCAGTTGTTTCCTGGGGATAGTGATGGCCTTGTGTGTGGGAATGAGTTGAACACCCAGATAAGTCACAGACTGTTGAACGACCTATATCTTATTGGATGAGACTGGATATCCCTGGGAGACCAGAAAATTAAGAAGTGTTACCGTATGGTTGTAACACAATTGCTTGGTGGGACTGCGGAGGAGAATATCATCCACATATTGGATAAGGGTGGATGGTTCTAAATTTAGGTCTCTTTAGACCCTTGCTAACGTTTGGCCACGCAGATGGGGACTATCCCAGAACCCCTGAGGCAGCACAGTCCAGGTGAGCTGAGTCAAGGTTTGGGTGACTCGGTCAGTCCACGGTCCTGGGAGGAGGAGGCTAAAGGGATAGTAATAAAGGCATCTTTTAAATCCAATACTGAATAAAAGGCAACCATCACTGGAATTGCGGAAAGCAGCATATAGGGGCTGGGCACAACATGGTGTAGGGGGATAACAGCAGCATTTATGAGACAAAGGTCCTGTTCCAGGCAGAATGAAGCATTAGTTTTGGCTACTGCTAAGATGGGGGTATTATAGGGAGAGTTAGTGGGGTGTAACAGCCCTTTTCTTAGTAAGTCTTTTATAATTGGTTGCAGTCCAGAAGACTGTGGCAAGGGAAGGGGTAATGGGGTTGTGAAGAGAGCATTGGGCATCCCTCAAAGAGATAGGAATAGGAGGGTGGTGTTTAGCAATAGAGGGGTTGAGGGTATCCCACACCTTGGGGTCTACCTCAGAGGGTAGAAAAGGGAAATATGAGGGGTCGCTAGGTGAGTCTATTAAAGCCATCAAAAAGGAGATGCGATTGTGGGGGAGGCCGAATAAATATCACGTTGTGCCAATTGGGAAGGGCATAGGGTAATAGAGGCTCCAAATTTGGCCAAAAGATCTCTGCCTAGCAGTGGAACTGGGCAGTGGGGAATAACAAGGAAAGAGTGATAGAAAGTCACTCCTGAAAAAAGACAAATGACCGGGGAAGGAAGGGGTGGGGATGGGAGGGTTGGGGGTTTGTAAGATTTTCCCTCCACTCTGACTATGGAGGTATTGGCTAGGTAGGTCTGGCCATGGAACTCAGTGAACACCAAATACATAGCACCTGTGTCCACCAAAAGCAAGGTCATCCTACCTGCAACCATGATTATCACACTGGGCTCCTGCTTGGTGATGGGAGTGGTCAGGGCAAGGAGTCCAGGGCCGCCTCAGTCTTCTCTGGCTGCCAGTCCCGGAGTGCCAGGAGGGGGCAATGGGGACTTAGTGAATGGCTGCTGTTCCCCAAGAGGACAATGGACGGTGCACAGCCCAATGCCCTGAAACTTTGCACCTGGGGCATGGTCGGATTGGCTCACATGGCTGTGGGCAGGCTGGGCCCCTATGGACTGGCTGGCCACTCAGTAGCAGAGCTTCTTCAGGGGGGCAGGTTTCTATCCAGTGCCCCTTTCAATCACAGACATAGCAGGGCTCAGGTGGAAGGGGCTGGTAGATTTGGACTAACATCTGGTACTTGAGCTGTTTGGCCTTTTCCTCCCTGCTGTGATACACCTTAAAGGCTGCCTCCATAGCCTCACTAGTGGGTGTTAGGGGCCCCCTGTCTAGTTTGTTGTTGTTGTTTTTTTTTAATTTATCCCGGATGTCTGGAGCAGATTGATTAATAAAGTGAGTCATTAAACAGTGTTGTCTGTCCACAGACTCAGGGTCTAGGTTAGTATATTGAAGTAGGGTCGGACTCAGTCTGGCCCAAAAGGCAGATGGGTTTTCGTTTTTGTCTTGTATGACCGTGGCCATTTTGCCATAGTTGATGGCTTTGTGGCCCGCCTGTTTGAGATCCTCCATTATACCAGCAATAACTTGGTTTTGCCTTTGGCGACCACTCTGGGAATTATAATCCCAGTGAGACTCCTGGTCACGCACTGCCTCTGTCCCAATTGGATGATCGGGGGTGGTCCTGTGGATCTCATTTGCATAGCGGCAGGCCTTTTCCCAAACATCCTGCTGTTCCCCTGGTAAAAGAGTATTACTCAATATTACATATACATCACATCAGGTTACCTTATAAGATAGGAATACATGCTGCAGCTCCTTGATGTAAACAGTGGAATTGGTGGAGAAAGATCCGAGGCATGTCTCAACCTGTGCTAGATCATTTAACGAGAACGGCATGTGCACTGTGACTATATCATCAGCCCCTGCCACCTAATGGGAGAACGTGGGCTGAGGTAGAACTCTGATCTGTAGCAGGCTCTCGGGTCTGGCTAAGCATGGTACTCAATGTTTCTGTAAGGTGTGCAACAACCTCCAGGGCATCTTTCAGCTGAGACGGCTGGTTTGCAGTGGCCAGGCAGGCCAGGTGCACTTTTGTCCTGTGGGGAGGAAGGGATGCTGACGGAAGAGTGCCTTAGCCTTGGTTGGTGCGGGAGTGGAGGGTGTAGGAATGGGGGGGGGGGCCTGGGGGCTGCTGGACCAATGGCAGGGGAGAGGGCTGCCACCTCTGACAGAAGTCCCACCTCCTCCAGAAGTCCCAACCCTTTGGCTGAAGTCCCACCTCCTTTTGTGGAAGTCCCACCTCCTCTGGCGCAATGGGAGGGGCGGTTGTCCCACGTGTTCAAAATGGCAGCAGCTCATCTGCTGGATCTGGAATAGAAGCTGGGTTATAAGCCAGTGGCCTTGTGGCTGAAAGAGTTGGGCAGGAGAAGGTAAGGAGTCAGGAGGAAGTTTACTTTGGAGGAAGGAGAGAAAAAAAAAGAGAAGGTTTCTTGGTAGCTAGCTTCCTTTAACTTGCCCGACCACTTGCAGAAGTTGGATAGATTTTTATGTCAGGAACCAGTGTCCCATGAATGGGCCATGTGGACTGATTGTACAGTGGATATATGGGACAGATCTCAGTACAGAAATGTCTGAGCTCCTGTGAATCAATGTCAGATTCAATATGAAGAGGTAAAGTAACTCCATTTTAAGATTAACCCCACCAACCTGTAGCTGTGCTGCCCTCAGAATAACCCTGAAAAGAGGAACAGTTCTCAAAAAAAACAAAAAACTTCAGGTTGCCACCAACCCTGCCCACCCTTAAGGAACAGAACAGTTGCCTAAGTGTTCCATCGGAAAAAGGGAAGTGCGGTCAGGGTGGACTTAAACCCCCTGAACTTGTGAACTTGCTTGTGTGGGAACCCCTAAACTTGTTTGTTTGATACTATAAAAGCTGTGCTAATTTTGTGCTCGGGGCCTCTTAGCGTCACCAGTTACCGAGTATGTGGAGGACCAAGCTTGAGCTTGCAATAAACAACTCTTTGTTTGCATTGATCATGGTCTCCAGTGGACTGTGAGGGGGCATCCGAAAACTGGGCACTTCAGGTTAAGCATTTCTAGATTATTTAGGAGACAATCCAAGGGGGAGTCCTGAGGAATGTCAGGAATATTAGAGTGTGCCCTGCCCATGGCAAGTGATCTGAAACCAAAAGCTGCTGCGAAGCATCCTACACAATGCAATTTGGCTCAAAAAGTGGCTCAAACAACTGGTGGGAAGTGTCACGTTTCTCCACAGTGTCCCTCAGCCACGGAGGCCCTCAGAAATGTGGCTTAGATACTTGGCCAAGTTTTTTGGAGGTGGGGGCCCTGAAGCTCCCTGAGAGAGGAACAGAGCCTGCACAGTGAAATCTAAGCCTCTAGACTTCACTTACCTGGGGGGTAGGACTTGATCAGCCGCTGGTGGACATGTAGGAGGTGGCATTTGGTCAATAGGAAACCAGCTCAGCAGTCTTTTGGGTCTGCCTAAGAATCATGGGTTAGGTCCTGGGCACTCCCAGTTGTTGGGGGGAACAAATCCACCGGGGAGCCTATCCCTGTACGGGCCACCAAATGAAGGAGAAATGTTTTGCAGCCTCCCCTGAGAGGCCCTCTCCTCTTTTACAGCCTCCCCTGCGAGGTGCCCACACTTTTGTGGCCTCCCCTACTAGGTACCCCCTTTGTGGCCAAGGCCCTCCTCTCTTTTCTGGCCTCCTGTGCGAGGCACCCACTCCCCTGTGGGACCCCTCCTCTGCCTTTGTAGTGAGGGTGGAACCTGAAGCTCCAGTTGTGCCAGAAGCCATACACCCTCACTGTCAAAAGCTTCAGCTCTCTCTAGCATTGACCATATGGCTGGTGTGCCATCTTGGCGTTGTGGGAGCTCAGCTGCTATTTCGTGCCAACTCAATTTCCTACCGACTCAACTTTATTCTGGGACCAACCCCCCCTTCTCTCCCCCCCTCCCCCAGTCTGACCAGTGGTGCCATTATATTATGCCACATGTCAGTTAGTGTCTTGTCTCCTGTTTAAAGGTTTCTTGTTAACAAAGTTTTCTGTTTTAAATTGACCACATGGTTCCATCATAATTAGGCAAAGTAATTTAAAAAACTTTAAATGGCCAATTTTAAAATCTAAGCACGCTCTATAATCTGTGCACAAACATGTCTGTCTGTCTGTCGATTTGTCTATATGTAAACAATTATGGTTTCAAGGTTACCAAGTACTCTGCTTACTAAAAATCTTTGTCAATGGAAGTTATGATTTAATCTAAATTGCTTTAAAACTTTGTGGCCTGACTATAAGCCAAAGAAACTAAGGCTAAGGTTTTAATACTTTTTCTTCCCTGTGTGCCGATCGACTCCCTTTAAGATCAAGGGACCAAAGTGACTATGCCCAGGCACAGCTGCCTAAACCAGTGGCACCAGCCTGCAAAAGCCAGTGTGAACCAGGTTTTTAACCAATATACGTAGAAATTTGTGCAGGTAACCAGCGGGAGGTGTGACAGATGCCGCAGCCTTGCCTAGACTCCAGCCTTGCTCCATCACACATGACCAAAAGCCTGCTAATTTGGGGTAAAACACAAGTCACCTTAGATATTTGTTTTTGTAAATGTTAATCCCCACAAGTTAAGACTGTAGGGGGTGTAAGACCAAATGATAAATCTTCAGCCTAGAGGTAAAAGGTATAGCCCAGTGTTTCAATGAAGCATTTAAATGCAGATAAAGGTAACTTTAGAAAAAGGGATTAAAAATTGTGAAAATTTGGGAAGTTGTGGGGAGTGGATGGCCTCCCAGACAAAAAAGTTTAAAGATAAAATTGTCCTAAAGGTTTATTTCAAGGTAAAAAAGATAAATTAGGATTAATGGAGACCTGAGATTGTATCCATTTTGAGATTTACCTAAATTAGGTTCCTCAGCCAGCCATAAAAATACTTCTATAAACAGAATGCTAAACAGGCTACCCTACTGTAGCCCAAGATATAAGCCACTTTAAACAGGCTGCAGAGAGGCAATGGGCAGTACTTAGAGTGCCAATCAGTGCCAGTTTAGAAAACAGAGTTTTATTAAAAAAAAAACTCTGACAAGTAATTGCTAGTCAATTATTAACAAGTTATATGTAACCTCTATCTCATTGATCTCCTTGTTGCTTTAATTGGAAATAAAAGGGCTTTTGTAACAAAGACTCCTTTTGCCACAGTTCAAAGCCATCCCAGGCACAAATAATCCCTCTAAAACTCCATCTCTCAGCTAATCAGCACAGAGCCAGACTGGAGACATGGCTCGAGAATCACCTCTAAGTATCCAGCCAAAGACTGAACTTGGCATTATGACTCTTAAGTGGTAGTGGTAGAGCACTAGCCTCAAGCAAAAGTGCTCAGGGACAGTGCCCAGGCCTTGAGTCCAAACCTGGTAAATGCTAATTAGGACAAGCTATCCCAGCAATGGACGCTGAGACATCCTCAGGACAAAGTCAGTCCTGACAATGGAAAACCATGGGGAGGAATAAGAGGAGATGGCATCTTAAATGGAGTTACTTTACACTTGCCCTTTCAAAATTAATCAGAGCCAGATCAAGAGAAATAGTTGCTTCCCCACCTAATGTCCATACCTGTCTACCTTCTAACTGGACAGAAAGTTAACAGTCTTGCCTTTGTTACCTGCTATTTGTATTTATAGCAGCCTCTGACTGGTACTCCCAACCAGTCCATTGTGCTCTCCCCTACTCAGTTACCCAAAAGACCCTAGACACCCCTTCCTGCTTTTCTTGCCCCAAGTTGAGTTATTCCTCCTTCCCTATAAAGGGCTGCAATTGGGCTTCCAAATGGAACTTTTCTGGCCCATGGCCAATGAGTGTTCTCCTATGTCACTCGTGTTGGCTGACCTTATCACCTTGTCAGCTTTTTTCCTGATCTTTCTAAAAGTCTCTTTCAACAGAATAACATCCCCTGACCAGGATATCACTTGGGAATGAGTCAAAGCAATCCTGTTACTACAGGCAACCAGAGACATCACTTACACTGCCCTGCCTAGTCCAGTACAGACCCGGACCCTAAAATCCCCAGCTCCAGAGATTCCTTGATGCTCCCAGACCAGCAGGAAGTAGCCAAAAGAGCCCATCCTTCCATGGCATATTCCTCTCTGGGGAACTAACAACAATTCTTTGCCTTTTATTAATTGTCTTGCATTTTAGACAATTATTGCCATGGAAAAAGGAGAACCTTTACCAACCACTGTCAAGCAGATGCTTCTTGGATGGTACCCGGCCAAGCAATGAAACAGGGACCCCTGACTACTTCACCCCATTACAGTAGGAAGTAGCTCCAGAAGAAACAACCTCTACCCATACGCCCTATCCTGGTACCTCCTATTTTTATTAAATAACAGAGCAGGGAATGTAAGCATTATGCCCACCTTTGGTCCTCAGCTCCTCCCTGACCTGGAGTTCCTGCCATACAGTTGGCCCCTCCCTCTGTCTCTGCCCAGACCCACCTGAACCCCAATCTACCTCACTTCCTATCCCCCAGATGTATGAAAATATCAAAATGAAACCTTTTTGTACAATTAGTATAAACAAAAAAGAGGGAGGAAAGCATAAAGAGAAAAAAAAAGTCAGGTTTGGTAGTTCAAGGCTGTATTCTCCCTGCTACCGAGGAGGCAGAGCTTGAGAGAAGAGTACCCAAGCAAAAAATTAGCAAGACTCAATCTCAGGCAATGTCATGACTGGTGGTGTGCCTGTGACCTAAGCTATCCTGGAAAGAGTAGGCATGGGCAAGAAAGGTTGAGGCCAGTCCCAAACAAAAGCATGACACTACCTTAAAAATAACTAAGCCATTAAAGTGGCTCAGGCAGTACAAAGTCCATAAGCTCAAACCATAGTCCTGCTCAAGACTCCACATAGAGCTCCCCTATGACGCAGCAATCCCACTTTTGGGCATTTACTCAAATGTTCACAAAAAGACCACACTAAAGCTACCAGCACGGCTATGTTTACTGCAGCATTATTTACAATAGCTAAGATATGGAACCAACCCAGATGCCCCTTAGTGGATGAATGGATCAAGAAAATGTGGTATATATACACAATGGAATTCTATGCCTCCATCAGAAAGAATGGCATTGCCCCATTTGTTAGGAAATGGAAAGACTTGGAAAAAATTATATTAAGTGAAGTAAGCCAGGCCCAAAGAAACATAGGTCCCATGGTTTCCCTTATTTGCAATAACTAGTATATGTCTGAGTCAAGCAGAAAAGATCAGATAAGTTGATGTTAGGGAAATGAACCCTAAGATATGTATTCAAATGTTTTTTTTCTTTCATGCAATTGTTTCTAACACATTTATAAGATGATTTCTTTGTTGCTTTGTATGCCCCTCCCCCACGATATAACCCCTGTTTTCACTGTATTTGATGTCAGTATAATTTGTGGAGGGGAAGGGAAAAAACAAATCGATTAAATAGGGATACAGGTGGACCCATTGCAACAATGAGTTGTACAAGTCGTTATGTCGAAAATGGACTTTACAACTTTGGTGGGGGGAGAGGATTGGGAGGGATGAGGAGGAGGGGGAAGGATGGGAAGGGGAAACAAAGGAGGAGGTTAGAATGCTTGATAAATGTACTCATTATCTTGCCCATATTATTGTAACCCCTCTGTATAGTATTATCACAATAAAAAAAGAAATGTACTCATTATCTTGTCCATGTAATTGTAACCCCTCTGTAGAGTATTTTCACAATAAAAAAAAATAAAGAGATATTTTGCTTCAGGACAACAGGAATTGTTACCTTGAAAGCATGTCAGGAATTAGCTAGACTCCACCCATGGAAGGCCCTAGAGTGTAAAAACCTCAACTCATTTAAAAGATTTGTCTTGAGAAGAAAGCCCTGAGGCACGTGGGTTCCACAGAGCCACCCAGAAGTTGTTTTGCCAGGATTTTCCCACCATATTCAGCCACTCACTCAGAGACTTCTTAGCCATTGTCCATTCAGGCCTATCTACTTCTCCAGCCAGTAGCAGATCTTGACACTATTCATGTGATACTGGTTTTGTAGGCATACAGAATGCCAAATGCTATGGGATCATGGAGGCTTTCATTCTTTTGAAAGGAAGGCAAAGGAAGCCATGCAGAATGTGGTATTGTCAGAACCCCTGAAGGCAGCCCCCAAAAGCAATAAAGGATGTTATTATAGAGAAGACGCAAGAGCAGCAATGGACATCTTAGGAAGTTAGAGATGTGGGAATCTGAAACATGTGCCAAAGAAAGCTTCAGTTATGGCAGCCTGCCCAAGAGAGGAGCCATGTGGGCTATAGTCAATTGGGCCATATTGGCAGCAACACCCAAACTCTTTGAAGTTCACATGGTACCAATCTGGGATCTATATGCCAGACATGGAATTATAGAATTTAATGTTTATCTTTGAAATAAGGATACTGGGTCCAACTGGTGTCATCTTGGCAATGGGGTAGATGATAAAGAATTGGGTTTAACTGGTGCCATCTTGTCTTCTTGATGGATACAGGTGGAATCTCACCCCTGGGTGATGGGCATGCCTGAATTCCTAGAGGTAGGGATGGGGACTTGGACAATAGGTTACTAGACTTGCCATACCATGAACTTGGGAAACTCTCAAGCTCCCTGTGACCTTGCCCCCTGACCTTGACCCTGTCTAGGTCCTGACCAGCTTAGGCACCATTTTGCACCTTGCCTTGTGTCTCCTGACTTGTTAGTCCTTCGTCCTCCCCGCGAAAGACGGACGGGGTCTCAGCAAAGTAAGTGCCCTGCTCCCATGTTCCCCAGCCTCCCTTAGCCCTGGAGACAATCAGATGCAATGGGGAGTCAAGTCAAGCAAGAACTCGTTTATTACCTCACAGCAAGCACTTTTTAAAGCAATAGACCTTGTGACCATGGGAGGGGAGGAAAAGGAACCAACCAATCACTGTAAAGGTCACCCTATCATACACCTAAGCTTTCTATACTTTCCCTGCTGTCCAGGAGCTGTTCACGCACTGACGTATCCAATCAGATTGTAACAAAAACAACTCAGGCTCTGCCCACTCAACTCCCTCTCAGCACCATCTTTGCTGCGCATGTGCCCTACACTGACTCTCCTCAGGTCACCATGGCATCCCTCTTCAACTCTGCATTAGAATTGATCCTGTTTGTTTAGATAGTTTTTCTGTTCTTTTTTTTTGCCTTATTGCCCTCATGGCTCAGTTTTCTAACAGCGTTAAGTGTACTCAAGAATGCAAGTTTTCTGATCCTGTTTGTTTAGATAGTTTTTCTGTTCTTTTTTTTGCCTTATTGCCCTCATGGCTCAGTTTTCTAACAGCGTTAAGTGTACTCAGGAATGCAAGTTTTCTGAGGACATGTGCCCACCAGCAGTTGCTGTTTTCTAATAAAGACTCCCAATTTGACCTCTCAAAATGTGGCTTCTCTATATCTCACAATTGAATTCTCATAGAACACCTTCATTCTTGTTTTGTTCTTCTCTTTCCTTTTTATGTTTCTATTCCTCCTTTTTAAAAAAATGTGCGGTACCATTGTAACTTGGATATGTGTAACATTTTTTCTTTTTATAGAAATTAACATCAAGAATTTCCTTTCCGTCTCAGAGAAGTCTTTGGACTTGGACTTTTAGCAATACTGAAGCTGTTAAGACTTTGACCACTCTTGGAGATGGACTGGATGCATTTTGAGATGGACATAAGCCTTTGGGACCAATGAAGGAATATTATAATTTGGATATGTAATGTTGTTTAAAGGCTTGTGTTGAAGACTTGGTCTTGAGCTGGGGGCACTACTGGGAGGTAATATGTTACAGAAAAAAATAGACCAAGTGAAACATTTGGAGAAGTAGGAGTAACTTGGGTTTATTTCAAAGGATTTTTTTCTCCAGTTTGAGAAAGTGCTTTTAAAACTTACAGGGTTTTAATACATGTGTTTAGGTTGAGGAGAGGGATGGAGACAGAGAAGTCATGCAGACTGTGGTTTGGATATGGCCACAAGGGTTAGAAAACCAGTGATTTATAATCATAGCAGCTTCCTGTAATTATCTGTGTTTTATGTTAACCAAGTTCCTTGACAATAGAATTATAGGAGTTAAACCACAGTTATAAGAAGTAGGTCACTTTTGAAGTCTATAATGGGATCTTTCTTCTCCTCCTCCTCCTCTTCCTCCTTCTCCTCCTCCTCTTGCTCCTCTTCTTCTTCTTCTTCTTCTTCTTCTTCTTCTTCTTCTTCTTCTTCTTCTTCTTCTTCTTCTTCTTCTTCTTCTTCTTCTTCCTCCTCCTCCTCCTCCTCCTCCTCCTCCTCCTCCTCCTCCTCCTCCTCCTCCTCCTCCTCCTCCTCCTCCTCCTCCTCCTTCTCCTCCTCCTCCTTCTCTTCCTCCTTCTCCCTTTTCCCCTCCTTCTCCTTTTTTTCTCCTTTTCTTCCCCCCTCCTTCTCCTTCTCCTTCTCCTCCTCCACTTCCTCTTCTACCTCACTCCTCCTCTCTCTCCTTCATGGCTGCCATAAGGAAACAATTTTGCTCTGCTATATGCTCCTGCCACCAAGTTGTGCCTCAGTAAAGATCTAAAAGCAAGGGAGCCAAGCTGGCTGTACCATGAAACCTCAGAAGCTGTAGCTTGGGCAAAACAAAGGAGGAGGCAACAATGCTCAATAGGAATGTACCTTGCTCATGTAACTGTAACCCCTCTGTACAGCATTTTTACAATAAAAAATGTACAAAAAATCATTCATCTTTTCAGTTGCTTTTCACAGGTACTTTCTCATAGTAACAGAAAGCTGACTAATACAGTGAGGATTAAAAATGAATTTTCTCTTCTCTCCTAACTCTCCTCAAATGCAGTACATATGACTTTTTAGAGAATTTGGGTTTAGAAATAAGTTGCAGTTGATAACAGCTAATTCAGTACTACACTTTCACATTGACCTTGTTTCCTGCATTACTCTCTTGGTCCCTAACTTGTTTCCTAAGATACCACTCACTAATAAACTAGCAGCATATAAACTCTTTGCCCTATATAAAGAAAACCTATAGGTTTTCTTTGTGTGGGGTAAAGGGTATAAGAAAAGAAAAAAGGGCCTGGGAAGGTAGCTCAGTGGTAGAGCACTTGCCTTGCATGCATGAAGCCCTGGGTTCGATTCCTCAGCACCACATAAGCAAAAAGAAAAGAGCTGGAAATGGTCCTGTGGCTCAAGTGGTAGAGCGCTAGCCTTGAGCTGAAGAGCTGAGGCACAGCGCCCAGGCCCAGAGTTCAGGCCCCACGACCGGACCCCCACCCCCCAAAAAAAAGAACCGAAAGGAGAACCCAGTAGTCCAACAGGCCTTATTTAGACCAGGAAAGGGCCTAAATAACTAAACCTGGGAAGGGCAACCAAGTCTCCTTCAGGCCAGTGGAAGGGTAAATGATATAGGGGCCTTACAACTAGGGTCACTATTAAGCAGATAAAATAAAATCAGGTGGGACAGGTGGAAGCTGGCTGAGATGGAGGTGGGCTGAGATGGAGGTGGAGTAGGAAAGAAATCTTGAATAGACGGCTTAAGGTTTCAACAGCATTCCTGGGGTGTCAGTGCCAGACATGGCCTGGTTTCAGGCTGTCTTCCAAGACCACTGGGTGGGATTGTTGAAGGGTAAGTGGAGGGGAAATAATTCAGGATGATCAGCAACAAGGACAGTTCTAATATATGGCTGTCAGGAGGGAAGGTGAGTGCTTTCAATTTCAGTTATTTTCCATCAAGGGGAATCCAGGTTAATAAAAGAACTTATATACATACAGGTATGTATCTATAAAATTACCATCATGATAAACCCAAACTTATTTTAAATGGTTTCTTTCAGGATGAAGCATCAAGAATTAATTGAGTGTAGAAAGAGTAAAACTTCTTTGGGTAATGTTCCATAAAAATTCTGAACCATGTAACTTATTACTGGTGAGAATTAAAATATTATGCTGGCTTGTGGCTGGTGATTCGCATCTGTAATCCTAGCTACTCAGGAGGCTGAGAGCTGATGATTGTGAGTCAAAGCCAGCCTAGACAGAAAGGTCTGCAAGACATTCATCTCCAAAATCCAAAAGTGGAGCTGTGGCTCAAATGTCAGTGGACCGACCTTGAGTGAGAAAGCCAAGTGAGAGTGAGACCCTGAGTTCAAGCCCTAGTATCAGCACAAAAAATTATGTTAAACAAAATACAAAACACATACACACAAATTGTATAGTTCCATGCAAACTAAATATTCAAAACATGTAAATTCAAAGGGATGGGAAGCAAGGTAGAAAATAACTAGAATAAGAGAAGATAATGACGTCATTGTTCACTTAAAAGCGTTTAAACTGATTAGTTTGATTATAAATAGAGATAGACACACATTATGGCTATATGTATCATATATACATATATTTACATGTTACCATAATTAAGAAATGAGGGAAAATATTCATTTTTAAAGAACTATATAGACTGAGGGTATAGTTCAAGTTGTAAAATATTTGTCTAGCATGTATGATATCCTGGATTCAGTCCCTACCACTGAGAAACATTATTTTTAATTTAAATTTTTAAAAAACTTGAATAGCTGATTAAAACCTATGAAAATATATTTCCTCACTAATAATTAAGAAAATACAAAACTAAAAAAAAATATTTAAAGGAAATGAAAGTGAAATAAAGACAATTCAAGACAAAATTATCACTGGCAGACTAATTGAAGGTAATTCTAATGAATTGTTTCAGCTAGAAATCAAATTAGCTTAGTAGAGAAGACAATTATGAGACAGCAATAAATCTAATTTGCACAGAGGACACTAAGTACCAGACATTTCACAAACTCTATAAGATAATAATTCTCATTTTGCTGTTAAGGAAAATGAAACACAGCCAGAAAACTTGCCTGTTTACACACTTGGTAAGTGTCAGAGCCAAGACATAAACTCACATATTGGGAATTTAAAATCTGTGTTCCTAAACACTTACAAGGCTGAAGTGAAACAACTAACAACAACAAAAAAAAAAGTGTTAGGCCAATAACAGATGCTGGCAGGGATGTGGCCAAAAGGGAACTCTACTACACTGTTGGTGGGAATGTAAACTCATTCTACCACTCTAGAAAGCAGTATGGAGGTTTCTCAAAAGACTAAACATACAGCTTTCTTATGACCCAGCAATTCCACTCCTGGGCATTTATCCAATTGACCACAATCTAGGCCATGCTAAAGCCACCAGCACAACCATGTTCATTGCAGCATTGTTTACCCAGATGCTCCTCAGTGGACTAATTGGTCAATAAAATGTCTCTCTCCCCTCTCTCTCTCTCTCTCTCTCTCTCTCTCTCTCTCTCTCTCACACACACACACACACACACACACACACACACACACACACAATGGAATTTTATGATTCCATCAGAAATAATGACATTGTTCTTTTCATAAGTAAATGGAAAGACTTGGAAAAAATTATATTTAGAGAAGTAAGCCAGACCCAAAGAAACATTGGTAATAATTAGAAATCTATACATAAACCCAATGGATAATAAAAGGCAAAAAATTACTCGGACATGATATATTAAACAATACTCTAAACATTCACACAGTGAAACCAAAGGAGGATATTCTTAGGAAAGGATCATAAGGGCTCAATAGCTATGTACAAATGATCATATAAAATGCTGTTTATCCAAATGAACTCCAAAGTGGAAATAAGAGGTGCTTTTATTTTAGTTTTTGAATTTTCTTCTACTTTTTTCCCTTTTGTCACTATATTTGATTTCTGTACCTTTTGTGTGTAAGTGTATCTGATTTAGGGAGGGGAAGGGAAAGCACAGAAACAGTGGGAAAAGGGGTGAACTAATTCAGCAGTGATACTCACTAGACACTATGTTGGAAATAAACTATACCACTTGGGGGCAGGAGGTCAGGTGACATTGTTCAAAAGAAATGTACTCAATACCTGACTTATATAACTATAACCCCTCTGTATATCACCTCTACAAAAAAAGTTAGGCATAGCAGGGCACACCTCTAATCCCAGATTTGGAAGGCAAAGAGAATGTAAGTAGACTGATAAGCTGAAGCAAGCAGCAATCAAATAACAAAACAATAATGTTACACAGGGTTTGAAAATGTGTAGTTACAGAGAGCCTTTGTGTAGGAAATGAGATAACCAGAATAAACTATCTTAAGATTATGCTAAGGTTTGGGCCAGGACTGTAGAGCAAACAAATATGAATTACATAGACTGGAAAAGAAGAAACAGAGTTAATATGTGCAGGTGCTATTAAAAAATACACAGGAAATCAAATACCACTTACAGATAGTTTAAAAAGCACTTAGTATGGTTACTGAATTGGAAAATAAGTACATAGTCAATACACCAGCCAAAAACAATTCAAATTACAATCACACATAAAAAATCAAGTAGCTAGAAGTAAGTCTAACTACTAGTTACTAAGTCTATATGTGGAAATTATGACTTTATAAAGAGATACTGCTGGGTACCAGTTGTTAGAAAAATGGAAAAAGGAAAAGGCTTCGCTGTCTCATCAGGCTAGGACTGTTTATTGAGTAACAATGAGGGGCTACAACCTTCCCATAGGATTGGAGGTGGTGCCAGGAGGTGGGATTAGAGTAGGCTTTAGTGGGATCTGAACAGTGAGACAAAGGTTACTTGAGTTCAGTACAGGGCAGGTGACTGCAGGTGCAGGTAGATTTAATACTTGACTCCCTTATGGTTAGGGAGTAGGGGGGAGTGACCTTACTTCCAAGCTCTCAAGCTTTTTAATGTTCAAACATCCCTACATCTGTCTTCCCTTGACTGTTTGACCTTCTCAGGGTCCAGTTCTTAGCCTTCTCTCCAATCTTTTTTTCCCCATTTTGTCAGTCCTGGGTCTTCACCTCAGGGCCTGGCACTGTCCCTGAACTTCTTTTACTCAAGGCTAGCACTGTACCACTTAACCACAGTTCTACTTCCAGCTTTTTCTGTTTATGTGGTACTGAGGTATCGAACCCAGGGCTTCATGCATGCTAGGCAAGCACTCTACCACTAAGCCACATTCACAGCTCCTGTCTAATCTCTTAACCCTTTCCTGATCTCACAGCTCCACCTCAGAGTTCAATACAAATTAGGCCCACAATGGAATGTTTACAGCCAGGCTTAGGTCACATTGCCCTGCCTGCATCAAGCACATCTGGGGTTTTGCTTGATGTCTGTATGCCCCTGGGAAAATAGGTAGGGATCAATCCTTCATGTTCTGTTTTTGGATACATAAAAAGATTGGGCCAAGAGGGGAAAAGTTAAGTCCTTCACCTGTGGCTCATGGCTATAATCTTAGCTATTAAGGAAGTTGAGGTCTGAGGGTCATGGTTTGAAGCTAGCCCAGGCAAGAAAGGCCATGAGACTCTTATTTGTAGTTAACCACCCAAAAAATTCAAAAGTAGAGCTGTGGCTCAAGTGGTAGAGCAATAGCCTTGAGCATAAACAGCTCAGGGACAGCATCCAGGCCCTGAGTTCAAGCCCTAGAGCCAACCCAAAAGAAAAGCAATGCCCAAAATCTAAAGCAAAAAATTTCAAGCTCTTAATGCAAATATGCAAATATATCTGAGGACTTAAGGAAGAAACATCTTTTTAAGACACTAAGTAAAACCAAGAATTCTGAGGATTTATCATTCAATAAAGGTAAGGTATAAACTAGGAAGATACATATCACAACATACAAACTGAACAAAAAATTAGTATCAAGGTAGTTGTTGGTGGCTCATGCCTGTAATCCTAGCTACTCAGAAGTCTGAGTATTAAAGTTTCAAACCAGCAGAAGTAGGAAAATCTGTGAGACTCATCTCCAATTAACTACTGAAAACTCCAGAAGTGGAGGTGTAGCTCAAGTGTCAGTCTGAGTACAAGAGATTAGGGAAAGAACTCAAGCCCAGAGTTCAAGCACCAGGACCAAATTAATATCAAGAATATACAAGAATATATAGAAAAAAAAGAATATATAAAGCTGGGGATGTTGGCAGTGGTAGGTCACTTGCCTAGCATGTAGATGTAGAAGGCTGTGGTTCCCATTCTCAGCAGAAAAGAGAGAGGAGGGGCTGAGGAGAGAGAGAGAAGAGAAAGAAAGAGAAAGAGAAAAACTAAAAAACCCTCAATGTTGTAAAGCATAGAAGTCCAATAGATTCAAAACCTATAAATTATAATTGAGAATAATAATCAGGGGAAACACTTTGGAAAATAGTTAAGCATTATATATTATATATTTATTTGGTTGGTTGTTTTTGTTTTGTGGGTTTTTTTGAGAACAAGTCTTTCTATGTAGCTCATGATCAAAGTATCCCAACTTCCTGGGGCCAATGGGACTTAAACCCACTATCAGTGGAGTCACCAGCACTCAGCCAATCTGGCTGGAAGCCTTTTATTAGCCACATGGCGATGGTCTCCAGCTCACAGAGCTTTGGAGAATAGCCCTGTTTGCTTTTCATGGGGGATTTTTTAGGAAGGGGTTGCACATAAGTGATGTTTGCCAAAGCAAACAAACAGGGGTACAGAAGCAAAACATAGCCTTGAGTCACAAGAGCATAGGCAAAACATAATCTTGACTTGGTCAGCATGACCAATACTATCAATGCTATTGACATTATTGATACTGATTACAAAAAGTCAAAACATATCCTTGGATTACAGAAGTCAAAACACAGCCTTGGGTAGTCTATTTTATAGAAATTATTTTTATTATAAGCTCCTGACTAATAGAGCAACTCAGTATAGCTGATGATAAGCCTCAAGGTTGTCAGTGGACTTCAGCAAAGTTTGTGGTAAATTGCAAAGCTGCTAGCTTGGTAAACTTGAGTGTGGGAGAGATGTTCTTTTGCTTGTCTTTTTCCACCAGTATGTTGCTTGAACTCAGGGCCTGGGCACTGTCCATGAGCCTCTCAGTGTTCAAGGCTAGCTTTCTACCACTTAGCAACAGCACCACTTCTTGCTTTTTCTGCTTATGTGATGGGGAGGAATCAAATCCAGAGTGTCATGCATGCTATGCAAGCACTCTACCACTGAGCCACATTCCCAGCCCTGTTCTTTTGCTTTGTAGCAAGGATGGAAAAGGCATAGGCGGACTACTGGCCATTTGACCTGGAGTTTCTCTCTACAGAGGGGTTCTGCCTTTAATATTTGGCCCCATTTTTCATAATCATTTTGTTCTGCTTTCTGATTTCACATGTTGCAATGATCATGTGAAATCACAGGAATGTACCATAATTCCCAGCTATTGAATTTAGATTAATTTTATTCTTAAATCTTTAAGAGCTCCTAGAATTTCTATTCTTAGTCATGTGTATACTCAAGAAAAACTGTTTTATAGTTATATCGGAAACTAAATTGATAGCTAAAAATATCAGTATTGACAGTGTACCCAGAGCAAAAATCGGAAAATATTCTAAATTTAATTCACTAAATGGATAAACTGTGGTGTTTCACCCACATGGAATATTTTACAGCAGTCAAAATTAATGAACAACAATGACAAAAGATTATTATCATTTGTAAGCTTGTTAGGTAAAATCCTAAGTAAAAAAAAAAGTGCCAAAGTAATATAGCAACTATCTTATTACTAGAATATTTTTAAAATTAAATGTGTTTTTATTTTATATTTGCTTTCTATACTTAACTCAGGTGCTTTTTATTTACCTCTTATATTTACTACTCAAAGTTCAAGTTGAAATTTTCTTTTTGTTTTTTTTTAATTTTTTAAAAAAATTTTGCGAGTCCTGGGTCTTGAACTCTGGACTTAGGCACTATCCTTGAGCTCCTATTTGCTCAAGGCTAGCACTCTACAATTTGAGCCACAGTGCCACTTCTGTACTTTTCTGTGATTAATTGGAGATAAGAGTCTCATGGACTTTTCTGCCTGGGCTGGCTTCCAACCATAATCCTTAGATCTCAGCCTCCTGAGTAGCTAGGATTTACAGGCATGAGCCACTGGCATGCAGCTGAAAATTTCTTTTAAAAATTATTGTTATTATACAGGTGATATACATAGGAGTGACAGGTACATAAGTCAGGTAAAGAAGAGTACATACATTTCGTTTTGGACAATGTCACCCCTTTCCTCATTCTCTCCCAGTTTTTCCCTCCAAACCACACCTACAAGTTGTATAGTTCATTTTCAACATAGTGTACAGTGAGTATCATTGTTGCATTTGTTCACCCTTGGTCCCTCCACTTCTGTGCCTCCCCCTTAAACTCCCAAAGAGTGTAAATGAACAAACAGGACAAAAAGAAAAGTAACAAAGAAAAAAATCTCTTGTTTCTATTTCCTGGAGTTCATTTCCATACATTTATTGTGTATGATCACATATGCATAGGCATTGTGCCTTTGTGTTCCACTCCTAAAAGTATCCTCCTTAGTCTCACTGTGTATCAATGCCTTGAGTCCTGTATAATTTATAATATCCCAGTGTATTTTAGATCTAGCTTCTGCATATGAGAAAACATGTACCATTTGTCTCTTCTGAGCTTTGCTTACCTCACTTAACATGATTTGTTCTAGGCTCATCCATTTCCCTACAAATGACTTATTATTCTTTCTAATTGCTGTGCAAGTGTATAAGTGTATCTGGGCTATTGTTGGGCTATTGTGAATAGGGCAGCAATGAATATGGATGTGAAAGTGTCTTTATGGTATTCTGGCTTGTGATGTTCTAGATAGATGCCCAAGAGTAGTATGGCTGGGTCATAGGGAAGATGTATGTTTAGTTTTTGGAGGAACCTCCAGACTGATGTCCAGAGTAGTGTACTAGTTTACATCCTCTTCAACAGTATAGTAGGGTTCCTTTTTTTCCACATCCCCACCAGCATTTGTTGTTCAAATTCACAATGTTAGTCAATCTAACTAGGATGAGAAGGAATCTAAGAGTTGTTTTCATTTGATTTCCTTTATGACTAGGGATAATGAGCATTTCTTCATGTATTTTGTGCATTTTTTGGTTTGTTTGTTTGTTTTGCCATTTTTACCTCTTCTTCTAAGAAGTCTCCCTATAGCTCCTTTGCCCATTTAGTGATTGGTTTATTACCTTTGGAAGGGGTTAGTTTCTTGAACTCCTTGTATATTTTGGATATTAGGTCTTTGTCAGATGTATTGCTATAAAGATTTTTTCCTAATCTGTTGGCTAGAATATTTTCTTTGTGCCAGTATTGGGCTTGAACTAAGAGCCTAGGTGCTATCCCTTAGCTTTCTTATTCAAGGTTAGTGCTCTACTAGTGCTTGAGCCATACCTCATCTCTGGCTTTTGGGTGGTTAATTGGAGATGAGATTTTCATAGACTTTTCTGCCTCTGCTGACTTCAAATGATGATCCTCAGATCTTAGCCTTTGGAGTAGCTAGGATTACAGGCATAAACCGCCAGCACCTGGCTATTACTATAATACTTTATATAACTAGATGAATAAGCTAGGTATAGTAGTCTGTACCTATAGTCACTGAGACAGGAGGATGTCTTGAGCCTATAAATGCTTAACTAATCTTGGGCAACACAGATACCTTATCTCCTTAAATAAACAAAACTACATAAATACAAGAAGAGCTTAGATAGATGAGTGACCAATGCATAGACTACTAATAAGAATCTAAATAATCCAAGCCTTTAAACTAAGGTCCATATGGGATAGAGTACAAAGCACACAGAGAGACCAAGGAAGTATTCTTGCCAGAAAGTTGATTTAACCTCAACTAAGCCTTTAGGCCCACACCTCAGAAGACTTCCTGCCTAATCCTGCCACTTGAAAATCAAAGTATAATGCTGTAATGTTGAACAAAAACATATCTACATGATTCAGCTTTGATTATAGGAGGCAAAGTGAAAAGACAGGGTAGGAGCAAACATAACAATAGAAGCAGAAGCTGTAATCCTTACTACTTAAGAGACTGAGATCTTAGGATTGCAGTTCAATGCCAGCCCAGGCAGGAAAGGTTGTGAGACTCTTTATCTCCAATTAGCCACCTAAAAAACAGAAGTAGATCTGTGCAAAGTTGTAGAGAGCTAGTCTTGAAAAAAAAAAAAAAGCTCAGGGAAGGGATAAGAATGGACTTAATGGTAGAGTGCTTGAATCCATGCATGAAGCCATGGGTTCAATTCCTCAGTAAAAAGCCAGAAGTGGTGCTGTGGGTCAAGTGGTTGAATACTGGCCTTGAGCAAAAGAACCTCAGGAGCCGGGCGCTGGTGGCTCACGCCTGTAATCCTAGCTACTCAGGAGGCTGAGATCTGAGGAGCGAGGTTCAAAGCCAGCCCGGGCAGGAGAGACCGTGAGAGACTCTTATCTCCAATAAACCACCAGAAAACCGGAAGTGGCGCTGTAGCTCAAGTGGTAGAGCACTCGCCTTGAGCTGAAGAGCTGAGGGACAGCGCTCAGGCCCAGAGTTCAAGCCCCATGACCAACCAAAAAAAAAAAAAAGAGAACTTCAGGAACAGTGCCAAGGCCCTAAGTTGAAGACAATGATGACAAAAAAGGAGAAAAGCAGAAAGTAGAAAAATAAAGACAGGTATTTGCTGTAGGATCCAGACTCAAACCTCAAGATTAATTCTAATTCTGCCTTGCAAGGTCTTCATGACAAAATGAGAAAGCCTGAGTCCCATAAGATGCCTTATACCCAGTGCCAATGAGATGAGAACATGTCATCTTTTTGTAACATAGCAAGAAGCAACAGTACTGTCAAAAGGAATTGGTCATTTCTCCAAGGGCACATTTCTTTCCAGCACAAAAGCACTATTCGTATTTAATCAGAAAATGTGTGAAGAGATAATTTAATCAGTATTTATTCAAGAGTCCAGGTTTTTGAGGACAAACTTCTCTATAAATACTCCCTCTATTAACACAATTACCTGGCTTCACAGAGAAAATAATACCCTCTTTGAGGACTTATTTTCACACAGAGAATGTGTAGTTGTTAAAAAAAAATGTCATTTTTCTACAAAACTACATACCTACCTTACCTGTGAAACTTTTCACTTCAGCCCAGACTAAAGCCAGTGATATTAAATGTTTTAGTTTTGAAAAAGTCAGCGATTCTTCTGCAGAGTGAACAAAGAACATCGGTTCAGATAACTATCAACCAACCTTGTAGAAGTAGAAAACAGGAACATTATAGTTGACTATTTAAATATTATTAACCAGGAAGTGAATTTAAATGCTGTCTTTAGGAGGAAGTTAGGCATATTGTGAACAGTGAACCTTATAAAGCAAGCCATGGATGGATCTGGACAAGGGATCCAACATTGAACTAATTTACTTGCTTAAAAAGACCTCAAAGAGGGCTGGGAAGGTGGCTAGTGGTAGAGCTCTTGCCTTGCATGCATGAGGCCCTGGGTTCGATTCCCCAGCACCACATAAGCAAAAAGAAAAAAAGCCAGAAGTGGTGCTGTGGCTCAAGTGGTAGAGCACTAGCCTTGAGCTGAAGAGCTGAGGGACAGTGCCCAGGCCCAGAGTTCAGGCCCCACGACTGGACCCAAAAAAAAAAAAAAAGATCTCAGAGACTGCTTCTGGGACATTCCACAAAATCTGGAGAAAGCAAAGAGCCTTGCAAATGACAGACATTTAAAAGAGATTCCAAGCCAGACACTGTTGGTTCACACCTGTAATCCTACCTACTCAGGAAGCTGAGATCTGAAGATTATAGTTGGAAGAAAGCCAGGGCAGGAAAGTCAGTGAGAAGCATATCTCCAGTCAACCAGCAAAAAACCAGGAGTGGAAGTGTGGCTTAAGTGAGCAAAAAAGCCCTAAATTCAAGCCCCAGCATTGCTATACAAAAAATGAAAGAAAAGGAAGGAAGGAAGGAAGGAAGGAAGGAAGGAAGGAAGGAAGGAAGGAAGGAAGGAAGGAAGGAAGGAAGGAAGGAAGGGAGGGAGGGAGGGAAAGGAGGGGGGAGGCAGAGAGGGAGGGAGGCAGGGAGGGAGGGAGGGAGGGAGGGGAAAAAGGAAGGAAGGACAGGAAGGGAAGGGAAGAAGAAAGAGAAAAGAAGGAGGGAGGGTAAGACTGAAATGAATTTTAAATTAAAAAAATAAATAAATTCAAAGTTAAATTCTGCACAAGTTAGAAATATAGACCCTGAACAGAAGGGTAGTTTATAGCCTTGATCAAAAAGTCCCCATTCTATTATGTATAAACATCTTCCTAGAATTATCACCTCTCTAGTGGTCAGGGCCAAAAGAATCAACTTTTCTTCCAAATTCAACACCAAGATCTCAAAGAACATGAGCAAGTTTTGCACTTGTTGCCAGATATGACCATCTGAGATATCAATATATTTTACTACACCTTGTTATCCAGTGAAAGCTAGGTCAAAATAAACTCCCAGATGCAACATCACTATTGTATTTCAAGATGCAAAGCATCTGGTCCTGACAGTAGGCAAAGGGATGCAATATATAACTCTAAATATTTCCCAAAAATCAAGGGTAATATATGCCATGTAGGAATTATATAGAATTTAAAATAAGAAAAACTGTCCAATATCAATATTAGAAACAAATCTCATGAAATTATTTTTAAAGAATACTAAAAATAAATGAATAAATAAAAACACAGTATAAAATATACATACAAGGAAAAGTGAGGGTTCTTGAGGTTCAGAGAATCTATCACTTATTTTAAACATATATACACATATACACAAAAAAATTGGATACTAGTTTACTTCTACTAAATTTTATTATCGAATATGACATTCCTAATTATAGAATATCAAGACCATTGAATACTTGATATCAGAAACCAGATATCATTATTGTCTGAATATCCAAAGCTCAATATAGTATATTGTTAATGATTTGAGTGAAGTATTTTATTTAACTGGATAAATAAGATGATTATAAATTTAACAATTAAATTAATGATAGGACACTCAAATTTCTTTAAAGCAACTATATTTTTGTTAGAGTACATACCAAAAATGATATAAAGTATTTGCAAATATTAAACCAAGGGTTAAGCAAATAGAATGGAAAAGAATCTATTTCCATTCCTTATTCCCACCTACTCTTGCCTTATATTGTTTCTATTGAAGGTTTCTAGTTAAACTTTTAATGGATGACATGTGAGAAGAAAGTCTTCTGACAACAGAGCTAATAGACTTGCAGCTCATGGATGCTAACAGTGAAATCATCTACTTCCTGCTTAAAGTGAGTCTCATTTTCAACTTTTCTTTCATCCAGGCCTAGTCAGATGCACCATGTAACAGCTACCATTTCAGTAAAGAATATGTAGCTTAAATATGTAAATAACTTGAAAGTAGGAAAATGATTTTCAAGTCAAAGCAAATTAATAGAACAGCTATAGATCCCAAGCATACTGAGCATGTCAGCGCATGCATGCATGTATGTGTGTGTGTGTGTGTACTCATTCAACACACACAATATCCTCAACAGCTCTGATTTGCTAACATCTAATTTACTTCTGGATTCATGACTAGAGTTACCATAAAGACTTAGTATATTTTTTAAAGGGAACTGGATGTTTTACACAGAATTTGAATTCTGCTGACAGCAATAGACTCAAATTGTACAGACTAGTAAGACTTCTTTCTAGCTCTGTGTATGTATATGTGTGTGCACTTAAGAACTTCAGTTATTCAGAGAGACCTTGTTGTTTTTGGAGCAATACAAAATTATAAAGCTTGTTTTATCATTGTAGAATGACCCTCTTAGCTGTTAACAAGTTCAGTTATGGGCATCAGTTTATGTTGTTTTGGTGTGTGAGGGGATTGGGGGTTTGGTGTGAGGGTGAGGGTGTCAGTACATAAGGTACATAAGGTACAGCTTAATAAAATTGCCTTTCTGTGTTTCATTGTATTATATTATCACACTGTATGGACTGACCTCCTTGTGCCAAATTTAGAAGGCGCTAACACTGAAAGCAAGACAAGGAGTTATGGACATCAAGGTAAAATTCAAGAATAGGTCAGCCTTGACATTACCCACTGAGGAATGAAAGCACTAAGTTCTTTTCAGTTCTGCCTGAGGGAGAATGACTTCACTCAGGACTTCTGTCCCTCTATCACTACACAAAATAAAAGCTTTTCTCTTGACCGTGGCACTCTCTATTCCCTGGAAAAGTATCTCGTCTCTGCTGCATAGAGAACAGCGAGTGAACCAAAATGAACCAACGATCCCTAAGTGGACCAACAGAATATTGCAATCTTACCCCGGCCAGGACCCACAGATGAGAAGCTAAGAACTGCTTTTACACACATGGATCTTCTACACGTGTAGCAACACAGCCACTTGCCTTCCTTGGTCTAAAACTGGCTGTTTCGGAGAAGAGAAGAAGGCAAGCTGGTGCAGGATAGCTGTGCTGCTTCTCCAAGGTCTAATATACAAAGCCACACTTAACAGTATCATCACAATGCAGAGTATAATCCTCCTTTGAAAAATGAATGGTACTATTTTAAGAGTAGAGTAGAAAATCCAGGATGCCAACACTAAAAGTTTACTCAACAATGTGGCAGCCTCACCAGTATGCAAGTAATTTTTCTCTTTAAGAATCTACATCAATATTTTAGTTTACAAACACTACATAAAAATGTTTTTAAAATCATTAAACATCCCAAAGTGATGCATACATTAAGTGGGTTTAATAATAGATTTGACATCTTGAATGAGTCAAGCAATCATTTATACCTATCTGCATGAAACCTGATGAACTCTTGGTATTCTGGGTAATATATAAGAATAAGGGAGCCAAATAGTGATCCTCTCACAATATATAACTATCTAAATGGCATGTACACATATAGATTTACACCAAAATCTTGACAGAATTGCACTCAGTCTGTCAGATGAGCTACACAGCAAACAGGCTTACTCTCCATATCTTACCAACATGAAGAACAGCAAATTTTCTATTTCCATGTGATTATGGACAGGAATTATGCGATATAAATACAGGTTTATAAAGTTGGAGATTTAAAGTAGAAGGCAGCAAGATAAAACGAAAATTCCTGTGCCATTAAAAACAATTTCATGTTGGTCTTATAGTCACTGAGCCCCAGCTGTAGTCCTCAAGTTCATATACTAAGAGGCAGATACACCAAGATATTTCAGTCTGCTTCCAGCTGGCTCATCATCAACTTCCTGCTGTATTCATAAGCCACAAATAGTGCAGCATTGGAAGGAATCGCTCGAACCATGGTTGCCTTCAGTCCAGAATATAAGATTAATATTCCTTCATCTCTCACAATAGTTAAAAAGGTTCTCACTAACCCTGCCTGCTTTCCAGATGCAGAAAGAACTTGAATTCTAGATTTAATACAATCCAATGGGAATATGACCAGCCAGAGGCAGGCTCCAGCCATTCCACCACTTATCATCAAAGGGACTGGGCCTAGTTCGTCCTTTGATCCCCCTGATGCAAAAAACGACCTGCTCAATTCATAACCACCAAAGTAGAAGAAATGACCAGGTATTTCTTGAGTTAGAGTGCTCGAGAGTCCGTGGTAGAACCCCAAGAAGCCCTCCTTCATAAAGATATTCTTTACAATAGACCAGATCGACTTGGAACTTGGTGCTATCTTCCTTGCTATCTCCATTTCATACGTGGTCTGCAGACGGCACTTCACCAGCTCAGTGGGGCAGAGTACCAGCGCGGCAAAGGCGGAGGCCAAGGACCCGGAGGCCGCATTCTGCAGATCATTCAGCTGTTGCCCCTTGCTCAGTCCAGCCACTTTCCTGACGAACTCTTGGCAGAAGCCGTAGCACATGAAGAGCACAGAACTCTGGGCAACATAAGCCAGCAAGGCGGGGCTGGTCCCCCGGTAAAAGCCTCGGAAGCCCACTTGGTGGTAGGTCTTCAGGAAGCAGTCGGTGAGGCCCTTGTACAGGGTGGGGAAGGCCTGCATCTTCACTTTCATTGTGTCGAAGGGCTGCCCGGTCAGCACACACGCGGTGCCCCCCACGGCCCCCGCGGTGAGATCGATGGCAGCCTGGATAGTGGGGCTGGACTTCATGTTGGTCCTCTCGCCCTCCGGTGTTAGTGGAGGCGACACAGGCCCCGACCGCCGGCCCAGCTGTCAGCCACCTGCTGCCGGCCTCAGGCCCTGGCGGAGGCCGCTTAACTCCAAGCTGGGTAGCGCGGGCGGCCTCGAGGAGCTCACGAGCGCCAAGCCTGGATCCACCAGCTATCCGCCGTCCCCTCCACCGGAAGCAGGATGAAGGAATGTGCTCCTGTGTGTGTGTGTGTGTGTGTGTGTGTGTGTGTGTGTGTGTGTGTCGCCATACGCTGGTCCTGGGGCTTGAACTCAATCACTGGGCTTTTTCCCTCAAGGCTAGTGCTCTACCACTTGAGCCACAATTCCATTTCCAGCTTTTTGGTAGTTAACTGAAGATAGTCTTATGGACATCCTGCCCAGGGTGGCTTCGAACCACAATCCTCAAATCTCAGACTCCTGAGTAACTAGGATTGAGTGAGTCACCAGTACCTAGCTTTTTATTTCTTTTTCCTGGTACCAGGGTTTGAACTCAGGGCCTACTGCTTGTCTGGCTTGCTTCCTTCCATGGCTGACACACATAACACCTTTTTTCCCCCTGGTACTGGTGCTTGAACTCCTGGTCAGGACAGTATTCCCCTAGCTTTTCTTCTTTTTGGGTCAATCATGGGGCCTGAACTCTGGGCCTGAGCACAGTCCCTCAGCTCTTCAGCTCAAGACTAGTGCCCTAACACTTGAGCCATAGCGCTACTTCTGGCTTTTTCTGCTTATGTGGTGCTGAGGAATTGAACCTAGGACCTCATGCGTGCAAGGCAAGCACTCTGCCACTGAGCCACCTTCCCAGTCCCACAGCTGTTCTTTTTAGGTCAAAGCTAGCACTCTACTACTTGAGATACATCCCCACTTCTGGCCTTTTGCTGATTAATTAGAGTCTCAGAGATTTTCCTGGCTGGGCTGGTTTTGAACCTGTCTTCAGTTCTCAGCTTCCTGTGTAGCTAGGATTACAGATGTGAGCCACCTGGCTAAAGGAATAGTTTTAATCAATTGTAATTCTGTTCTGCTTGGGGATGGGAGCATCTGAGTTCTGCACATGAACTACTTTACTTTGGAGGTAAAACAAATCTGAGGTACAGAAGGTATTTGGAAACGATTATCTTTCATTTAGAAAGCCCCTCCTCCCCCACCTGCCCTTGGTTGATTGATATTTAAAAGGAGACACTAAAAAGCAGTTTCTGTGTAGTCTGTCAACCAACAGCAGTTAGTCTTCAAGGCAGCAAACGGTGACCTGGCCTTGTCTCTGGAGAATCCTTAAATGTCAGTATTTGAAATAATGTTCTGCATGTTGGAATAATGACTTATATCTTGATTTATATCTCTCCAATCTTGGCTTGTATCAGTTATTGAAGTGGGAGAGGGAATTTCCTTGTTATATCTCCACACAAGTTCAGAAAATATCCTCTGGAGACAGGGAAGTTATACAGCTTCATAGGATAGGATAGGGATCCTGAACATCCAACCACATTGAGCTCACTTTTAAGTCCCATGACTCTAGCCTCATACTTTCCTGGAATGTTCTGTTAAGAGAAATATTACTTCACAGGCTGTGTGTGTGTGTGTGTGTGTGTGTGTGTGTGCACTTTTTTTTTCTGGTCCTGGGTCTTGAACTCTGGGCATAGGCACTGTTCCTAGCTCAAGGCTAACACTCTACCACTTGAGCCTCAGTGCCACTTCTGGCTTTTTTGAGTAGTTTATTGAAGATGAGAGACTCACATACTTTCTGCCAGATGTGACTTTGAACTGTGATCCTCAGATCTCAGCCTCCTTAATAGCTAGGATTACAGGTATGAGCCACTGGCACCTGGCTCACCTCACAGGTTCAATATCAAGTGGATTTGACTCCAATATAACCTTATTTAGTATTTAACTTTCTCATCTCTGAATTCACTTATTATTTCTCCATTTGCATTGGCCTTCTAAAAATGGTGTTTATGTCTCATTCACTGTTCTTATCCTTGTCATTGCAGCCACCATCTTCTTGAACTTCTGTTATTTGAGCAGACTTTCTGATAAAGAAATGAGATGTGAGCCGGGCACCAGTGGCTTACCCCTTAATCCTAGCTACTCAGGAGGCTGAGATCTGAGGATCATGTTTCAAAGCCAGCTCCAGCAGGAAAGTCCATAAGACTCTTATCTCCAATAAACCACCAGAAAACCGGAAGTGGCACTGTGGCTCAAGTGGTAGAGTGCTCGCCTTGAGCTGAAGATCACAGGGACAATGACCAGGCCCAGAGTTCAAGCCACACATCTGACAAAAAAAAAAAAAGAAATACCTGCCATTTCAAGCTAGAAAATCTCAAGATGTTTAAATCCTTCATGTTATAGTTAAGGAATTTTATGTTTAATTTCACCCTCAGGAGAAGGAAATACATTTTAATGCTTATTGTGAAAGTCCTATCATTATCTAGATGTGCATTTAGCACTTTACTGATTATGACTTAAATGTCCATTAATATTATCTGGTACATTATTTTTTAAAGTATACACAGGACCTATTTTTTTAAAAAGGTACAAGATAAGTAATCAGTTGCTTTTGTATTAGTTCCTTAGTTTATCAGAAATCAAACTTGAACCAGTGGCTCAAGCCTATAATCTTACCTACTCAGGAGGCTAAGATCTGAGGATCACAGTTCAAAGCCAGACCTGGCAGAAAAGTATGTGAGACTTATCTCCAACTAACTAGTAAAAAGTCAGAAGTAGAGATGTGACTCAAGTGGTAGAGTGCTAGCCAAGAGTGAAAAAGCTAAGGGGCAGACAAAAGAAAGAAAGGGGGGGGAGGGAGGGAGGGAAGGAAATCAAATTGGTAAACACTTCAGGAATTAGAATGAACAGTTTTATACTTCCCTCACTGAAGAATTCAATAATTTGTACTGTATAATAGTAACTCCATTAGCTATTTAAAATTGATATAGATACTATTTTTGGTTGAACAGACATCTAAACTATAAAAATTATGTGTAACAGCTGAGTGCTGTTGGCTCATGCCTATAATCCTAGGTACTCAGGAAGCTGAGATCTGAGGATTGTGGTTCAAAGACAGCCCGGGAAGAAAAGTCCAATTAACCACCAAAAAGCCAGAACTGTAGCCCTAGTGATAGAGCTCTAACCTTGGGCACAAAAGCTCAGACACAGTGCCCAGGCCCTGAATTCAAGCCCCAAGGCTGGCCTCAAAATAAAAAAAAGTATAATACTTAACCCCACTAATATATTTCAAATATTAATTGAAAGCTGTCCATAAACTTACTATAAAGCTACAATAGTAAGCTGTGTTGATTTGTTTGTATTATGGATGTACTAAAAATAAATACATTCTATATTCAAAGAAAATACATTCTATATTTGAAATACGTTCTGCTACATTCAAATAAAATGTAGTTGAAATACATTCTGTAGCAACTTAGAAACACTGGTTTAGAAAAACAGTGCAACTTAATCAGTCAACCACATTTAAAAATATTTCTTGAACTTGGTGGTGATCCCAGAGCCAGCCGACTTGAAGAACCCCAACCAAAGATATAATTGTTTTTGTGTGTGTGTGAACACTTTTATACTATTTTAGGAGCTCCTTAATTCATCAAGTACTTTACACTTTTGTATAATATATAGCAAAGTATTCTAGTGGACTATAAAGTAAATGAGATTATTCGACACTTCATGTACTGTGTATGGCACAGTAAATATTAGTGGAAGGGATGATGAGGGGAAAGCACAGAGTACAGGCAAAGTCATAACTGGGTGAAATTTGAGACCTGAAAATGGAATTTAGCCAAAGGGGAGAATCTTCCTGGTAGGCTGAACAGCTTGTTTATAGGCTTGAGGCTCGAAGAAGAGGATTAAACACTTTAAATACCTGTTTAGGCTTGGGCTGGATTAATCCTTGAGTGAGGGGATAAGGGTAAGAGGAACTGTGTTAAGCCGGTCTTCTGTCTTCGTGGGGCTTGAACTCTGGGGCTGGACTGTGTCCCTCAGCTCTTCAGCCCAAGGCTAGACTCTACCACTTGAGCTACTGCGCCAATTCCAGTTTTCTGGGTGACTTACTGGAGATCAGAGTCTCAAGGACTTTCTTGCCTGGGGTGGCTTTGAACTGTGATCCTTAGCTCTCAGCCTCCTGACTAGCTAGGATTAAAGGCATGTGTCCAGCCCAGACTTTTTTTTTTTAATAAAGAAATATAAACAACTCCAGGAGCAATGGCAAACCAGTGAAGAATTTTAGGCATGGAGAAAATTTAAAAATGGCTTGTATTAGGACAATGTCAGGATGACCTGGAGCAATTGAAGGGCTTTTTACAAGTTGAAGCTGCAGTGAGGGAAAAGGGCAAGTCAAAAGTTAATTATTAGAAATAAGGGAAAACAGGGATCTGTGTTTCTTTAGGTCTGGCTTACTTCACTTAATAAGATTTTTTTCCAAGTCCTTCCATTTCCTTACAAATGGGGTAGTGTCATGCTTTCTGATGGAAGCACAGAATTGCATTGTGTGTGTATATACATATATGTATATATACATATGTATATACACACATGTATATATATGTATATACATGTATATGTATATACATGCATATATACATATATGTATATACATACATACATATGTATATACATATACGTATATGTATATACATATATATGTATATATGTATATACATATGTATGTATATATATACACACACATCACATTTTCTTGATCCATTCATCTACTGAGGGGCATATCTTAGCTATGGTAAATAATGATGCTGAGATAAACATAGTTGAACTGTTAGCTGCAGTGTGGTCTTGTTTGTGGTCATTTGGCTAAATGCCCAGAAGTGGGATTACTGCATCATAGGGGAGCTCTATGTGTGGTCTTAATTAGTATGCACATAGTATAATCTTAGAGCAGAACAGCTCAATAGCTATGTACATATGACCATATAAGATGATGCTAGAAATGAACTCCAAGACATGGACACAAGAGGTTTTTCTCTGTTGTTCTTGTTCTTCTCAATGTACTATGTGATTTCTTTTTTCTTTTGTGTTTTTGTTTTTTTCCACCTGTGGTTTGTCTCCTGTTGTCACCATACTCGATTTTCGTAGCCTGGGTATTGTATATATGTTTATCTGAACTAGGGAAGAGGAACAAAATGGTAAGACAAAGGACAAAGTGGGAACCTATGCAAGAGCGATACTCACAAGATAGTATGTTGGAAATGATCTGTACAACTTGGGGGAGGGGGGAGAGGCGGGATTGGGGCAGAGAGAAAAATGAAGGAGTGGGTAACAAGTTAGACAAGAAATGTAATTACTACCTCGTAACTGTAACACCTCAGTATATCACTCTGACAATAAATTTTTTTTAAAAAAATAAAAGGAATGTCAACAGCAGGCCAAACATCAGTGGCTCACACCTGGAATCCTAGCTATGCAGGGAGACTAAGATTTGAAGACTGTGGTTCAAAGTCAAGCCAGGCAGGAAAGTGTATGAGACTCATCTCCAATTAGTTACAAAAACAAGCAAAAAAATTCCTGAAGTGGAGTTGTGGCTCAAATGATACAGCATTAGCCTTGAGCACAAAAGCTCAGGGATAGTGATCAGGCCCTGAGTTCAAGCCCCAGGAACAGCAAAAAAAAAATTGAATTAAAATTAAAAATTAAATTAAAAAAATCCATATCCAAAAAGAAAAAAAAGTTAGCTGGGAATGTGGCTTAGTGATAGTCCTTGCCTAGCATGCATGAAGCCCGGGGTTCCATACCTCAGTACCACATAAACAGAAAAAGCTGGAAGTAGAGCTGTGGTTCAAGTGGTAGAGTGCTAGCCTTGAGCAAAAAAAGCTCAGGGACAGTGCCCAGGCCCAGAATTCAAGCCTAGGACTAGCCAAAAAAAAAAAAAAAAAAAGTTAGGGCTCAAGCTTCTGGTTTCAATAGCTGAGGTATATGGAGTAGCAATTATTTTCATCAAAATACAGAAGAGCCCAGAAGGAGAGCAAGTTTTTAGGGAATGAGGACCAGTTTTATTTTGAGTACTGAGTTGAGCTGCCTGAGGAATACTTCCAAGTATACATAGTTAATAAACTAAATCTAAACTCCAGACAAGATAGTTTAAAAATGTGGATTTAGCCGGGCACCAGTGTTTCATGCCTGTAATCCTAGCTACTCAGGAGGCTGAGATCTGAGGATCATGGTTCAAAGCCAGCCTGGGCAGGAAAGTTCGTGAGACTCATCTCCAACAAACCACCAGAAAACCAGAAATGGCATTGTGGCTCAAGTGCTTTGAGCTGAAGAGCTGAGGGACAGCACCCAGGCCCAGAGTTCAAACCCCATGACCAACCAAAAAAAAAAAAAAAATGTGGATTTAGCAGCATATGCACTAAAACTGGAATGACACAAAGATTAACATGACCCCTGTGAAAGGATGGCATGCCTATTTGTGAAGCATTCCATATTTTTTGGTAGAATCTAAAGAGCCTCTTCAGCAAGGAGCATAATCCTGATGCCATAGCAACTTCAGATTACAAATGCAAGTCACTTTCATTTATTGAGAAGGTATTTTCATTAAAATACATTTTAAATCCACCCTAAAAAGTGGACTTAATGATCCAAACAGCTAATAAGTGAACAAGGAGTAATGAAATGAGATCAGGAGGCTGTTCTGTCCAGTGTACTTAGCTAATCTTTCCTTTCCATTATTGCTAGAACTCAGTTATCACTGGTGTTCAGAGCCTGGTAAGAATAAATATTTTGATAAATGATCCACTGCACTATCAAATATGATTGTAACTGTTCCAGTGTCAATCTTTTAAGTGTAGCAAAGTACTTAGCCATACTCAATAGAATTTATTACCTGTCACCTAACATGTTAAGAAAACTTGCTTTCATTTTTTGGGGCAGGTACTGGGGCTTGAACTTAGAGCCTCCGCACTGTCCTTTGGCTTTTTCACTCAAGGCTTTTCTACCACTTAAGCCACCACTCCACTTCCATTTTTGTTGTTGGTTGTGGGGCTTGAATTCAGGGTCTGGACACTGTCCTTGAGCTTCTTTATGTTCAAGGCTAGAGTTCTACCACTTAACTTCTGGTTTTTGAATGGTTTATTAAAGAGTCTCATGGGGACTTTTCTGCCTGGGTTGGCTTTGAACCACAATCCTAAGACGTGAGCCACTGGAACCAGGTACAGCTCCATTCTGAAAACTTGCTTTTCATTATTTACAAACCTCAAGAAATACTCCAAAGCTAGATAGTGAAGGGAACTTGCTTCCTCTATTTTAAAATCTTAAGTTTGTGGAAATATTTTGGTAAAATGTAATGATCACGTGTGAGA
The DNA here is from genome assembly GCF_019054845.1 of Dipodomys spectabilis. Classification (NCBI taxonomy): domain Eukaryota; kingdom Metazoa; phylum Chordata; class Mammalia; order Rodentia; family Heteromyidae; genus Dipodomys; species Dipodomys spectabilis. The sequence continues at coordinate 8,276,120 of NW_024870824.1, forward strand.
AAAAAAATTACTGTTGTAAAGCCTCTGAATATTCACAAGAATTACCACAGATTAATTTTTGACAATTGATTTTTTTGGGGGGGGGGGCGGGATCCAGTCCTAGGGCCTGAACTCTGGGCCTGGGCTCTGTCCCTCAGCTCTTCAGCTCAAGGCTAGCGCTCTACCACTTGAGCCACAGCACCACTTCCGGCTTTTTTCTTTTTTCTTATGTGGTGCTGAGGAATCGAACCCAGGGCATCATGCATGCAAGGCAAGCGCTCTACTACCACTAAGCCACCTTCCCAGCCCGACAATTGATTTTTAAAAACACTTCATGACTGTTTCCTGTCAAACAGAAAACAAAGATAAGTTTTACCTCATTTACTTCATGAGACTGTCTTCAAACTGAAATTTAATCAGTCAGAAATGAGTTGCAACTCAACATTATATAACTGGCTTTTCAAAAATAGTTCTCAAGGAAGTGGCGCTGTAGCTCAAGTGGTAGAGCGCTCGCCTTGAACTGAAGAGCTGAGGGACAGCGCCCAGGCCCAGAGTTCAAGCCCCACGACCGACAAAAAAAAAAAAAAAAAAAAAAATAGTTCTCAAGTATGAAATATTAAATTCTTCAGAGAATGTTAAGTTTAGGAGAATATAAAACTGAGGGGCAACTAGTTTCTGGGTCCTGCTGCTCATTCTCCTGAGCAGCCTTTACTTTTAGATGGTTACATAAACTCTGTTACCCTACTATTAAAAGAGAGAGCCAGGCACTGGTGGCTCATGCCTATAATCCTAGCTACTCAAGAGGCTGAGATCTGAGGAATGAAGTTCAAAGCCAACCCAAGAAGAAAAAAAGTCCCCATGAGACTATTATCTCCAATTAACCGCTCAAAAACTAGAAGTAGCATTGTGGCTCAAGTGGTAGAGCACCAGCCTTGAGCATGAAGAGGCTCAGAGACAGCACCCAGGGTTCAAGCCCCATAACCAACAACAACAAAAGAGTAAAAAGAGAGAAGTATGAATTGAAATATCAGCCCAATGGTACCAATGTATTCCTTGATGTGCTATTTTAGAAATAATATAGATATTTTCTTCATTAGTCAGAATAATGGATAAGTACAGAAACTAAAAATAATAAGAAATATAATCTTAATCTAAATCAATGGGATAGTTCAATGAACTGTATTTGACAGCCATTGTTGGTTTCTTTGCTTCCAATATTTATACAGATAATCTTAGTGCTTTTGGAAAGACGCATATATCTGGGTTTCATTTAGGAAAATTAAGAGTGGTATAGAAAAAAACTTCAGCTAATATTCCCAACCTCTAATTGGAGCAGGTGCACTGGACCTTAATAGAATGCAAAGATGACACTTCTCAATTTCTCTGCCCTTGCAGTATTCCTCTTTTTTTGAACCCCCAACAGATCTGCTTTGCCTGCAAAACAAAATCACATTTTTTAATAATTAAACTCCCAAGAATCCACCTCAACTCCTACTACCCATGAAAGAACAAGATATATTATAAAGTGAAAATATTTGCTTTTATTGTTATAAAAATTATATTATTCACATCTCTACATATGAGAATTAGCTTTAAGTAGTAAATAGCATTTATATGACAAAAGATAATTTAAAACTAGCTCTATTGTTTCCAGACTAGTTTTTTCTTCATGATCTTACATGACAACATAGAGTAGCAATAGCAGCTTCTGGAAAACAGAAAAACAATAGCAAAAGTTTTTCAGTGAAGCTGTTTAAGGCTGAGCTGTTTATGTCACTAATCTTACAACTTTCATCAATCTTAACAACTATTAATTTCACTAATCTTGTCACTTTTAGATCACTAACATTACATGATGCCAACCTACTAAAACAAGCATTATTCTGCCTATGCAATCCTAAAATCCTAAAGAATGTACAACCCAGTAATATGGTTCTGAAAATTGACAGATAATTCAACACAACTTTTAGTATTGGAGTAGATAAGAACTATTGCAATGTCTTAATACCCAGTCCAAGTGAGGAAAGTTTTATGCTAACCAGTCTGGGGACTGAAATTAAGTATCAATGTTCTCACTTCTCTAGAAGTGACTCTAGCTCTTCTTGCAAAGAGCTGAGCTGCTCCTTTTCTCTATCTTCCTTTTGCTTGAGTTCATCTAGCACAGCCTGAAACCTGTTCTTCAGAGCCAGGTTTTCTACTTTCATAATGAGATCCTCTTGTCGTTTTGCCCTGTCCTGGGTCTCTTGGAGCTTGCCTTTCATGTTGTCAATCTGTTTCTGAATTCCAATAACCAGCTGATTGGTTCCTTCATTTTCTTGGTGCTGTTCATCTGACTCATTTAGCTTATCCTGTAGCTGTCTCTCTAGATCTTCCTCTGTGTCAATGATGTTTACATCTTCTTCATCTTGATGCTGTGTCTCATCTTCATCTTCACTGCTGCTGCTCAGGTCATTGAATATCTCTCGAAGCTCATCATGTTCTAATGAGTCATGGCCCTGCCTGTGGCCAGACATTCCTGGAGAGGAGATATCAAGTCCTTGATTTTCTGTCTCTTTCGTTTCATCTTCAGCAATTATCTCCCACCTAGTACTGACAGCTTCTGCATCTGTACTAAGCAATCGCTTGACTTCTTTTTCCACATCTGGAGATTCAATATACTTCTTTTTTGCTGTCTTCCGAAACCTTCTCTTTCTAACATTTTTTAGAGGCAAAGTAATTCCATGGTTCCAGACAAACTTTTTCTCTTTATCTTTATCTTTTTTCTTGCTTGCTTTGGGATCAGCAGTAGCAACTGGTTCCTCCACAGGAGGATAGAGATCACCATCAACCGTGCATACAAGCATCTGACAGATATCAGCTGTCTTGTAAAAGGTTTTTTTGTCAATGGTCTTCAAACTTTCCATAACACAAGGCAGATCTACCAGTTTTGCAGCCAAAGGGACCCGGTCCACTCTGACGATTCCATGACGCCCATCAGGATGTAACTCAATGCTCAATCTATCCTTCAGGTTGACATGACCAGATTGTACTGCTCTCCTCACATTAGCAGCATATTCTGGAGGTAAGCGTAAAATAAACTGGCTCTCTAGTTCATGAGGAGCATCATCTTTGCTCTTACTCATCTTTTCTTCTTTGTGACTCACTTCTCTAACAAACACTTGTTGCTCTAAAAAGTTCAAGCTACTGAAACAGTTAAAAAGACCAATACGCTATGGACTGTTATCTTTAATCACAAAGAGTTTCAAGTAGAACAGCAGCGAATTGGAAAAGCAGCTAAGCGTCCAATTTGTCTTAATTTTTAGTGAATCCCAAGTCTTTTCCCTAAATGACTGACGAAATACCATTAACACTCTGGCTTCTTATTTATTTTCATTTACTTGATTCTTAGCCGCAATACCATGTTTCAACCTCTAGATGTCGCTGCCGTGCAATGAAGACTGAGCTAGCCGGAGCCAGCAGGGAAAGCAAATGGCTTCTGCGGAGAGATTTTCGGCACAGAAATTAAGATTTAGCAAACAATCTCAATCCACAAGCTCCCCAACCAAGACATTCAAAAGGAGGGGCGCAGTTACCACTCTCCACCTCGGGTACTTACCACCCACTGATGATTATACAGTAGCTTGCCCTGGCCCGAGCGAAACGGAAGAGGAAGCCGGTAGATCAGTGAATTCAGCCAGGAGTCCTTTGTTCTTTTTGCTGCCTTGCAAAGTGATCCGGTTACCAATAAAAGCACCCAGAGGAGGCAGCTCGAAGAATCACGGAGACCCTGCAGCTACCGGCACTAGATTGCAGAATTCCGCAGCTCTGCGCATTCAATCGAACACGCACCCGCGCGCCCTGGCCGGCGCGGGCAAGCCCGCGGAAACCTAATAAAGCTGAAAGCATTACGTCACGGCGGGGCGGAGCCAATAACTGTGAGTGACAGCCCACACTGGACGGGAAGTACCGCCTCATTAACTCGCGCCTGCGCAACTTGCGCTGTGGGAGATGTCTTCTTGCCCAGTTTACATTGACCGGATTAAACGGGCAATGTTTCCAAAAGAGCCTTTGATTTGGAAATAAATAATGAGGGTTCTTGGGGTCCTCGTAAAGACACCGTGTTTATTGAATCGCCCGAAAAGCGGCGGAATAGCTTCTAGTCTTCCAGGTGATTTCGGGAGGATAAAGACTGCAGGGAGCAGAGTATCTTAGTCCTCTGGAAAGTTTCAAATACCCCACCCACTAATCCAGATAATCTGGATTTTAAAGTATCCAAGTCAAAGAAATGAGGAGGACTTGCTACCTGCTATAGAATTCCAAGTCTTTCTTTTGTGAATAATGAAGATGCCTGGAAGGGAACCAAAGCTCTGGGTTTATTTCTATTTTGGAGTCTCAGAGAAGGGGTGATTCTTCTTTATAACGTACGTGACTATATAAAAAAAAGCATTTTAGGACAGAATTGTCTGGTAGACAAACGGTCTAAATAAACTAGTATATCAAGCAAAACATTATGCCCTGCCTCTCACTTGCAAATAATATTTAAATTACTCTGAAAATTATTCGCTTCAACTTTAGTATTTTTGCTTTTATTTATGTGTTCTATTTGCAGTCTAGTATTCATTAACATGTATTTATAGAACTTGTTTATAGAACATAGAGCTATGTTACAGTTTATACTTCTTACTGTTCATTTTCACTTATTTTTTAAGTTGGATCTCTATAGGAGCATTGGGTCATTTATAATTTAATTTTATTAATACTAATAACCTCTTAAATTAAGGTAACTGCTCAGATGTGACTAACTTTTCCAAAGCTCACTATTTTGTGTACTTAGTAATTCCTTGCCCTAGATTGAACTCTTTGTCTTATTTATTCTGTCCATTTTCCTAATATGAGAACATAGGACACACACACACACACACATACACACACACACACACAAATTACTAATGGAATGAAACAGTTGATCTACCTAGAAAAATGTAGTGTACGTCCTACAGTAATTTGTGAAAGAAAATATTCTATGTTGCATTAAGATGAGATGAAGCCACATTATTCCCATTTCCTTTCTAGTTAAAGCTAGTGTTGATTGTGGTATAGGAGGTATGTGTGTTATGGTTTGTATATGAACTGTCCCCCAGGTTCATATTTTACAAGGTTGGTTGCAAGCTGATGGGAATTTGTCAAGTGATTAGATTTTGAGCATGCCTAACTAATTGAAATAATCCCTTGATAGATTCATGATCTGTCATTGTTGGTAATATTGGAAGGTGGTGAAAGTAGAAGATTGGGCCTACTTGAAGGAAGTAGGTAACTGGGAATATGCTCTTGAAAAAATATATCTTGGGCTGGGAATGTGGCTTAGTAGTAGAGTGCTTGCCTAGCATGAATGAAGCCTTAGGCTCTATTCCTCAGTTCCATATTAACAAGAAATAAATGAAAGAAAGAAAAGAGAAGAAGAGAAGTAATTATATATAATATATGTTATACAATATATAATATGATATTTATATTTTTCCCCTCTCTGCTTTCTGGCCACTAAACTCTGTGAATATTTTCCCTGCTACCACTTTCTGCCATGATGTTCTGTTTCACATCCAGCCCAGAAACACAGAGCTAACCAACCATAGCCTGAAATCATAAGCAAAAATAAATCTTTCTAGAAGGGCATCAGTAACTAGTCCTAAAATCCTAGCTTCTCAGGAGCCTGAATTCAAAGTTCAATGCAAGCCCTGACAGAAAATCCATGGGACTCTTCAATTAACAACCCAAAAACCAGAAGTGGAACTGTGGATGAAGTGAGAGTGCCAGCATGGGGCAAAAAAAAGCTACAAGAAGGAGCCCAAGCCCTGAATTCAAGGGCCAGTACAGGCACAAAAATAAACATTTTAAAAGTTTTTTGTTTTGAATTGCATTGTGTAATTTTGCTTTAGGACAGATATTTTTGTTACAGTGACTAAAAGCTAACAACATTATTATGCATGTTGCTTAAATAGACTTTGCTGCTAATTAAAATGCCTTGTGAGGGCTGGGAAGGTGGCTTAGTGGTAGAGTGCTTGCCTTGCATGCCTGAGGCCCTGGGTTCGATTCCTCAGCACCACATAAGCAAAAAGAAAAAAGCCGGATGTCGTGCTGTGGGCTCAAGTGGTAGAGCACTAGCCTTGAGCTGAAGAGTTGAGGGACAGTGCCCAGGCCCAGAATTCAGGCCCCACGACCGGACCCCCCCCAAAAAAAATATATGTAATAATAACAATAAAATAAAATGCCTTGTGAAGAGTTTGATTTTCTGCTAAAGGAAAATTAGGCCCTTCCAGGTAACCATATTTTGCTCCATGTTCTATAATATACCAAAGAATGATCCTCATCTATAATATCCAAGATAACCTATATCCACTTTCTCATACTTGAAATTTTTAATTTTTTCTTAATTGTACCTGATTTTAATTTTTCTGTAGTATGAGAGTTTAGCATGTTAACCTCTACATAGTGCTTTACTTAAATAGTAAATTATGAGATCATGTTATACCTGAAAATAAACTAAATATTATTTTCTACTTTCATTTCCTATGAGTTTTATTACCTACCTTTATACTCTAGAGCTATGGGCATGAGAGCTAGTGCCTCGATACTCAAATAGTCTTGTCACAGAATAAGTTCTATACAATTCTTGTGTGCTTTTATTTTTTTGTCAGTTGTAGGGCTTGAACTCTGGGTTTGGGTGCTGTCCCTCAGCTCTTCAGCTCAAGGCAAGCACTCTACCACTTAAGCCACAGTGCCACTTCTGGTTTCCTGGTGGTTAATTGGAGATAAGAGTCTCATGGACTTTCCTGCCTGGGCTGGCTTTCAACCATGATTCTCAGATCTCAGCTTCCTGAGTAGCTAGGATTGCAGGCATGAACCACCGATTGCCTAGATAGTTCTATACAATTCTTATTGGCCAAAATTATGATGTGTTTTAATTGTTAATTTGTCAAATGAATATTTAAGATACAATTAAAAGAATTTACTAAAAGGATTTTCCTGAAGCATCTATCAGTTCTAAAACATATTATCTGTTTTTGAAATTAACATACTTTCTTTTTTAAAATTCTTTTTTTGTTTATGTGGTACTGAGGAATCAAACCCAGGGCCTCAGCATGCTAGACAAGTACTCTACCACTAAGCTACATTCCCAGCCCCTAATACATTTTCTGGGTCCGGTCGTGGGGCCTGAATTCTGGGCCTGGGCACTGTCCCTCAGCTCTTCAGCTCAAGGCTAGCGCTCTACCACTTGAGCCACAGCGCCACTTCCGGCTTTTTTTTTCCTGCTTATGTGGTGCTGAGGAATCTAACCCAGGGCTTCATGCATGCAAGGCAAGCGCTCTACCACTGAGCCACCTTCCCAGCCCCCCTAATACATTTTCTAATTGCTGCTTTGGAGGGAAACTAGGTTGACCCTAAAACTAAAGTCTTTGCTACACCATTATTATTTTAATGTCTATTAGTATATCCAATTTTTTTCTTAAATCAATTAGACAGACAGAAAAACTAAGTTGATAAAAGAATTATATTCTTGCGGTCATACAATGGAATACCTCTAATACCTAAAGATAAAGCATTTAGTTTCCCAATGGGGTCACAAGTCTTCCAAGGCTTTCTCTATATAATTAATTAATATGGCAACCAGGCTACTACTAGTCCTGTGTATTTGGTAATTCTCTTTAATAAATTTCCAAGTTTATTAATTGTTGCTTATATTTTAGAGATAAAACATGACGGGAGTTCTTATTTTTCAGAAATAGAAAATTCCCCCCAAAGAGCAAGCATCCATAAATCACCATGTGTTCAGTGTTTGTGTGTGTGTGTGTGTGTGTGTGTGTGTGTGCCTTCATATTTCAGGGATTTGACCTCTGAGCCTTCTGCTTGTTAAGCAAGCACTCATACTTGAATCCTTACCTCAGACCTTTTCTGCTTTTTTTGTTTTTTTTTGATAGGTCTCACATTTTTGTCTAGGTTCACCTTAGACCTTGATACTTTTACCACTTAGTTGAAATTAGAGGTGTGAACCACCACGCCAAGCTTTTTAAAAAAATGTTTATTGTAAAGGTGATGTACAAAGGGGTTACAATTATATAAGTCAGCTAATGAGTACATTTCTTTTTGAACAGTATCACTCCTTCCCTTGCTTTTTCATAGTTTTTCCCTCCTGCCACTCACAAGTTGTTGTCAATATAGTGTATAGTGAGTATCACTGCTTCATTTATTCTTCCTTTGTCCTTCCATTTCTGCTCCCTCCTTTCCCTCCCCCAAACAGATAAACTTACAAACAAGACAAAGAAAACAAAAACAGAAAACAAAACAACAACAAAGGGAAACAACACTTCTTGTTTCATTACTTGGAGTTCATTTAGATAAATATCATTTTGTATGATCAGATGCACATAGCTATTGAGCCTTTGTGATCCTCTACTAAGAATATCCTCCTTTGGTCTCACTGTGTGAATGTCTACAGACTTGTATAATTTATCATGTCCAAGTATTTTTTTTTTGTTTTTTACCATCCAGTGTGCTTACTTGTAGGTTTATATTCATGTTCAAGTTATGATAAATGAGGCAAGCAATGCAATCTATGTTTCTTTGGATCTGTCTTATTTCACTTAATATCATTTTTGCAAGTCTTCCCATTTCCTTTCAAATGGTACAATATCACTCTTTCTGATGGAAGCATAGGATTTCATTGTGTATATATACCACATTTTCATGATCCATTCGTCCACTGAGGGGTATTTGAGTTTATTCCATATTTTGGCTATGGTAAACAATGCCACAATGAACATAGTTGTGCTGGTAGCTTTAATGTGGCCTTGTTTGCAGTCTGTTGGATAAATGCCCAGGAGTGGAATTGCTGGGTCATAGGGAAGCTCTATCTTTAGTCTTTGAGAAACCTCCATACTGCTTTCCAGAGTAGTTGAACAAATTTACATTTCCCAACAGTGTAGTGGAGTCCCTGCCAGCATCTATTGTTAGTTTTCTTGATCCTGGCTATTCTAATGGGGTGAGGTGGAATCTCAATGTTGTTTTGATTTGCGTTTCTTTGAATGTCAAGTTGGGTTTGTTTTTTTTTTTTTTTGGTGGGTTGTGGATCCTGAACTATGAGCCTGGGCACTGTCCCTCAGCTCTTCAGCTCGAGACTAGTGCTCTAACACTTGAGCCACAGCGCCACTTCCAGCTTTTCTGCTCATGTGGTACTGAGGAATCGAACCCAGAGCCTCATGCATGCAAGGCAAACACTCTACCACTGAGTCACCTTCTTTATTGAGATGAAAGTTACTTTTTACCCAGGCTAGCCTAAAAATTCAATCTTGACAATATCTGTCTCCTTGGGCATTTTTCCTAATGTGTATGCTGCTAATGTGTCTAGAACTCAAGCTTCATGAACTTGCTTGGCTTTTTCTGCTCAAAGCTGGTGCTCTACCATTTGAGCCATACCTCAATCTCCGCCTTCTGAGTAGATGAGCCACTGCACCCACTTCACCTACTTCACCATATATTATAAAGGGTCAGCTAAAAACATGTAGTGATTTTTATACCAGGTAGGATGTTTTCTCACCTACCTACATTAGTTTAAAAAATAAAATCTATTATCTCAAGAACTATAAAATCTAGGGCCGCTCTGTCAACATGTATGTATTACAGTGGCTGGGATAAAACCCAGAGCTTCCAACATGCTAGATAAATGCTCTACCACTGAGTTACATTCCTTAATAATTTTAAATCACATCTATGGCTCCCAACAGTGGTTATACTGTATGTAAGGCCCTGGGTTGATCCTCAGTACCAGTAAAAAAAGAATTGATTGACCTAAGTTGGATTATTCATGTACTCATACCTAATTCAATAATACTCAGTGAGCAAATACCCTAAATATGTGTTTCTCAAAATAGTTGGGAAAAGGTGACATTTGCTAATGTCCAGAATATTTTCTATTATTATCATTATAGGAATAGTGTAGTCTTCCAATTAACCCAAATCAGAAGAAGATATATCTAATCCCTAACTTTCAAGTCATGCACCAAGTATGTTACCAGAAAGTTTAAAGCAGCTAAACAACTTTGGTTTTTGTGTCTGCAAGGGAAGAATTCAGGCAAGACATGAATATAGTAAAAGTGATAGAATCATTTATTTGAAAAGACATATGGCATATGACACATGGCATACTTGTACTATGAAAAGATAGCACTTCAGTTCCTCTCTACTATCTTGGCCATTTTCCTCATTACAGAGATTGACTGGCCTTGGGTTAAATACTGAGAATTTGAGTCCGTGAAGATATACCAGTAGGTGTATCTCCTTACTGTCCCATCCTTATTTCATCATCCTTTTGTTCTTCCTACTTCCTTGTTATTTTGTAGCACCACTGTCTCCACTGCGCTGTTAGGCAATGTTTAGTGTATCAGTTTTTCCTACAATCTACAAGTTCTTTTTTATTTTTTTAATTGTTATAATTAAGGTGCTATACTGAGGGGTTAGTGTTTTAAAAACCAGGTCATGAGTACATTTCTTTTTGAGCATTGTCACCCCTTCCTTCCCTCTCCCCCAGTTTTTCCCTCCCATGCCCACTCATAAGTTGTATAGTTTACTTTCAGCACAATGTCCAATGTGTTCAGAGGCACAGAGGCATTGTGCCTTTGTGTTCCTCTCATAAGTGTCCTCCTTTGGTCTTACTGTGTGAATGCTGTGACCTGTGTAATTTACCATGTCTTGGCATATTTTAGATCTAGGTTTTGCATATGAGAGAAAACATGGGCCATTTGTCTCTCTGAGCTTGTCTTACTTCACTTAGTGTAATTTATTCTAGGTCTAACCATTTCCCTGCAAATGACATAATATTATTCTTTTTAATAGCTGTGTAAAATTTTATTGTGTATAAGCATCACATTTTAAAAATCCACTCATCTAGGGGCTGGGAAGGTGGCTCAGTGGTAGAGTGCTTGCCTTGCATGCATGAGGCCCTGGGTTCAATTCCTCAGCACCACATAAGCAGAAAAAGACAGAAGTGGTGCTGTGGTTCAAGTGGTAGAGCACTCACCTTGAGCTGAAGAGCTGCGGGGCAGTGCCCAGACCCAGAGTTCAGGCCCCATGAATGACAATAAAATAAAATAAAAAATAACCCACTCATCTATTGTAGGGTTTCTGAGCTGTTTATAACTTGGCCATTGTGAATAGTGCAGCAATGAAAATAGATGTGCAAATGTTTTTACGGTATCCTGGCTTGTGCCATTCTGGGTAGATGCCCAAGAATGGTATGGCTGGGAGGGAAGATGTATGTTTAATTTTTGAAAATCCCCATACTGCTGTCCAGAATGATTTACTAATTTACATTTTGCCAACAGTGCAACAGGATTCCTTTTTCTGCACATCTCCACCAGCATTTGTTATTTTAATTCACAATGTTGACCAATCTACCTGGGGTGAGATGGGATCTCAAAGTTGTTTAAATTTGTATCTCCTTTATGGCCAGGGATGCTGCTCATTTCCGTGTGTGTGTGTGTGTGTGTGTGTGTGTGTGTGTGTGTGTGTGTGTGTGTGTGTGTTTGCCATTTTTACCTATTCTTCTGGAAAGTCTCTCCTAAGCTCCTTTGCCCATTTATTGATTGCTCTATTCACTTTGGGAGGAGTTGGTTTCTTGAGTTCTTTTTATATTTTGGATATTAAGCCTTTATCCAATTGCTGGTAAATATCTTCTCTCAGTCTGTTTGCTGTCTTTCTCGTTTAGTAACTATATACTTTTTTTTATCAGTCATGGGACTTGACCTATGGGACTTGACCTCTGGGCCTGGGTGCTGTCCCTCAGTTCTTCACCTCAAGACGAGCATTCTACCACGTGAGCCACAGCTCTACTTCCAGTTTTCTGAGTGGTTTATTGGAGATAAAAATCTCTTGGACTTCCCTGCTCGGGCTGGCTTTGAACTGTGATCCTCAGATCTCAGCCTCCTGAGTAGCTAGGATTACAGGCATGAGGCACCTGCACTGGCAGGAATGGAATCTTTCAGATCCTTTCTATTTAAGATCTTGTCATCTACAAATAGGGATAGTTTGAATTCTTCTTTCCCTATGTGAATTCCTTTTCTCTCTCTTTTTTCTTGCCTTATTTTTCTAGCTAGGAATCCCAGAATTATACTGAAAAGGAGTGGGAAGAGTGGATATCCTTACCTTGTTCCTGATTTTAGATGAAATGGTTTTATTCTTTTACCATTTAGTGTGATATTGGCTGTTGGTCTGTCATATATAGCCTTTACTACTTCACCCCCTAAGTTCTGTAGGACACAATTCCCCAACTGACTGTTTTTCTACTAACTTGCATCAATAGGGACTACTGAGATTTAGTGGGAAGATACCAGGAATATTGCTAAACATCCTATGAGGTATAGAACAATTGTCAAAGCAAAAACCTATCTGGCTCAAAATAGTGTCAATCAGCCCTGCTCTAGACTTATTATTTTCAGTTATATTCTTAAGGAAGTCCTGTTGAAATGAATAAGATAAGCATTATTAGTTTAGATTTATCAGAGCCTCCTAAAGCTATGAATAAATTTGTGTTCCTTTTAGATAGAAAGGTTGGGTACCTAAACTAGAAAGGAATATCAGATGAAAGAAAAGGTCATTGGCATTAGCAATATTTGTGAAATAATATCTGCATAATAATGTCAATAATGAAGTGGTATTTTTGAGGCAGATACTGGTAGCTCATGTCTATAGCCCTAGCTACTTAGGAAGCTCATATCTGAGGATGGTAGTTCCAAACCAGCCCAGACAGAAAGTCCATGACACTCTTATCTCCAATTAATCACCAGAAAACCAGAAGTGAAATTGTGGCTCAAAGTTGTAGAGTATTGGCCCAGACCAAAAAAGCTCAGGAACAGCACCCAGGCTCTAAAATCTAGCCATGACTGACAAAAAAAGAAAAAGAAAAGGAAAAGAAGTGATATTTTTTGAATTTGAAAATCTGGGTGCTGGTGGCACCCAGATACCAGAAGGCTGGTATCTGAGGATCATGGCTCAAAGCCAGCCTCAGTAGAAAAGTTTATGAGACTCTTATCTCCAATTAACCAGCAAAATGCCCGAAGTGAAGGTGTGGCTCCCATGGTAGAGAACCAGCCTTGAACAAAAAAGGCAAGGGAGAGCTCAAAGCCTTGAGTTCAAGCCCCAGTACTAACATGCACAGAGGTGAGAGAGAGAGAGAATGGATAAATATGAAATACAAAAGTTTATATCAGTAATTATATGATACAATTACTGATTACTTAAACTCAACATTTTCTACCTTTTATAACATAAATTTATTTTGTCATTGAATTTACAGTAAAAATTCCTCTTATAAGGTAAAATTACTCTTACAATGGTTAATTTCCTGTGGGTTTTTGTATTTTTTTGTGGGGGAGATTTTGTTGTTGTTGTTTTGGGCTTGAACTTGGGGCCAAGCGCCTGTCCCTGAGGTCTCTCCAACTTTCCTGCCTTGACTGGCTTTGAACCTCAATTCTCAGTACTCATCCTCCTGAATAGCTAGGATTGTAAGCATGAGCCACCATTGCCTGCTCAAATTTCCTCTGTGTGTGTGTGTGTGTGTGTGTGCGTGCGCGCGCGCGCGCGCGCGCATGCACATGTGCGAGCGCCTGTCCTGGGGCTTGAACTCATGGACTTTCCTCAGATCTTAGCCTCATGAGTAGCTGGGATTACAGATGTGAGCCACCAGCATTTGGCTAAATTTTCTGTTTTTGAGCAAAAGAAGTTTAAGTAAACATTCTAAAATGAATGTTGAGCCTCAAGTGGGTAGCTGGGGACTATAATCCTAGCAACTGCTGGGGACTATAATCCTAGCAACTGAGGAAGCTGAGTTTGTGGGAGAGTGATTGGAAGCCAGCCCAAGCAGGAAAATTCCATGAGACTCTTATCTACAATTAACAAGCAGAAAATCCAAAATGGAGATGCAGCTCAATTGATAGAACACCAGCCTTGCACCTAAATAGCTAATAGTGCCTAGGCCCTTAGTTCAAGCCCAACACCACCACACACATGGAATGTCCAGAGCTGGAGGATATAGCTCAGGGTAGCTCACTTGCATAGCATGCACAAAGCCCTAGGTTTAAGCCTCTACAACGAAAAAAAGCAAAGTTAAGAGGAAAATTTTCTATGAGGATCCTGAAGTCGAATTTCAATAAATTAAAACGTTTGATTTCAATTTTGTGGGGGAGAAAAAATCTTACTAATGTTTTTCCAGAAAGAAATCATGATTTGCCATTTAAGGTCAGCATATTTGTATGCTGGCAGTAACTCTCATTTAGCTCTTCGTATTAAAGCAGTTGGTACTTCAAAGTAACTTGCCGGGAAAGTAGGTAATAGCATTTCTTGGGGGACGGGGGTGGAGGTGGGAGTGTGGGGAGAAGATTATAGAAATGACCCGTGATGATCTCCCGCTGGGCCTCTGGGTGTCGCTGTGGCCCAGTCGGGGCCAGCGTGCCGCATCGCCGGGCACCCGTGACTGACGCAGGGATCCCGCAGGCTTTGGAGAAACACACCCGAAGACTCTGCACTCCCTTTCTCCAGCCCTCTAACCTGAATATCCTGGTCTGCTCGTCAGGATGCCTTTTCTTTGTCATCCGGAAGCGGGGCGCAATTGCAGCGAGAGGTTCTCGGATCTGACTAGCATCACGCAGAGAACGGACCAGCAGAGCGCAGGAAGCCCCGTTTCTCTTCCTGCGGTCTTTGTTCTGCCTAGAGAACCACGTAGGAGATTTGCTGTTCGGAAAAGAAAACTGAAGGTTTTAATGTAGACGATATTGTGTCGCAGAAGACGGGATCTCGTGGCTGGACATTCCCAGGTGAGTGCTAAGAACTGTCTCAGAGAACGCAGACAGCAGAGAACAACTTGGATATGACAGGCTGGATCTAAGCAGATAGAACGAAGAAAGAACCTACACCATTTGAACTTGAAAATTACATTCATCCTTGACACAAACGAGAACATAATGATTTTTAACACCGATATTTTGCAAATTCTGGGAAAGATCTTAATAAGAGCTATTTAAAGTCAATAGATTTGGATGCTGGCAGTAACTCTACAAAATTATCAAATTAGTTTCAATAACCACCTCTGACTCCTAGAAGTAAAGGAGAACTCTAGAGCAGTAAATATGTTGAATTGTTAATGAAGATATTCCAGACAAGAGGGGCAAGCTGTCATTCACTAGTGGTTGGCATGGTCAGGACAAGATAAAGCCTTGAATACTAAGGCCAGTCCTTAGATAGAGGCTTATACAGTAGGGTTACCCTGTAGAAGAGCCCATTCTTTATCTCCTCCTCTGCCTTTCCTCTGCTGATCTTCATTAACCTGAAGATATCTTCAAAGTAGAATTCTCCTATACTTTCTGCATAATCTCATAGAGCATACCATGTACATCTACTCCAAATTTACAGCAATGCTTGATTTTCATTTAAAAACAAATGGCAACAGCATGGAATAGAAGAATGGAGACTGTGGATCCATTTCAGGGCCCCACATGCAATGCAGTTTGAGAACTGTAACTGTCGAGTAGTGCTTAACCAAGCCCAAAGAGGGGGGGGGGGGAGGGAGGGGAGGAGGGGAGATAGGAGAGAGGGAGAGAGGACAGAGAATGGGGGAGGAAGGGGGGATGAAAATCAGTATAAATAAGAATGATCCCACTGGCAAATGATTCATCTCCAAGAATTACTGTCAGCTGCTGATAGACTGATAGATGAAATATTCATCTTGAAGAAGTCTCTGGAACAACAAAGACAAGCTGTAACACAGCATAACCTTAAATATAAATTCCATCTATAGAAATGGTTCACTTCTTTGGAAGATCTCTCTCTCTTTGTGGCAATGAGTGTTTGTTCCTGCCCATTTTACTGGCTATATCCTCAGCTCTTGGCTTTTTGATATGTTGTATAGGTCAGACTGGACTTAAACTTGTTGTCCTCTTGCCTCTACCTACTAAGTTGTGGTATTACAGGTGTGTACCACCATACCCAATAGAAGTGAGTAGATTTGCCTAACAAGGCCTCCTTTGAACACTTTGGTGCTTTTGAGCAAGATGTAGAACATTCTATCCCTCCTATTTCTTCCCAACAAGTGACCTGGTACCAGAAGTGCCATCCTACATCTGTGAGGGAAGATTGAAGTGATATTTGTGGAACTAACCTTGGAGTGGACACGGGATGGTAATCACAATTTGACTGGCTCAGCCTCAGCCTGGGATGATGAATGACTGCCACTAAAATTCAAGGAGGATATTTACAGCTGTAGCTATGCAAAGCCCATTTTGACACTGTATCATGTTCAACTCAACTACTTGATGACTACAATGGATTCCATAGAGATACAGGGACTAACTGTCCTAATCCATACTTCAGCTAATGTGGTTCTTCAACTTGATTCACACAGGCCTGTGTGCAATGCTTCTGGGATGACAGAGACCAAACCCACTAGTATTTAACTGTCATCAGACAATGACAAGCCATCATGTTCCACGTGTTTGTTTGTTTGTTTTTCAGAAGTTGCTGGTAGACTGCAGCATCCATCCAGACTCACCGTCAGGCAGGTAAAGCTGATGCTCAACCTCATGATAACCTTGGCTTGGACTATGTGTTCTTCCTCTTCCAACTAACTCTGGATGTTATCTTCTACCTGTGGTACTCCCTTAGCACCAGCACTTGACTGCTTTCAATATGGTCTTTGATCGAAGCCTGGGAGTAAGTTGCTTCCAAATAAAAGGAAAGAGATTCGCCTTGTTCTATGATCTACATATAGCTTTGCAACCACAAATCCTTAGTTCCTTCAATTCAAGAAACATCTTTCAACTGGTTACTATCTTTAGTATCAGCAATGAAGCCTAAATGTTGCATTGGAATCAAGTGCATTCATGTGAGTTTTAATATTTTAACTTTGTAGATCCTTTTATAAAGTACTCCTCTTTGTCTTTTGTTGTTGGAGATTGGGAGCTCTACAAATGTACTGGCTACCCTTTTCAGGTGCTTTGATTTGCCTCATTAGCTCAAAATTACTTTCAGGGGAAATTTGCCTGCATTAATTTAGATTCTAAAAAGTTGTATTTTTTGTTACAAAGTCCCTTCCTTGCAATACTGAAGAAATTTTTTAACATCTTTATTATCATCCTTGGGCTCCCTATACTTATCTTTGGTAAGCTGAGATATTGTACAATTCATTATTCAAGGACAGAAAATTTCTTTCCAAGAATGATTATTTTTTAATTTACTCATTCATGTCAATCTTTTTGAAATAGTGCCTTAATATATAGCCCAGGATGGTTCAAACTCACTATTCTGTCTCAGCCTCACAAGTGCTGAGATTACAAGCTTTCGCCACAATACCTGGCTCCAAGAAACATTCTAATAGCCTTTGATTTCCTCCTTTCTGTGCTCATTTTTCTAAATCTTTCTCAGTCATTATATCTATGGGATGGCTTCCAGTATCTGCCCTAAAAATGGTCCCAAAAATGTCAAACTCTGGAGCTCAGATAACATACTTATATAACCATTGAGTAAGAATAAATAAACTATTCTAGGCTTCACTCTAGTCAATAACACTAATTTTAGTAACACTGAGTAAAAGAAAGAAGGCAACATCTTTACCTTTCTATTATTAAGAAAACCAAGACTGGCATTGTAATCCTACCTATTCAGGAAGCTGAGGTCTGAGGGTCGTGGTTCAAAGACAGCGCAGGCAAGAAAATCCATGAGACTCTTATCTCCAATTAATCACCAGAAAACTGGAAGTGGTGCTGTGGCTCCAAGTGGTAGAGCACTAGACTTGAGAAAAAGAGATCAGGGACAATGCCCAAGCCCCAAGTTCAAGCCCCATGACTGACACAAAAAGAAAAAGGAAAAGGAGAATAAAGAGAACCATCTTAACTTGGGGAAAATGTGTGTGCTTGTGGGAAAATAACATTCCTAGAGCTTGCTTTAAAATACAGTTTGTTTGTTTGTTTTTATTTATAGAGATTGTCGCAACCTCTCTATCTCTTAAATTTGATGTCTAAGTTATATAATCATGTGACTTTTTAAATGGAACTCTAGGAGCTGACATTGTGTGTGTATGTGTGTGTGTGTGTGTGTGTGTGTGTGTGTGTGTTTGTGTTTGCAGTGCAGAGGCTTGATATCAGAGCTCTGTGCTTTCAGTTGCTTTTTCTACTCAAGGCTGATGCTCCATTGAGACATAGCTCCATTTCCTGTTTTTAGCTGGTTAACTGGAAATATGAGTCTCGCACTCACAGACTTTTCTATCCAGGATGGCTTCAAACCCTGATCCTCATATCTCACCCAGCTGCAATATTATTTTATTCAAAATATATTGCCTTTGTTTGAATTTTAACACCCACATAACACACATTTCAGAAAAATAAGAATAGAGCTAAAATCTGGACTTAAAAACTTCCAAGGTTTCTGAATAATACTCATAGCACAATGGAAAGGAAATTAGGTGGGTCCAGTGTTTGAAAGCCTCACATGATGAACAATTTACTTTTCCTTCCACCTTTTTATTTTCTGAATTGTAACTGTTCTACATGGCCTGGGAAATTATCAAGTGTTCAAGGTTTGATTTTTTTTTTCCTGTTCGTGACATTAGTGTGCTCTTGACTCTTATTGTATGATTAGCAAATAGGGAAAGAAAATACCCTGTAGATACTAGAATTCTCTTGAATATTGAGATTTGATGACATTTTCATACGACCAAGTAAATGATTATTCTCCTTTCCATACACATCCTGTAGGATGATTAACTGTTTCTTTAACAGGGTAAGCTATCAGGTTACAGTTTTTCTAGGAGTGCAGTAACTGGTTAGGGCTCTGGGCGTCGCTGTTCACCAAGCTGGGCGACGCAGGACTCACACGCCCAGTGTAAAGAGGAAAAAAAAAAAAAAGGAAGAAAGGGAAGAGGGGGAAAAGTATGCCTCTTAGAATCCTCATCACCACCACCAGATTGAAGTCTACCTGAAGCTTCCCAAACCCTGTTTCTGGGCGACTCTCCACTCGGGACTATCTTGAAAATTGGATCAATTATTTAGGCTCTGAAAAACAGAGAAAGGATCTACCCTTAATAGCAGACTGGGAGCAAACTACGAAGCCAGAGAGCAATGGCGTTTCCAGCAAAGCCCAGCGGCTGCCGTGGGCTGATGCTTCTCTGCCTTTTTCTGGAACTACTATTGGAAGCCGGAGCTGAGAACATACACTACTCTGTACCAGAAGAGACTAATAGAGGTTCATTTGTGGGTAACATCGCCAAGGACCTTGGGCTACAACCCCAAGAGCTGGCGGAGCGCGGAATCCGCATCGTCTGGAGAGGTAGGACGCAGCTCTTTGCTCTGAACCCACGAATCGGCAGCTTGGTCACCGCGGGCAGGATCGACCGGGAGGAGCTCTGCGCCCAGAACGCTCGTTGCCTGGTGAGTTTTAATATCCTTATTGAGGATGAAATGAAACTTTATCCTGTCGAAGTGGAAATCATTGATATTAATGACAACAGTCCCCAGTTCCAGTTACAAGAACTGGAATTTAAAATGAATGAAATAACGGCTCCAGGTACCAAGGTCCCTCTGCCGTTTGGGCAAGACCTTGATGTGGGTGTGAACTCTCTCCAAAGCTACCAGCTCAGCTCCAACCCTCATTTTTCCCTGGATGTGCAACAGGGACCTGATGGGATTCTGCACCCAGAAATGGTGTTACAAAGTTCCCTAGACAGAGAAAAAGAAGCTGTCCACTACCTTTTCCTCACTGCCTCTGACGGGGGCAACCCAGTCCGTTCAGGGACTCTCCACATTCGAGTTCAGGTGGTGGATGTGAATGACAACCCTCCAACGTTTACACAGGAAGAATACTACGTAAGTGTCCCTGAGAATGTTCAACCAGGCACTCAGCTGCTCACAGTCAATGCCACCGATCCAGATGAAGGTGCCAATGGGGAAGTGACATATTCCTTTCACAATGTAGATCACAAAGTAGCCCAAATATTCCAGTTGGATTCTCATACCGGAGAAATATCAAGTAAAGAACCACTGGATTTCGAAGAATACAAAGTGTATCCCATGGAAATTCAAGCTCAGGATGGTGCTGGGCTCATGGCCAGAGCTAAGGTGCTTGTCAAAGTTTTGGATATAAATGACAATGCCCCAGATATAAGCATCACATCCGTTGCCACTGCAGTCCCAGAAAACTTTTCTCCTGGGGCCATAATTGCTCTTATCAGTGTCCATGACCAGGACTCTGGAGACAATGGTCACACCATGTGTTCCATACCTGGAAATCTACCCTTTAAATTGGAAAAGTTACTTGATAACTACTACCGCTTAGTAACTGAACGAACACTGGACAGAGAACTTACCCCTGGCTACAACATCACAGTCACAGTCACAGACCAGGGAACTCCACCTCTGTCTACACAAACCTACATTGCGCTGTTAGTGACTGACATCAATGACAACCCCCCAGTTTTCCAACATGATTCCTATTCTGTCTACATTCCCGAAAACAACCCCAGAGGGGCTTCCATTTTTTCAGTGAGGGCCAACGATGCTGACAGCATAGAGAATGCACAAGTGACATACTCTCTGGTGGATGACACCTTTCAGGGGACACCCTTGTCCTCCTACCTGTCCATTAATTCTGACACTGGAGTCCTCTATGCTCTGCAGTCCTTTGATTATGAGCAGTTCCGGGATTTACAACTGACAGTGATGGCTAGTGATAGCGGAAAGCCATCACTCAGCAGCAATGTGTCACTGACTCTTTTTGTGCTAGATCAGAATGACAATGTGCCCGAAATTCTGTATCCCACCCTCCCCACCGATGGTTCCACAGGTGTGGAGCTGGCTCCCCGCTCTGCAGAGCCTGGTTATCTGGTGACCAAGGTGGTAGCAGTAGACAAGGACTCAGGACAGAATGCCTGGCTGTCCTACCGCCTGCTCAAGGCCAGCGAGCCAGGACTCTTCATGGTGGGGCTGCACACAGGTGAGGTGCGCACAGCCAGGGCCCTTGTGGACAGAGATGCGCTCAAGCAGAGCCTGGTGGTGTCTGTGCAGGACCATGGCCAGCCCCCACTCTCAGCCACTGTCACACTCACCATCGCAGTGGCTGACAGTATTCCAGACATCCTGGCAGACCTCGGCAGCCTCCAGACCTCCACTGATCCACAGGATTCAGACCTCACGCTCTACCTGGTGGTGGCAGTGGCTGTCGTGTCTTGTGTCTTCCTGGCCTTTGTCATTGTGCTGCTGGCACTCAGGCTGAGGCGCTGGCACACAGCGCGCCTGCTCCCGTCTTCCAGGAATGGGTTGGCTGCCATGCCTGCCTCTCACTTTGTGGGCATAGATGGAGTTCAGGCTTTCCTTCAGACCTATTCCCATGAGGTTTCCCTCACCGCCGACTCCCGCAAAAGCCACATCATCTTCCCTCAACCCAACTATGCTGACACACTCATCAGCCAGGAGAGCTGTGAGAAGAAGGATTTTCTTTCTGCACCTCAGTCTTTACTTGAAGATAAAGAGGAAACATTTTCTCAGGTAAACTTATGAATTTCTATGCTATGTAGATTAAAATAATGATTTGGCTTACTTGCTTTCACTAGCTACTAGTTTTGTTTTTTATTCCTTAGTAGGTTTCTATTGAAATCCTGGGTGTGGTTGGTGTTGCATGCCTGCAGTTCTAGCCCTCAGAAAGCTAGAGTATTGAGATTTTGTGGTCAACCTGAGCAACATATCATAACCTCCTGAAAAAACAGAATTAAGCAAGCCTCCATATTTATATCAGAAAATAATTGTTCTTACAATGGAAAGGAGAATTATAATCATAGTATGTATATAGGGATGAAGAGTTTGCTTAATATGCTTTCCCTTTGTTTTAAATATATTTTATTGTAAACATACTGTGAAGAGGGGTTACAGTTACATGAATAAGGTAATAAGTACATTTGCTACCCAGTATTGTTACCCCCTCCTTTGTTTTTCCCCTACCATCCCTTCCCTCCCTACTTCCCAAACTCCTCCCTCCCCCACCCAAAGTTGTAAAGTTCATTTTCAACATAGTGTCTTGTACATCTCATTACAATGGGTCAACCTGTATCCTTATTTCAGCATTTTGTTATTTCCCTTCCCCTCCTCAAATAAGAAAAAAAGGAATATACAAGATGCAGGGCACTGGAATCAAGTACAGTGAAAACAGGGGTTATATTATGGGGGAAGAACATACAAAAGAAACAAAAAAATCATATAGTACATTATAAGTACATTAAAAACAACAGCAGCAAAGATAAAAAACCTTTTGTGTCCCTATCTTGGGATTCATTTCGCTTAGCATCATCTTATATGGTCATATGTACATAGCTTTTGACCTTTTCTGCTTGTCCTAGACATATACTAGTTATTGCAGATAAAGGAAACCATGGGAGCTTTTTCCTTTCAGAAAGAAGATGATGTTAGAAACAAGGAGTCCTAGTATATAAACAATTTCTTGTATTTTGCTTAGCATCATCTTATATGGTCATATGTACATAGCTTTTGACCTTTTCTGCTTGTCCTAGACATATACTAGTTATTGCAGATAAGGGAAACCATGGAAGCTTTTTCCTTTCAGAAAGAAGATGATGTTAGAAACAAGGAGTCCTAGTGTATAAACAATTTCTTGTTTGCCTCTGGCCAATTCATTTCATTGTTCTGAATTTACTGTTCTCTTATCTGAGCAGGTGAAGCTTGACTACAAAAGGTTAACAGTACATATTGACTAATACGATTTCCACATTCCCTACATTATACACAACTGCTTATTCCTTGGTTAATTTAATATAGATGTTATCTCTCAAGGTGGTATGATATTTGAAGTACTCTTTTTAGTTATGTTAATATAAAACTAGAGAAATCTACATAAGCTTTAATTTTAAAGTGTTTTGAATATTTTTGTTTACTCTTTTAATAGGAGATATTTTTTGTGTGCTTAAGAATACATTTGTTAATCAGGCACCAATGGCTCACACCTGTAATCCTCACTACTCAGAAGGCTGAGATCTGGGGATACAGTCCAAATCCAGCTTAGTCAGGACAGTCTTTGAGGTTCTTATCTCCAATTAATCTCCAGAAAACTGGAAGTGGCATTGTGGCTCAAAGTGGTAGAGTGCTTGCCTTGAGTAAAAAAGCTCAGGGACCATGCCCAGGTTTTGAGTTCAAGCCCCATGATCGACTGAAACAAAAAAAAATAATTTGAATAAGCCAGGTACTGGTAGCTCATGACTATAATTCTACTTTCTTTGTTGCGCTTCACAGATGGCAGGGGCAGGGAATGTATATGAGACTATTTTCTCCAATTAACCAGCAAAAGTCAGAAGTAGAGCTAGGGCTCAAGTGGTAGAGTGCTAGCCTTGACTGAAAAAGTTCAATAGCACCCATATTCTAAGTTCAAGCACCAGTACTGGTACACACACACACACACACACACACACACACACACACACACGTGTGCACATGTGCACACACGCACACAACAATACATCTGATGTATCTATACCATATAACTTGCTAAATAGTTTTGTGCCTCTTTGCTTTTACATTGTATCTGTAATTAGAAAAATGACTAACAAAAATAAAGTATATATTCAGTTTTAATGTATGTTAACTTTTCATGAGGAAGAAATGAAGTATAGGAGAGTAAATCTGTGCCTTGATATACTTACTCTGCTCCAATAAATTGCAGAGATATGTAAAATTAAAAAGAAACAAACAGGAAAATAAATGATATATTTAAATAGAAGATAAATACCTAAATAGACTAGAGATAGAACGTGGCACTAGGTGAAATAATCCAGTCACAGAAAAACAAATACTGCATGTTTTCTCTTGTATGAAGTCCTTGGATTGGTCAAGCTCACAAAGACCAAAAGCAGAATAATGATTCCCAGGTGCTGAGGGAGAAGGGTAGAAGAGATAGTAGCTAGTGTTTTACAAGTTCAAAGTTTCACCAGAGCATGAAAAGGCTCCAGAGGTAGATCATGGGGCCTGAACTCAGAGCCTGGGCCCTGTCCCTGAGCTTTTTCGCTCAAGGCTAGCACGTTGAGCCACAGTGCCACTTCCAGTTTTCCGGTGGTTAATTGGAGACAAGAATCTCAAAACTATCCTGCCTGAGTTGAATTTGGACTGTGATCCTCAGATCTCAGCCTTCTGAGTAGCTAGGATTACAGGTGTGAGCCACTGGTGCCTGATTGACAAATGTATTTTTTTTTTGTCTGTTATGGGGCTTGAACTTTGGTCCTGGGCACTGCCCTTCAGCTCTTCAGCTCAAGGTTAGTGCTGTACCACTTGAGCCACAGCACCACTTCTGATTTTCTGGTGATTTATTCGAAATAAGAGTCTCACAGACCTTCCTGCCCACGCTGGCTTTGAACCATGATCCTCAGATCTCAGCCACCTGAGTAGCTAGAATTACAGGCCTGAGCCAATGGTACCCAGCTAACAACTGCATTCTTAAGCATACAACCATGTAATCTGAGTTACTTACTGCCATAAAACTTCATATTTGAGAATATCAAAATGGTAAATGTTGTCATGTGTGTTTTATAACAATTTTTAAAGAAATCCACTACTGGTAATATCAAGTTTAAACCAAAATCCATATAGAGAAGCTACATGGAAGAAGAGTGGCCATAAGACTACCCAATCATCCAGATGTTTCAGAGTACTAGCTGAGTCCAGTCTGCCAACTGTGCTACATGAGTATACACAACCAAGAAAGGAAGAAAAACAAAAGAAAATGAGGACCAGGAAATGATCAAATACCCTCATGCCAATGTATGGGAGATAAATTTAGGGATTTTTTCCCATGATGACATATAGAACAGCATTTAAAACAAACTTAATCAACATAAATGAGTGTCAAAATGTAATGCTAAGTAGAGTGCAGGACAGAATAAATATGGCATGTTATTATTTGTGTGAATTTCATATACACAAAAATGTATGGAAGCATGCTATATGTAGTTACAAAATAAAAACTATGAGGTCTGGGGCTGTAGCTCAGTATTTAGCAATGGCAAGCCTCTGGCTTCAAATTCTATCACTGCAAATACATAAATAAACCTCGATGGGAATGATAAATATTATCACTGTACGGGGTTTGTTTATAAAACTTGATCTCCAATAACCAGAATAACTATTTCAGGCAAGATTTATCAATGGTGAAAATTTATTTTTTTGTTGTTTTTTTTATTGTGAACATAGTGTACAGAGGGGTTACAAATACATGGGCAAGATAATGAGTACATTTCTTATCAAGCATTGCAGCCTCCTCCTTTGTTTACCCTTCACATCCCTTCCCAGCCTCCCCCCGGCCCCCCACTCAAACCTCCCCCCCCCAAAGTTGTAAAGTTCGTTTTCGACATGACAACTTGTACTTCTCATTGTTGCAACCGGTCCACCTGTATCTTTAAACGACTTGTTTTTCCTCTTCTCCTCCATAATGGTGAAAATTTATTAAAGCAGTATTTATTAATTTGCTTATTTAAAAGAGTACTTTTTAAATCTGAAAATACTGCTTTACAGGGGGGTATTTCACATCCTTGGGAAACAAAACATGTCACAAAAAGAGAAATTTCAAACAACTTTGGGTAATTTCTAGTCAAGCTTTAGTCCATGTACTTACCTTCAGTTTCCATATTGTTTGTCAAGGACTCTCACTTCTAAGCATTTGTTTCAAGCAAGGCTCTAGAAAAGTATGGCAGCCACTTTTTTAAAAGCCCTATGCATTAGGATTCAGATGCAACCACATCCTGGAAAACCCTTTCCTGACACCCTACCATAGGGTAGATACCGTTCCAGGCCATTTCCCCATTGCCAAGGTTTTCCCAGCTGATATCACAGCAGCCATCCAATTCTGTGGCACCCTCTTCATTTTCTTATGTTCTCTCCCACCCTGCAAGCTTCCTTATACCATGTTCATAGTTCCATCTCAAACCTTATTCCAATCAACTGTTAGGAGGATCCAATTAAGTATCTGATGACCCAAAAAATAAAAATTTTGCTGTGAACCATTAAACTATGGAGCAGAGAAATTTAAAACACATAACCTTGGAAAAACTGTAGATAGCAATTTAAGTGAGTTTCGTTGTTTCCCAATATGCAATATGAAAGAGGAGGAAGATGCCTGTGTGAACGCCGCACACTCTAGGCGAATTGATTCTTAGAGCGTTAACCAATAGAGTATTGTTGAACAATTATAAAGGTCGCATTAATTTGCAACACTCCTATTCATTCTTGGGAAGGGGGAAGCAAAATTGGGCTTAAAAGATTTATTCCTAAAGGTTTTTAGAAACCTAAAACTCACAGAAGACCTTAATAAATAACGGGATTGTGTGAGGGGTGCAGAAATGAGCTAAGCCTCTGGGCGTCGCTGTTGACCACCTAAGGAGTGCGAGGCAGAGACACAACCCAGCCAACACCACCTACCACACACACAGGGCTGGGCATTGAGCCTGCAAGCTCCGGGTGGCAAAGCAACTCCGTCCGGCAGCCCATTGCTTCTCTGCACAGTAAGCTGGGTCCTGTGGATGCTGGGCGTCTCAAACCGTGGGAACTAGGGAGTGAAATCTCTCCCTGGAAGCCAGAAACCGTTCATTGAGAAAACCCCGCGGCAGAAGGGAAATGGCGGCTCTGGAGAACGTCCTCCACTGCAGAAAGCTGGTCCTGCTGAGCCTTCTCTCGGCCGTGTTGTGGGAGGCTGGGACCGGGCAGATTCGCTATTCCGTGCCGGAGGAGGTGGACAAAGGCTCCTTCGTGGGCAGCATCGCGAAGGACTTGGGCTGGGAGCCGCAGGCGCTGGCGCAGCGCGGCGTCCGCGTCGTCTCCAGAGGTAGGGCGCAGCTCTTCGCCCTGAACCCGCGGAGCGGCAGCTTGGTCACCGCAGACAGGATCGACCGCGAGGAGCTCTGCGCACAGAGCCCCCGCTGTCTGGTCAACTTTAACATTTTGCTGGAAGACAAACTGACTGTTTATTCCGTAGAGGTGCAAATCACAGATGTGAATGATAATGCCCCTCGCTTTGCAGTAGAGGAGCTGGAGCTCAAAATCAGTGAAACCACTGCTCCAGGATTTCGGATCCCCCTGAAGAGTGCGCATGACGCTGACGTGGGAGACAACGCCCTGCAGAAGTACCAGCTCAACTCAAATGCCCACTTCTCCCTGGAGATGCGGAGTGCAGTGGATGGGAACAAGTATCCCGAGCTGGTGTTAGAGCGGGCTCTGGATCGCGAGGAAGAGGCGATGCACCATCTCCTTCTTGTTGCTTCAGATGGGGGCAACCCGGTAAGATCTGGCACCTGCCGCATCCGCGTGAAAGTGCTGGATGTGAACGATAACGCTCCTGTTTTTACACAGCCCGAGTACCGAGTAAGTGTTCCAGAGAATATACCAATAGGCACCCGAATAGTCACGGTGACCGCCACTGATGCCGATGACGGATACAATGCACAAGTGACATATTTTCTAGAGCAAATCCCTAGAGCAACTACAGACATATTTAAACTGAAGTCAACATCTGGAGATCTAACAATCATGAAAAGTCTCGATTATGAGGATGCTAAAGTCCATGAAATTGATATCGAGGCTCAGGATGGTCCAGGCCTTCTAACCAGAACAAAGGTCATCATTACCGTTTTGGATGTGAATGACAATGCCCCAGAATTTTACATGACTTCTGCCACCAGCTCAGTTCCTGAAGACTCTCCTCCAGGAACCATAATTGCACTTTTCAATGTACATGACAGAGACTCTGGACAAAATGCTTTTGTCACCTGTTCACTCCCAGAGGAACTGCCTTTCAAGTTAGAAAGGTCAGTGGACAATTACTACAGACTGGTTACAACCAGAACCCTTGACAGGGAACAGGTTTCCTTTTACAACATCACTCTGAGTGCCACAGATGGAGGGGACCCACCACTGTGCACAGATGCTCATGTTGTGCTACAGGTAGCAGACATCAATGACAACCCACCAGCCTTCCCGCAGGCATCCTACTCTGTCTACCTTAAGGAAAACAACCCCCGTGGCACCTCCATCTTTACAGTGTTGGCTCATGATCCAGACAGCGAACACAACGCCCATGTCACTTACTCTCTGGCAGAGGAGACCTTTCACGGAGCACCTCTCTCCTCCTACATCTCCATCAACTCTGACAGTGGGGTCCTCTATGCTCTGCAGTCTTTTGATTATGAGCAATTCCAGAACCTACAGCTGTGGGTGATAGCGCTGGACAGCGGCAAACCTCCCCTCAGCAGCAATGTATCATTGGACCTGTTCTTGGTGGACCAGAATGACAATGCACCGGAGATCCTATACCCTGTCCTCCCCACCGATGGTTCCACAGGTGTGGAGCTGGCTCCCCGCTCTGCAGAGCCTGGTTATCTGGTGACCAAGGTGGTGGCAGTAGACAAAGACTCAGGACAGAATGCCTGGCTGTCCTACCGCCTGCTCAAGGCCAGTGAACCTGGGCTCTTCATGGTGGGGCTACACACAGGTGAGGTGCGCACAGCCAGGGCCCTTGTGGACAGAGATGCGCTCAAGCAGAGCCTGGTGGTGTCTGTGCAGGACCATGGCCAGCCCCCTCTCTCAGCCACTGTCACACTCACCATCGCAGTGGCTGACAGTATTCCAGACATCCTGGCAGACCTCAGCAGCCTCCAGACCTCCACTGATCCACAGGATTCAGACCTCACACTCTACCTGGTGGTGGCAGTAGCTGTGGTGTCTTGTGTCTTCCTGGCCTTTGTCATTGTGCTGCTGGCACTCAGGCTGAGGCGCTGGCACACAGCGCGCCTGCTCCCGTCTTCCAGGAATGGGTTGGCTGCCATGCCTGCCTCTCACTTTGTGGGCATGGATGGAGTTCAGGCTTTCCTTCAGACCTATTCCCATGAGGTCTCCCTCACCGCCGACTCCCGCAAAAGCCACATCATCTTCCCTCAACCCAACTATGCTGACACACTCATCAGCCAGGAGAGCTGTGAGAAGAAGGATTTTCTATCTGCACCTCAGTCTTTACTTGAAGATAAAGAGGAAACATTTTCTCAGGTAAACTTGTGAATTTCTATGCTATGTAGACTAAAATAATGATTTGGCTTACTTGCTTTCACTAGCTAGTAAAATATTTCTGTGTAATATACCCTAGAGTGTTTATATTTAGAATCCTCTGTGGGGTTGGTCTTGCTTGCCTGCAGTTCCAGCACTCAGAAAGCTGGAGTGTGGAGAATTTGAGGTCGACCTGTGCAACATATCCGGACCTCTCAAACAAACAAAACAGAAAGTCTTGGAAAACCAGGATTAAAGTAGCCTTCATATTTATATCAGAGCACATTTATAAAACTTCTTACAATGGAAAGATAATTGTAACCATTATATATATATATATATATATATATATATATATATAGTGATGAAAAGGACACTTGATGTACTTCTTTTTGGAAACGGAATGACATTAGAAATGATCAGCTCTGTTGTATAAACAATTTCTTCTTTACCTTTGCCAAATCATCCCATTGCTCTGAATTGCTCTTATCTAGAACAGATAGAGCTTGACTGAAAAAGGCCCACCAATACTTGTTTGACTAATATGATTTTCACATTTCCTACATTGTACAATTCTGCCCATTCGTCTCTGAATTTAATGTAGATATTCCCTCTCACGAAGGTATGATATTCTTTTACATCTTTTCATGTCTTATATTCTTTTTACATCTTTTTATGTCTTGTATTCTTTAATTCTTTTTATTTTGAAGTGGTTGTACAAAGAAGTTCCCATTCTACAAAACAGAATATGAATACAAAGTGTCTGATAACAATATAACCTATGGCTCCTAACTCACCCTTTCTCTCACTTTTCTTTTCTTCTTTTTTTAAAATTGAGATTAGGTGATTATATCAATTTCACATATTTCCCAGTACTGGGGAATAGTGATGCTTAGAGTCACAAACCTTCACCAGGCAAATTGTCATTTTCATGATCTGTAAAGTGTGTGAATTCTATAAGGTGTGACAATACTATTATTTCTTCCACATCAAGTGGTATTTACATTTCTTTCCTTTTGCTTAGTGTAAGCTGTTCCCTCTTTCCCTCTCATTCCTCCCTTCCCATTGCTGTCTTGGGGTTGCTTAGTTCATCTTCATCTTTGTCCAGTGCAGCTGATGGGCCCCTCTGTTGTATGTTTTCCCATTTCTTACTGATTGTGTGTCCTCCTCCTAGCTTCTCTCTGTGGCATGCATATATATACCATATATGTAGTCAAGAACATGGACTCATTTAGCAATGATATGACAAAATGAGTGGAAGTCCTTTGTGTCTTATTTTCTTTCATATCATTTTATTCTTTTTAGTTGTGTTCATATAAAATTATAGATATCTACATAAGCTGCAGTTTTAAAGTACTGTCAATATCTCTGATCAATTTTTTTATTTTGAGATACTTTATGTGTGCGTAAGAGTATATTTATATAAGCAAGGTACTTGTGGTTCATGAGTCATCCTACCTACTCCAGAGGCTGAGATCTATGATTGCAGTTCACAGCCACAAGGACAGAATATATATATATATGAGACTCTCATCTCCAATTAACCAGCAAAAGCCAGAAGTAGAGCTGTTGCTCAATTGGAAGAATGATAATCTTGAATGAAAAAGTTCAAGGACAGCACCCAGACTCTGAGGTCACGCCCTAGCACTGGGACACGTGTGCACATGCATGTGTGCACACACACACCCACACACACACACACACACACACACACACACACACACAAACACAGACCAAAGAATACATCTGATTTATATCTATACCATATAACTTGAGAAACAATTTTGACCTTCTTCAGTTTTACATTGTACCTGTAATAAAATGACAACAATCAAATATATATTTAAGTGTAGAGTATGTTAACTTTTCATAAGAAAGAAATGTAGTATAGGAGAGTAAAGCTGTGCCTTGATCTACTTACTCTGCTCCAGTGAATTGCAGGGATACATAAAATTTTTTAAAATGAACAGGAAAATAAAGGATACATTCAAATAAAATATAAATACCTAAATGAATTAGAAGTAGAACATGGCTCTAAGTGAAATAATCCAGTCACAGAAAGACAAATATTGTATGATTCCTCTTGTATCAAGTCCTTGGATTGGTTAAGTCCACAAAGACCAAAAGTGGAATGATGACTCCCAGGTGCTGAGCGAGAAGGGTGGAAAAAAGAAGCGATAAGACTGACCGGTCATCCAAATGTTTCAGCATGCTAGTTGAGCCCAGTCTGCCAACAGTACAACATGAGTAAAACAACTAAGAAAGGAAGCAAAACAAAAGAAAAAGAGGACCAGGAAATATCCAATATCCTAATGCCAATACATGGATATAAATTTTGGCATTTCTTCCATGATGATATATGTGACAGCAATTAAATATAATCAATATAAATGAATCTCAAAATATAATGCTAAGTAGAGTGCACGACAGAATAAATATGGCATGTTATTATTTGTGTGAGTTTCACACACACAAAAATATGTGGGAGCATGCTATATGTAGTTGCAAAATGAACAATAGGGGGCCTGGGTCTGTAGCTCAGTACAGAGCAATGGCAAGCTCTTGGGTTCAAACTCCATCATTGCAAATACATAAATAAATAAAACATAAAGTCCTGGATAGGAGCAATAAATACTATTACTCTACCAAAAGGTTTTTATGTTGTTTGAAAACTTGATCTACAATAACAAGTATAACTGTTTCAGGCAAGAATCATCTATGGTGAAAATTCTGTTAAAACCATATCTATTTATTTATTTATTTTAAATAGTATTTAATTAATGTCAAAATATTCTCTACCAGATAATTATTAATGAAAAAAAGAAAGACAGTTAATTGTACAACAGAAAATGGAAGTTACCAGAAATCTGACCAAAAGATTAGAGTTAATTTTTTAATTTCTTTATTGAGATTAGATGATTACATAAATTTCACAAGTTGTGGCAATAGTGATAGTTAAGGTCACAAACACATATTAACCCTCACAAGGTAACTTGTCATTTATCTTGGTCTATAAAGGTTATGAACTCTATGAACTATGACAATACAAATACATCTTCTAAATAGAGTTAATATTAAGAATATTGGGACAAAGATATCCTATGCCTCCTGGCAAGATGCACTAAGAAGGATATATCACCATGTTTTTCATATTCCTACCAAAGTACATAATCCATATCTGTCAGGAGAAGAATCAAACTCTAATAAATGGCACTATACTATTCAAACATTAAAGTCATGAAATATAAAGAAAGCCTTATGAATTGCTTGGATTAAATGATATAATTAAATGCAACATGTGATCTTTGACTGGGTCTTAGTCTAGAACAAAAATTATTTCGCTATAATGAGACATTATTAGTTGGGTGTCAAGTGGTTTATTTCTGTAATCCTAACTACTTAGAAAGCTAAAAAAAATAGCAAGACCATAGTTCCAGACCAGCCCTGGCAGAAAAGTTCTCAAGGCTGTATCTATGGAAGAAGCTCTGGGTGTGGTGCATACATGCCTGTCATCCGAGCTAAAACAGGAAGCCTAAAATAGGTATATAGGGGTTCAAGGTCATGCCTGATCAGGAAGAACATCCTCTCTCAAGAATGATTTCAAGTGGGCTGGGAAGGTGGCTCAGCAGTAGAGTGCTTGCCTCATATGCATGAGACCCGGGGTTCGATTCCTCAGCACCACACAAACAGAAAAAGGCAGAAGTGGTGCTGTGGCTCAAGTGGTAGTGCACTAGCCTTGAGCTGAAGAGCTCAGGGATAGTGCCCAGGCCTAGCGTTCAAACCCCATGACTGAAGAAAATAATATGATAGTAATTTCAAATATATATGTATCTATATCTCCAGGATCTAAAAATAAAAAAACCAGCAAGCCAGGTGCTGGTTGCTCACACCTGTAATCCTAGCTACTCAGAAGGCAGAGAGCTAAGGATCTTGGTTCAAAGCCAGATTAGGCAAGAAAGTCTGTGAGACTATTATTTCCAATTAACTACTAAAAATATAGAAGTGAAGATATGGGTCAAGTGGTAGAGCACTAACTTTGAGCTCAGGTCCCAGGCCCTAAATTGAAACACTAACACAATCACACAGACATATAGACACAGACACACACACACACACACACACACACACATACACACACACACCACAAAACAGCCAGTTTATAAAATGTGTGAAGATATAAATGACTAGTAGAAAATGTGCCTAGAAGAACAAGGCCCTGAGTTCAGTCCTCAGAATGGCCCCCACAAAAGACACTTTTGTAGTAGCTGGCAAAATTCTACTCAAATAGGTAAATTCAATAATAGCACTATTTTATGACAATGTATTGATTTTCTTCATATTGTGATAATAAAAGAGTGTTCTTGATTTTAAGGAAAGTAAAGAAGGATTGGGTCTACAATATAATCTGAACTAAGAAGAGAGAGAGAGAGTAGGGAGAAAGAAAGGAGCTGGGACTGAGAGAGTGTAAAATCAAAATGTTAACATGTGGCTCATGCCTGTAATCCTAGCTACTCATGAGGGTGAGATCTGAGGGTCACAGTTCAAAGCCAGGCTGGGCAGGAAAGTCCATGAGACTTTTATCTCCAATTAACCACCAGAAAAACAGAAGTGGTGCTGTGGAGCATTTGCCTTGAGCTGAAGAGCTCTGGGACAGCAGCCAGGCCCAGATTTCAAGCCCCATGACCAACAACACCACCAAAAAGGTAACACGTAATGTAATACAGGTACAAAATACAATAGGCCTCCCATGCTCTTGGTTCTAAATCTCTACATTTAATCAATTGGATATTGAAAATATTTAGAAAAAGTGTGCGCTGAACAAAAAAGTACACACATTTTTATGTTTATTTTCACCTAATACTACAATATAACAGCAATTTACTTAGTATTCACTATTACATACAATCTAGAGATTAAAGTATACAGGAAGAGACATACAAACCCATGGAAACACTACACTATTTTATGTAAGGAATCTCAGAGAGCATACATGAGTACCAGGAAATCGATGTTCATCACATATCATGCAATGGCTGTATGCAGAATTCACTATGTCATTTTCATTCAGCTTTGTTATATGTCTGAAATGTTTCTGAGTAAAAAGTAATTGAAATTACAATATGATCTTATGTAAATATGGGAAAAGGTTAAGATTTGATAGCCACCTGAAATACACATAGACTTTGGTTACATATGGTTTGAGTGCTTTAAATAAAGATGCTTTTGAAGTAAATTCACATCGCATATAAATACACAAAAATGAAACAGGGATAAGAAAACACCAATTGTGTTCTGTTTTACAATCTTAGGGAAAACTACATATCAGAAAAAAACCAGCAATTTCAAACAATTTTGAGGGATTGATTCCAAAAGTGGTGAAGTTCCATTCCTGTCCAAGCTTTATTCAATGGACCTAACTTCAGTTTCCATAACACTCTCACCTCTAAACATTTGTTTCAAGGCTCTGTCCTAGAGCCTCATTTAAAAATAAAATCCTGTCCTATGCTTAGATTTCGGGCCCAATCACATCTTAGAAAAGACTATCCTACCCAATCTTAGGTTAGATACCCTTCCAGTGCATTTCCCATTGCCCAGGGTTTCCAAATGGATATCATCAGAGCCATCCAATTGGGTAACAACTCCTTTGTTTTCTGATTTTCTCTCCTACCTTGCAAGCTTCCTTAGACTATACTTGATAGTTTCCATCTCCACCCTGAATCCTACCATGTAGGGTTTACCAGGCCAATTAAGTGTCTGATGATCCAACAAAAACGAATTTTGATGGAAAGCATTAATAACTACGAGTACAGAAATTTAAGACACATAACCTTAGAAGAAACTACAACTAATATTTTTCAGAAATCTTTTTTGGTCTCTAAATATACAGTATAAAAGAGGTAGAAGATGTTTGTACCAAGGGCAAATATTCAGGTCTGCTTAATAAGTTGGGCGTCTAGATGGACAACTATGAAAAGTTATATGAATTTACATTACTCCAATTCACTCTGAGGGAAAGCAAAACTTGTATTATAAGATTTACTCCTAAAGGTTTTAGATACTTAAAAAGTGGCTACCGAACTCAAAAAATGACCGGTTTGTGTGAGCGGTGCAGAAATCAGCTAAGCCTCTGGGCGTCGCTGTTGACCACCTAAGGAGTGCGAGGCAGAGACACAACCCAGCCAACACCACCGACCACACACACAGGGCTGGGCATTGAGTTTGCAAGCTCCGGATGGCAAAGCAACTCGGTCCGGCAGCCCATTTCTTCTCGGCACAGTAAGCTGGGTCCTGTGGATGTTGGGCGTCTCACACCGGGGGAACTGGGGTGTGGAATCTCTCCCTGGAAGCCAGAAACCGTTCACCGAGAAAACCCCGCGGGAGGAGGGAAATGGCGGCTCTGGAGATCGTCCTCCACTGCAGAAAGCTGGTCCTGCTGAGCCTTCTCTCGGCCGTGCTGTGGGAGGCTGGGGCCGGGCAGATTCGCTATTCCGTGCCGGAGGAGGTGGACAAAGGCTCCTTCGTGGGCAGCATCGCGAAGGACTTGGGCTGGGAGCCGCAGGCGCTGGCGCAGCGCGGCGTCCGCGTCGTCTCCAGAGGTAGGGCGCAGCTCTTCGCCCTGAACCCGCGGAGCGGCAGCTTGGTCACCGCAGACAGGATCGACCGCGAGGAGCTCTGCGCACAGAGCCCCCGCTGTCTGGTCAACTTTAACATTTTGCTGGAAGACAAACTGACTGTTTATTCCGTAGAGGTGCAAATCACAGATGTGAATGATAACGCCCCTCGCTTTGCAGTGGAGGAGCTAGAGCTCAAAATCAGTGAAACCACTGCTCCAGGACTCAGGATTTCCCTGAAGAGTGCGCATGACGCTGACGTGGCAGACAACGCCCTGCAGAAGTACCAGCTCAACTCAAATGCCCACTTCTCCCTGGAGATGCGGAGTGCAGTGGATGGGAACAAGTATCCCGAGCTGGTACTAGAGCGGGCTCTGGATCGCGAGGAAGAGGCGATGCACCATCTCCTTCTTGTTGCTTCAGATGGGGGCAACCCAGTAAGATCTGGCACCTGCCGCATCCGCGTGAAGGTGCTGGATGCAAATGATAACCCTCCTGTTTTTACACAGCACGAGTACCGAGTAAGTGTTCCAGAGAATATACCAATAGGCACCCGAATAGTGACGGTGACCGCCACTGATGCCGATGACGGATACAATGCACAAGTGACATATTTTCTAGAACAAATCCCTAGAGCAACTACAGACATATTTGAACTGAAGTCAACATCTGGAGATCTAACAATCATGAAAAGTCTCGATTATGAGGATGCTAAAGTCCATGAAATTGATATCGAGGCTCAGGATGGTCCAGGCCTTCTAACCAGAACAAAGGTCATCATTACCGTTTTGGATGTGAATGACAATGCCCCAGAATTTTACATGACTTCTGCCACCAGCTCAGTTCCTGAAGACTCTCCTCCAGGAACCATAATTGCACTTTTCAATGTACATGACAGAGACTCTGGACAAAATGCTTTTGTCACCTGTTCACTCCCAGAGGAACTGCCTTTCAAGTTAGAAAGGTCAGTGGACAATTACTACAGACTGGTTACAACCAGAACCCTTGACAGGGAACAGGTTTCCTTTTACAACATCACTCTGAGTGCCACAGATGGAGGGGACCCACCACTGTGCACAGATGCTCATGTTGTGCTACAGGTAGCAGACATCAATGACAACCCACCAGCCTTCCCGCAGGCATCCTACTCTGTCTACCTTAAGGAAAACAACCCCCGTGGCACCTCCATCTTTACAGTGTTGGCTCATGATCCAGACAGCGAACACAACGCCCATGTCACTTACTCTCTGGCTGAGGAGACCTTTCACGGAGCACCTCTCTCCTCCTACATCTCCATCAACTCTGACAGTGGGGTCCTCTATGCTCTGCAGTCCTTTGATTATGAGCAATTCCAGAACCTAGAGCTGTGGGTGATAGCGCTGGACAGCGGCAAACCTCCCCTCAGCAGCAATGTATCATTGAACCTGTTCTTGGTGGACCAGAATGACAATGCACCGGAGATCCTATACCCTGTCCTCCCCACCGATGGTTCCACAGGTGTGGAGCTGGCTCCCCGCTCTGCAGAGCCTGGTTATCTGGTGACCAAGGTGGTAGCAGTAGACAAGGACTCAGGACAGAATGCCTGGCTGTCCTACCGCCTGCTCAAGGCCAGTGAACCTGGGCTCTTCATGGTGGGGCTGCACACAGGTGAGGTGCGCACAGCAAGGGCCCTTGTGGACAGAGATGCGCTCAAGCAGAGCCTGGTGGTGTCTGTGCAGGACCATGGCCAGCCCCCTCTCTCAGCCACTGTCACACTCACCATCGCAGTGGCTGACAGTATTCCAGACATCCTGGCAGACCTCGGCAGCCTCCAGACCTCCACTGATCCACAGGATTCAGACCTCACGCTCTACCTGGTGGTGGCAGTAGCTGTGGTGTCTTGTGTCTTCCTGGCCTTTGTCATTGTGCTGCTGGCACTCAGGCTGAGGCGCTGGCACACAGCGCGCCTGCTCCCGTCTTCCAGGAATGGGTTGGCTGCCATGCCTGCCTCTCACTTTGTGGGCATGGATGGAGTTCAGGCTTTCCTTCAGACCTATTCCCATGAGGTCTCCCTCACCGCCGACTCCCGCAAAAGCCACATCATCTTCCCTCAACCCAACTATGCTGACACACTCATCAGCCAGGAGAGCTGTGAGAAGAAGGATTTTCTATCTGCACCTCAGTCTTTACTTGAAGATAAAGAGGAAACATTTTCTCAGGTAAACTTGTGAATTTCTATGGTATGTAGATTAAAATCATGGTTTGGCTTACTTGCTTTCACTAGCTAGTAAAATATTTCTGTGTAATATACCCTAGAGTGTTTGTATGTAGAATCCTCTGTGGGGTTTGCCTGTAGTTCCTGCACTTTGAAAGCTGGTATGTTGAGATTTTGTGGTCAACCTGAGCAACATATTACAACCTCCTTTCAAAACAAAACAGAAAGTCTTGGACAACCAAGATTAAGGAAGCATCTTTTTTTTACATCAGAGCGCATTCATCATTGTTCTTACATGGGAAAAAGAGTATAACTATAACATATGTATAGCGATGAAGGGTACACTGGAGATGCTTTTTCCTTTTGGAAAGTCAGTGACATTAGAAATAAAGAGCTCTCGTGTTAAAATAGTTTGTTTACTTCTGTACAAATCATTTCATTGCTCTGAGTTGCTCTTATCTGGAGGAGATAGAACTTGACTGAAAAAGCCCACCAATTCTTGTTGGACTAATACTATTTTAACTTTCCCTACATTGTACACTGTTGCTCATTCATCTCTGAATTTAGTGTATATATTATCTCTCATGGTGGTAAGATATTCTTTTATATATCTATGTGTTCTTTTAGTTGCATTAATATAAAATTGTAGACATCTACATTTTACACTACTGAGAATATATTTGTTTAATCATTTATTAGGAGATACTTTATATGTGCCTAAGAGTACATTTATGTATGCCAGGTGCTGGTGGCTCATGACTATGTTCCTACCTACTCCAGAGGCTGAGATATGCCGATTGCAGTTCACAGACCACAAGAGCAGAAAATATATATGAGACTCTAATCTCCACTTAGCCAGCCAAAGGCAGAAGGAGAGCTGTTGCTCAAATGGTAGAGTGATAGTCTTGAGTGTAAAAGTTCAAGGACAGCACTCAAACTCTGAGTTCAAGCCCAGGTACTGGCATGCACACACACACACACACCAAAGAATATATCTGATTTATATCTACACCATAACACAGGGGATTTTTTTTGTTTTGTTTTGTTTTTTGCTGGTGGACCTGAACTCTGGGCCTGTGCCCTGTCCCTCAGCTCTTCAGCTCAAGGCGAGTGCTCTACCGCTTGAGCCACAGCGCCACATCTGGCTTTTTCTGTTTATGTGGTGCTGAGGAATTGAACCCAGGGCCTCATGCATGCAAGGCAAGCACTCTACCACTGAGCCACCTTCCCAGCCCCATAACACAGTTTTGAGCCTCCTGGCTTTTAAATTATATCTGTAATAAAAATAACTAACAAAATCAAGTATGTATTGAATTTTAATATATTTGACTTATTCATAAGGAAACAATGCAGTATAGGAGAGTAAATCTGCACCTTCATATACTTTATTTACTCCAATGAATTGCAGAGATAGATAAAATTTCAAACAAACAGGAAAGTAAATCATACATTCAAATAGGAAATAAATACCTAAATGGACTAGAAATAGAACATGGCTCAAAGTGAAACAATCCAGTTGCAGAAAGACAAATACTGTATGATTCCTTTTGTATGAAGACCTTGGATTGATCAAGCTCTCAAAGACCAAAAATAGAATGATGGTTCTCAGATGCTGAAGGAGAAGGGTGGAAGAGATCACACTGTTTTAGAAGTTCCAAATTTCACTGGAGGATGAAAAAGCTCTGAAGGTAGACAGTAGTGGTAGTTATACAACCATGTAATGTGAATTATTTAGTGCCATCAAACTACAGACTTACAAATATCAAAATGGTAAATGTTGTCATGTGTGTTTTATAACACCTATTCAAGAAAAGAAGTCCAGTTACCCTACTGGTATGATCATGTTTAAGCCAAGATCCACATAGAGAAGCTACATGGAAGAGGAGTGGCCATAAGACTACCCAGTCATCCAGATGTTTCAGCACACTAGCTGAGCCTAGTCTGCAACTGTGCTACATGAGTAAACACATCCAAGAAAGGAAGCAAAACAAAAGAAAAAGAGGACCAGGAAATATCCAATATCCTAATGCCAATACATGAGAGAAAAACTGGTATTATTCTCCATGATGATATAGAGGACAACGATTAAAACAAACAAAATCAATATAAATGAATCTCAAAATGTAATGCAGAGTAAAGTGCATTACAAAATAAATATGGCATGCTATTATTTGTGTGAACTCATATTCACAAAAAATATATGGGAGCATGCTATATGTAGTTACAAAATGAAAAATATGGGACCTCATTCTGTAGCTCAGTATAGAAAAATGACAAGCTCTTGGGTTCAGACTCCATCACTGCAAATATATAAATAAAACATTAAAAACCTGGACAGGAGCAATAAATGCTACCACTCTACCAGAAGGTTTATAGGGTTGTTCGTAAAACTTGATCTCCAATAATCAGAATAACTGTTTCAGGCAAGAATCTTAGATGGTGAAAATCCATTTAAAACAGTATTTATTTATTTATAACTATTTCATTAATGTCAAAATATTTCTGTACAGAATAATTATAAGTCACAAAAAGAGAGAGTAATTATACAACAGAAAATTCTAAATGTTGCCAGAAATCTGACCAAATGATTAGAATTAATATTAAGAGTATTGGGACAAAGATATCCTGTGCCTCCTGCAAGATGCACTAAGAAGGATACATCACCACATCTATCAAATTCCTACAAAATTCTACATAATCCATATCTATCAGGAAAAGAATCAAACTCTAATGAATGGCACTATACTATTCAAACATTAAAGTCATGAAATATAGAGAAAGCCTAATAGACTTCCTTGGATTAAATAACATAATTAAGTGAAACACGTGATCTTTGATTGGGTCTTAATGTAGAATAAAAATTATTTCGCTATAATGAGACATTATTAGTGGGGTGTCAAGTGGCTTGTTCCTGTAATCCTAGCTACTTGGAAAGCTGAGAATAGCAAGATCACAGTTCCAGACCAGCCTTGGCAGAAAAGTTCTCAAGGCTATATCTATGGAAGAAGTTGTGTGTGATGATACACATGCCTGTCATCCCAGCTAAAACAGGAAGCCTAAAATAGGTATATAGGGGCTCAGGTGCATGACTGGTCAGGAGGAAAATCCTATCTCAAAAATAACCAGCAAGCCAGGTGCTGGTTGTGTAATCTTAGTTACTCATGAGGCAGAGAACTGAGGATCATGGTTCAAAGCCAGACTGGGCAAGAAAGACTTTGAGACTATCATCTGAAAATAATTACTAAAAAATATAGAAAAGGAGATGTGGGACAAGTGGTAGAGCCCTAATTTTGAGCTCAGGTCCCTGGACCTAAGTTCAAGTCCTAGCACAGTCACACAAACACAGACACACTGACACAGACACATGCACACGCACCTCACACACAAAATAGCCAGCATATATAACATATGAAGATATAACTATCAAGTAGAATGTGCCTAACAAGTACAGGGCCCTGAGTTCAATCCTCTGTACTACCCCACAAAAGACACTTTAGTTGGCAAAATTTTACTAAAATCAGTAAATTCATTAATAGCACCATATCATGACAATTCATTGGTTTTCTTCATATTGTGATAATGAAAGGATGTTCTTGATTTTTAAGAAAAGTAGAAGAGGTTTGTGTCTACAATACAATCTGAACTAGGAAGAGAGATTGTGAGAGAGAAATAAGGTGGGACTGTAAGAATATAAAATCAAAATGTTAACCTGTATCATAAGACAGGTACAGAATACAATGGGACTCCCATGGTTTCAGGTTCTACATCTCTACATTAAATCCATTACAGATTAGAAATATTTGGACAAAGTGTATACTGAAGGACAAAGTACACACATTTTTCCTGTTTATTGTCACCTAACTAAGACAATGTAACAGCTATTTACATAGTATTCATTATTACATATAGTCTAGACATTGTTTAAAGTGTACAGGAAGAGACCTACAAAGGCTATGGACACACTGCACCATTTTACATAGGGGACATCAGTGAGCATCTTTGTATTTTGGTATCCATGCATGCCATGAAATCGGTGTTCTTCAGATACCATGCAATGACAGTATAAGGGAATTCATTGTGTTATTTTCAGTCAGCGTTGTTATATGTCTGAAATGTTTCTGAGTAAAAAGTCATTGAAATTAAAATCTGATTTTATTTAAATATGGGAAAAGGCTAAGATTTGATAGTCACCTGAAATACACATAGACTTTGGTTACATTGTTTTCCATATGGTCTGAGTGCTTTAAATATTTCAAAAGGTGATTTTGAAGTAAATCTACGTCGTACATAAATATACAAAAATGAAACAGGGATAAGAAAATACCAATTGTGTTGTGTTTTACACCTTTAGGGGAAACTACATATTAGAAAAAGGCAGCAATTTCAAAAACTTTGGGGGATTGATTCCAAAAGTGGTGAAATTCCCTTCCTGCTCAAGCTTATGCAAAGGACCTAACTTCAGTTTCCATAACACTCTTCACCCCTAAACACTTTCACCCCTAAACATTTGTTTCAAAGCTCTGTTGCAGAGCCTCGATTTTTAAAACCCAGTCCTATAGGTTTCAGGTGGAATCACATCTTGGAAAAGACTTCCCTGATACTCAACCTGAGGTTAGACACCATTCCAGTGCATTTCCCATTGCCCAGGTTTTCCCACTGGATCAACGGGGCCATCCAATTCTGTAACACCGTCAATTTCTTATGTTCTCTCCTACCCTGCAAGCTTCCTTAGACCATCTTCATAGTTTCTATCTCCATCCTGAATTCTACCATGTAGGGTTCGGGAGTCCAATTACATGTCTGATGATCCAATAAACACAAGTCTGGAAGTGAAATAGTAAGCTGTTGAGCACAAAAATTTAAAAGAACATAACCTTGGAAGAAACTGCAGCTAATGTTTCTAAGCTTTTTGTGTTTTGTTTTCGTTGTTGTTGTCTTTTAAGATCTTTGAATATACTATATAAAAGAGGTAGGAAATGTTTGTAAGAAGGGCAAACGTACAAGTCTAATGAATACTTTGGGCATATAGATGAACAACTATGAAAGTGACATTAATTTTCAACACTCCTATTCATTCAGAGATGAGGAAAAGCAAACTTTTATTCTAAGATTGACTCTTAAAGGTTTTAGAAACTTAAAAGTGGCAGACGAACTTAAAAAATGACCGGTTTGTGTGAGCGGTGCAGAAATCAGCTAAGCCTCTGGGCGTCGCTGTTGACCACCTAAGGAGTGCGAGGCAGAGACACAACCCAGCCAACACCACCGACCACACACACAGGGCTGGGCATTGAGCCTGCAAGCTCCGGATGGCAAAGCAACTCCGTCCGGCAGCCCATTGCTTCTCTGCACAGTAAGCTGGGTCCTGTGGATGCTGGGCGTCTCAAACCGTGGGAACTAGGGAGTGAAATCTCTCCCTGGAAGCCAGAAACCGTTCATTGAGAAAACCCCGCGGCAGAAGGGAAATGGCGGCTCTGGAGAACGTCCTCCACTGCAGAAAGCTGGTCCTGCTGAGCCTTCTCTCGGCCGTGCTGTGGGAGGCTGGGGCCGGGCAGATTCGCTATTCCGTGCTGGAAGAGGTGGACAAAGGCTCCTTCGTGGGCAGCATCGCGAAGGACTTGGGCTGGGAGCCGCAGGCGCTGGCGCAGCGCGGCGTCCGCGTCGTCTCCAGAGGTAGGGCGCAGCTCTTCGCCCTGAACCCGCGGAGCGGCAGCTTGGTCACCGCAGACAGGATCGACCGCGAGGAGCTCTGCGCCCAGAGCCCCCGCTGTCTGGTCAACTTTAACATTTTGCTGGAAGACAAACTGACTGTTTATTCCGTAGAGGTGGAAATCACAGATGTGAATGATAACGCCCCTCGCTTTGCAGTAGAGGAGCTGGAGCTCAAAATCAGTGAAACCACTGCTCCAGGATTTCGGATCCCCCTGAAGAGTGCGCATGACGCTGACGTGGGAGACAACGCCCTGCAGAAGTACCAGCTCAACTCAAATGCCCACTTCTCCCTGGAGGTGCGGAGTGGAGAGGATGGGAACACCTACCCCGAGCTAGTGCTAGAGCGGGCTCTGGATCGCGAGGAAGAGGCGATGCACCATCTCCTTCTTGTTGCTTCAGATGGGGGCAACCCAGTAAGATCTGGCACCTGCCGCATCCGCGTGAAGGTGCTGGATGCAAATGATAACCCTCCTGTTTTTACACAGTCCAAGTACCGAGTAAGTGTTCCAGAGAATATACCAATAGGCACCCGAATAGTGACGGTGACCGCCACTGATGCCGATGACGGATACAATGCACAAGTGACATATTTTCTAGAACAAATCCCTAGAGCAACTACAGACATATTTGAACTGAAGTCAACATCTGGAGATCTAACAATCATGAAAAGTCTCGATTATGAGGATGCTAAAGTCCATGAAATTGATATCGAGGCTCAGGATGGTCCAGGCCTTCTAACCAGAACAAAGGTCATCATTACCGTTTTGGATGTGAATGACAATGCCCCAGAATTTTACATGACTTCTGCCACCAGCT
This sequence comes from Dipodomys spectabilis, assembly GCF_019054845.1. NCBI lineage: Eukaryota > Metazoa > Chordata > Mammalia > Rodentia > Heteromyidae > Dipodomys > Dipodomys spectabilis. Next base: position 8,320,516 of record NW_024870824.1, read on the forward strand.
CAGTTCCTGAAGACTCTCCTCCAGGAACCATAATTGCACTTTTCAATGTACATGACAGAGACTCTGGACAAAATGCTTTTGTCACCTGTTCACTCCCAGAGGAACTGCCTTTCAAGTTAGAAAGGTCAGTGGACAATTACTACAGACTGGTTACAACCAGAACCCTTGACAGGGAACAGGTTTCCTTTTACAACATCACTCTGAGTGCCACAGATGGAGGGGACCCACCACTGTGCACAGATGCTCATGTTGTGCTACAGGTAGCAGACATCAATGACAACCCACCAGCCTTCCCGCAGGCATCCTACTCTGTCTACCTTAAGGAAAACAACCCCCGTGGCACCTCCATCTTTACAGTGTTGGCTCATGATCCAGACAGCGAACACAACGCCCATGTCACTTACTCTCTGGCAGAGGAGACCTTTCACGGAGCACCTCTCTCCTCCTACATCTCCATCAACTCTGACAGTGGGGTCCTCTATGCTCTGCAGTCTTTTGATTATGAGCAATTCCAGAACCTACAGCTGTGGGTGATAGCGCTGGACAGTGGCAAACCTCCCCTCAGCAGCAATGTATCATTGGACCTGTTCTTGGTGGACCAGAATGACAATGCACCGGAGATCCTATACCCTGTCCTCCCCACCGATGGTTCCACAGGTGTGGAGCTGGCTCCCCGCTCTGCAGAGCCTGGTTATCTGGTGACCAAGGTGGTGGCAGTAGACAAAGACTCAGGACAGAATGCCTGGCTGTCCTACCGCCTGCTCAAGGCCAGTGAACCTGGGCTCTTCATGGTGGGGCTGCACACAGGTGAGGTGCGCACAGCAAGAGCCCTTGTGGACAGAGATGTGCTCAAGCAGAGCCTGGTGGTGTCTGTGCAGGACCATGGCCAGCCCCCTCTCTCAGCCACTGTCACACTCACCATCGCAGTGGCTGACAGTATTCCAGACATCCTGGCAGACCTCAGCAGCCTCCAGACCTCCACTGATCCACAGGATTCAGACCTCACGCTCTACCTGGTGGTGGCAGTGGCTGTGGTGTCTTGTGTCTTCCTGGCCTTTGTCATTGTGCTGCTGGCACTCAGGCTAAGACGCTGGTACACAGCGCGCCAGCTCCCATCTTCCAGGAATGGGTTGGCTGCCATGCCTGCCTCTCACTTTGTGGGCATGGATGGAGTTCAGGCTTTCCTTCAGACCTATTCCCATGAGGTCTCCCTCACTGCCGACTCTCGCAAAAGCCACATCATCTTCCCTCAACCCAACTATGCTGACACACTCATCAGCCAGGAGAGCTGTGAGAAGAAGGATTTTCTATCTGCACCCCAATGTTTACTTGATGATAAAGGAGAAGAAACATCTCAGGTAAAGTTACCTTCGGACAATATTCTCAATTATTTTTCTAAAATAATTTTGCCTACTTAGTTGCCTGCACTGTTTATCTACTTTATTCTCCCAATATCCTTAAGGATATATTTAATTTTCAGGAAATGATTCCTGATGAGTTACTTCAAAGTAGTTTTAGGTGTTCGAATTTTGTCCAAGGAGAATGGGAGGTAGAATTTTATAATGGGCAAAAATCAGGAGTGTGTGTGTAAATGATGGTGATAGTTCCACTAACAGAAATAGTGTATGTTACCAAAATAATAATTTTCCTCCTATGAAGAAAACATCTTACCTACTTGGATCAACAATTCCTTCTGTCTTAACAACATAAAGTGTTACATGCCTTGTCGTCTCACACCTGCAATCATAGCTATCTAGAAGGCTGAGTTGTGTGTATTGTAATTCAAAGCCAGCCCAGACAGGAAAGTTCATGAGAACCTTATCTCCAGTTAGCCACCAAAACCCTAAAAGTGGATCTGTGACTCCAAAGGAAGAGTGTTCATGTTATGCAAAAATGTTAAGGTTGCCCTTAACATTTTTGAAGTTGAAGTGCCCCAGCTATATTCTTCAGTTGTAAAGTCCTTGGCTTGAATTCACAGCGCCCTGTGTTCTGTCCCTAGCACTGCAATTTGTTGACCCCTACTGGATTTTTGTTGAAGAAAACGTCTTCCCCCTTCAAAATGTAAAGACATTTGCTTTGTGAAACCCTTTAGGTATCAAATACCTTAAATCTTGTCTCAGTATTTTTCTTCAGACTGGCAGTGAATTTCTTCGACCTTCTTTAATTCACGATCAATACCTCTTAAAGGGATGAAGATTTGAAAGCATGCTTTTTTTGTGGTGCTGTATATTACACCCAACGTTTTCTGAAGGCTAAGCACGCTCTTCAGCACTGAAAAACATCCCCAGTCCACATATGTAGGTGTGTGTGTACCCACTAGTATGTGTGCGTGCATTATGGATTGAACCCAGGGTCCTCAAGCAGCACATGTCCTACCTCTGTCATGCATCCCAGCCCAGATATGCATGTTTCAGGATGATGTGTCATGGTACCTCTGTTTAGTGTTAAATTACATTGCCCTCTAAAGTAGCTGTCTGCTTTGAACAACTGACATCACTTGCTGTATTTTAAAAAAAATGGTAAAGGCATTGAAAACAGGTTTCCTTTCATTGTTACTCCTCATAGCTTGAAGTTTTATTGCCATTTTTAACTTTTAAAATATGTTGTGCCATCAACATAGCTTTGATTTTTAAAAGGAAAATCATGAAAGAGATGTAGAGGGTGTGTCATACAATTGCCCCTAAATATTATCTTTTTGCACTCCCCCACTCATATCAGCTTCTATAATTCCAATCCCTCACCTAATCTGAGACCCTCTTGAAACTACAGTTTTCCTTCCACATTCTTTTTCCCAGGTTGTCTTTCATTAAATTGGTCATATATTTAAAACAGAGGATAATGAACTCAGTAATACTCTGTGCTGGGATGGTTTTTGATGTTGATTTGGAAGTAATTGTATACTAATTAGCTCTTGTATCTCACGTTATCACGTATCTTCAAATACTGTGACTCTTTAATAACATTGTTAGGGGGAAATCTGAGATGATTCGTTCAACTGTGCTTATTGTGGTTTCAAAAATATCTACATGGCAAAATTGAAACTCATAATATTTTCATGTCTAAGTAAAGTACAAATAGAGAGAATTTTAAAATAGGGTTCTTTTAGTGTGTGTAGTAATGCCAGAAGCACTAATGCATTATGGGTAAGTATACAATGCACTATAATTGAGATGCCAAATACGGATTTTATTTCTTGTGTGTTCAAATCAGAGACATAACAAGAAAGGGGACTCTGGGACATAAAACAAAAGTTTCTCTTCTAGTTTCAGTTTGTTTTTATTTTTAAGAAAAACATCTTTACACTCTAGACTTAGGCAAAATGAACTTCTCTCAAAATCCAGAGGGTCTATAATTTCTCCATGCTCCACTCTTCTTACTAACTAGAAAAGTCTTTGCTACCCTCCAAGGCCAGGTTAAAGGCACTAACAATACCCTTGGTATCACCCATCTCATTGAGCTGTAACTTCCTATTTGCTTTCGCAGTTTCATAAACTCTATAATGTTGATGGCTATGTTTATATTGTTTGCCTTAAATTTCCAGACAAACATACTGTCTGATACCTAGTTGTGCGTTTATTTAATAAACATGTCAGGCTATCAAACATAAACTTCAAGAATTAAAGTGTAGGGCTGAGTTGGAACAATGCCTGTCTAGAAAGGTCTGCACAAGCTCCTGAAGCCAAACATCAGTACAAGTAAGAAAAAAGAAGTCAGGAAAAGAAGAAAGAAATGAAGGAAGGAAAGGAAAGAAAGAATTGTAAATATGGCTGGTATTTCTGTTTAGTTCCTAAATTGAACATTTAGAAATAGTAACGCCACTGTGTTTGAAGAAATATCGGTGAAATTGAGGATAGTATATGATTTCCTAAGGAAAATAACTTGAAGTCAGCCCTTTAATATATGTCATATAAATTAAATGAAATCACAACTCGTCGCATTACCTTTAAACATTAAAAGGGTTTCAAACGTGAGGAAAATGAAGTTGTCTGAGAATGTGCAGTAAACTGTTAGGCCTCTGGGTGTCGCTGTTGACCACTCATGAAGAAAACCCGCTGCTGGAGCGCTAGTCCACCATTTCCTTGCTTCTAAGACGCAGAGCCAGAAAATCAGACAGAACACTGGGGCGACTACCAAGCTCGCCCCATAATTCAACCAGCTCTGTGATCTATGGATAAATACCAGAAAAGCCTTCACTCCTTGAGGAAGTAAGATTGGGGTGCATCGTGGGAAATTGGAAGAGAATTCAGAGAAAATAATTCATCAAAAAAGGAAATGAGCAAGTGCCTGAAATTTCGACACGGCAGAGGGCTGGCTCTGTTGTGCGCGCTCCTGGGGATGCTGTGTGACACAGGAACCGGGCAGATCCGCTACTCCGTGCGGGAGGAGCTGGACAAAGGCTCCTTCGTGGGCAACATCTCCAAGGACCTGGGACTGGAGCCCCGGGAGCTGGCGCAGCGCGGAGTCCGCATCGTCTCCAGAGGTAGGACGCAGCTTTTCTCTCTCAACCCGCGGAGCGGCAGCTTGGTCACCGCGGGCAGGGTCGACAGGGAGGAGCTCTGCGCCCAGAGCGCGCGGTGTTTGGTAAAATTTAACATCCTCATTGAGAACAAATTGAAAATTTTTGAAGTGGAAGTAGACATTAAAGATATTAATGATAATGCCCCTAGTTTTCCAACAGAGGAATTAGAAATCAAGATTGGTGAACTAACAGTTCCGGGAACCCGATTTCCACTTAAAACTGCATTTGACCCAGATGTAGGCACGAACTCCTTGCAGAACTACAAGCTCAGTCCCACTGACTACTTTTCCTTGGTTGTGAACACTGGCTCTGATGGTGCTAAGTACCCAGAGCTGGTGCTGGAGCGATCCTTGGATCGTGAGAAAAAGGAAGTTCACCAGTTGGACCTCACTGCCTCTGATGGTGGTGACCCCGTTCACTCAGGCACCTTGTGCATCCAAGTGATAGTGTTGGATGCAAATGACAACCCACCAGTGTTTACACAGCCGGAGTACCATGTCAGTGTTCTGGAGAACGTTCCAGTGGGCACCCGGCTGATCACAGTGAATGCCACTGATCCTGACGAAGGATTCAATGCTCAAGTATCCTATATTCTAGATAAAATGCCTGGGAAAATTGCTCAGATTTTCCAGCTCAATTCAGCAACTGGAGATTTATCAACATTAAAAAGTCTAGATTATGAGGAGGCTATGTCCTATGAAATAAAACTTGAAGCACAAGATGGACCAGGTCTTTTCTCAAGAGCCAAAATTCTAGTCACAGTTCTGGATGTGAATGACAATGCCCCAGAAGTTACAATCACTTCCCTGACTGGCTCAGTCCCTGAAGAGGCTGCTGCTGGGACTGAAATTGCTCTTATCAATGTGCATGACCGAGATTCTGGACAGAATGGGCAAGTTTCGGTTTCTGTCCTAGGAAATCTGCCATTTAACTTAGAAAAATCAGTAGGCCAGTATTACCGCTTAGTGACAGCTGGATCTCTGGATCGTGAACAGGTGCCCCAATATAACATCAGTCTGAGAGCCACAGATGGTGGAAGTCCTCCATTGTCCACAGAAACTCGCATCACTCTGCATGTGACAGACATCAACGACAACCCTCCTACCTTCACTCATGCCTCCTACTCTGCCTACATACCAGAGAACAACCCTAGGGGAGCCTCAATCTTCTCGGTGACTGCCCAAGACCCAGACAGTGAGGACAATGCTCTCATCACTTACTCATTGACCGATGACACCATACAGGGTGTGTCACTGTCATCCTATATCTCCATCAACTCCAATACAGGTGTACTGTATGCACTACGTTCCTTTGACTATGAGCAATTTAGAGAAATACCGCTACTGGTGACAGCTAGCGACAGTGGGAACCCTCCACTTAGCACCAACATATCACTGAACCTGTTTGTAGTGGACCAGAATGACAATGCCCCAGAAATTCTGTATCCTGCCCTACCTACTGTTGGTTCTACCGGTGTGGAGCTAGCACCCCGATCTGCAGAGCCTGGATACCTAGTGACCAAGGTGGTGGCAATAGACAAGGACTCAGGACAGAATGCCTGGCTGTCCTACCGCCTGCTCAAAGCCAGCGAGCCAGGACTCTTCATGGTGGGGCTGCACACAGGTGAGGTGCGCACAGCAAGAGCCCTTGTGGACAGAGATGCGCTCAAGCAGAGCCTGGTGGTGTCTGTGCAGGACCATGGCCAGCCCCCTCTCTCAGCCACTGTCACACTCACCATCGCAGTGGCTGACAGCATCCCTGATGTCTTGGCAGACTTGGGCAACATCAAGATTCCTGCTGATCCAGAGGATTCAGACCTCACACTCTACCTGGTGGTGGCAGTGGCTGTGGTCTCCTGCATCTTTCTGGCCTTTGTCATCATGATACTTGTTCTCAGGCTGCGACGCTGGCACATGTCACGCATGCTTCATTCTACAGGGGATAGGGGCATGCCTGGCTCACACTTTGTGGGTGTAGACAGGATGCAAGCTTTCCTTCAGACCTATTCACATGAGGTCTCCCTCACCGCGGATTCCCGCAAAAGTCACATCATCTTCCCTCAACCCAACTATGCTGACACACTCATCAGCCAGGAGAGCTGTGACAAAAGTGAGCCTCTCCTGGTATCTCAGGATTTACTTGAAACTAAAGGGGACCTCAAGCTGTTTGAGGTAAGTTTCTTTCTTTCTTTGAGTGTTATGCAGATGTGGTTATTCTAAAGTTTAAATACATATTTATTTAAGAAATAAAGCAATGAGGTACTCATTTATTCTGTTGGCTATATGTGTATCCTCTCTCTCTGAGTATGTGGGGAAATTGTACTTCCTGGCATGTTTATGGAAAAGTAAGCCTAGGCAACTCTGGTCAACAATGCATTGTGAGTGGCAGTAAAGTGGTGTTTGTCTCTTATTGGAGGAATCTGTGAAAATTCCAGACCTCTAAGTGACCCTTTGAGAATGTGACTATTCTTTCTACCTGTATCCTTAAATAGCCATGATGAGAAAATGGGTTTGGTTATTGCTCTGGCGCTATGGATGGAACTCAGGGCCATAAGGTCATATTACATATGTGTTCTACCACTGAACTTACTCAGCCCTGCCTTTTACATTTTAAATCCTCCTGATTTGGACTTTGTCGTTCTTGCTTACCTAGTCTACCCTGATTGACAAATTTAAAAAACGAATAAATACCAAGTGTTTTATACTCCCATAGATCATGTTTGACTCTTCCAAGCCAGATCATACTCTTTCATCTTACAAATACAAAAACTATAGAGTAAAAAATGCTAAGGAGGTAGTATCCCTCGAACCCAGGAATCCAGACTCAAGAATCCTGAGCAACTTAGTGAAACAAACATCAAGAAAAATGTAGATAACTTAAATAGTTTAACTTTTAGTGGCATATTATGTTTTCATAGTGATTTCAGACTTTTCCCTGAAAATAGAAAGTCCATTTGTCTTAACTGTTAGATGATTTTGTGTGGTATTTATTATCCTTTCAGAAGGATTTTTTTGTCAGTCATGCGGCCTGAACTCTGGGCCTGGGCACTGTCCCTCAGCTCTTCAGCTCAAGGCTAGTGCTCTACCACTTGGGCTACAGCCCCACTCTTGGCGTTTTCTGCTTATGTGATGCTGAGGAATCGAACCCAGTACCTCATGCATGCTAGGCAAGCACTCTACCACTGAGCCACCTTCCTAGCCTTTGAGAAGGATTTTTTAAAGGCAGGGAGGTGTCTCACTCTCAGCAGAAAATCTCCAGGTCACCAATTTCAATAAGGAAATAAGAATCTTTATCATGTTCTACAACCTTCTTGAATCTTAAATCATGGGTCTATTCTGCAATTTATGAAATTATTTTAGCTCATATAATTTTAAGAGTCATTAAAAAGGGATCAAAATGTGTTTCATTAGCCTTAAGGGGACAGATCTATCTCTAAATATACCAAGAAAAATACATTCAAATGTATGAACCAGAAGAAGATATTTATAAGCAAAGAAAAGTGTACTCTCACTCAAATTCAAATACATCACAGATAACTTTAGCCTATCTTTGGGGTCCATTCTTTTTAGTACCCATGTCACTTTCCCCAAAAGGATAAAAGTACTGGGGCTTGAAGTCTGGGCCTGAGCACTGTCCTTGAGCTTCTTTTTGCTCAAGGCTAGCACTCTACCACTTGAGCCACAGCGCCACTTCTGGCTTTTTCTGTATATGTAGTACTGAGGAATTGAACCCAGGGCTTCATGCATGTGAGGTAAGCATTCTGCAACTAAGCCACATTCTCAGCCCTCACACATCTTATTTTACTCAGATGAATGTTTTTCCTAGAGGACAGGCAAGAATTCATTACAAAGCAAAGGGAGGCAAAACTCATAATAAAATGAACAAAAAGCATAAAGGCTTGGAATAGAGAAAACAAGAAGAAAAAAAAAACCTAGGGAAACAGACAATATCCTACCATTGACTGGAATATGATAAGGAATAAATTCTCCAAAACATCAAAGTAAATTGATAAGTCTTTAAAAAAAATGCTGCTATAACAAAATAACAGAGGCCAGAAAATTGATAAAGAGCAGAGTTTTATTTATATGGGTTTTTATCTGGAGGCTGGGAATCCAAGACTATACCATCATTTTCTCAGCATCTGGTGAGGATCTTCTTGTTAGGGCTTTATATAGCAAAAAGTATCACATGACAAAAAAGAACAAATGAACCAGTAACAGCTGCTCTTATAACAAAGGTACTCATGTGCTAACCATTCATGGGGGCACAGCCCTCATGACACAGTCATGCCCCAAAAGTCCTGCCTCCAAATCTCATCATATGTGAATTTAAACATTATGTTTCCAACTCATTCAATGTGGAGGATGTATTCAAAGAACAGGAACATCTACTTTGGTTGTATTTTGAATAAGGGGATTTGCTCATCTGAACCTGCCTATTAAAACCAGGATTAAATTTTGAAGTAGGATGTTTAAAGGTTCCCATTTCTCTCTAAGACTCACCAGTAATCAAATAATTTTACTTGTTAATGGTATTAAGTTGGCTGCAGTTTCGAACTGACATTACAGAATAGTGCTTGTACTTTCACCTAAAAGGAAAGCACTAGTGGACATGAGATTTGGCATTATAAAACCACATTTTTGCCTAGATTCTTTGTTCTACTGAACCTATTTTGTAAAGAAGAGGAATAAGTCTAGGACTTGTAAAGCTTATAACTTTGAAAGTATTACCAAGTTGAAGAGAAATTAAATTTTTAATTAAAAATTAAAATTGCTGTGGAGAAATTAAAATATTAAATAAAGGAAGTTATTCCAATGAATCTGCAGAAAAGTAAGGATTGTAGTCCATTAAAATGTAGATAAAATGCATTCCCTTATTTGGATATGACAATCATACCTGTTTATAAATGGTTTATAAATGGCGCACAACAAAATCATTATTTTTACACTCAAAACTGGGAGGAAACGACCAAGCCTTGTGTAATAAAAAAAAACGAGGAACAGGTAATGTTGAAAACACTCATGAAAGGATGACCATCAAAAAAGGATCTAACTTAAAAGGAAAAATATGAGTTTTTGTCTTTCAAGAAAATTGAAACGCATGGTATGTAGAAACAAAAGCTTGCACTTAAAGGTATCTCTGGGCAATACGCAGTTTTGCAAGAAAACCTCCAGGTGCCGCTGTTGGCCAGAGAGAAGAGACGCATTCTCAGTTCCGCAGGAGTCCAGCCAGTGCCTTTCTGCTTTTTCCGACACAACTTGGAACACAGTCGCTGCTCTTGTGCATCTTCAGAGCATCTTGAACAAGCAAGTTCTGCTTCAAATCACAAGTTATCTATTTTTTTTTTTAAAAAGAAACATTTCCCAGATAAATCTTGAAAAGAAGCCTCCTGGAGAGTCCAAGAAATGCAGAGAAACACCAGAGGAATGGAAACCATAAAAAGCCAGGTACTGTTTCTCTTCCTGCTGTCTTTGTTCTATGAAGCCATCTCTGAACCAATCCGATACTCTATTCCAGAGGAGCTGGGCAAGGGCTCCCAGGTAGGGAACCTAGCCAAGGATCTAGGGCTCAGTATCCAGGAGCTGCCAGCTTGCAAACTTCGAGTCAGTGCAGAGGATTATTTCCATGTCAGTGCAGAAAATGGGGAGTTGTTAGTGAGTGGCCGGATAGATAGAGAGGAGATTTGTGGGAGAAAGTCGGACTGTGCATTGGAATTTGAATCAGTCACTGAAAACCCAATGAATATTTTCCATGTCATTGTTGCAGTCCAAGATATTAATGATAATGCACCGTATTTTGCTGCAAAAGGCATTGAATTAGAAATCTGTGAGTCAGCCATACCAGGGGTAAAATTTCCTTTGGATTCTGCACAGGATGCAGATGTAGAAAGTAACTCACTGAAGTTATACACCATCAGCCCCAATCAGCACTTCAGTCTTTCAACAAAGGAAAGTCCAGACGGAAGTAAATACCCAGAATTACAGCTGGAAAAACTTCTGGACAGGGAACGTCAGAGTTCCCATCGCCTAATCCTGACTGCCATTGATGGTGGGGACCCACCTCTGAGTAGCACCACCCAGATCTGGATCAAAGTCACTGATGCCAATGATAATGCTCCCGTGTTCAGCCAGGACATATACAAAGTTAGACTCCAAGAAAACATGCCCCTGGGGACCTCTATCCTGAGGGTATTGGCCACAGACCAGGATGAGGGTGCCAATGCAGAGATCACCTACACCTTTCTTAATGTCCCTGCAAGTACTAGCCTCATCTTCAATCTAAATCCCCATACTGGTGATATCACAACGAATGGGACCTTGGATTTTGAAGAAAGAAATAGATACTTGCTTGGTGTAGAAGCCAAGGATGGAGGGGTGCACACAGCCCACTGTAATGTTCAGATTGAAATTGTTGATGAGAACGACAATGCCCCAGAGGTGACATTCATGTCCTTTTCTAACCAAATTCCAGAGGACTCAAATCCTGGAACTGTAGTAGCTCTGATTAAAGTAAAAGACAAGGATTGGGGGGAAAATGGTCTAGTCACATGTTATATTCAGGAAGAAGTTACTTTTAAGTTGGAACCCACCTCCAAGAATTATTACAAGCTCATGATTGACAAAACTCTAAATCGAGAAGAGACCCCAATGTATAACGTTACCATCACTGCCACTGACAAGGGCAAACCGCCGCTTTCCACCGAGACATCCATTACACTACACATCACAGATGTCAACGACAATGCACCTGTTTTCCACCAAGCCTCCTACGTGGTCCACGTGGCTGAGAACAACCCTCCTGGAGTCTCTATCGCCCAAGTCAGCGCCTCCGACCCAGACCTGGGGCCCAATGGCCAAGTGTCCTACTCCATCCTGGCCAGCGACCTGGAGCCAAGCGCGCTGTCGTCCTACGTGTCGGTGAGCGCGCACAGCGGGGTGGTGTTCGCCCAGCGCGCCTTCGACCACGAGCAGCTGCGCTCCTTCCAGCTCACTGTGCAGGCGCGCGACCAGGGCTCGCCCCCGCTGCGCGCCAACGCCAGCCTGCGCGTGCTGGTGGGAGACCGCAACGACAACGCGCCGCGGGTGCTCTACCCCGCGCTGGAGCCCGATGGCTCGGCGCTCTTCGACATGGTGCCGCGCGCCGCCGAGCCCGGTTACCTGGTCACCAAGGTGGTGGCGGTGGACGCCGACTCTGGACACAATGCCTGGCTGTCCTACCACGTGCTGCAGGCCAGCGATCCCGGCCTCTTCAGCCTGGGGCTGCGCACCGGCGAGGTCCGCACCGCTCGCGTCCTGGGGGACAGGGATGCGGCCCGCCAGCGCCTGGTGGTGGCTGTGCGCGATGGTGGACAGCCGCCCCTCTCGGCCACAGTCACTCTACACCTCATCTTCGCAGATAGCCTGCAAGAAGTGTTGCCAGACCTGCGCGATGACCCTTCGCCCTCGGACCCTCAGACAGAACTACAGTTTTACCTGGTGGTGGCCTTGGCCTTGATCTCTGTACTCTTTCTTCTCGCTGTGATTCTGGCCATCGCCCTGCGTCTGAAGCACTCCTCTGGTCCAGCTGCCTGGGGCTGCTTTCAGCCTGCTCTCAACTCCAAGTCTGGCCCTGGGGTTCTCTCCAGTTACAGTGCGGGAACCTTGCCCTATTCCTACAACGTGTGTGTTGCCTCACAATCAGCCAAGACGGAGTTTAATTTTCTCAACGTGTCCTCGGCCCCCGAAGTGGCTCCCGCTCAGGACCTCCTCTGTGATGATTCTTCTATGGCTGTAAACGTCAATAATGAAGATCTTAAACTCTCGTATGATGCGTCTTTTTCCTCTCAGGTAAATTTTCCCAGAACTATTTGAATACTGTATTTTTTGCACAACCATGCATCATGAATGTTGGTCATTAGGTTTTTTTGTTCTTCATTATTTGTTTTTCAACGGAGCATCATGAATGTTGGTCATTGGTGGTGGTGGTTGTTGTTGTTGTTCTGGTTTCATGGTTCTAGTGGTGGTATTTAGTGGAGTAGTGTGTATTGGTTGTAAGGAAATGGACGTCTTGGTCATCTTTGAAACTACCTAGCAGCTAATTTTCTCTTTGACGTTGGTATTTATGTATGGTTGGCAAATCTTGCTAGAGAGAGAGAGAGAGATGTATTTTCTTGGATGTCAACACAGTGCTTCTTCAGCAGTTAGCTGTGGTCCTTAGTTGATGTATTAGACAATTTTTTTCAAGTAACTTTATGTGTATTCTTTCTTAATGTATTTACACTTTTTCTGCACAAGGTAAAGTTTGATTGTTTTCATCAATTATCTTCTTTGTTGGAACAACATTTGCTGCAATGTATTTTGTTTAACACAACCCTCCAATAACTATACCCCTTCTCAATTATTTGCCATATAAGAAGTAGCAAAGACTCTCACAACTTACATAAGAATCCTTAACTTTAGATCAATATTATCCCCACTCATAATTACATTCAAGAATATAATTTCTTTGGCATTCTTTTGACATTTTTGTTTTCACTAGTGCTTACAAATATAACAAATACATTTTTAAAATTCCATATTATATTGCCTTAGTTTGTTTTCTGAAGTGAGTCAAATCTAAAAATGCTTTGCTAGTGTTCTATACATGATGAAACTTATTTCCAAAATATCCCCAATCCCAGCAACAAGAGAATCTTCTAAAGACAGTGAAATGTGCTTTAAATTACTCTTTCAACAGCTCCTTATGTTTCAGTCATCTTACATGCAAATTGTTAAGTGAGGAATAATGTAAGAACTGGTGGACTACTGATTTATCTCAGGTTTTCTCAGAATACTCAAATATGGGGCTGGGAAGGTGGCTCAGTGGTAGAACGCTTGCCTTGCATGCATGTGGCCCTGGGTTTGATTCCTTACACCACATAGGCAAAAAGAAAAAAAAATGGAAGTGGCACTGTGGCTCAAGTGGTAGAGAGCTAGCCTTGAGCTGAAGATCTGAGGCACAGAGCCCAGGCCCAAAGTTCAGGCCCCATGACCGGACCCCCACACACACAAAAAAAAAGGAAAAAAAAGAATACTCAAATATGCTATGAATGAAGTAATACAAACCCTGAGAAACAAAGGTTACATGGTTTCCTTCATTTGTGGTAGCTAGAATGTGTCTATGAATCTGTAAGTAAATATAGTAGGTAGTAGGCAAGCAGTTACAAATGAATTAACTGAAGTATAATAGACTCTATGAGGAACTCAATAGTAAAATTCTTTTTTTTTTTTGGTCGGTTGTGGGGCTTGAACTCTGGGCTTGTACAGTTTTCTAGTGGTTTATTGGAGTCTCTCGGACTTTCCTGCCCAGGCTGGCTTTGAACCACGATCCTCAGAACTCAGCCCCCTGAGTAGCTCGGATTACAGGTGTGAGCCACCTGGCTCAAATAGTAAATTCTTTAGAAAGACTAAGTAAGTCAAAGCCCAACAACATAATCATAAGCATCAGGAAGTGTATAGTTGCCAGAGGGACATGGGGCCAAGTGGAGAGGGGTAGATAAAGGAAGGATGGAAGAAATGAGACAATGCAATCAAGAGTTCATTGTATACACCAAAAAATTAAGAAAAATTGAGGGGTGGGTGGAAGGGGGTGAAGATGTTGCAGAGATAGCACAGACCAAGATGCATAGTATTCGTAAAGTGCTTTGTTAAATGGCAAAAATTCAATACATAACCTATAAAATTACAAAAATTTAGGGGAGGGGTGGGTTGGAAGGGATGAGTGAAAATGTTCAAAGGAGTGGCATTGACCAAGACACATGCTATTCATAAAGTGGCAAAATTTGAATATATTCTACAAAATAAAGAAAATGGAGTGGAGGGGTGGCATGGATGGTTGGATGGATGAGAATTTTCCAAGGGGTGGCATTGATCAAGACATGTATACATAGATTGCATTGTTGAGTGGAAACTCCTTTGTATACATTAAAGTTAATAAAAATAATAATTAAACATACAAGCAAAAATCAAAACATAAAATAAGAAAACTATTCTACTCTATGAAGCTTGCAATAATGCATACTCAACAAATAAAGAGTACTTTGTTGTTTCTAAAATAAAAGAGCTGGTAGAATGTTAAGTAGCAAGGCACTTGAGCAGACTTGGTTCAAACCCAGTACCTCCAAAAATGAAAAACATTTTTAAGAGCACTTGCTTAGCAACCACAGACTCTGAGTTACAACTCTGATACTCCCAAAAAGAAAATAAATTGAAAACTAAAATTAGAAATGATGGTAAAACAACACATATTGATCATGGTAAATTACAAACACTGGATTCTTTACAGTGTGTCAGGGTAATGTTTCTACCTTCTAAATGATTTATTTTGATATCAAAGCTTTTACAGATTGTATGAGAATATGCATTTCTATTGATAATTTGTTCATTAAATTCTGAAAAAAAAATTGCTGAATTCTGACTATATTTCAGTTACTGATGTACCAGTTAAGAAAACACAGTGAACAAGAGATTCACAGACATTGTTTAGAGCCTAGAATCTCCAATCTGCAAAGCAAGTTCTCTCAAATTTAAAACTTTTTCTAAACCCCATTTGCATAGGGGTAGGACTAACTCTTGAGCACCAGCTAATTCCTTGAAAAGAAATTGAAACATAGTCCCACATTTCAAGGGTCACCTCTGATGAGGACTCTTGTTTCTGCATAGATCAGCTAAAGCTGAACTTCCAACTTCCATGCCACTGTCTGTTACAAATCTCTTTCCTTTGCCCTTCAAGTTCAACCCTATTCTTAGCAAGAAATACAGTGTACTGAAAATGAACTTTGGGGATGGTAGCATTCACAACCTTTTAAAAAGTAGAAAACATGCTTTACTCAAAACCCACCAGGTTATATCTCTGAGAAAACAACTGAATTTATAACATAGGAAGGTTTGGATCATTTCTTTGCAAATTAAACAACAGAAATTTCATTTTCATTCTCCTTGCAAGAAAAGAATATAAAAGGATACTTCATCGCCAAGAATAAATTGCAATAACAGGTTAGGGCTCTGAGTGTCGCTGTTCACCACTCAGGGGGAAAAGACAACCAGAAATGTAATCAGAGCAAGATTTCCGCAGCACAAAGCACCGGTTCTGGAGCCTTTGGAAAGCATCTCTGGGACCTGCGATTGCTCCCGCATTCAAGCGTGAAAGCATCTCATCTTGGAAAACACGAATCTAATGCTCCTCGAGCCTCCACAGAGAACATCCAAGCTCAGGCTATTTCGCAGCGGGGCTGTCATGGCGGCTCCTTATCCATCAGCCTGCAACCGACTAGTTTGGCTCTGCTTTCTCCTGGGAGCCCTGTGGGAAATCGGGGCAGAGCAGATCCGCTACACTGTGCCAGAGGAGCTGGAAGAGGGCTCTGCGGTGGGCAACATCGCCAAAGACCTGGGTCTGGAGCCCCGGAAGCTGGCGGAGCGCCGAGTCCGCATCGTGTCCAGAGGTAAGACTCAGCTCTTTGCTCTGAACCCGCTCAGTGGCAGCTTGGTTACCGCGGGCAGGATAGACCGGGAGGAGCTCTGTGACAGATCCGCAAACTGTGTGGCTAACTTAGAGATTCTCCTAGAAGACAAAGTGAAGATTTTTGGAATAGAAGTGGAAATAATCGATATTAATGATAATTCGCCCAGCTTTGGAACAGAGCAGAGGGAAATAAAAATTGTTGAAAATGAAAATCCCGGTACAAGATTTCCACTCCCTGAAGCTTTTGATCCGGATATAGGGGTGAATTCCCTGCAGGGTTACCAGCTCAGCTCGAATGCTCACTTCTCTCTGGACGTGCAAAGCGGGGCTGATGGGATCAAGTATCCGGAGCTGGTGCTAGAACGAGCCCTCGATCGTGAGGAAGAGGCGGTTCACCACCTGGTTCTCACTGCCTATGATGGAGGCGACCCAATTCGCTCCAGCACTGCCAGGATTCACATAACACTCATGGACACCAATGATAATGCTCCAGTGTTCACTCAACCGGAGTACCACGTGAATGTTCAGGAGAATCTGCCCGTGGGCACTCAGCTGCTCACCATAAAAGCCACTGATCCAGATGAAGGGTCCAATGGAGAAGTGACATATTCTTTCCGGAAAGCAAGAGACAAAGTAGCTCAGCTGTTCCAGTTGAATGCTGTCAGTGGGGACATAACACTTTTAGGGGATCTGGATTATGAGGAGTCTGGATTCTACAACATCGATGTAGAAGCCCACGATGGACCTGGTCTTCGAGCCAGAAGTAAGGTGCTAGTGACAGTTCTGGATGTAAATGACAATGCTCCGGAAGTCACAGTTACATCTCTCACCAGCTCTATCCAAGAGACTTCTTCCCCAGGTACGGTAATTGCTCTTTTCAATGTGCATGACAGTGACTCAGGAGAGAATGGTCTTGTCACTTGTTCTATTCCCGATAATCTTCCATTTAGGCTTGAGAAGACCTATGGGAATTATTACCGATTGTTGATACACAGCACTCTAGACAGAGAGGAAGTCTCAGAATATGACATCATGGTAACTGCCACTGACCAGGGAGCACCTCCACTGTCTACAGAGGTCCATATTTCATTGCAAGTGATGGACATCAATGACAACCCACCCACCTTCACTCATGCCACCTATTCTGCCTACATTCCAGAGAATAACCCTCGAGGAGCTTCTATCTTGTGTATGACAGCCCAGGACCCTGACAGCGGTGAGAATGCCCAAGTAACCTACTCTCTGACAGAGGACACCATCCAAGGGGCACCTCTGTCCTCCTACATCTCCATCAACTCCAACACGGGTGTCCTGTATGCACTTCGTTCCTTTGATTATGAGCAGTTCCAAGACTTGCAGCTGCTAGTGATCGCCAGGGACGGTGGAAACCCTCCACTCAGCAGCAATGTGTCGCTGAGCCTGTTTGTGCTGGACCAGAATGATAACACACCTGAGATCCTCTACCCCACCTTCCCCACCGATGGTTCCACAGGTGTAGAGCTGACACCTCGCTCTGCAGAGCCCGGATACCTGGTCACCAAGGTGGTGGCAGTAGACAGAGACTCAGGACAGAATGCCTGGCTGTCCTACCGCCTGCTCAAGGCTAGCGAGCCAGGACTCTTCACGGTGGGGCTGCACACAGGTGAGGTGCGCACAGCCAGGGCCCTTGTGGACAGAGATGCGCTCAAGCAGAGCCTGGTGGTGGCTGTGCAGGACCATGGTCAGCCCCCACTCTCGGCCACTGTCACACTCACCATTGCGGTGGCTGACAGCATCCCTGATGTTCTGGCAGATTTGAGCAGCATCAGCACTCCCACTGACGCAGACCATCCAGCCCTCACACTGTACCTGGTGGTGGCAGTGGCGGTGGTCTCTTGTGTCTTCCTTGCTTTTGTCATCGTGCTGCTGGCACTTAGGCTGCGGCGCTGGCACACAGCTCGTCTGCTTCAAACAGCACATAGTGGCTTGGCAGGCTTGCCTGCTTCACACTTCATGGGTGTGGATGGGGTGCAAGCTTTCCTGCAGACCTATTCCCATGAGGTGTCACTGACGGCGGATTCAGGGAAGAGTCACCTGATCTTCCCTCAGCCCAACTATGCAGACACGCTCATCAGCCAGGAGAGCTGTGCGAAAAGCGAGCCTCTCCTGATACCTCAGGATTTACCTCAGTCACAGGGAGACCCCAGTCATCTTCAGGTACGTTATCTACAGTTCTATACATATATCTTATACAGGGAAACATAGAACTTTGTAAATGCCTTCAGTTTTATAATATAGGACATAGCAAATAAGAGCACCTCTTTATTAACGTGTTGTTGCTCTAAAGGACGTGAATCAGTAATGATTACTAAATTTTACCACACAAAAAGTTATTTGCTAATTCATAGGGTTTTTTTTTTACTTTCTGTTTTATGATACTGATTAAATTCAGGAATACTGGGCTTACAAGGCAAGCACCCTACCACTGAGACCCCACCCCTGGCTCCTCTTATTACTTATCCTTGCTTGTCTTTGTTCAGTTATAGTTATAGCAGGAATTTCTTAATTTTATACCTTAAAGACACTCACTTTCTGTGTGTGTGTGTGTGTATATACACATGTATATATATATATATATATACATGTGAGAGAAGCAAAAAGTGAGCATGTGTGTGTGTTTGTGTGTGGTGTGTGTGTGTGTGTGTTTGGGCTTGAATTCAGGGCCTGAGGCTCTTGATCAGATATTTTCGCTCAAGAATGATTCTCTACCTCTTGAGCCAAACTTTCAGTTCTGGCTTTTGGTTGGTTAATTGGAGATAAGAATCTTGTGGCTTTATCTGCTTGACTAGCTTCAAACTTTGAACCTTAGATCTCATCCTCTTGAGTAGGCATGAACCAATGGTTTCTGATTCTATTGACTTTTTTTTTTTTTTTTTTCTTTTTGGGTCTGGTCATGGGGCCCGAACTCTGGGCCTGGGCGGACTCAGCTCTTCAGCTCAAGGCTAGCACTCTACCACTTGAGCCACAGCGCCACTTCCAACTTTTTTCTTAGGTGGTGCTGAGGAATCGAACCCAGGGCCTCAGGCATGCAAGGCAAGCGCTCTACCACTGAGCCACCTTCCCAGCCCCTCTATTGACTTTTTAAAATGCCCTTTTGTATATGCATTACTGAAGGGGTAGATTATACCTGTAAAATAGATGGAACTTGTGTAGAGTATGTTCATATTTCTTGTTTTCACCCCACTGTTTTGCTTGACTTTTACTTTTCTGTCTTCAAAAAAAGTATTTCCAATATAACTATACAGTAATAACTTATGGTTAGTGAGAAATATCTAACTTTTAGGTATAGAAAGTTAATATTTGCTCAATGAACTGGTACACTTTCTTTTTATTGTTTTTATAAAGCTGTTATACAGAGACGTTAACATTTTTGTTCTGGGACTGGAGCTCAGGCCATGGGCACTATCCTTCAGCTCTTCTGCTCAAGGATAGTGTTCTATTGCTTTGAACCACAGACCCACTTGTGATTCTCTGGACTTTTCTTCTCAGTGTAGCTTTGAACTGAGATCCTAAGATTCCAAGCTTCTCAGTAGCTAGGATTACAGGTGTGAGTCACCAGCCTCTGGCAAGTTTACCATTTCATTGGCCAGGTGATTATTACATTTCTTTTTGGGGAGTGTCAACCCTTTACTTCATTATCTAAGCATTTCTCATTTTTGAGCCAAAGTCTTAGTATTTACCCCATGCTGGCTTCAAATTCACCATCCTCCTCATGCCTCAGTCTCCCAAGTGCTAGGATTAGGAACATATTCCACAATACCTAGCTCAAATGTTTCGTTATTGCTGATCTGATCATAGTGACTTTCTATGATTCCTTTTGTTTCTTCCTATGATTATCAAAATATTTTCCTATTGTTTTCACTCATATTTATAGTAGATTGAAGGAGTGATTCTAACAATTTCTACATGGTCTATCATAGCATTAACCTTGAGTCCCATGTTTATTTAAAAAAAAAAACTTCTTGAGGCTTGTTGTTGCTGTTCATCAAGTAAACTTGCTCTAAGGCTTGAGTAACCTGGTTTCTGGAATTATGTGATTCATGGTACTTCCTAAATTATCATCATCTCTCCCTATTGGTATGGCTACACATTGTTCTTGGCTCTGTGTGTCACTATGTGGCCCTTGAATGACCAGGTAAGGGATAAATTATTTTATCTCTAAGGGATATGAAATACCTTTGTTTCTGCAAATAGGTCTGTGAGTTAATTAAAACTCCTGAATGTGTATGACTATACATATTAGTAGCAATGATAGCAGAATGTGGCTTAATCAATTGAAGAGGGAGATCTGTTAAGTCCTACATAGTTTTGCATGGATGGGAAGTTGTGGTGCAATACAGAGTGCATGGGATAGAACGCAATTAGAAATCGTAGGGAGAAGTAATAACAGGTGGGTAATGACAGAGAGCTTATATCTGAGGACTTATTATTGAAGATACTAATGTCCTGAAATTTTCTGTTAACCCTAAAATGTGTCAAATACATTCATATTCTCAACAGCAAGAATATATCAGAATCAGCAAGGTACATGTATTAAAACCTAAATGAGAAAGATGCAAATTTATATCACATCAGAAAATACATTTTCACTTCAGTGACCACTGGATTTCTTTTAGAAAACTAGTTTATATCTATATGATGGAATAACTACGACCAATATGAATAATTTACATATTTGTTTGATATGAGCTAAACTGAATAGTCCCGAGCACTGAAAATGTGTGTACATGCTTAATGAGAACATGAAGGTGCAGAATGTATGTGTATGGTTACATTTGTAAATAAGGAAATAACATAAGAATATGCTTGCTATACAAAACTTATCTTTGAAAGTATACAAAAGGTTCATCACACTCATTTCTGTTAGGATAGATGCATTACATGATAAATAGATAACTATATACCATTTGCACCTCTTATCAATATCAACATATTGCCTACTTTTAAAAGAAAACACAATGTAAAAAGAAAACTTCAAAAGTTCACGATCCATTGGTGCAGTTTCCTGATAAACGCTCTAGGCGTCGCTGTAGGTCAAAAGAAAAGAGAGAGCTTATTCTGAGAAGCATTTGAGAAACTCCAGAGTAACTTCCTGCCTCAGACCAATCACGCAGAAGAGACCCGTACACCTTTCACATATAGAAAACAGACGCGAGACAGGGACCTCCCCGGAATTCTGCCATCCACGGAGGATAATTCCTCTAGCCGCAAAGGAGCAGAGCAACGCCGGAAGAAGACAGAGGATGTGGCCAAGCGCGGGAAGAAGCAGCTGGGCACTGTGGCTGCAGGTACCCTTGCCCTTCCTTCTGTCTTTGTTCTGCCGGGCTCTCCCGGACCCGATCCGCTACTCCATTCCGGAGGAGCTGGCTCAGAACTCGCTGGTGGGAAACCTCGCCAAGGACCTGGAGCTGGGTGAGGACTTGGCGCCCCGGAAGCTGAGAGTTAGTGCTGAGAAGGAATACTTCACTGTTAACCCAGAGAGCGGGGATTTACTTGTAAGTGACAGAATAGACAGAGAGCAGATTTGCGGGAAGCAGCTTCTGTGTACTCTGGATTTCGATATTATCGCTGAAAACCCATTAAATATTTTCCATGTAGCAGTAGTCATTCAGGATATAAATGACAATACTCCAATATTCAAACAGAATAAGAGTGATTTAAAAATTGGAGAATCCACCAAGCCGGGTAAAACATTTCCACTGGAACCAGCTGTGGATTCAGACTCTGGTGCTAACTCGCTGCAGAAATACCACCTTAATAACAACGAGTACTTTGATGTGGCAGAAAAACAGGCTCCAGATGGGCATAAATATCCAGAGTTGATTCTGAAACAATCTCTAGACAGAGAAGAACATAATTTTCACCAATTGGTCCTCACAGCTATGGATGGAGGGGTTCCACCTCAAACTGGCACCACCGAGATTCGAATCCAAGTCACTGATGCCAATGATAACCCTCCAGTATTCAGCCAGGATGTGTACAAAGTCACCTTGAGAGAGAATGTGCCCCCAGGCTTCTCAGTGCTGCAAGTGAAGGCCACCGACAAAGATGAGGGCATCAATGCGGAAATCACCTACTCCTTTCATAGTGTGGATGAACAAGTGAAACAGCTTTTCAACTTAGATGAAAGAACAGGAGAAATCAAGACTGAGGGTAATCTGGATTTTGAAACTGCTCATCGTTACTCTATAGGTATAGAAGCAAAAGATCCTGGCGATCTAGCATCTCATTGCAGTATCCAAGTCGACATTCTGGACGAGAACGACTGCGCACCTGAAGTGATTGTGACTTCAGTGTTTACTCCTCTACCAGAAGATTCGCCACCAGGAACAGTAGTCGCCTTGATCAAAACGAGAGACAGGGACTCTGGAGAAAACGGAGAAGTGAACTGCCAAGTCTTGGGAAATGCACAGTTTACATTGAAATCTTCCTCCAACAACTATTACAAACTAATGACAGCCCGGCCTCTAGACAGGGAGGAGATACCAGAATACAACATCACCATTGCAGCCACTGACAGGGGCAAACCGCCCCTCTCCTCCAGCATAACCCTCACTCTGGATGTATCTGACATCAACGACAATGCACCTGTTTTCCACCAGGCCTCCTACGTGGTCCACGTGGCTGAGAACAACCCTCCCGGAGCTTCCATCGCCCAAGTCAGCGCCTCCGACCCAGACCTGGGGCCCAATGGCCAAGTGTCCTACTCCATCCTGGCCAGCGACCTGGAGCCAGGCGCGCTGTCGTCCTACGTGTCGGTGAGCGCGCACAGCGGGGTGGTGTTCGCCCAGCGCGCCTTCGACCACGAGCAGCTGCGCTCCTTCCAGCTCACTGTGCAGGCGCGCGACCAGGGCTCGCCCCCGCTGCGCGCCAACGCCAGCCTGCGCGTGCTGGTGGGCGACCGCAACGACAACGCGCCGCGCGTGCTCTACCCCGCGCTGGAGCCCGACGGTTCGGCGCTCTTCGACATGGTGCCGCGCGCCGCCGAGCCCGGTTACCTGGTCACCAAGGTGGTGGCGGTGGACGCCGACTCTGGACACAATGCCTGGCTGTCCTACCACGTGCTGCAGGCCAGCGATCCCGGCCTCTTCAGCCTGGGGCTGCGCACCGGCGAGGTCCGCACCGCTCGCGTCCTGGGGGACAGGGATGCGGCCCGCCAGCGCCTGGTGGTGGCTGTGCGCGATGGTGGACAGCCGCCCCTCTCGGCCACAGCCACTCTACACCTCATCTTCGCAGATAGCCTGCAAGAAGTGTTGCCAGACCTGCGTGATGACCCTTCGCCCTCGGACCCTCAGACAGAACTACAGTTTTACCTGGTGGTGGCCTTGGCCTTGATCTCTGTACTCTTTCTTCTCGCTGTGATTCTGGCCATCGCCCTGCGTCTGAAGCACTCCTCTGGTCCCTGGGGCTGCTTTCAGCCTGCTCTCAACTCCAAGTCTGGCCCTGGGGTTCTCTCCAGTTACAGTGCGGGAACCTTGCCCTATTCCTACAACGTGTGTGTTGCCTCACAATCAGCCAAGACGGAGTTTAATTTTCTCAACGTGTCCCCGGCCCCCGAATTGGCTCCCGCTCAGGACCTCCTCTGTGATGATTCTTCTATGGCTGTAGACGTCAATAATGAAGATCTTAAACTCTCATATGATGCGTCTTTTTCCTCTCAGGTAAGTTTTCCCAGAACTATTTGAATACTGTATTTTTTGCACAACCATGCATCATGAATGTTGGTCATTGGGTTTTTTGTTCTTCATTATTTGTTTTTCAACCGAGCATCATGAATGTTGGTCATTGGTGGTGGTGGTTGTTGTTGTTGTTCTGGTTTCATGGTTCTAGTGGTGGTATTTAGTATAGTAAGGTGTATGGGTTGGAAGGAAATGGACGTCTTGGTCGTGTACTCATCTTTTTTATCTTTTTTAATTTTTATTTTTTATTGTGAAAATACTGTATAGAGGGATTACAATTACATGGGCAAGACATTGAGTGCATTTCTTATCAAGCATTGATGAGTGCATTTCTTATCAAGCATTGTAGCCTCCTCCTTTGTTTTCCCTTCCCATCCCTTCCCATCCTACCCCTGCCCCCCACCCAATCCTCGCCCTCTCCCATACCTAGCAGCGAATTTTCCCTTTGACGTTGGTATTTATGTCTGGTTGGCAAATCCTGCTAGAGAGAGAGAGATGTATTTTCTTGGATGTAAACACAGTGCTCCTTCAGCAGTTAGCTGTGGTCCTTAGTTGATGTATTAGACAATTTTTTTTCAAATAACTTTATGCATATTCTTCCTAAATGTATTTACACTTTTTCTGCACAAAAAGTGTGTTTTCATCAATTATCTTCTTTATTGGAACTACATTTGCTGCAATGTACAACCATCCAATAACTATACCCCTTCTCAATTATTTGCCTTACAAGAAGTACCAAATATTGTCACAACTTACATAGGAATTCCTAACTTTAGATCAATATTATCCCCACTCATAATTACATTCAAGAATAAAATTTCTTTGGCATTCTTTTGACATTTTTGTGTTCAGTAGTGGTTACAAATATAACAAATACATTTTTAAAATTCCATATTTTATTGCCTTTGTTTGGCTTCTGAAATGAGTCAAATCTAAAAATGCTTTGCTAGTGTTCTATATGTGAAACTCATTTCCAAAATATTCCCCAATTCCAGCAGCAAGTGAATCTTCTAAAGATGTGCTTTAATTTACTCTTTCAACAGCTCCTTATGTTTCAGTCATCTTACATGCTAATTAAGTGAAAAAAAACAAAGAACTGGTGGTCCAGATTTTCTCAGAATACTGAAATATGCTATGAATGAAGTAAGACAGACGCTGAGAAACAAAGGTTACATGGTTCCTTTCATTTGTGGTAGCTAGAATGTGTCTATGAATCTGTAAGTAAACACAGTAGGTAGTGGGCAAACAAATTAACTGAAGTATAACAGAGTCTATGAAGAACTCAAATAGTAAAATTCTTTAGAATGACTAAGTAGGGGCTGGGAAAGTGGCTCAGTGATAGAGCACTTGCCTTGCACCCATGAGGCCCTGGGTTCAGTTCCTCAGCACCACATAAGCAGAAAAAAAAAAGCCAGAAGTGGCGCTATGGCTCAAGTGGTGGAGTGCTAGCCTTCAGCTGAAGAACTGAGTGACAGTGCCCAGGCCCAGAGTTCAGGCCCCAAGACCAGACCCCCCCCAAAAAAGAAAGACTAAGTAAATCAAAGCCCAACAACACAATCATAAGCATCAGGAAATGTACAGTTACCAGAGGGACATGGGGCCAAGTGGAGAGAGGTAGATAAAGGAAGGAGGGAAGAATTGAGACAATGCAGTCAAGAGTTCATTGTATACACCAAAAAATTAAGAAAAATTGAGGGGTGGGAGGAAGGGGGTGAAGATGTTGAAGAGCTGTCACAGACCAAGATGCATAGTATTCATAAAGTGCTTTGTTAAATGGCAAAAAGTTCAATATATGTCCTATAAAATTAAGAAAATTAAGGGGAGAGGTAGTTTAGAAGGGATGGGTGAGAATGTTCAAAGGGGTGGAAGTGATCAAGACACATAGTATTCATAAAGGTTGTTAGTGGCAAAATTTCAATATATTCTATAAAATTAAGAAAATTGAGTGGAGCCGTGGCATGGATGGTTGGATGGATGAGAATGTTCAAAAGGGGTGGTATTGATCAAGACGTGACTTCATAGACTGCATTGTTGAACGGAAACTCCTTTGTACAAAGATAATTAAAATAATATTTAAACATAAACCAAAAATCAAAACATAAAACAAGAAAACTGTTCTATTCTATGAAGCTTGCAATAATGCATACACAAAAAATAAAACAGTTCCTTTTACTTATTGTTTCTAAAACAAAAGGCTGGTAGAATGTCAAGTGGCAAGGCACTTGAGCACACACTTAGTTCAAACCCAGTACCTCCAAAAGAAAAAAAACGTTATTAGAGCACTTGCTTAGCAACCACAGACTCTGAGATACAACTCTGATACTACCAAAAAGCAAATAAATTGAAAACTAATAGTAGAAATAATGGTAAAATAATTCATATTGGTTATGATAAATTACAACCACTGGATTCTTTACAGTGGGTCAAGATAATGTTTCTATCTTCTAAATAATTTATTTTGATATCAAAGATTTTACATATTGTATGAGAATACGCATTTGCATTGTGAATTTGTTCATTAAATTCTGAAAAAAATTGCTGAATTCTGACTATGAAAGTTACTGTTGCAGCAGTTAAGGAAACACGGTGAACAAGAGAGTCACAGGCATAGTTTGGAGCCTAGAATCTCCAATCTACAAAGCTAATGAGCAAGTTCTCCTCTCAAATTTAAAACCTTTTCTTTACCCCATTTGCATAGGGGTAAGACTATCTCTTGAACAACAGCTAATTCCTTGAAAAGAAATTGAAACATAGTCCCACATTCCAAGGGTCACCTCTGATGAGGACACTTGTTTCTGCATAGATCAGCTAAAGCTGAACTTCCAACTTCCATGCCACTGTCTGTTACAAATCTCTTTCCTTTACCCTTCAAGACCAACCCTATTCTTAGCAAGAAATATAGTATACTGAAAATGAAGTTTGGGGATGGTAGCATTCACAACCTTTTAAAAAGTAGAAAACATGCTTTACTCAAAACCCACCAGGTTATATCTCTGAGAAAACAACTGAATTTATAACATAGAAAGGTTTGGATCATTTCTTTGCAAATTAAACAACAGAAATTTCATTTTCATTCTCCTTGGAAGAAAAGAGTATAAAAGGATACTTCATCGCCAAGAATAAATTGCAATAACAGGTTAGGGCTCTGAGTGTCGCTGTTCACCACTCAGGGGGAAAAGACAACCAGAAATGTAATCAGAGCAAGATTTCCGCAGCACAAAGCACCGGTTCTGGAGCCTTTGGAAAGCATCTCTGGGACCTGCGATTGCTCCCGCATTCAAGCGTGAAAGCATTTTATCTTGGAAAACACGGATCTAATGCTCCTCGGGCCTCCACAGAGAACATCCAAGCTCAGGCTATTTGGCAGCGGGGCTGTCATGGCGGCTCCTTATCCATCAGCCTGCAACCGACTAGTTTGGCTCTGCGTTCTCCTGGGAGCCCTGTGGGAAATCGGGGCAGAGCAGATCCGCTACACTGTGCCAGAGGAGCTGGAAGAGGGCTCTGCGGTGGGTAACATCGCCAAAGACCTGGGTCTGGAGCCCCGGAAGCTGGCGGAGCGCGGAGTCCGCATCGTGTCCAGAGGTAAGACTCAGCTCTTTGCTCTGAACCCGCTCAGTGGCAGCTTGGTTACCGCGGGCAGGATAGACCGGGAGGAGCTCTGTGACAGATCCGCAAACTGTGTGGCTAACTTAGAGATTCTCCTAGAAGACAAAGTGAAGATTTTTGGAATAGAAGTGGAAATAATCGATATTAATGATAACTCGCCCAGCTTTGGAACAGAGCAGAGGGAAATAAAAATTGTTGAAATTGAAAATCCCGGTACAAGATTTCCGCTCCCTGAAGCTTTTGATCCGGATATAGGGGTGAATTCCCTGCAGGGTTACCAGCTCAGCTCGAATGCTCACTTCTCTCTGGACGTGCTAAGTGGGGCTGATGGGATCAAGTATCCGGAGTTGGTGCTAGAACGAGCCCTCGATCGTGAGGAAGAGGCGGTTCACCACTTGGTTCTCACTGCCTATGATGGAGGCGACCCAATTCGCTCCAGCACTGCCAGGATTCACATAACACTCATAGACACCAATGATAATGCTCCAGTGTTCACTCAACCGGAGTACCACGTGAATGTTCAGGAGAATCTGCCCGTGGGCACTCAGCTGCTCACCATAAAAGCCACTGATCCAGATGAAGGGTCCAATGGAGAAGTGACGTATTCTTTCCGGAAAGCAAGAGACAAAGTAGCTCAGCTGTTCCAGTTGAATGCTGTCAGTGGGGACATAACAGTTTTAGGGGATCTGGATTATGAGGAGTCTGGATTCTACAACATCGATGTAGAAGCCCACGATGGACCTGGTCTTCGAGCCAGAAGTAAGGTGCTAGTGACAGTTCTGGATGTAAATGACAATGCTCCGGAAGTCACAGTTACATCTCTCACCAGCTCTATCCAAGAGACTTCTTCCCCAGGTACGGTAATTGCTCTTTTCAATGTGCATGACAGTGACTCAGGAGAGAATGGTCTTGTCACTTGTTCTATTCCCGATAATCTTCCATTTAGGCTTGAGAAGACCTATGGGAATTATTACCGATTGTTGATACACAGCACTCTAGACAGAGAGGAAGTCTCAGAATATGACATCATGGTAACTGCCACTGACCAGGGAGCACCTCCACTGTCTACAGAGGTCCATATTTCATTGCAAGTGATGGACATCAATGACAACCCACCCACCTTCACTCATGCCACCTATTCTGCCTACATTCCAGAGAATAACCCTCGAGGAGCTTCTATCTTGTGTATGACAGCCCAGGACCCTGACAGCGGTGAGAATGCCCAAGTAACCTACTCTCTGACAGAGGACACCATCCAAGGGGCACCTCTGTCCTCCTACATCTCCATCAACTCCAACACGGGTGTCCTGTATGCACTTCGTTCCTTTGATTATGAGCAGTTCCAAGACTTGCAGCTGCTAGTGATCGCCAGGGACGGTGGAAACCCTCCACTCAGCAGCAATGTGTCGCTGAGCCTGTTTGTGCTGGACCAGAATGATAACACACCTGAGATCCTCTACCCCACCTTCCCCACCGATGGTTCCACAGGTGTAGAGCTGACACCTCGCTCTGCAGAGCCCGGATACCTGGTCACCAAGGTGGTGGCAGTAGACAGAGACTCAGGACAGAATGCCTGGCTGTCCTACCGCCTGCTCAAGGCCAGCGAGCCAGGACTCTTCACGGTGGGGCTGCACACAGGTGAGGTGCGCACAGCAAGAGCCCTTGTGGACAGAGATGCGCTCAAGCAGAGCCTGGTGGTGTCTGTGCAGGACCATGGCCAGCCCCCTCTCTCAGCCACTGTCACACTCACCATTGCGGTGGCTGACAGCATCCCTGATGTTCTGGCAGATTTGAGCAGCATCAGCACTCCCACTGACGCAGACCATCCAGCCCTCACACTGTACCTGGTGGTGGCAGTGGCGGTGGTCTCTTGTGTCTTCCTTGCTTTTGTCATCGTGCTGCTGGCACTTAGGCTGCGGCGTTGGCACACAGCTCGTCTGCTTCAAACAGCACATAGTGGCTTGGCAGGCTTGCCTGCTTCACACTTCATGGGTGTGGATGGGGTGCAAGCTTTCCTGCAGACCTATTCCCATGAGGTGTCACTGACGGCGGATTCAGGGAAGAGTCACCTGATCTTCCTTCAGCCCAACTATGCAGACACGCTCATCAGCCAGGAGAGCTGTGCGAAAAGCGAGCCTCTCCTGATACCTCAGGATTTACCTCAGTCACAGGGAGACCCCAGTCATCTTCAGGTACGTTATCTACAGTTCTATACATATATCTTATACAGGGAAACATAGAACTTTGTAAATGCCTTCAGTTTTATAAGATAGGATATGTCAAATAAGAGCACCTCTTTATTAACATGTTGTTGCTCTAAAGGGGTTGAATCAGTAATGATTACTAAAACTTACCACACAAAAAGTTATTTGCTAATTCATAGGTTTTTCATCTTTTTGTTTTATAATAGTGATTAAACTCAGGAATACTGGGCATACAAGGCAAGCACCCTACCACTGAGACCCCACTCCTGGCTCCTCTTATTATTTATCCTTGCTAGTCTTTGTTCAGTTATAATTTTAGCAGGAATTTCTTAATTTTATACCTTAAAGACACTCACTTCGTGTGAATATATATGCAATATTCATGTGAGACAAACAGAGAGCATGTGTGTTTACGTGTGTGTGTGTGTGTGTGTGTGTGTGTGTGTGTGTGTGTGTGTGTGTATTTTGGCTTGAATTCAGGGCCTGAGGCTCCTGATCAGATTTTTTTGTTAAAGGATGATTCTCCACCTCTTGAGCCAAACTTTCAGTTCTGGCATTTGGTGTGTTAATTGGAGTTAAGAATCTTGTGTCTTTGGGCTAGGAAGTTGGCTCAGTGGTAGAGTGCTCGCCTTGCATGCTTAAGGCCCTGGGTTTGATTCCTCAGCACCACATAAGCAGAAAAAAAAAAGCCAGAAGTGGCACTGTGGCTCAAGTGGTACAGCACTAGCCTTGAGTGAGAGACAGCACCCAGGCCAAGAGTTCAGGCTCCACGACCGGACCCCCCCCCAAAAAAAAAGAATCTTGTGGCTTTATCTGCTTGGCTAGCTTCAAACTTTGATCCTTAGATCTCACCCTCTGGAGTAGGCATGAAACACTAGCTTCTGGTTCTATTGACTTTTCAAAATGCCCTTTTGTATGTGCATTACTGAAGGGGTAGATTATACCTGTGAAATAGATGCCAATTGGTGAAGTCATGTTTGTAGCATTATTTTCCTTGAAGCTAACATGGAACCTGTATGGAGTATGTATATATTTCTTGTTTTCACACCACTGTTTTGTTTGTTCTTTACTTTTCTTTCTGCCAAAAAAAAAGGTATTTCCATTATAACTATTCAGTAACAACTTGTGGTTAGTAAAACATATTTATCTTTGAGGTACAGAAAGTTAAAAAATTTTTCCATGAACTGGTATACTTTCTTTTTATTGTTTTTATAAAGGTGTTATACAGAGACGTTAACATTTTTGTCCTGGGGCTGGAGCTCAGGCCATGGGCACTATCCTTCAGTTCTTCTGCTCAACCATAGTGCTCTACTGCTTTGAACCACAGATCCACTTGTGATTCTCCGGTGGTTAATTGCAGATAAGTGTCATGGACTTTCCTTCTCAGTGTGGCTTTGAACTGAGATCCTAAGATTCCAGGCTTCTGAGTAGCTAGGATTACAGGTGTGAGTCACCAGCATCTGGCAAGGTTACCATTTCATTGGCCAGGTAATGAGTATATATCTTTTTGGGAAATATCAACCCTTTACTTCATTATGTAAGCATTTCTCTTTTTTGAGACAAAGTCTTAGTATTTACCCCATGCTGGCTTCAAATTCATCCTCCACCTCCTGCCTCAGTTTCCCAAGTGCTAGGACATATTCCACAATACCTAGCTCAAATGTTTTGTTATTGCTGATCTGATCTTAGTGACTTTCTATGATTCCTTTTGTTTCTTCCTATGATTATCAAAACATTTTCATATTGTGTTCACTCATAGCAGATTGAGTGATTCTAATAATTTCTACATGGTCTATCCTGGCATTAACCTTGAGTCCCACCTTGATTTCTAAGAAAAAAAAAAAACTTCTTGAAGCTTGTTGTTGCTGTTTATCAAGTAAACTTGCTACAAGGCTTGATTAACCTGGTTTCTGGAATTATGTGATTCATGGTGCTTCCTAAATTATTATCATCCCTACCAATTGGTATGGCTACACATTGTTCTTGACTATGTATGTCACTATGTGGCCCTTGAAAGACCAGGTAAGGGATAAATTATTTTGTCTCTAAGGGATATGAAATACCTTTGTTTCTGCAAATAGATCTGTGAGTTAATTAAAATTCCATGAATGTGTACAGCTGTACACATTAGTAGCAATGATAGCAGAATGTGGCTTAGTCCAATTGAAGAAGGAGAGTTGTAATTCCTACATAGATTTACATGGATGGGAAGTTGTGGTGCAATACAGAGTGTATGGGATAGAATGCAATTAGAAATCTTGGGGAGAAGAAATAACAGGTGGGTAATGACAGACAGCTTATATCTGAGGACATATTATTGAAGATACTAATGTCCTGAAATTTTCTGTTAACCCTAAAAGGTGTCAAATGCATTTATAATCTTAACAGCAAGAATATATTATAGAATAAACAAGGTACATGTCTTAAAACCTAAAAGAGAAAGATGCAAATTTACATCACATCAGAAAACACTTCAGTGACCACTGGATTTCTTTTAGGAAACATTTCTGATTAAACTAGGCTATATCTATATGATGGAATAACTGCTACCTATACAAATAATTTACATACTTGTATGAAATGAGCTAAACTGAATGAGTCCCGACACTGAAAATGTGTGTGTGTGCTTAATGAGAACATGAAGGTGCAGAATATATGTGTATGGTTACACTTGAAATAAGGAGATAACTTAAGAATATGCTTGCTATACAAAACCTATCCTTGAAAGTATGAACAAAGTACATCACATTCATTTCTGTTAGGATAGATGCATTACATGATAAAGTCATGAGAATAGATAACTATATGCCATATGCACCTCCTGAATTTGTGTCAATATCAACATATTGCCTACTTATAAAAGTAAACACAATGTAAAAAGAAAACTTCAAAAGTTTACGAGCCATCGGTGCAGTTTCACGAGAAACCCTCAAGGCGTCGCTGTCGGTCAAAAGAAAAGAGAGAGCTTATTCTGAGAAGCATTTGGGAGACTCCAGAGTAACTTCCTGCCTCAGACCAATCACGCAGAAGAGACCCGTACACCTTTCACATATAGAAAACAGACGCGGGACAGGGACCTCCCCGGAATTCTGCCATCCACGGAGGATAATTCCTCTAGGCGCAAAGGAGCAGAGCAGCAGCGGAAGAAGACAGAGGATGTGGCCAAGCGCGGGAAGAAGCAGCTGGGCACTGTGGCTGCAGGTACCCTTGCCCTTCCTTCTGTCTTTGTTCTGCCGGGCTCTCCCGGACCCGATCCGCTACTCCATTCCGGAGGAGCTGGCCCAGAACTCGCTGGTGGGAAACCTCGCCAAGGACCTGGAGCTGGGTGAGGACTTGGCGCCCCGGAAGCTGAGAGTTAGTGCTGAGAAGGAATACTTCACTGTTAACCCAGAGAGCGGGGATTTACTTGTAAGTGACAGAATAGACAGAGAGCAGATTTGCGGGAAGCAGCTTCTGTGTACTCTGGATTTCGATATTATCGCTGAAAACCCATTGAATATTTTCCACGTAGCAGTAATCATTCAGGATATAAATGACAATGTTCCAATATTCAAACAGAATAAGAGTGATTTAAAAATTAGAGAATCTACCAGACTGGGTAAAACATTTCCACTGGAACCAGCCCTGGATTCAGACTCTGGTGCTAACTCGCTGCAGAGATACCACCTTAATGACAATGAGTACTTCGATGTGGCAGAAAAGCAGACTCCAGATGGACGTAAATATCCAGAGTTGATTCTGAAACAATCTCTAGATAGAGAAGAACATAATTTTCACCAATTGGTCCTCACAGCTATGGATGGAGGGGTTCCACCTCAAACTGGCACCACCGAGATTCGAATCCAAGTCACTGATGCCAATGATAACCCTCCAGTATTCAGCCAGGATGTGTACAAAGTCACCTTGAGAGAGAATGTGCCCCCAGGCTTCTCAGTGCTGCAAGTGAAGGCCACCGACAAAGATGAGGGCATCAATGCGGAAATCACCTACTCCTTTCATAGTGTGGATGAACAAGTGAAACAGCTTTTCAACTTAGATGAAAGAACAGGAGAAATCAAGACTGAGGGTAATCTGGATTTTGAAACTGCTCATCGTTACTCTATAGGTATAGAAGCAAAAGATCCTGGCGATCTAGCATCTCATTGCAGTATCCAAGTCGACATTCTGGACGAGAACGACTGCGCACCTGAAGTGATTGTGACTTCAGTGTTTACTCCTCTACCAGAAGATTCGCCACCAGGAACAGTAGTCGCCTTGATCAAAACGAGAGACAGGGACTCTGGAGAAAACGGAGAAGTGAACTGCCAAGTCTTGGGAAATGCACAGTTTACATTGAAATCTTCCTCCAACAACTATTACAAACTAATGACAGCCCGGCCTCTAGACAGGGAGGAGATACCAGAATACAACATCACCATTGCAGCCACTGACAGGGGCAAACCGCCCCTCTCCTCCAGCATAACCCTCACTCTGGATGTATCTGACATCAACGACAATGCACCTGTTTTCCACCAGGCCTCCTACGTGGTCCACGTGGCTGAGAACAACCCTCCCGGAGCTTCCATCGCCCAAGTCAGCGCCTCCGACCCAGACCTGGGGCCCAATGGCCAAGTGTCCTACTCCATCCTGGCCAGCGACCTGGAGCCAGGCGCGCTGTCGTCCTACGTGTCGGTGAGCGCGCACAGCGGGGTGGTGTTCGCCCAGCGCGCCTTCGACCACGAGCAGCTGCGCTCCTTCCAGCTCACTGTGCAGGCGCGCGACCAGGGCTCGCCCCCGCTGCGCGCCAACGCCAGCCTGCGCGTGCTGGTGGGAGACCGCAACGACAACGCGCCGCGCATGCTCTACCCCGCGCTGGAGCCCGACGGCTCGGCGCTCTTCGACATGGTGCCGCGCGCCGCCGAGCCCGGTTACCTGGTCACCAAAGTGGTGGCGGTGGACGCCGACTCTGGACACAATGCCTGGCTGTCCTACCACGTGCTGCAGGCCAGCGATCCCGGCCTCTTCAGCCTGGGGCTGCGCACCGGCGAGGTCCGCACCGCTCGCGTCCTGGGGGACAGGGATGCGGCCCGCCAGCGCCTGGTGGTGGCTGTGCGCGATGGTGGACAGCCGCCCCTCTCGGCCACAGCCACTCTACACCTCATCTTCGCAGATAGCCTGCAAGAAGTGTTGCCAGACCTGCGTGATGACCCTTCGCCCTCGGACCCTCAGACAGAGCTACAGTTTTACCTGGTGGTAGCCTTGGCCTTGATCTCTGTACTCTTTCTTCTCGCTGTGATTCTGGCCATCGCCCTGCGTCTGAAGCACTCCTCTGGTCCAGCTGCCTGGGGCTGCTTTCAGCCTGCTCTCAACTCCAAGTCTGGCCCTGGGGTTCTCTCCAGTTACAATGCGGGAACCTTGCCCTATTCCTACAATGTGTGTGTTGCCTCACAATCAGCCAAGACGGAGTTTAATTTTCTCAACGTGTCCCCGCAAGTGGCTCCTGCTCAGGACCTTCTCTGTGAAGAAGCCTCTTGGGTTCCATGTACAGCTCTTGGAGACAATATGGCCCCCTTCGCCTCAGAAAATGTTTTAAAGGTAAGCTTTAATTTAATTCTTTTTTACTTGTAATCTCAGTGTTTCTTAACTAACGGCTAAATTGGGATAGTATGCCCATTGCATATTTCCTTGTCTGCTCAGTTAAATTTGAGCAATGCTCTTTCTGCCTCTGGTGTCTTTTTCCAGTGAAGTATGCAATTAAAACTTTTTTGTAGGCCTGGGAAGGTGGCTCAGTGATAGAGTGCTTGCCTTGCATGCATGAGGCCCTGGGTTCGATTCCTCAGCACCACATAAGCAAAAAGAAAAAAAAAAGCCAGAAGTGGCACTGTGGCTCAAGTGGTAGAGTGCTAGCCTAGAGCTTAAGAGCTGAGGGACAGCGCCCAGGCCCAGAGTTCAAGCCCCACGACTAGAACCCCCCCCCCCAAAAATGTAACTGAAGTGAGAGGTTAATTCATCGATAAATGAAAGTGTTTGTACACAGGGTACTTCTTTTTCTTCCTTATCTTTATATTCCACCCATCTGAAAGTTTGTCTTTATTGGAACCCTAAGTGACATCTTTCATCTTAAGAGTCTTTGTTAGTAGAATTTTAGTTTCACTTTCCCTTAGCCTCACAGTATGTTAGAGCAAGGAATTCTTACTAACATTTGGCGGTGGGAGTGCATTTTACATAATGTTGTTGCTTATTAAGGATGGAACCTGGGAGAGCATTGTTTCATTGACTTGCATGTCAGCACTTTGTCTTAACAGTCTGTCTTGAGATCCCAGACCATTTTGTAAAGGATGGCTATATTTGAAGTCTTAACTTATATGATAAGTACATTTTAATAAATGTGATTTCTCACCCTGATATAGATAGATAGATAGATAGATAGATAGATATTGAGAACAATTGTACTATAGCAACTCTTTTCCATCCATGTTATTGTTTCTGCTATATAAAGTTCTATTATTTAAACATTTTAAGTCATAGATATAAAATATCTTTATTTAAAACTTTTCCTACCAAGGAGTTATTAGGTAAAAATGCCTTTCCATAAGAGAGAGTTTCTGAAATGCACTTTTCCATTCATTATTCTTTCTTTGTTATTCTATAATGGTGATAATAGCAAAACAAACAGGCTACTCACTGTGGCTTGTCATTATGAAATGAGCTTGGTTTTGTAAAATGTGTAACTGCAAGTGTTTTAATATACTACTAAGAAAATATAAATAACACACTTAAATGAACTCAGACTCTTAATCTGAGATACCACATCTATATTCTTAAAATCCAGAAAGTTTTTCAAGGACTTCACAAGTAACAAAGGCATTTTTCTGCCTATGACAGCTAATGCAATTTGTATACATAAATAGGTCATTTTTGCTGTACTAGGATGTGCATCAGGGCCTTGCTCTATGACTTGAGCCACATTTCCAGTCCGTATTTTGATACTTAGGTTTGAATTTAAGGCTGGTGCTCTACTACTTAAGCCATAGTTGCTAGCCTGTCATTTTGCTGGTTAATTGGATACTGAGTCTCTTGGACTTTTCTTCAGCATTAGTTTTGAAGTTTGAACCTTTAGATCTCAGTCTCTTAAGTAACTATGTGTGAGCTACCCACATCCGGCTTGAAGGAGTAGACTTTTTTTTTAATAGAGTTGAGAGATTGATTTTTTTTCCTTAGCACTCATACATATTGGGCACGATTTCATAAATATATAACAAATGAAAAAATACAAAGTACTGAATCCAAAAAAGTAAGGATTTCAATGTCCTGATTAAGCAACCTCCATGTATGTTAAGAGGTAAGTAAAGGATATAGGCTCAATGATGTATAAAACAGAACTTTTTAAGTGGGGAAAAAATCTAATAATTACATTTATATATAATTAATAATTATATTTATATCTCATGGTTGTGGAAGTCTTTCAGTACTTCCAAATTAAAGCTTACTGAAATGTAAATGGTTCTGCACAATAATATATTAAGGATATAGCAAAAATATTGGAAATAAAAATGTAACTAAACTGATAGGAAATAAAAATACAATTGGTGTAGTAACTGGTTAGGACTCTGGGCGTCGCTGTCGACCAAATTGGGGAAAAAACTGTCGTAGAAGCAGCAGATCGGCTGCTTTCGTACTAAATACAGACCACATAAGCGCCTTGTAAAAAAAAATCCACCTATCCCATCTCGGCCAGAGAATAAACTCCTCTTGGCTCTAGAGAACTAAGGGAACCGCAGACTGAACCAGGACTGAGAGAATTGTAGCAAAAGAAGGCAATGGCCGATCCTCTAAAGAGCCGGGGCCGCGGAGACCTGCTTTGGTTCTTCATGCTTCTGGGGACGCTGTGTGAAACAGCAGCGCAGATCCGCTACTCCGTGCGGGAGGAGCTGGACAAAGGCTCCTTCGTGGGGAACATCTCCAAGGACCTGGGACTGGAGCCCCGGGAGCTGGTGCAGCGCGGAGTCCGCATCGTCTCCAGAGGTAGGACGCAGCTTTTCTCTCTCAACCCGCGGAGCGGCAGCTTGGTCACCGCGGGCAGGGTCGACCGGGAGGAGCTCTGCGCCCAGAGCGCGCCGTGTCTGTTGAGCTTTAATGTCTTGATTGAGAATAAAATGAAAATTTACGGAGTAGAAGTGGAAATCATTGATATTAATGATAATTTCCCGCGATTCAGGGATGAGGAGTTAAAAGTTAAAGTCAGTGAAAATGCAGCTGCAGGTACGCGGCTAGTGCTTCCCTTTGCGCGGGATGCGGATGTGGGGGTGAACTCCCTCCAGAGTTACCAGCTCAGCTCCAATCTGCACTTCTCTCTGGATGTGAAGAGTGGACCTGATGGGCAAAAGTACCCGGAGCTGGTGTTGGAACAGCCCCTGGACCGTGAGAAAGAGGCTACTCACAACCTCCTCCTCACAGCACTAGATGGCGGAGACCCAGTCCATTCCAGCACCACGCTTATCCACGTGACCGTTCTCGATGCCAACGACAATGCACCCCGATTCAGCCGAAGCGAATATAGAGTGAGTGTTCCTGAGAACATACCTGTGGGCACTCAACTACTCACGCTCACCGCCACCGATGCCGATGAGGGGATAAATGGGAAAGTGACCTACTCATTTCGCAATGAAGAAGACAAAATTGCAGAGACCTTCCAACTTGATTCCTACCTGGGGGAAATCTCAACTGTGCATTCACTGGACTATGAGGAAACGGGATTCTACCTCATGGAAGTGGTGGCTCAGGATGGAGGGGCTCTTCTCGCCAGCGCTAAGGTACTGGTCACAGTACAGGATGTGAATGACAATGCCCCAGAAGTGATACTCACCTCTCTCACCAGTTCAGTATCTGAGGACTGTCTACCTGGAACCATAATTGCGCTCTTCAGCGTGCATGATGGTGATTCTGGAAAGAATGGGGAGGTTTCGTGTTCTATTCCTGGGAACTTGCCTTTTAAATTGGAAAAGTCAGTTGATAATTATTATCATCTAGTAACAACAAGATCATTGGATAGAGAAGAGACTTCAGAGTATAACATCACAGTAACTGTTATTGATGGTGGGGCACCACCCTTATCTACAGAAAACCACATCTCCCTGAAAGTAGCAGACATCAATGACAATCCACCTGCCTTCTCTCATGACTCCTACTCTATCTCCATCCCCGAAAACAACCTCAGAGGTGTCTCCATCTTCTCTGTGACTGCTTATGACCAAGACAGTGGTGACTTTGCCCAAGTCACTTACTCCCTGGCTGAATACACATTTCAGGAAGCTCCTGTGTCATCCTACGTCTCCATTAACTCGGACACTGGTGTCCTGTACGCACTGCAGTCCTTCGATTATGAGCAGATAAGAGAGTTGAAGCTACTGGTGACAGCCAGGGACAGTGGGAGCCCTCCACTCAGCACCAATGTGTCAGTGAGCTTATTTGTTACTGACCAGAATGATAACATCCCAGAGATTCTGTACCCAGCCCTTCCTACTGATGGTTCCACTGGTGTAGAGCTGGCACCTCGCTCTGCAGAGGCAGGATACCTGGTCACCAAGGTGGTAGCAGTGGACAGAGACTCAGGACAGAATGCCTGGCTGTCCTACCGCCTGCTCAAGGCCAGTGAGCCAGGGCTTTTCACAGTGGGTCTACACACAGGTGAGGTGCGCACAGCAAGGGCCCTGCTGGACAGAGATGTGCTCAAGCAGAGCCTCGTGGTAGTTGTCCAGGATCATGGCCAGCCGCCACTCTCAGCCTCTGTTACACTCACTGTGGCTGTGGCAGACAGTATCCCTGATGTCCTGGCTGACTTGGGCAGCATCAACACCTCCAGTGACCCTCAGGATTCAGACATCACACTCTATCTAGTGGTGGCAGTGGCCACTGTCTCCTGTGTTTTCTTGGCCTTTGTTATTGTGCTATTGGCTCTCAGGCTGAGGCGCTGGCATATGTCACGCCTGCTTCAGTCTTCAAGAGACAGGTTGGCTAGCATGCCAAATTCCCACTTTGTGGGCATGGATGGGGTCCAGGCTTTCCTGCAGACCTACTCCCATGAAGTCTCCCTCACCACTGACTCTAGAAAGAGCCACCTGATCTTTCCCCAGCCCAACTATGCTGACAGGCTTATTAATGAGGAGAGCTGTGAGAAAAGTGAGCCTCTTCTCATAGCTGATAAGATGGATGCAAACAAAGAAGACCCTGGAGATGTTCAGGTCAGTTTTCTCTTTTGATAAGAATAGTTCAAGCATTTTATTCATTTGTTTCCTCAATTGCTTTCCTACTAAAGTCAAAATTGGGTAATTTTATAAAGTTGTTATTTTCTGTATTGG
Source organism: Dipodomys spectabilis (assembly GCF_019054845.1). Taxonomy (NCBI): domain Eukaryota; kingdom Metazoa; phylum Chordata; class Mammalia; order Rodentia; family Heteromyidae; genus Dipodomys; species Dipodomys spectabilis. Next base: position 8,360,378 of record NW_024870824.1, read on the forward strand.
AAATTAACTTGATTTTGATAATTGATGCTCTCCATTTATTTTCGAATTATATTTGGTGCTTAATTTTTTCCCTTAATCTGTGGATATTTTAGAAAATCTAGCTGTTAATAGTAGGCTTAAGTGGAATAAATACCTTTAAGGAAAGTGCCAGGTATCACCTTACTCAAATATTTTGTTAGTTTTTAACAGCTGTTGTATTAACAGAAGAGTTGTTCTATTGGTTCATTGTTAGATATAGTGTTCTCTTTTGGATATTTGCCAAGTTCCCATTAGTGAACGTGTTTGGAAATGACATTATATCAGATTTACATTTTTATATGCTTGAAATTACTATGAGAAAATGATCCACAGTATATACATAAATCAGTAGAATAATACAGAAAATGTTTGTACAAATATTATGTTAGAAATGTAGATTGAAGCCAAGCACTGATGGCTCATGCCTGAAATCCCAGCTACTCAAAAGGCTAAGACTTGAGGATCCCAGTTCAAAGCTACTTCAGGCATTCTAATGTGAGAGACTCTTATCTCCAATAAATGAGCAAAAAGCCAGATTGGAGGTGGGGTTCAAGTTTTAGAGTGCCAGCCTTCAGTGAAAAAGTTTAGTGAGGGTATGAAGCCCTGTGTTCAAGCTCCAATACAGGTGCACACAATGCACGCATACACACACACGCACACACATACAGAAATACAAATTGAATTTGTAGTTGGGACAATGTCTGTAGCATTCTGAAATCAGAATCGTTTATAGGCTAGAAATGTAGTTCAAGTTGTAGAGCCTTTGCCTGGCAAGCATGGGGCCCAGAGTTTAAAGGCCAGTACCACAGGGAGTGGGACTCCAAAAGTTTAGGTTAACTTATAGAATTGATGAGTATGTTGAAAGATGTTGGCAAGAAGGAAACCTTGAATTTTATTTTATTCTGTGATATAAGTTAAAGTTTCCAAAGAGTTAGATAGTGGTGCATTCAACAAATACAAATATATTATATACTTGGCAACCACTAGTTACAGGTAGCCCCTTCACTAATTGGAATGAATTTCTTCCAAATGTTTGCACTTCTACATGTATAGGTACCATTCTGCAATGTTGCAAGAGTCTAAGGCTTATATTTTTAAATATATGCAATCTAAGAATAGCTTGGGCAGGTGCTGGTGGCTTCCACCTATAATCTTAGCTACTCAGGAAGCTGAGATCTGAGGATTGTGGTTCAATGCCAGTCTGGGCAGGAAGGTCCTTGAGACTCTTGTCTCTCTCCAATTAACCACTGGAAAACCAAAAGTGGTGGTGTGGTTCTAAGTGGTAGAGCATTGACTCAGGTGAAAAAGCTCAAGGACAGTGCTCAAGCCCTGAGTTTAAGCTCCACAATCAACAAAAAAGAAAAGAAAAGAAAAAAAAGGAATGGCTTGGAATTTTAAAGTTTTGGGTTTTTTCCTGTGAGGTGTGCTTATCTCAAATTAACAAATTTTTTTTTGTCAGTCCTGGGGCTTGAACTCAGGGCCTGGACACTGGCTCTGAGCTTCTTTTGCTCAAGGCTAGCACTCTACCACTTGAGCCACAGCCACTTCCAGCCTTTTCTATTATGTGGTACTGAGGAATTGAACTCAGGGCTTCATGCATGCTAGGCAAGCACTCTACCACTAAGCCACATTCCCAGCCTGACAGATTTTTCTTTTTTCTTTTTCTTTTTTTTTGATTGTGAAAATACCGAGGGGTATTTTGTGAAAATACAGAGGGGTTACAATTACATGGGCAAGGTATTGAGTACATTTCCTATCAAGCATTGTTGTCTCCTCCTTCATTTCTGCTTCCCATCCTTTCCCATCTTCCCCCCTCCTCCCCTCCCTCCCGCGGCCAAAGTTGTAAAGTTCGTTTTTCAACATAACAACTTGTACATCTCATTGTTGCAATGGGTCCACCTGTATCCTTATTTAAATGATTTGTTTTTTCCCTTCCCCTCCACAAATTATACCAACATCAAATACAGTGAAAACAGGGGTTATACCATGGTGGAAGGACATATAAAGCAACAAAGAAATCATCTTATAAATATGTTAGAAACAATCACAAGATAGAGAAACCATTTGAATCCTTATCTTGGGGTTTATTTTGCCTAACATCAACTGACCTTTTCTGCTTGTCTCAGACATATACTAGTTATTGCAAATAAGGGAAACCATGGGACCTATGTTTCTTTGGGCCTGGCTTACTTCACTTAATATAATTTTTCCAAGTCTTTAACAGATTTTTCTTAATGAAATATTGGCCTCAAAAAACTGAGTCTCAAATTTCTGATTTAGTGAAGATAATTAGAACATGCTCCTTACTAAACAATTTTCAATCTGTCTAAATTTGTACTTTTAATTCTTTTTTTATATCATCCTTTTAATTCTTTAAACATCATCTGAAAAAAGGGGAAATGGAAATGGGATATTAGTAGTAATATTGTAGACTATGTTACTTGGTCATGTGAAAGGCTTATTGATACATTTTAAAACTTAGGAAAATTTTAATTTTTGAACATTTATTTAAAGAACATCCAATTATATGTATATATGGATGACTCTGGCCTCAATATGCAATGTGTATACTCACTGAATTATGCATCCAAAGAGAAAAAAAGAAGTGTATGATAGACATTAACATCATTCATTCCCACATGGTGATCAACTTTGCCATTATTTATTTTAAAAAGTTATAGATTTGGGCATGTATCCAAAGATAACTTTTTGTGAAATGGGAAAGCATCTATAAACTACTGATAATTTGTTCCACACACTAATATATATATATAGATATATAGATATAATATATTCCATCCACCCTTAAATATTTGAATCTTCACTTTTGTATGTTTCTTAAAAGATAATTTTTCTATAGAAATTAATGCATTCATACAATGATGGAGAGATACTTTTCTTATATATTTTGGAGCAGTCTAGATTTGACTTTTTAAGTAATTTTATTGTTATTACTAAGGTATTGTACAGATGGCTTATCATTTCATAAGTCAGATAATGAGTACACTTCTCTTTTCAGACCATGTCACCCCTTTTTTTCCTTTCCCCTAATTTCCACCTCCATTTCCTGCCCACAAGTTACATGGGTCATTTTCCACATAGTGTATACTGAATAGCATGATTGCATTTATTCATTTTTCCTCCCTCCATTTCTGTACCCACCCTTTAGTCCACCCAAAAAAAACCATAAATTTGGAACACCATGAATTTTCATACTGCACAGAGGATATGCTAGTCTTCTCTGTATCATTCCAGTTTTAGTGTATGTGCTGTCGAAGTAAGCACCATTTTTTATATTTGTATAAATAAAGATGGTAATGAATGGCTATCTAGAATCTTGAACACAATGAATAGTTTAATATGCCTCATTGCTTTTCCAATCTAAGGCAAGATCATATTGCTGCACACCTGCCATGTTTTTGAATAACAACATATTGCAGACATTGAAGATACTGACTTTAGGAAGATTTTCCAATTTGGAAATGTGACTAAAAATGTAAAACAAGCCAGGCACCAGTGTTTCTAAGATCTGAGGGTTGGGGTTCCAAGCCAGCCTGGCAAGAAAGTTCATAAGACTCTTACCTATAACCAGCAAAAAACCAGAAGTGATGCATTAGCTCGAGTAATAGAGCACCACCCTTCAGTGAAAAGGACAGCGCCCAAGCTCTGGGTTTAAGTGAAACTTAAATAAACTGCAAAATGCCTGTCAGAAACATGGAAATTAGCATGATTAGTTAAAACAGAAGAACATCAATTAAAATGTTTTTAGATGGGACAGAAGATGTGGCTCTAGTGATAGAACATCTGGTGGGCAAACAGGAAGCCCTGAGTTTGAGCCCCAGTAGTACTTCAAGAAAAGGGTTTAGATTATCAGGTAGTAACCTAGGACCAAGAAAAAGCAAGCATAATTTCCTTAACTTGAAATATATAATTATGAGAACTCATACTTCATCACACAAATCCATGTAACTCATCATTTGTTAAGCTACTTGGGAAGAAACAGTACAATTAAAGATTAAATAAGATAATATTGAAGAATACATATGAAATATTTTTTCAATCATATTTATTTAATCAGAAATAAACACATGGAAAGTAAGGAAAAACTTCTTTTTAGAAGGACCATCAATCTCCTTGCTTACCTATTCATTCTTTGAGGAAAGAAGATGGTAAAGATAGTATTTTCATGTACACCTCTATCCCCTGCACTTGAGGGGCGGAGGCAGAAGGATCTTGAGCTTGCTACCAGCCTCAGCTACATGGTGAGATCTTGGATTAAGAAACTTAAAAAATATGTTCAGAAAGTGAAACAGGATAAGACCCACAAGATTTACAACTTTCATAAGCTATAAGAAAAAAGTAAAATGACAATAAACATCAAGCTGTTATTTCAAGAATATTTATACTACATCTGCAGCCACCAACACTTTTTTCCATTTGGATGCATTTCTATTGAGTAATTTATTGGTTATTTGACTCTACTGAGATTTTGTGAAAATGAAAACTAAAAACGTGAAATATGCCAATATAGTCATGAGCAAGTTTATCTACTCTCTGAGTACCTGATTTGAATTGAAAGGATAAAGTTTAAGTTCCAGCTGTGCACTGATAGCTACTCAGGAAGCTGAGAACTGAGGATCAAAGTTTGAAGCTAGACAAGACAGGAAAATCTGTGAGATTAACTCATCTCCAACTAACTACTGAAAAGCTGGAAGTGGATCAAGTAGTAGAGCACTAGTCTTCAGCCAAAAAAAAAGTTCATAGACAGTGCCTAGGCCATGAATTTAAGCACCAGCACACAAAAAGGTACTTAAATTCAAAGAACTGTAACAAGACTTGATGTAAACTAAACATTTTAAATGGTTTTTTTTAATCTCTATAAAATTGAAGGAGGAGATTCAGTAATAGTAGACTTGGTAGAAAATTCGAAATTTCTTCCACCCAGTTCCTGATTTGGAGCCATCAGCACTATTGCAGTTCTAGAGCAAAGGCACTGGGGCCATTTTGGCAGGGTGAAGGGTAGGTCAGCTCCTCTGGATACTGCAGGTTCACGTCTCACCACGGACTCACCAAGCGCATTGACTTGAACTGCCGGAGGTGGGGGTATCCAGAAGAGAACTCACTGCCAAAAGCAAAGCAAGTGGTTGCTCCTATTCAGAGAATTCCTGTGATCATTCTACTGGGAATCAGAATAGAATGAGATGGGAAACTACTTCAGAAGAACAGACCTGGCATAGCTGAGGACTGGCCAGGCCAATGTTATTTCTTTACCTCCTGCGATCCTTTGTTCTACCTGGGAGCAGATTCACTATGTTAGTTTTTCCTGAAGAGTTGGCCTAGAGCTCTCTGCTAGAAAACTTTGCCAAGGCTCTAGGCCTTGTGCTGAATTTGACTACTGGAAATTGGAATTGGAGCAGAGAAGAGTAGCTTTGTAGGTGTCAATTCATTGAGGCCAAACTACTTCAGCTCAGATCCAAATGTATCTTTGATCCAAAAGGAGAACCCAGATAGCAGTAGCTACCCAGAGCTGATACTTAAACCACCTCTGGACAGGGAAAAGAAGTCCTACCATCCACCACTTGTTCCCCATGGCTGGGAACAGGGATGACCCTTCCAGAATTCATACCACCCAGATCACAATAATTGTAAACGCATATTATAAGCCCCCCAGAGTTCACTCAGGACTCATACAGGGTCAGTGTTTCAGAAAACCTGTCTGCTCCTCAGTGCTAAGAGTGATGGCCACTCACCATGTTGAGATCACCTATTCCTCCATCAATATTGATAAGATAGTGGAACCACTGTTCAAGTTGGACATTAAGAGGGAATCTCACCAATTGTAGAAGACTGGAGTTGATATAAGAAGAAAACCTTCACAACTGTGGTAGAAGCAAAGAACTGCGGAAGTCATATTGCACATGGTAAAATATGTACATAATTTAAATGAAAATGAGATTATCCTTGAAATTACATTGACTTCTGAGTCCCAACAAGAAGATGTTGAGCTGGGGACTGATATTCACTCTGTTAAAAACACAATGTATGGATTCTGAACTTAATGGAGAAATTATGTCAAGCAAAAGGAAATTTCCCATTGAAAAATAGCACAAGAAATCTGGACACTGGTGACTGATGCCTGTAGCCCAAGCTACTCAAGAGGTTGAAACCTGAGGATCTTGGTTCAAAGCCAACTCTGGGCATTAAAGTCTGTAAGACTCTTATCTCCAATTAACCAGCAAAATTCCATGAGTGGAGTGGTGTATCAAGTGGTAGTGTGATTAGAAAAGCCAAGGGAGAGGGTACCATGCTGAGTTCAAACCCCAGTCCAAGCATGCATACACATGTGCATGCACACGCACACATACACAGTAGCTCAAGATATAGAATGCACGTATAGACAACAGACAGAATCCTATATGGAAAACAGATGCAAGAGTACATAGCCACTCATCAAGATGATACATCACTCTTCTCCAGCACAGGCTTCAGCTTGTATATCACTAGTGTCAAAGACTAGCTCTGATTTCCCACCAGACTTCCTACATGATCGGCATGGCTAGGAACAATCCTGAAGCCTCCATCACTCAAATCAATGTTCCTCTATTTCTGACTTGGGACCCAATGGCCAAGTTCTCTACTCCATCATAGCAAAAAACCTGGAACCAAACCAAACATGCACGGTCAGTGGGTGGAGAGGGGCATTGCAAAACAAGCCTTCTAACAACTTTGCTCCTGCACGTGCTATTTGAATGTAATACTAGTGGGTGACTGTAATGACAATGCACCACAGATGCTATATCTAGTGCTTGGGGTCCAAAGGAGTCTGAGGTCTTAGATACTGTAGGTGCTGTGCATCACAGAGCCCAGCTACCTGATCACCAAAGTGGTGGTAGTGAACACTTAACTGCATCCTACCTCGTGCCTGCATGTCAGCAATCCTGAACTTTTCCGTCCAGGACTGTGCACTGGTGAGATTCACACAGCAACAACAGCGTTCTCTGATACCCAAGGTTAATCCTTGGCCCTGATAGGTGTGATCTTCCTCTTTGCAACGGTTCTGGCTATTTCTTTGTGCCCTTGAGAATCCTCTAACCTGGCTTTTGGAAGCTACTTTTGTTTCCTCTGGGAGTCTGTAGATAGGTGTTCAGGGTTCTCCCCAACTACAGAGACTGCCTTATTCTTACAAGGTATGTGCTCCTTCACATTTCCCAAATATACCCAGTTTAAAGTTATAAATACAGACAAGCCTGTAATCCTAACTACTCCAGAGGCTGAGATCTGAGGATCACAATCCAAAGCCAGCTTGGGTAGGAACATCCATGAGACTCCTGTCTCCAGTTAAACACCAAAAAGCCAGAAGTTGAGTTGTGGTTCAAGTGGTAGAGCATGAGCCTTGAACACAAAGGCTCAGGGGACAGCACCCAGGCCCTGAGATCAAGCCCCAGACCAACACACACACACACACACACACACACACACAGAGTTCTCAATATAAATCTCCAAAACATTCCACCACAAGATTTTTTATGTGATGAAATTTCTTGGTTTGAAAGAGCCAATAACATTCCAAACATGACTTCTATTTCAATGTGCAAAAACAACTTCTTTAAATCTTTTCTTCATAAATTTAATTAAGCTTCAATTTATTAATTTAGAAATAAAAGGCACAAAGTTAAAATGCTCTAACTTCAGTTTTATTTCTTTTTTTTCTGTGCATAGTAGGAGGCTCCAAAATTCTTTGCAGGCTTATCTGTGTTGTAGTTCTCTTTGTGATATTCTTAAATTCTTGCTAATCTTAAAACAATATCCTTATTAATACAGTAGTGTCTTATAGTCAGGGGCAACTATTTTTATTAAGCTTTCAAAGTAGCTAATCTTATAAAATAGTAAATATATTTTATATAGCCTATACATTCTCACTCTGAATTTTTAAAGTATAAACAGAAAAAATATCTCAGAGCAATTAGTAATATGTTAGTAAAAACACATAATGGTTCTAAAAATCATAACTCATGGTAACTGGCATTGTAGTAGACTGATTCAATATGTGTTTGTGATTATTTATGTCTTTATTGAAAACTGAATGTGTGTAATGCTGATGAAGTGCAGTAATTCGAAAGAAAACGGTAATTTTTCCATTAACTAAGATCCTGATTTTCACAAAAATAAGTTAAATTTTAAGAGAACACTTAAAATTATTCTTAAGTACTTTTTATCCCTAAATGTTTCACTTTATTGGGGAGAAAATATGAATCTCATCTTCGCAGATATAATAGAAATAAAATGTGTGGTCGCTTTACAAAGTGGTGCAGTATTAAGTTAGGACTCTGAGTGTCGCTGTTCACTAACCCGGGCAAGAAAATAAAAATAAATCGGAACTGGAGAAGAAAATCGTCTAGCCATAAAGCAGATCAGACACCAAAGCTGCCCAGAAATTGTGACCTGACCTGGATCGCATCTGGCCTCTGATTCCACAAGGACCTTAACTTCTAATTCTGAAAAGCACGAATTGATGAGGGCCTGCTCTTCCTGCCACTAATCCCTGGAAGGCTGTCACAATCCAGTCATGGCAGCTCTGCAGAGGCGCCGGGACTGCGGTGAGCTACTCTGGCTTTTCACTCTCCTGGGGTGGTTGTGGGGGATCGCAGCTGGACCGATCCGCTACTCTATTCCCGAGGAATTAGAGAAAGGTTCCTTCGTGGGGAACATCTCCAAGGACTTGGGAATACAATCCCAGGAGCTGGCGGAGCACAGAGTCCGCGTCGTCTCCAGAGGTAGGACGCAGCTTTTCTCTCTGAATCCGCGGAGCGGCAGCTTGGTTACCGCGGGCAGGATCGACCGGGAGGAGCTCTGCGCCCAGAGCCCGCGGTGTCTCGTGAGTTTTAACATCCTTATGGAGGATAAATTGAAGCTTTTTCCTGTGGAAGTAGAAATATTAGATGTTAATGACAATGCACCCAGATTCTTAAGGGAAGAATTGGAAGTAAAAATCCTCGAAAACTCAGCTCCATCTTCTCGTTTTCTGCTAATGGAGGTCTATGACCCTGATGTTGGAATGAACTCTCTTCAGAGCTTCAAGCTCAGCAGCAATAGTCATTTCTCAGTGGATGTACAAAGCCAAGCCCAGGGAACCAAGCACCCAGAGCTGGTCCTTGAACATGCCCTGGACCGGGAGGTTGAAGCCACTTACCACCTGGTCCTTACTGCCATGGATGGTGGTGATCCTGTCCGCTCAAGCATGGCACAAATTCTAGTAACTGTCTTAGATGCAAATGACAATGCTCCAGTGTTTACTCAGTCTATGTATCGCGTGAATGTTCCTGAAAATCTGCCTGTAGGTACACTGGTGTTGTCAGTGAATGCCACTGACCAGGATGAAGGCATTCATGCAGAAGTAACATATTCCTTTGGAAAGATCTCACAGATTTTCCACTTGAATGCTTTGACTGGAGAAATTTCTGTTTCTGCACCTCTAGACTATGAGGAATGCAGTTTGTATGAGTTGGATGTTGAAGCCCGAGATCAGCCAGGTCTTCAAGACAGAGCAAAAGTATTAATAACCATCTTGGATGTGAATGATAATGAACCAGAAGTGGTCATCACATCTGGAAGCAGAACCATTGCTGAAAATGCACCTCCTGGAACAGTGGTTGCTCTTTTTCAAGTTTATGATCGAGACTCTGGACAGAATGGTCAGGTAACATGCTCCATCTCCAGAAATCTTCCATTTGAATTGGAAAGATCAGTAGACAATTATTATCGATTAGTGACAAATTCAATTCTAGACCGGGAACAGGTGCCTCTGTATAACATCACAGTAACAGCCACAGACAAAGGAACACCACCTCTGTCTACAGAAAAGCTCATCTACTTAAGCGTGGCGGATACTAATGACAACCCACCCATTTTCTCCCACTCATCCTACTCTGTCTATGTCCCTGAGAACAATCCTAGAGGAACCTCCATCTTCTCCTTGAAGGCACTTGACCCTGACAGTGAAGAAAATGCACAAGTCATCTACTCCCTAGCCAAAGAAACCCCCCAGGGTACACCTTTGTCTTCCTACCTTTCCATCAACCCCAACACTGGTGTTCTGTATGCATTGTGCTCCTTTGACTATGAAGAGTTTAGAGACTTGCACTTACTGGTGACTGCCAGTGACAGAGGTAACCCCCCACTCAGCAGCAATGTGTCACTAAACCTGTTCATTCTGGACCAGAATGACAATGCACCTGAGATCCTGTACCCTGCTCCCCCAAATGATGGTTCTACTGGTGTGGAGCTGGCTCCCCGCTCTGCAGAGCCTGGTTATCTGGTGACCAAGGTGGTAGCAGTAGACAAGGACTCAGGACAGAATGCCTGGCTGTCCTACCGCCTGCTCAAGGCCAGTGAGCCAGGACTCTTCATGGTGGGGCTGCACACAGGTGAGGTGCGCACAGCAAGGGCCCTTGTGGACAGAGATGCGCTCAAGCAGAGCCTGGTGGTGTCTGTGCAGGACCATGGCCAGCCCCCTCTCTCAGCCACTGTCACACTCACTGTGGCTGTAGCTGACAGCATCCCTGACATTCTGGCTGACTTGGGGAACCTTGAGCCCCCAAACAATTCTGATGCTTCAGATCTTACACTCTATCTTGTGGTGGCAGTAGCTGCTGTTTCTTGTATTTTCCTCGCCTTTGTTATGGTACTGCTGGTGTTCAGACTGCGGCACTGGTACAAGTCTAGTTTGCTGAAAGTTCCGAGTGAAGGATTTTCAAGTGTACCCACTTCTCACTTCGTGGGTGTAGAGGGGGTTCAGGCTTTCCTACAGACCTACTCCCATGAAGTCTCCCTCACTGCAGACTCTAGGAAGAGCCACATCATCTTCCCCCAGCCCAACTATGCCCACACGCTCATCAGCCAGGAGGGCTGTGAGAAGAACGAGCCTCTATTGATACAGGAAGATTCAAGTTTTTGTAAAGAGGAAAACTCTTCTGTTCAGGTGAGGTCATTTCTTTTATTGTGTTTTAGAAAAGGAAATTTTAAAGTGCTGTTTGATCACTGTTAAGTTTTCTCAGCCTCTTGGAGAGGGAATCATGTGTGTTATGGTTCCACCAAAGATTCATGTAGGCTTGGACCCTGGTGCAAACAGTGTTTGGAGGCAGGGCTTTTGGAAATTGATCTTATCAATGGAGTAATACATTTGTGGAGTGTAATTGAATGGATGTTGGAAGATGGTGAAGACTGTGAGAAGTAGAGCCTAATTGGAGAAAATTAGTTACTAGATACATACTCTTGAAAGTTGTGCCATTGCGCTCTCTCTCTCTCTCTCTCTCTCTCTCTCTCTCTCTCTCTCTCTCTCTCTCTCTCTCTCTTTTTCTCTCTCTCTCTGCATCCCTGCCATCATGTGGTGAGCAGCTTTGCTCTACCTCTGGGCCCTGGAATTCTGCTTCATCCAAACCTAAAAGCAATAGAATGAGTCCACCCCATGGTAAACTCTAAGACCTCTAAAACCAGAAACCCTTTCTTTTTTAAATTTATTTGTCTCAGGTACTTTGTCACAGCAGTGAAAAGCTAATGCAATATAATCCTGATTCTTTTCCTTTATAACAGTAGATCTCTTGTGAATCTTAGTTATATTAGTTTTTAATAAAAATCCTAATAATGTAAGCTCCAGATTTTTTTTAAACTTCTCTGTCTGGGAAATGTTCTGTGCCCTTGATTTCATATATCTCATTTCTTAGGGTAATTTTTCCTACATTGTGTCATTTGTGAAATCCTTTCTTTTTCTAATTTGAAAGCTTGCTATTTTTGGTACTGAGGTATGAACTCAAGGCCTCATACTTTTTAGGCAAGTAATCTAACATTTTAAGCCACTCCACCATCTTTTTTCCTAATTTGAAAAAATACTGAATTGCAACATCTGCTAAGTAAGAGATATTATTTTATTCTCAGCAATATGTGATAATTACAAATGTTTTCTAAAATAATGGAGATTCCTCATATGTAAGACATTTCCCCTCTATTTATTGGAACTTTAATGATTAGAAATTAGAGTCTTAAAATAATTTCTGAAGTCTATAACAGGATATACCTGGACTTTGGTCTTTAATGACTTGAAGACAATTCCCAGAACTAAGTTTATTCATTTTAGACAGTCAAAATCTCTATGGTTTATTTAAAATAAAATTAGATGGATTTGCCTCATCCATATTACACAATTCTGGAAAAGTGAAACCTTTTTATGAAATATTTTTCAAAATATAAAGCAGTATAACAAATATTAATTGGCATTGCCATTAATCTAACATTGTTAAATAAATGTAAGTCTTTGGTAGTCTTCTTCATATATTATATTTTTGATAGTATTTGATAATGAGTATGAATATTAAATTTGGTCAGTAGTAGCAACTCATAGGAAATACTTCTAAAAGTGTAGGTCTGGCTGGTGGGTGGAGGAAGGAATATTAATAGAACTCAACTAAAAATGGGTGCTGGTGGCTCATACCTGTAATCTTAGCTACTCAGGAGGTTTAGACCTGATAATCACTGTTCAAAGCCTGCCTGGGCAGGAAACATTCATGAGATTCTATCTTCAATTAACCACGAGAAAACCAGAGGTGGCACTAAGGCTCAAGCAAAAGAGATCCGGGGGGGGGGGGTGGTTGGGAATGCGGCTTAGTGGTAGAATGCCTGCCTAGCATGTATGAAGCCCTGAGTTTGTTTCCTCAGTACATCACAAACAGAAAAGGCCAGAAGTGGCACAGTGGATCAAGTAGTAGAGTGTTAGCCTTGAGCCAAAGAAGCTCAGGGACCGTGCGTAGGCCCTGAATTCAAGCCCTATGACTGACAAAAACTAAAAATAAGTAAGAATAAAAATGTAAATAATATAGCATTTTTAATCCAGATAAAGTAGGGCTTCTATCATATTAGAATTCTATATCCAAATATTTAAAAGAAAGGGAGATTATAATTAGTTCATAATTGCCAAAATATGCAAATACAATCATGCTGTTGAGCCCAAAACATCAGTTTTTCATTGTCAAGTTTGTTCTAACAAAAATGGACTGCTGAAGAGGTAGAAGATTTGATTGTTGACATTTTTCAAAAGTAAATTGGTGATGATTAGTGGAGTGTGATGGCACACATCTGTAATACTAGCACTCAAGAAATTGAAGCAGGAGGATCACAAATTCAAGGCCAGCTGAGCTACACAATGAGACATATCTAAAAAGAGAAGAAAGGAAGGGAAAGAAGAATGGTGAAAAGGAGTGAAGGAAGGAAAGAAAGAAGGAAGGAAGGAAAGAAGTGAGGGTGGGAGGGAAGGAAGGAAGTATGGCAGGAAAGAAGGAAGGAAGGAAGAAAGGAAGGAAGGGAAATAAGGGAGGTTTTAAAAAGGAGGAAAGGAGGGACTGGGAAGGTGGCTCAGTGGTAGAGTGCTTGCCTTGCATGCATGAGGTCCTGGGTTCGATTCCTCAGCACCGCATAAGCAAACTGAAAAAAGCCGCAAGTGGCGCTGTGGCTCAAGTGGTAGAGTGCTTGCCTTGAGCTAAAGAGCTGAAGGATAGCACCCAGGCCCAGAGTTCAGGGCCCATGACCGGACCCCCCCACAAAAAAAAAAAAAAAGAAAAAGAGGAGGGAGGAAGAAAAGGAAATATAAAAGACTGGTCATTGTGATTCATTCCTATAACCCCAACACTCAGGAGGTATAGGCAGAAGGGTTGTTTAAGGACAACTTCAGCTGCATAGCCAGTCCCTGACGCAAAAAAAAAAAAAGGAAGAGAAGTGAGGAGGAGAAGGGAAATAATGGTCATGGAACTTAGGAAATGTAGGAAATTCTAAATTTAATGAGTTATTAGACTACATTGTAGCCAAGATACTATTTTTTGGTGTTGAGTTAGGTTATGCTATCTGATAATAGACTGCACTGGCTTCTTAAGAACTTAAATTTATATGCACATGTAAGAAAAACATAATTTAGGATATTTATTGAAAACGTAAGAAAAATTCCTTTGTAAGCTGTATTTGTAAAGATAACTTGAGAATTTGAGGGTGTGGCTCAGTAACACTGTACTTTCCAAACATACTCAAGGCTCTGGGTTTAAAAATAGATAAATAAATAACAATGGATTTGCTTACTTTGCTTGAAACACTGGTTCAAATCCTATCACTGAAAAAATTGAGATTTTTGTTTGCTTCTTTTGTTTTTTGAGATAGAGTCTTATTATGTACCATAGGCTGTCCTCAAGTTTATGATCCTACTACTTGTATTTCCAAGTGCTGGGACTATAGGCATGCCCTTCCAGGCCCAGATGGTTGGTGGTTTAAAATAGAACAAGACTAGGACATGTTTTCTTATGACACTATGGTGGTATTTTCATTTCTGAATTTATTAGGGAATGATTTATTCCAGGTTTCTGAATGCATATGGCTAAAAGTATTCATTGACAGAGAAAGCCAGGTGCAGGTGGCTCACACTTAAAATCCTTGCTACTCGGGAGGCTGAGATCTGGGGATTGTGGTTTGAAGCCAGCCTGGGCAGGAAAATCAGTGAAACTTTTACCTCCAATTAACCACCAGCAAAAAGCCAGAAGTGGAGCTGTAACCCAAGTCGTTGAGTGCCATCCTTGAACAAAAGAGCTAAGAAATAGTACCCAGGCCCCTGAGTTCAAGCTCAACTACTAGCACCAAAAATATATATATTCTCACAAGTCATTTAATCATGGTTAAATATCCTGGTGATCACAGAATTGCCTAGGCTCTTTACCCTACCCACCATATATTGAATTTTGAAATATCAGGGGAAAAAAATCTACCAACTTAACTGAGCTGTTTTATCATCTGTGTAAACCATCCATTTCCAATCAAACTTCTGTTGAGGTGGCAGTGGTTAAAAGAAAAAGAATATTAGGTGATACGACAAAACTAACAGGACTTAAGAAACAAAGAACTCCCACTCATCTGGTTGAACCACTACTAAATATCCCCATGCTGCTGATCACAAATATGGTATATAACATGTGAACACTGTTATATATTACAGACTGTGGTAGACAATTTGCTCCAGGGAAGTTAGAATGAACTTGTGACTTTGAAATTATGTAATCATTTAATCACAATCAAAAAAAAAAAAAAAAAAGAACCTCGGGGAAGGGAGAGAGGGAGGGGATGGTAAGGGGAAAACAATGGAGGGGGTAACAATGTTCAAGAGGAAGTGTACTCATTACCTCACTCATGTAACTGTAACCCTCTGTATAGTAGCTTTACAATAAAAAAAAGAAAAAAAAAGAAAAAGAATAAAATTACAGAATTGTTGTGGAAAACAAAGTACATCTTTACCAAAGAATAAAACCTAAGCTGAACTCCTGAAAAGCAGTTCTTGAATAAAAAAAAATGTTTCAAAAGGAAAATAATGAATATAACTAACTCAATGTCTGGGAAACCAAATACACCTTCCATTTTCAAAGGAGCAAATGAAGGTTCGAATTCTTCCCAGTAACTTAATAGAATTCTGTCTTTAAAATTGTGAAATAATTTCAATGAGATATAGTTATGTTATGTTTATTAAACTTGTGTTGCCTGTCTGTCTAGTAGATATCCTCAATAATTTTATATTGTGAGCTGAGCACCGATGGCTCATGCCTGAAATCCTAGCTACTCAGGAGGCTGAGATATGATTATAGTTCAAAGCCAGCCAGGGTAAGGAAGTCCATAAGACTTATCTCCAATTAACAACCATAAAAGCTGGGAAATAGAGCTGTGGCTCAAGTGGTAGAGCACTAGCCCTAAGCAAAATGAAGGTCAGGGACAATGCCCAGGCCCTGAGTTCAATTCCCAGGACCATCATAATAACATCATCATTAATAATTTTATATTGTGGAATAACTTAGAAAACTTGAATATTAGAAATAATGAAGCAATTTACTCGATGTATTTTATACAAGTATTTTATACATTGAGTAGACATATATTTAAGTAGCGTTTACCTTTTTTTCAACTACAATGGTTGGCTTTTCTTCATGGGCAAGAAAGTGTGACTCCGCGCCTAAGACATTAACTAAAAAGTTGCAAATCAACTATTTTTTTAAAACTTATCAGGATTTTCAAATATTACATTGATCCAGTTGTCTTAAATTGTGTTTTAAGCATGTCCTAGATATATATGCAATTTATGAATTTTGAAATATATAAATTTTGAAAGGTAAAACAATGTTCTGTAAAATCAGTTTGTTTTGCTTCGATATGGTGCAGTAACTTAGTTAGGACTCTGAGCGCCGCTGTTCACCAACCCGGGGAAAAAGATGTGACAACCACCGAGTTCTGCAGCACAAAGAAAGGACAGACTAGACAAGCCCTCCTCCGAGCTGCATCAAACTCAAGCCTCTGGTGCTGCTGGATTCCTGGCGTCTCTTCCCAGTAAGGGGAGTGGGGTCCACGCCAATTCACGCACAATAGGAGACCTCACCTAGTCTAAAGTCAAGATCTGCAGGACAATGGCGACACCGCAGCGGACCAGAGACTACGGAGCGTTTGTACTGCTCTCCATCCTCCTGGGGACCTGCAGAGAATCCTGGGCAGGAAAAATTCTCTACTCTGTGCCTGAGGAGACAGATAGAGGGTCCTTTGTTGGTAATATTGCCAAGGACTTGGGACTGGAGCCCCGGGAGCTGGCGGAGCGCAGAGTCCGCATCGTCTCCAAAGGTAGGACGCAGCTTTTCTCTCTGAACCCGCGAAGCGGCAGTTTGGTCACCGCGGGCAGGATCGACCGCGAGGAGCTCTGCGCTCAGAGCGCGCGGTGTCTGGTGAACTTTAATGTTTTAATGGAAGATAAAATGAATCTTTACCCTATAGAAGTGGAAATAATGGATGTTAATGACAACACTCCTAGATTCTTAACAAAAGAAATAAATGTAAAAGTAATGGAGAATACAACTCCTGGCATGCGGTTTTCCCTAAATGAGGCTGGAGACGCAGATGTGGGCAGGAACGCGATCCAGGGGTACCATCTGAGTCCCAATCGTCACTTCTCCCTGGTTGTGCAAAGTGGGGACGATGGAACTAAATACCCAGAACTTGTGCTGGAGCAAGTACTGGACCGGGAAGAAGAGATGATTCACCACCTGGTCCTCACAGCCTATGATGGAGGGGACCCACCCTTATCTGGCACTGCCAGCATCCAGGTCACAGTGGTGGATGTGAATGATCACACACCCGTCTTCTCTCTGCCCCAGTACCAAGTGACTGTCCCTGAGAACGTACCAGTGGGCACGACGCTTCTTACAGTGAATGCCGTGGACCCAGATGAGGGATTCAATGGAGAAGTGACATACTCTTTCCGGAAGATAACTCCAAAACTTCTACAAATATTCCACCTGAACTCGATTTCAGGAGAATTGTCAACTTTACAAATCCTGGATTACGAAGAATCCCACTTCTATGAAATGGAAGTTCAGGCTCAGGATGGCCCGGGTAGTCTGACAAAGGCCAAAGTACTTATCACAATTTTAGATGTGAATGACAATGCTCCAGAAGTGACTGTAACATCAGTAAGCAGTTCAATCCCTGAAGACACACCTCCTGGGACAGTAATTGCTCTTTTCTACCTCCAAGACAGGGATTCTGGGAAGAATGGTGAGGTAAGCTGCACTCTTCCAGAAAGTCTACCTTTTAAGTTAGAAAAATCAATAGATAATTATTACAGATTGGTCACAGCAAAAATCCTGGATCGGGAAACGCTCTGTGTGTACAATATCACAGTGAAAGCCATAGACAGTGGTTCTCCTTCTCTGTCTACTGAAGCACACATATCTGTACATGTGACAGACACCAATGACAACCCACCCACCTTCCCTCACTCTTCTTACTCTATCTACATCCCAGAGAATAACCCTAGAGGAGCCTCCATCTTCAAAGTGAATGCTCGTGACCCCGACAGTGACAAGAACGCCCAGGTCATTTATTCCTTGAATGAGGACACCATCCAAGGGGCACCTCTGGCCTCCTATGTCTCCATCAACTCTGACACTGGTGTTCTATATGCACTTCAGTCTTTTGACTATGAGCAGTTTCGAAACCTACAACTGAGAGTAACTGCACAGGACAGTGGGGACCCACCTCTCAGCAGCAACGCATCACTAAATCTGTTCATTCTGGACCAGAATGACAATGCACCTGAGATCCTGTACCCTGCTCCCCCAAATGATGGTTCTACTGGTGTGGAGCTGGCTCCCTGCTCTGCAGAGCCTGGTTATCTGGTGACCAAGGTGGTGGCAGTAGACAAGGACTCAGGACAGAATGCCTGGCTGTCCTACCGCCTGCTCAAGGCCAGTGAACCTGGACTCTTCATGGTGGGGCTGCACACAGGTGAGGTGCGCACAGCAAGAGCCCTTGTGGACAGAGATGCGCTCAAGCAGAGCCTGGTGGTGGCTGTGCAGGACCATGGCCAGCCCCCTCTCTCAGCCACTGTCACACTCACTGTGGCTGTGGCTGACAGCATCCCTGAAGTCCTGGCAGACCTGGGCAGTATCAGTATGCCAGAAGACCCTGATAATTCAGAACTCACTCTCTACCTGGTAGTGGCAGTGGCTACTGTCTCCTGTGTTTTCCTTGCCTTTGTCATTGTGTTGATGGCACTCAGACTTCGGCGGCGCTGGCACAAATCACGCCTGCTGCAGGTTGCAAATGGTGGTTTGGACAATGTCCCTGCCTCACACTTTGTAGGTGTAGATGGAGTTCAGGCTTTCCTGCAAACCTACTCCCATGAGATTTCCCTCACTGCTGACTCTGGGAGGAGCCATATCATCTTCCCCCAACCCAACTATGTGGATACACTCATCAGCCAAGACAGCTGTGAGAAAAATGATTCTTTGTTAACACCCATAGATTTTCCTGAGGGCAAGGGTGAAGCCCCAAGTATTCAGGTAAGTTTGGTTCTTCCATTATCTTGTTTTTTCACAATAACTCTCTTTTGTTTGAAAAGTCTCATTTTTCAAAGCAAGAATTTTGAAGATAGGGATTTTAAAATTGCTATTTTATTTCAGTGGTTCTACTTTAACATAGGTCATGGTATCATCTCATTAGTAAAATCTACGGTCAAGATTTTTGTATGTGTGCCAGTACTGGAGATTGAACTCAGTGCCTAAGTGCTATCCTTGGCATTTTAACGCAAGGCTAGCTCTTACTACTTACCCACAACTCCACTTATGGCTTTTTGGTAGTTAATTGGAGAAAAGAGTTTCATGGATGTTCCTGTCTGAGCTGGCTTTGAATCATGATCTTATCTGAGTCTCCTAAGTAGCCAGGATTACAGGCATGAGCCACTGTGCCTGGCTGGGAAGATTTTAAACTAGTAGGTTGTCTCCTTTTTGTATCTTCCTCCTGCTTTCACATGGGTACCTTATCTCATGCATTTTCTAAATGAAAAATATAATGAGGTTTTTCACTGTGCTGGATTAGCAAGAATAAAATATACATTAGCTGTGTTTTCTGGGATCTCTTTAGGGCTCACATTTATGAAAGGTTCTAAATGATTGTTCAGCCTGAAGCTTTATTATCTGTACTTTGCTTCTACTTATTTGTGCCAGGTTGGTAGCCCTCAAAACTGTGATTTTTATCCATAATTTATAGAAAAAATATCTATTAATGTTGGGATTCTTCTAGAAGATTAGATTGATAGCTCAAGAATGAAATATGTTGAACTCCACTAAGCTCTATATCAACAATAGACAAGGCATCTAGTGCTATACTAATGGTCACAGGCCAAAATAAATAATGTACGTCAAATAAAATGTCATTTCAAGTCAGATGCTGTGGCCCACACCTGTGACCTCATCACCAAGGAAGCTGAGGCACGTGGGTTAAGAGTTTTGAATCCAACTATAGCTACACAGTGAGATCCTATCTCAAAAATCCAACAGTCATCCTAGCTACTCAGGAGTCTGAAAGCTGAGGATCACCATTCAAAGTCACCTAGGCAGGAAAGTCTGTTAGATTCATCTCTCTAATCACCAAAAAGCCAAAAATGGAGCTGTGGCTCAGTGATAGACTGCTAGCCTTTGCTAAAAGCTCAGGGATAGTATCCAGGCCCTGATTTCAAGGCCCAGAACAAGCACCAAGAAATATAACAAGTCATTTCAAGTATTATGACAGTTACACACCTTAACACAGAACTCGAATATGCTATTTTAAAGGTACATCCATGCGGCATCTGTGGGCTCTGAAAGTAGGATATTGAAAAGCTTCTATATGAAATAACCATCTTATGCACTCAAACCCAAGGTAATTAGTCAATTTTACTCATTGGGTCTGCTGAAAAATTCAGTTACAAATAACTGTTTGAGGATTAACTACTTCCACATTGTATTAGAGTAAACTTGAACTGAACACCTCAGAAGATTTTCATCTGTAAAAATAGATTACAAGGTAATTTTGATTCATGGAACTGAGTGTTCATTATGAGGCTAATGTTCCTAATGTGTATTGTTTGGTTATATTTTGCATATAAGGAACTGCACAGTAGGACAACAGTACAAATCATTCATTCTACAGTGTTCACATGTACGATCATTCATTCTGCAGTACAGATCATTCATTCTTCAGTGTACACATGTACGATCATTCATTCTGCAGTACAGATCATTCATTCTGCAGTGTTCACATGTACAATCACTTAGGGAGATCACAGTATTACTAACATTTTATGAGGAAAATTTCTCTGACATAAATATAATTTTCATCTATGTAAACAGATATGCCATTTTTTTACCAAAGTGCTTTAAAATGTTTTTAAACTGAAGCCACATGCATACATTTTGGGGTCTTTATTTTCAATACAGAAGTCATAATGGGACATAAAACAAGTTCAGACATAAAGATTGGTGCTGAAGTTCAATAGACCTCAGTGACTTTATGCTGTAAGTCATAATACTATTTCCTGGTAACTCTGAAGATTGGTCTTACATTTTGTAACCAGCGGGAATTACTGTGTAATGGGGAAAGGATGGACTAACTTCAGGCTACATAATATCTTTACGGCTTACATGTGTAATCATAGTTACTCAGGAGGCTGAGATCTGAGGATTATGGTTCAAAGCCAGCCTGGGCAGAAAAGTTCCCATGAGATTCTTACCTCCAATTAACCTCTCAAAAACCAGAAGTGGTGCTGTGGCCCAAGTGGTAGAGTACTAGCCTTGCGCACAAAAGCCTCAGGGAAAACATCCAAGCCCTGAATTCAAGCCTCATAACCTACCCACCCCCCAAAAAAAGAAATTAAGAAGGAAAGAAAGATAAGGAAATGAGAATCAGATAATTATTGCTGCGAAAAAATCACTGAAACTACTTGAAAATATTTTTTGATAAGTATAATTTGTACCTGTTTTAAAATACATTTCAGCATTGTTGATGCTTTGGGGTGGGGCAGGGCAAAAGTGATGGTTTAGTCCAAGTCTGTGCTGCAGTCATTTTTGTATCACTGCTATGTATTTTAAGATTGGGACATGACAATGTCAACGAACACATATTTACGTAATTTCCCGAAAAATACAGAAAATTGTATATGAATTTCTAAGTCTACGATTTTAAATGCTATTAAGTATATAGATGCGACAACTTAGTTTGTATAGGCAGCTATAATTACCCTAGTGATTAAGCTGAAATAGCAGAAGGAGCAATTGCCAAGTGTGGACTCTGGGCGCCGCTGTTGGCTAAAGTGGAGAGCTTGGTGCTCCCCCTCTTCTCGCTCAGCCGCACCAGGCCAATCTTCACAGGTCTTCTCCATAGCAAAAGATCTTTTCACGGACTGGAACCGGAAGTAAAGTCTGCTCGGACCTCGGAATAACGGCTATACAGACCTCTTTCCTAATCTGGAGTCTGCAGGGTGAGGAGTAAGATACTGGGACCAAGAAGGATGGAGAACATGCCCAGTGCTCTTTTCCTTCTTGCTATCTTTGTCTTTGTTCTGGACCGCACTCTCAGAGCAGATCTGCTATGCCATCCCAAGGAGATGGCCATAGTGAGAACCTCACCAAGAACCCGAAGTTCAGTGCCTAGGACCAACCGAGTCGAAAACTGCGGATCAGTTCAGAGGAGCCTTACTTCAGGGTGAACGCAGAAAGTGGAGAGTTGCTTGTGAGCAGCAGCAGGCTAGACAGGGAGGCGATGTGTGGGAAGAGGCCAGTTTGGGCTCTGGAATTTGAGGCTGTGGCTGAAAACCCATTGAACTTTCATCACGTGATTGACCACACGCCAAAATTCACATAGGTTTCCTTTGAACTGTAAATAAGTGAGTCCACAAAGCCCGGGGCACCCTTTATCTTAGGACCAGCCCATCATGCAGATATTGGAACCAACTCACTTCAGAATTACCAGCTCAGTCCCAACGATCATTTCTCGCTTGTAAACAAAGCAATCTGATGACAGCAAATACCCTGAAATGGTATTGAAGACACCTTTCAACTGGGAAAAGCAGAGTAACTACCACTTGACCTTGACTGTTTTGGATCTGGGGACTCCACCACTCAGCAGCACTGCACTAATACAGATTCTAGTCACTGGTGCCCATGATAACCTTGCAACCACTCTGTATATGCCAAGACATATACAGAGTGAGATTTCAGGAAAGCATGTGCAGGGAAACCACTGGGTTCAGGTGCCTGCACTGATCAGGATGAGGGCATAAACTAAGAGATCACTTTCTCTTTCAGCATAGGTGAAAATCACCCAATTTGACCTGAATTCTAGCACTGGAGAAATTGATACTCCAAATACATTCGATTTTGAAGGAGTTAAAAAGTATTCTCTGGTTTTGGAAGCAAGAGGTGGTGGAAGAATGATTATACTATATACAGTAGAGATAGAAATCTTAGAGGGTAGGGGAAAACCAAAGGAGGAGGCAACAGTGTTCAATAGGAAATCTACTCATTACCTTGCTCATATAACTATAACCCTTCTGTACAACATTTTTACAATAAAAATGTACACACAAAAAAAAGAAATCTTAGAGGAAAATAACAGTGTCTCAGAAGTGATCTTCCAATCTCTACCAGACCTAGTCTTGGAGGATTCTGATCTTGAAACACATATTGCATCGGTTAAAATCTGTGACAAGGATTCTGGACACAATGGAGAAGTTATTTGTAAATTAGAGGGTGATGATCCATGTAAAACCATCTCTTACTCTCTGAGAGAGAGAGAGAGAGATGGGATTCTAGACCATGAGCAGAACCAGAGTCTAGCATTACCATCACAGCTACCGACAGGGTAAGCCACCCCTCTCCTCTACTTCACATGCCACCTTATGCATTGGTAATGCAAACGACAATGCTCCGGTTTTCAGACGGGCCTCCTACATGATCCATGTGGCTGAGAACAACCCATCTGTAGCCTACATCCTCCTCAAGTCAGAGCCTCTGACCTTGATGTGAGTCCCAATGGTCAAGTCTCTTATTCCATCATAGCCAGCGACTTGGGATCCAGAGTTCTGTCATCTTACATATCTGTGAGCTCACAGAACAGGGTAGTGTTCACCCAGCACACCTTCGACCATGAGCAGCTACGCTTCTTCCAGCTCACTGTGCAGGCACGTGACCAGGGCTCAACCGTGCTCCGTGCCAACGCCAGCATGCACGTACTGGTGGGCAACCATAGCTGCTCTACCCAGCGTGTGCTCTATCCCACGCTGGAGCCTGATGGCTTGGCGCTCTTCAACATGGTCCTGCGCACCACCAAGCCCGGTTACCTGGTCACCAAGATGATGGCGGTGGACATCGACTCTGGCCAACAATTCCAGCCTCTTCAGCCTAGGGTTTCGCACCAATGAGGTCTGAACTGTCGAGCCTTGGATGACAAGGGTGCGAATAGTAAGCTTCTAGTGGTCACTGTACATGATGGTGGATGGCCTGACCTCTCAGCCACTGTCACCCTGCACCTGGTCTTTGCTAATAGCCTACAGGAGGTATTACAGACTTCCATGACCACTCTGTGCCCACCCACCCTCAAGCTGAACTTCAAGTTTACCTGATTGCCACCTTGGTTTTGATCTCCATGCTATTCTCCATGCAGTGACTCTGGCAATTGCTCTAAGCCTAAGACACTACTCCAGCACCAAGTCTTAGGTTGTTTCAGCCTGGTCCCTGTTCCAAGCCTGGATCCATGGTTTCCCCTAATTATAATCTGTGAGTAGCACAGTCAGGGAAAACAGTTTAATTTTCTAAAATGTAATGAGCAACTGAGTTCAGGACAAATATTTTCGTGATTCATCTGGGGCCTTGTTTCCACTTTGTAATTCCAGTGAGCCAACTTCCCATCAGGGGTGTTTTCTTTAAAGCATGCCTCCTTTTTCTTTTCCTATACAGTTCTCCATACTCACAGGAAAACAGACACTTTCAGATCTCATACCAGAGGCCCTCATGCAGTTCCTAGCAACACCCGCCAAAAAGTTGTAGTCAGTTAAAAAGTTCTCATACATGGATGGGATGCTGTTGGCTCATGTCTGTAGTCCTAGCTACTCAAAAGGCTAAGATCAGGGCTGGGAAGGTGGCTCAGTGGTAGAGCGCTTGCCTTGCATGCCTGAGGCCCTGGGTTCGATTCCTCAGCACCACATAAGCAAAAAGAAAAAAAGCCGGAAGTGGCACTGTGGCTCAAGTGGTAGAGTGCTAGCCTTGAGCTGAAGAGCTGAGGGACAGCGCCCAGGCCCAGAGTTCAGGCCCCATGACCGGAACCCCGCCCCCCCAAAAAAAGGCTAAGATCTGAGGATCTCAATTCAAAGCTAGCCCAGGCAGAAAAGTCCACAACATTCATCTCTAACCACCAAAAGCTGGATGTGGAGCTGTGACTCAAATGGTAGAGTTCTAGCCTGTAATCCTAGCTACTCAGGAGGCTGAGATCTGAGGGTTGTCATTCAAAGCTATCCCCAAACAAGAAAGTCTGTGAGGCTGTTTCTCCAAATAACCAACAAAAAGCTGGATGTAGGGCTGTGGCTCAAATAGTAGAGTGCTAGCCTCACAAAGAAGCTGACAATCAATAACCAGGCCCTGAGTTCAAGCAGGACACACACACAAACACACACACACACACACACACACACACACACACACACAGAGCTCTCATACAACTCTTCAAAAATGGATAAAGTAGGAACAACTCTGTGGCTGATAGGTGCATTCCCTACAGATTTCCAAAGCAATGAATGTGTAGTTTTACCTATAATGTGAAACATTAGACATTGTTATTGGCTCTTCTAAGAAACTAAAGAGATTTTTTTACCACAAAATTCTTATTCCTGGCACTTTTCTTTGACCAATACCTTTTACAGCTTGGACATAATCTAAAAATTAAAATAGCCATGTAAGCTGGGTGAGGGTAGCTCACACCTGTAATCCCAACTACTCAGGGGGCTGGGATCTAAGCATTATGGTTCAAAGCCAGCCCAAGGAAGAAAGACCATGAGACACTTATTTCCAATTAACTATCAGAAAACCACAGGTGGAGCTGACACTCAAACTGGTAGCATGTTAGCCTTGAGCAAAAAAAGCTTGGGGACAGCACCCAGGCCCTGAGTTCAGCCCTGTAACCAATAAAATTAAAATTAAAAAGATGTGTAAATAAGCTTTTAAAGCAAAAGAAGTTCAACTAAAATTAGTGATTTTTTTTTTGCTAATTTACTGGTATAGTTTCTATACTAATCTGCTGTTTTCTTTCTTTACTTTTGAATCTTCTGTTTCTTTGCTTTTTTCCCAAAGTTCTTTTAATGAGATATCTTAAACTGTGTTTCTCCCTGGGCTTTTTGTAACTTTTTATGCAACGATCATTTCCCTAACACAAGGTCCATCAAAAGATTAAAAAAAAAAAAAAACAGATTCTTTAAAAAAAAAAAAAAAGATTCTTCTTGCTCATAACACAGGATTTTCAGGATTAATCTTTTTTTTTTAATCTGTCCTGGGGCTTAAACTCTGGGCCTGGGTACTGTCACTCAGCTCTTCAGCTCAAGGCTAGTGCTCTATCACTTGAACCACAGTGCCACTTCCAGTTTTCTGGTGGTTAATTGGAGATGAGTCTCATGGACATTCCTGCCTGGTCTGGCTTTGAACCGTGATCCTCAGATCTCAGCCTCCTGAGTAGCTAGGATTACAGGCATGAGCCACTGGTGCCCAGCACAGGATTAAACTTTATTGAAGGTCATTTAGCAGGTTCCTCTATTAAAGAAACAACATTTTTCCAGCACCTTTCTCACACTCCTAATATATAATTTTAATTGTCTTTTTACAACCCTAAAATAAATCTAGAGGTCTTCTCATCATTTTACCTCTAGGGTAAAAGTAGTCTTCTTGAATTTTTAGACAGAATTTCCAGTCTGGTTTGCATATGAAGTGTACACACCGTGTATTGTGTCAGACATTTAAAAAATATTAGTTAAAACTCAGCACCAATGTCCCATGCCTATAATTCTAGCTACCGAGGAAATTGAGATCTCAGAATCACACTTCAAATCCAGCCAGGGAAGACACTCCAAAGACTCTCATCTGCAATTAACTAGCAAAAGGCCAAAAGTTGATGTATGACTCAAATGCTAGAGGACCATAATTCAATCACCAAAACACACACACACACACACACACACACACACACACACACACACACACACGGATACCAGTTAAATATCCTTTAGTAACTTCTTAGGTTAATGGCTAATTTGAAAATTGCTGATAGAGATTTTTGTAGTGACATTTATTGTTTGGCCTTTCTACATTTATTGTTGTGCTCTTTCTGCTGCTCTTCTGATCAAAATATTCAAGGAGCTAAAATGATCTTTACAATTTATGTGTACCTTTAAAATAGTCTGCTTGGGGCTGGGAAGGTGGTTCAGTGGTAGAGTGCTTGCCTTGCATGCATGAGGCCCCTGGGTTCAATTCCTCAGCATCACATAAACAGAAAAGGCTGGAAGTAGTGTTGTGACTCAAGTGGTAAAGCACTTGCCTTGATCTGAAGAGCTGAGGGACAGCACTCAGGCATAGAGTTCAGGCCCCACAACCAACAAAAAGAAAAAATAGTCTGCTTTAAAATGGAATCTTCTCTCATTGGTGAAAAAGTTGGGGTGGAGACTTGCTTTTGGTTGATATCCATCCATACTTTTCAAGTGTTTTATCTTAAACTACAAAAGTGGTTTTTTTAGTAAGATAATCTCTGGTGAAACCTGAGGAGCAGGACCCAGTAGTAGAATATCTGCCTAGCAGGTATGAGGTACTGAGTTCAAATCTAGTAGTGTGCAGGGGTGTGCATTTGCACACACACAGTATGCATACCAAAAACTCAATTTAATTATAAAAGCAATCTTATTACTAAAGTTTCAGAATAGTAATTTCTTTTTTTCCTTCTTTTTTCTTTTCTTTCTTTTTTTGCCAGTCCCGGAAATTGAACTCAGGGCTTGGATACTGTCCCTGAGCCTCTTTGTGCTCAAGGCTAGCACTCTACCACTTAAGCCACAGCACCACTTCCACCTTTTTCTGAGTAGTTAGTTGGAGATAAGAGTCTCATGGACTTTTCTGCCCAGGCTGGCTTCAAACCATGATACTCAGATTACAGGCATTAGCCACCGATGCCAAACCAGAATGTTAATTTCAAATCATCTCAGTATGCACCCAAAATTGTGGATATGTAGAAGCACCAACTCTATAGAAAGCTCTATAGAAAACTACTATAATGATTAATTAGCTTAAATAAAATAAAACAACTTCAAATCAATTATCTTCGTTTGCTTTAAAAATAATTTCAAATGACTGTAGTTCTTACTGAATATATATGTGTGTGAATATATAATATGGCTATAAAGTCTCAGAGCATGATGGGAAATAATCTGGAATATTTGTGGTTAGAGGAGCAAATGTATTCCAGAAAGGTGAGTAATTTAACATAATGCTAACCCCCAAATCTGCCCATTCTTTGTACTTTTATAAGATCTTCAATACATCTCACACTCCTTGGCAACTTCTTTTAAAATATGGACTTAGAGGCAAATTAAATAAATTCAAAACAAAAGTAATTTTTAAAAGATCAGTATTTTTCTCATTTATCTAGCAGAATATTTCAAATCTAAGCAACGTGTATCTTGGTGCAGTAACTGATTAGGACTCTAAGTGCCGCTGTTCCCCTACTGTGAAACAAAAGCCACCAAAAAGGCTATCCGATTCTCAGGACTCACAAAGAGAGACCCCACAAGCCAAGTGCTGGGCTGCAGAAAAATTCTGTCCCTACATTTGGGGATCTTCAGTTTTCCAGAACCTCAGCCAAAAGGTTAACAAGATACACATGCCCAGTGAAGATTCTGAAAGAATTCTGTAAGAGAACAACAATGGCGGATTGGAAGAATCACCAAGGACACAGTAAGCTGATGCTGTTGTTCATGCTGCTGGGGATACTGTGGCAGACGGGGACAGGACAGATCCATTACTCTGTGCCAGAAGAGACCAACAAAGGCACCTTCGTGGGGAACATCTCCAAGGACCTGGGATTGGAGACCTGGGAGCTGGCGCAGCGCGGAGTCCGCATCGTCTCCAGAGGTAGGACGCAGCTTTTCTCTCTCAACCCGCGGAGCGGCAGCTTGGTCACCGCGGACAGGATCGACAGGGAGGAGCTCTGCGCCCAGAGCCCCCGGTGTCTTGTAAATATTAACATCCTAGTTGAGGATAAGGGAAAGCTTTATGGGATAGAAATAGAAATAACTGATATTAACGACAATAATCCGAAATTCCATGTTGAATATCTGGAAGTGAAAATTAATGAAATCGCCGCTCCTGGCGCGCGCTATCCACTCCCAGAAGCTGCTGACGCGGATGTGGGCGTGAACTCCCTGCAGAGCTACCAGCTCAGCCCCAACCACCACTTCTCTCTGGATGTGCAAACCGGAGATGACGGAACCTTAAACCCAGAGCTGGTGCTGGAGCGAGCCCTGGACAGAGAGGAAGAGGCCATTCACCACCTGGTCCTCACCGCCTCCGATGGCGGCGACCCTCGCCGCTCCAGCACAGTGTGCATCCAGGTGACAGTGTTGGATACAAACGACAATGCCCCGGTTTTTGCTCAGCCCATGTACCGAGTCAAAGTCCTTGAGAATGTGCCCCCGGGCACCCTGCTGCTTACAGTAAGAGCTAGTGACCCGGATGAGGGGGCCAATGGAAAAGTGGTGTATAAATTCCGCAAAGTTAATGAAAAACAATCTCCCTTATTCCATCTTGATGAAGATACGGGGGAAATCTTTTTAGCAAAAACTCTAGATTATGAAGACTGTTCTTCATATGAAATGGAAATACAGGCTGAGGACGTGGGGGCTCTTCTGGGGAGAACCAAAGTGCTAATTATGGTGGAAGATGTCAATGACAACAGACCGGAAGTGGCCATTACCTCTCTGTTCAGCCCAGTGTTGGAAAATTCTCTTCCTGGTACAGTAATTGCTTTCTTGAATGTGCATGATCGAGACTCGGGGAAGAATGGTCAAGTTGTCTGTTCCATTCAGGAAAATCCGTCTTTTAAATTAGAAAAGTCAATCGATAATTATTACAGGTTAGTGACATGGAAATATTTGGACCGTGAAAAAGTCTCTACTTACAATATCACAGTGATAGCCTCTGATCTAGGAATACCACCTCTGTCTACTGAAACTTACATTACCTTGATTGTAGCAGACACTAATGACAACCCTCCTACCTTCTCTCATTCCTCCTACTCAGCCTATATCCCAGAAAATAACTTGAGAGGTGCCTCTATCTTCTCATTGACTGCACATGACCCTGACAGTCAGGAAAATGCACAGGTCACTTATTCCGTGACTGAGGACACAATCCAAGGAGTGCCTCTGTCCTCCTATATCTCTATTAACTCGGACACTGGTGTTCTGTATGCTTTGCAATCTTTTGACTATGAGCAGATCCAAGACTTTCAGTTACTGGTGATTGCCAGTGACAGCGGAAACCCCCCACTTAGCAGCAATGTGTCACTGAGCCTGTTTGTGCTAGACCAGAATGATAATGTACCTGAGATCTTGTACCCTGCCTTCCCTACAGATGGCTCCACTGGTGTAGAACTTGCACCTCGCTCCTCAGAGCCTGGATATCTGGTAACCAAGGTGGTGGCAGTTGATAAAGACTCAGGGCAAAATGCCTGGTTGTCCTATCGCCTGCTGAAGGCCAGCGAGCCAGGACTCTTTGTGGTGGGCCTGCATACGGGAGAGGTGCGAACAGCAAGGGCCCTGCTGGACAGAGATGCACTGAAGCAGAGCCTGGTGATAGCTGTCCAGGACCACGGCCAGCCTCCCCTCTCAGTCACCCTCACTCTCACTGTGGCTGTGGCTGACAGCATTCCAGAAGTGTTGGCTGACTTGAGCAGTATCAGGGTCCCGGATGCCCCAGGTGGTTCAGACCTCACACTCCACCTGGTGGTGGCAGTGGCCATTGTATCCTGTGTTTTCCTAGCCTTTGTCATTGCCCTGCTAGCACTCAGGCTTCAGCGCTGGCAGAAGTCTCGCCTACTCCAGGCTTCTGGAAGTGGACTAGTGGGTGTGCCCCCCTCACATTTTATGGGCATTGATGGGGTACAAACTTTTCTGAAGACCTATTCCCATGAGGTCTCCCTTACTTCAGGCTCCCAGACAAGCCACGTTATCTTTCCTCAGCCCAACTATGCAGACATGCTCATCAGCCAAGACAGCAGTGAGAAAACTGATTCTTTGGTAACACCTATAGATTTTCATGAAAGTAAAGGTGAAGCGGCTTGTGCACCGGTGAGTTCAGTTCTTTGATTTATTTCTCAAAGGAATTTTAAGGCGTGTCACACTATTTTGCTTATTTTGCTAGTGACGGTATAAAATCAAATGCTGACAATCATGGGTTATTGTCTGATTTGCTTTCAAAAGCCTTGGACAAGAGATTATTCGACCTTTTCTAAGCTTCCACTATTTACCTCTGGTCACGAATTCAGTTAAGAATTACTTACCTAACCACCCCCCATAACTTTCCTATTGTATAAATGAATTGCAAAAAAGGAATTGAGACTTCCATATTCTTGTATTGCTTCAACAGTCATCAAATATATGACATAATTTAAGGATTATGCTTAACCTATAACTAGGCTCTTGAAATATTTTACTTTAAACATCTTGTGAGTTTTATTTCTGCATCAGTACCCATCAAATCTTTGTTATTTCATATATTTCAAAATATAAGCACTTTTAAAGGATGGATCTTGGTAGGTGGTAAGATTGGTCCTGGGTTGTTGTGTGTGTCTGTGGTAATAACCCCCTCCTGAGACTTACACTAATTGAAATATGAAATTTAAATCCTAGAATGAGTAGTGTTTCTGTTCCTTACCCCCCCAAAAAAAAATCCCAACAAAATCAAATCTGAAGTGTCATTTTAAGCCCTTGAAAGTAACTTTTTAAAAAAAGCAAACATATTTCATTAGAGTTCCAATGGGGTTTTTTAGGTTGCCAATTAATATGAAATATTAAAAACTTTTAGATGATTATTTTAGTAACATATACTAAATTTCATATACACAATTTTAAACAAGCTGATGAATCTCATTAAAATGATTTTCCATCTTTGCTACACATATTATTACTTCTTAAAGCATTTGAGGGCTGGGAAGGTAGCTTAGTGGTAGAGTGCTTGCCTTGTATGCATGAGGCCCTGGGTTTGATTCCTAAGCACCACATAAGCAGACAAAACCAGAAGTGACACTGTGTCTCAAGTGATAGAGCACTAACCTTGAGCTGAAGAGCTGAGGGACAGCGCCTAGACCCAGAGTTCAGGCCCTATGACCCACAAAAAAGAAAAAAAAAACTTTAAAGCGTTTGAATTAAGGTAACCCCTAATTAGATTATCAGTTGAAAATAGAAGACAAGATCAATCTTTTCTTCTATAATGGAAAAGAATATTTCCCAAGGGTAGTCCATCCAGCCAGATGCCGATGGCTCACTCCTGTGATCCTAGCTACTCAAGAGTTTGAGATGATTTGAGAACTGTAATCCAAAACAAGCCCAGGCAGGGAAGTCCATGAGACTCTTATCTCCAATTAACCAGCAGAAAATTGGAAGTGGCACTGTGGCTCAAGTGGTAACATGCTAGCCTTGAGCTGAGGGATAGCACTCAGGCCCCAGAGTTCGAGCCCCATGACTGACAAAAAAGAAAGTATGAAGAAAAAAATAGTCCATCCTATGTTGCATATATAGTGAGTGGTAGGTGACTTCATACTTTCTGTAGCATCTTGGAGCACAGATTAGACTATATTATTAGTACTTAGACTATATTACTTTACAACTTTATAAAACATAAGAAATTTTTCTGGGGGAATATCAAATCTTTGCAATCCCTAAAATGTTCTTTAAAGGTTTAACAAATAGGGGCTTAAAGAACAGTGCTTGCCTAGCCTGTATGAGCCCCTGAATTTGATCCTCCAACTCCACAAAGAAATTCAATGAGTATAAAATTAGACAAAATAGCACTATAAGTTTACCATGAGCATATTTCATTCACTTCAAAAGGCATTACTTCGGACTGGGAAGGTGGCTCAGTGGTAGAGTGCTTGCCTTGCATGCATGAGGCCCTGGGTTCGATTCCTCAGCACCACATAAGCAGGAAAAAAAAAGCCGGTACTGTGGCTCAAGTGGTAGAGTGCTAGCCTTGAGCTGAGGAGCTGAGGGACAGCGCCCAGGCCCAGAGTTCAGGCCCCACGATCGGACCAAAAAAAAAAAAAAAAAAGGCATTACTTCAATATAATGTAGGTACATAAAGAAATAATTCAGTCTATTGGAATATCCTTTTGTGGCTTTGTATTGATGAGTAAGTGACTAAGAATCAATGTAATATAAACAGATACAGGCCAAGTAATTTTGAGATACAGAAGGGCATACCATATCTTGACTACATAAGTGACAAATTATCTTTATAAAGGCAGTGTTGATGCTTTTGGAAAGAGGAAATGTTTTAAAATTGGTACAAAATTACACAAGCTTATAAAATAAGTTTAACAGTACCTATACTTTCTAGTATATGTAATACAAAACAGCGTTAATTACCTGGAAATGTTTGGGTAAAATCATAGGAATGGATGAAAGAAAAATAAAAGCAGCTTCAACATATAGACAAAAAGGACATGAATTTGTGGAATCGGTAGAGAAGTCTCTCAGGACAAGATTACTGTTTTATTCATTACGCTATTACTCAAAAGGACAATAGATTGTAGAAGAGTGCCATGTGTATTCGGAGAATGGTGAAAGAATGGATCAACATATGTAGGCTTAGTAACAACATATGTAGGCTTATGTAAAAACAGTCTTTCTAACAATCTGGAAAGAAGGAAAATGGTCCTCAAAAGAGGGCTTTACAACTTATTGTTAAATATATGAACATAAAAATAGGGCTTGATGTTTATTAGACACAACTAGAATTTCCCTACCTAGAGAGTAACAGAGGCTGCTGTTTCCTACTGTGGACTCTGGGCGCCGCTGTTGGCCAAAGTGGAGAGCCTGGCGCGCTCCCTTTTCTCGCGCAGCCGCACCAGGCTTCCTAAAGCAGCCGGATCTGACTCGCAAGCGCCAGTCTTTACACCGCTTCTTCATAGCAAAAAGAAGGATCTTTTCATGGACTGGAACTGGAAGTAAAGTCTGCTCGGCCTTGGATTATCGGCCATACGGACCTCATTCGTCATCTGGAGTCTGCAGGCTGGTGAGCAAGCCCCCGGGGAGCAAGAAGGATGGGGAGCGGCGCTGCGAGGAGCAGCCGCGCTGACAGGCGCCCAGTGCTCTTTCCCTTCCTGCTGTCTTTGTCTTTGTTCTGGCCCGCGCTCTCAGAGCCGATCCGCTACTCCATCCCAGAGGAGATGCCCACGGGCTCCGTAGTGGGGAACCTCGCTAAGGACCTGAAGTTTAGTACCCAGGACCTACTGAGTCGAAAACTGCGGATCAGTTCGGAGGAGCCTTACTTCAGGGTGAACGCAGAGAGCGGAGAGTTGCTTGTGAGCGGCAGCAGGCTAGACAGGGAGGCGATGTGCGGGAAGAGGCCAGTTTGCGCTCTGGAATTTGAGGCTGTGGCTGAAAACCCATTGAACTTTTATCACGTGACTGTGGAGATCTTGGACATTAATGACCACGCGCCAAAATTCACGCAGACTTCCTTTGAGCTGGAAATAAGTGAGTCCGCACAGCCTGGCACGCGATTTATATTAGAAGAGGCAGAAGACGCAGATATTGCCTCAAACACTCTACAGAATTATAAACTCTCTCCTAACCCTAGTTTTTCTCTGGCAAATGAGAACCAAGACGGCAATAGATACCCAGAGTTGGTATTACAAAGAACCTTAGACCGTGAGCAACAAAGTTCTCACCGTTTAGTCCTGACTGCCTTGGACGGTGGAACGCCACCCCTGAGCGGGACTGCTGAGCTCCGGATCCAGGTCACAGATGCCAATGATAATGCCCCTGTATTCAGCCAGGGACTGTACCGAGTCAATCTTCCGGAAAATGTGCCTCCGGGCACTACTGTGCTACGGGTGACAGCCACGGATCAAGATGAGGGCCTCAATTCGGAAATCACTTACTCCTTCCTCAGAACCGAGCATGTTTTTAGTCTGAATTCAAAAAGCGGGGAAATTACAACTCAAAGGGGCCTGGATTTCGAAGAAATCAAGGAATATTCTGTAGTGGTGGAAGGACGGGATGGTGGAGGACTCGTTGCACAATGTACAGTGAAAATTAACCTTCAAGATGAAAATGACAACAGCCCAGAAATTACATTCCATTCTCTACTCGACATGATTCTGGAAAACGCAGTGCCCGGAACCATAATTGCTTTGATCAAAATACGTGACGAAGATTCTGGAGACAATGGAGAGGTTAATTGTCAACTAGACGGTGAAGTTCCTTTTAAAATCATCTCTTCTTCCAAAAATTCGTATAAGTTGGTAACGGATGGTACCTTAGACCGAGAGGTAGCTCCCGAGTACAATGTCTCCATCACTGCCACGGACAGGGGCAAGCCGTCCCTGTCCTCCAGCAAAAACGTCACCCTACGCATTGGCGACGTGAATGACAACGCTCCGGTTTTCCACCAGGCCTCCTACGTGGTCCACGTGGCTGAGAACAACCCTCCCGGAGCCTCCATCGCCCAAGTCAGCGCCTCCGACCCAGACCTGGGGCCCAACGGCCAAGTGTCCTACTCCATCCTGGCCAGCGACCTGGAGCCAGGCGCGCTGTCGTCCTACGTGTCGGTGAGCGCGCACAGCGGGGTGGTGTTCGCCCAGCGCGCCTTCGACCACGAGCAGCTGCGCTCCTTCCAGCTCACTGTGCAGGCGCGCGACCAGGGCTCGCCCCCGCTGCGCGCCAACGCCAGCCTGCGCGTGCTGGTGGGCGACCGCAACGACAACGCGCCGCGCGTGCTCTACCCCGCGCTGGAGCCCGACGGCTCGGCGCTCTTCGACATGGTGCCGCGCGCCGCCGAGCCCGGTTACCTGGTCACCAAGGTGGTGGCGGTGGACGCCGACTCTGGACACAATGCCTGGCTGTCCTACCACGTGCTGCAGGCTAGCGATCCCGGCCTCTTCAGCCTGGGGCTGCGCACCGGCGAGGTCCGCACCGCTCGCGTCCTGGGGGACAGGGATGCGGCCCGCCAGCGCCTAGTGGTGGCTGTGCGCGATGGTGGACAGCCGCCCCTCTCGGCCACCGCCACTCTACACCTCATCTTCGCAGATAGCTTGCAAGAAGTGTTGCCAGACCTGCGCGATGACCCTTCGCCCTCGGACCCTCAGACAGAACTACAGTTTTATCTGGTGGTGGCCTTAGCCTTCATCTCTGTACTCTTTCTTCTTGCTGTGATTCTGGCCATCACCCTCCATCTACGAAACTCTTCCAGCCCAGCTGCCTGGGGCTGCTTTCAGTCAGGTCTCTGTTCCAAGTCAGGGCCCATAGGTGCCCCCAATTACAGCGAGGGAACTTTGCCTTATTCCTATAATCTATGTGTTGCACAGTCGGGGAAGACAGAATTAAATTTCCTGAAATACAATGAGCAGTTGAGTTCAGGACAAGACATTCTTTGTGGTGATCCATCTGGACCCATGTTTCCACTTTGTAATTCCAGTGAGCCAACCTCCCATCCTGAGATTCTAACACCGGTGAGTTCTGTTTAAATGTCTACTTCTCCTCATCCA
Organism: Dipodomys spectabilis; assembly: GCF_019054845.1. NCBI lineage: Eukaryota > Metazoa > Chordata > Mammalia > Rodentia > Heteromyidae > Dipodomys > Dipodomys spectabilis. The sequence goes on from NW_024870824.1 coordinate 8,396,558, forward strand.
TGAAATTACCTATATTTACAGGCAAATACAGTGTGCACCTTTTCAGGTATAGTGAGTAGTTGTATTTAAAAAGTTATCCTCACTCTAAAGTGGTACTTCTATTCTTCACAGAGAGGAGTGAATCTTTAGTGGCTATGTGACATCAAAGATGCCAGGGAAAGTGATGAGGTTGCACATACAGAACGTAATGAGAGTACTGAGAGTGTGTACTATCAGTAGCAAAAGAATCGGAGATACTTTTTCTCTTTTTCAGAGGTAATGGATTTTACCCATTGATACCTATTTTTTTCTTTTTGGATAAGTTCCTGGCCTCAGAACTGTTGTGTAATATAGCCAGGCCTAAGGCTGAAGATTCTCCTGCCTCAGCCTCCCCAGATACTGGATGAGAATTGCACAACATCATTCTCTCTCTCTCTCTCTCTCTCTCTCTCTCTCTCTCTCTCACACACACACACACACACACACACACACACACAGATACACATATGCATACACATACATATACATATATATGGTATGGAAGTAAGCATTAAATTTTAAATTGATAGGCATTCAATCATTCTTTATAGGGGTAGAGGAATCTTTTTCTACTAAGGGACATTTGGATATGAGATCATCAACAGGTCTAGATTTATTAAATTTCACTTTTTAAAGTAGCTCATAGCTGGGTGCTGGTGGCTCTCACCTGTAATTCTAGGTACTCAGGAGGTTGAGATCTGAGTGTTACAATGTGAAGCCAACCCAGGCAGGAAAAGTCTGTGAGACTTTTATGTCTGCTACTGGGGAGAAAAAAATAACAAGTGGAGGTGTGACTCAAGTGGTAGAGTTCCAGCCTTAAGCAAATGAGCTCAGGGACAGTGCCCAAGCCCTGAGTTCAAGTCCCAGGATCCGCACCAAAACAAACAAAACCAAACCAAAAACCCAGCTTAGAGAGCTATTAAATTTCAAACTCTACTTACAATTGCCTTGACAGGGCCAGACCAGGGTTTTCTAGGCCCTGGAAACTATTGTTGAAGTTAGTGAAGGAAAATACAGCAGTTTCTTTGCTATAGAACCTTTGGCTGGACCTTTTGTTTTTGGCAGTGTCCCTTTTTCCTTATTCATACTAAATACAATCATGATTTTGACATCCTTTCTTTATAAAGGTATGAAAAACTATATGTGTTTGTTTGTGTGAATGAGAAAGACTCGCTAAATTGGTCAAGTCCAAATCCCTAAGTTTTCTCAGATCTTTTTTTTTTTTTTTTTTGTTGGTCGTGGGGGCTTGAACTCTGGGCCTGGGCGCTGTCCTTCAGCTCTTCAGCTCAAGGCGAGCGCTCTACCACTTGAGCTACAGCGCCACTTCGGGTTTTCTGGTGGTTTATTGAAGATAAGAGTCTCACGGTCTCTCCTGCCTGGGCTGGCTTTGAACCGCGATCCTCAGATCTCAGCCTCCTGAGTAGCTAGGATTACAGGCGTGAGCCACCAGCGCCCAGCTTCTCAGATTTTTTTGAATGCAAAATCCTAAAGGAAATGAAATACTGGAGTTGAGGGCATAATTCAGTGGTAGGACACTATTCAGTATGCTCCTGGTCTTAGGTTTAGTACCCAGTAGAGAAAAAAGGTGGAGGAGAAGAAGAAAAGAAAAAAGGAAATGTCTATTTCTCGTGCTTTCATTGCTGACATACTATCTTTGAAGAAAAAAGTGGTAAAAAGATACCAGATTTGTCTTAGAATTTGGAGCCCTAAACATTAAGTAACCAGATGTTTCCCATCATTCCTGTAAGAAGGAAAGAAAATTCTGAGTTATTACATTTTTAAGGCAAAAACTACAAAGTCTGTCATACTTCAAAGTTGCCATTATATAGTATAAATCTTTTTGTTAGTTTTCCTTTTGATAATAGCTTCATTACAAATTGTGTTTTTTGCTTTTTATTTTCAGTTGTGAGGCTTGAATTCAGGGCCTGAGTGCTGTCCCTGAGATCTTTTGCTCAAGGCTAGGGCTCTATCACAGCATCACTTTTGGTTTTTGAGTGGTTAATTGGAGATAAGAGTCTCATGGGAACATTTCTGCACAAGCTGGCTTTGAACCATGATCCTCAGATCTCAGCTTCCTGAGTAGCAAGGATGACAGGACTGCAAGCTTTACTTTTTAATAGTGTGTTTCTATATGTTGTGTTCTTTGCTCTCGATTATCATGTAGCTTTAAATAACCCTTGAAATAAGAAGTTTGAGACCACTGTTTTGTGTTTGTGCTAGTCCTGGGGGTTGAACTCAAGGCCTGGGTGTTAGCCTTGAATCTTTTGCTCAAGACTAACATCCTTCCACTTGACCACAGCTTCACTTTGATTTTTTGGAAGTTTATTGAAGATGAGTTTCACAGGCTTTCCTATCTGGGCTGGCTTGGAACTGCAGTCTCACATCTCAGCCTCTTGAGTAGCTAGAATTACATGGATGAGCCACCAGTGCCCAGATGTTTAAGACCACTCTTAAATTTCATTATTTCTCTCTTTTTCTCTTCCCCATTCCCCCTTTCCTTCTCCTGTCCCTCCTCCTCTTTTCCTCTTCTTCCCCCTCCTTCTTTGTAATGCTTAGAATTGAACCCATGACTTCATGCTAGGCAAGCTCTTCCCATTGAGTTACACTCCAGCCCTTACTGGTATGTAACTCCATTACATACACTTGCCTAGCATACTTGAAGTTTCAGGTACCACCTTCAGTATGACAAAAGAAAAGTATTACTTCTTGATGGAGGAAGGTAATGGAAATCAAATCTGCTTTTCCCTTTATATTAATTTGCATTTTCTTGTGCATGCATCAAGTAGCTACACAGAAGACTAAAGTAAAACTAACATTTGAAGTAGTAGAAAAGATTAAATAATTACAAAAACATGTGAATGTTAAGACCTTAATTCTGCAAAATTTAGCAATAGTAAGAAAATCTATTGCCTGCTTAAAAATATTTTTACTACACAAAACTTTTAAAGAAACCTTTCCCGGGGAATTTTACCATCAAAATAACCTTATAAAATAATTTCAAAGTGTATAATCTATCCATATGCTCACTCAATCATTTTCAATAATGTATAGTATATAGTAAAAGTATAAACATTTAAAATATAAATGGGTTTCCAAAGAGGATTACACACAGTAATTACTTCTGAAAGTTGAAAAGACATTGAAGTAAATGACACACCATAAAATTACAACTATTTACATATCTGGAGCATGTAGAATTCTACCAAAAAGTTGGTATGAAGTAGAAAAAAATAAAACCTAGTGATTTAATACTTACAGAAATTTTAAGATGGCTCTGTGGTGCAATGGATAGTGCATTGAACTTCTAGTGATAAGAAATTTCATTCTACTTTTTGAAAAATAAATGCAATTTTAAAAATAGAAAAATCTAAAATCATGATGAGAAGAGAAGCATGTTTTCATCATCGATAATCAAATGTTGCATATCTTCTGGGGTGCTGTGGCTTACAGGGGTTAAGAACTAGCTACTCAGAAACTGAGGCAGGAGAATCGCTTGATCCCAAGCATCCCAGCCCAACCTGACCGATCCTGTCTCTGTGAGACCCCCATCTCAAAAAACAAAGGGGGAAATTTCAGCCAAGTTTCTCAGTTGGTGTAGTAACCATTTAGGACTGTGAGTGCCGCTGTTCACCAACTCTAAGAAAAGCAGAGCTACACCAGGATTTCCAGCTCTGCAACTACACAAAGCCCCGCATTTCTGACAAACTGGCACTTGGGCTGGAACAAAACCTCTTAACTTGGGGACACTCAGGCTCTCATCTAGGAAAAAGAAGATCGTCAGACTTTACAGAAGGAAAAGAAGACCCTGACGAACCAAATGCACAAAGAGCATTCTGAAAAAATTCCGTAGCAAAGCAACAATGGCTGCGCCAACGGAACGTCAGTATTGCAGAAGACTGACCCTCTTATGCGCGCTCCTGGGGACGCTGTGGGAGGTCAGGGCCAGTCAAATCCGCTACTCGGTGCCGGAAGAGAGAGAAAAGGGCTACATCGTAGGGAACATCTCCAAGGATCTGGGACTGGAGCCCCGGGAGCTGGCGCAGCGCGGAGTCCGCATCGTCTCCAGAGGTAGGACGCAGCTTTTCTCTCTCAACCCGCGGAGCGGCAGCTTGGTCACCGCGGGCAGGATCGACAGGGAGGAGCTCTGCGCCCAGAGCCCCCGGTGTCTCGTAACCTTTAAAGTCCTGGTTGAGGACAGAGTAAAACTTTACGGAATAGAGGTAGAAGTAATTGATATCAACGACAATGCTCCAAAATTTGAGGCCGAAAACCTGGAAGTGAAAATTAGTGAAATCGCCGCTCCTGGCGCGCGCTATCCACTCCCAGAAGCTGCTGACGCGGATGTGGGCGTGAACTCCCTGCAGAGCTACCAGCTCAGCCCCAACCACCACTTCTCTCTGGATGTGCAAACCGGAGACGACGGAACCTTAAACCCAGAGCTGGTGCTGGAGCGAGCCCTGGACAGAGAGGAAGAGGCCATTCACCACCTGGTCCTCACCGCCTCCGATGGCGGCGACCCTCGCCGCTCCAGCACAGTGCGCATCCAGGTGACAGTGTTGGATACAAACGACAATGCCCCGGTTTTTGCTCAGCCCATGTACCGAGTCAAAGTCCTTGAGAATGTGCCCCCGGGCACCCTGCTGCTTACAGTAAGAGCTAGTGACCGGGATGAGGGAGCCAATGGAAAAGTGGTGTATAAATTCCGCAAAATTAATGAAAAACAATCTCCCTTATTCCATCTTGATGAAGATACGGGGGAAATCTTTGTAGCAAAAACTCTAGATTATGAAGACTGTTCTTCATATGAAATGGAAATACAGGCTGAGGACGTGGGGGCTCTTCTGGGGAGAACCAAAGTGCTAATTATGGTGGAAGATGTCAATGACAACAGGCCGGAAGTGACCATTACCTCTCTATTTAGCCCAGTAAGAGAAGATGCTCCTCCAGGAACAGTACTCATTCTTTTCAATGCTCATGACCAAGACTCAGGGAAGAATGGTCAAGTTGTCTGTTCCATTCAGGAAAATCCATCTTTTAAATTAGAAAATTCAGGAGACGATTATTATAGATTGTTGACAGCCCAAAACCTTGATCGAGAAATGGCATCTGAATATAACATTACAGTGACTGCAACAGACAGAGGAACCCCATCCCTATCCACAGAAGTTCACGTTACCCTGTATGTGACTGACATCAACGATAATCCTCCTACCTTCTCTCAAGCCTCCTACTCAGTCTACCTCCCAGAAAACAACCCCAGAGGCACCTCCATCTTCTCTGTGACTGCCCATGACCTAGATGACAATGAGAATGCTAAGATTACTTACTCCTTGGTGGAGGACACCATCCAGGGGGCACCACTATCCTCATATATCTCCATCAACTCTGACACTGGTGCACTCTATGCATTGCAGTCTTTTGACTATGAGCAGTTTCAACATCTGCAAATGCAGGTGAAGGCACATGATAATGGGAACCCACCACTCAACAGCAATGTGTCCCTGAATCTCTTCCTGCTGGATCAGAATGACAACACTCCCAAGATCCTGTACCCGGCCCTCCCTACAGATGGCTCTACTGGAGTGGAGCTGGCTCCCCGCTCTGCAGAGCCTGGTTATCTGGTGACCAAGGTAGTGGCTGTGGACAATGACTCAGGACAGAATGCCTGGCTGTCCTACCGCCTGCTCAAGGCCAGTGAGCCAGGACTCTTCATGGTGGGGCTGCACACAGGTGAGGTGCGCACAGCCAGGGCCCTTGTGGACAGAGATGCGCTCAAGCAGAGCCTGGTGGTGTCTGTGCAGGACCATGGCCAGCCCCCACTCTCAGCCACTGTCACACTCACCATCGCAGTGGCTGACAGCATCCCTGATGTCTTGGCAGACTTGGGCAGTATCAAGACTCCTGATGACCTGGAGGACTCTGATCTCACACTCTACCTGGTAGTGGCAGTAGCTGTGGTCTCCTGTGTCTTCTTGGCCTTTGTTCTTGTGCTGCTGATGCTCAGGATACGTCGCTGGCACGCCTCAAGTATGCTGCAGACTACAAATGGCAGGTTGACTGGTGTGCCTCCCTCACACTTTGTGGGTGTGGATGGGGTGCAAGCTTTCCTGCAGACATATTCCCAGGAGTTTTCTCTCACAGCTGACTCTGGAAAGAGCCACCTAATCTTCCCTCAGCCCAACTATGCAGACATGCTCATCAGCCAGGAAAGTTGTGAGAAAAGTGAGCCTTTGGGTGATTCAGTTGACTCCAGGTTTCCTATTGAAGACACTCCTTTGGTTCCTGTGAGTTCTATTTTTTCTTTCTGTTTATGACAATTATCAAGTAATATTCCTACTTTAAGGTAGCATTAATTGATGATAATAATAGCAGCAATAATAATTATATATTTCTAACCATTTTTCTCTCTTTTTGGCAGTATTGGGGCTTAAATTCAGGGCTTCAGGCTTGATCAGCAGGCATTCATACTCCTGAGACAAGCACTCAGCCCTAATTTTTGCTTCATTTTTTTAGATAAGACCTTAATTCCTGCCCAGATGCATGCCTGTGTGTGATTCATCTATGTTAGGTGTCCCAGTAGTCACAATAATAAGTGCGAGCCATCAAAGTTTTCACTGAGCCTAATCTTCACCCCAACACCTAAAAGAGGGCATTTTAGTTAGTCTGGTAATTTTTGCTTTCTCATAATTGACATAGGGTCAATGAAAATAGTCATCCTGGAACAGTTCTCATCATCATGCTTGAATGGGGAATTTGGATCGGGTTACTTGATGACAGTGGTTTACTACTAACTTCCCAATTGGATTTTTCTTCCTGAAGTTTATTGATTATTGCTTTTTCCATTCTTCTATTTCTATGACAAGCAAACATTCCACTAAGATGGTGCTTTCCAGAGCACAAATTTATAGACATTGTTTGTATTTGAAGGTCTTTTATGGGCTGGGAAGGTGGCTTAGTGGTAGAGTGCTTGCCTTGCATGCATGAGGCCCTGGGTTCGATACCTCAGCACCACATAAGCAAAAAAGAAAAAAGCTGGAAGTGGCGCTGTGGCTCAAGTGGTAGAGTGCTAGCCTTGAGCTGAAGAGCTGAGGGACAGCGCTCAGGCCCCATGACTGGACCCCCCCCCAAAAAAAAATCTTTTGTGAGGAAAATTCAAACTTCAGCTATTTCCAAAGCCTAGAAAAGCTCTGTGTGTGTGTGTGTGTGTGTGTGTGTGTGTGTGTGTGTGTGTGTGTCCATATTTGGGCTTGAACTCAGAGTCTAGCACTCTAGCACTTGAGCCACAACTCCATTACTGAATCATTGGTAGTTCATTGAAGATAAGAGTCTCACAGACTTTCCTGCCAGGTCTGACTTCAAACCATGATCCTCAGATCTCAGCCTCCTGAATAGTTAGGATTACAAGTGTGAGCCACCAGCACCCAGCTAGAGAAGCATTTTCAGTGGTGACAGTAGCTTTCTTTCTCTGCTAGTATCATCAAAGATTAGAATTTTCTAATGTTGTAATGTCAGGTTATAAAGCAGACACTTCTTTTTCCTATGGTATAAACTTGTGCAATAAAAATTGCTAAGACTAAACCCTGTGAAAGGCTAAAATGAATTACTTTTCAGAACTTTATGATCTTTGGCTCAGTTTTCCAACCTTTGAGGCTACAAAAATGAGTCTGTATATGGGTATGTTAGGAATATATTCACAAGAGATGCTATAGAGATTCTAAAATATTTTATTGGCATTTAGCAAGGAGGAAAAGATTATCTTTTAAACATAATATCAAATTTTCAAGTCATAAAAGACATTCCAGGAGACTATCTGAAAACAAACTTTGAACTTGACTAAAAATTCTAAACATATGATCCATAGGTGAATGACTGCTGGTGTTTGTGTGGAAATAGAGATTTATTTTCTTTGTCATAGACACTTTTCAAACATCTTGTATTTTACTAATAAGAACATAAGGAGTATAATTAGAAATCCTTTCTGGCATAAAGACTTTTTAATTAAATCAGTATTTTTTGAGGATAAGTAGTTAGCTTATTCAATATTTTTTGAGGATAAGGAGTTAGCTTAGTGGTAGAGCACTTGTGTAAGGCCTCAGGCTCCATCTGGAGCAACACACACACACACTTTACCTTAAGCTAGTAGGGAACAAAAGCAAAGTATATTTTAGGGTCATATTTAATCATTCAGCAGGAAAATTGCCATTAAAAAAATTTGTCAGTCATGGGGCTTGAACTTTGGGCTTGGGTGCTGTCCTTGTTCTCTTCAGCACAAGATGAGCACTCTACCACTTGAGCCACAGTGCCACTTCCGGTTTTCTAGTCATTATTGGAGATAAGAATCTCATGGATTTTCCTGCCTGGGCTGTCTTTGAACTGTGATCCTCAGATCTCAGCCTCCTGAGTAGCTAGGATTAAGGTGTGAGCCACCCTCGCCCATTTTAAATTTCTCTCCTGGAGGTTGCCTTTTATACTTAGTATTGATAAGCATTGAGATGTGTGTTGATTTTAAGATAATATAAGAATGTAGATATTGGTTACAATATGGTAAATAATTATTGTCCTATACTGCAGAAATAGCATTTGCCTTTCAAGCAAGAATGCACTGCTACCTGGATGGATGCCTGGGCAGGGTATGAAAATGGAGAAATCTAGTTTTCCTGAACTTAGTAGGTGTATTGTGCATTGATAACAGATTATAGAAACCTAATAGGTTATAAGACAAAATTCTTGATCTTAATACATCGTTTTAAAAAGAAGGTTTGATTGAAATGGTACATTTTTAATTTGCCTCAAAGTAAGTTGGGAGTGTGGTCTGAACTGAAGAGAGATTGCCTTTATGTTGGCCGATATGGAAGCTGGTTCATCCGTTCTTGAAGCACACAATATAATATATAGTATTCTTTTTGTTGTGTAAATTTGGGGCTATCAATATTTATTGAAATACTAAATATATAAATACCAAGTGTACTTCCATGCTGAGCTTAAAAATTTCGGGTAACTTTCTAAGAACAATGTGTACATTTCGAAAGTGAGGAATTCAACACAAGCCAGGCTGTAGTTCTGCGTAGAGCCTCTGGGCGCCGCTGTCGCCCAACGTAGAGCACCCGGATCCCAAAGTCCATAGCTGAGAATTTCCTGCACAACCACCAACACACACAGAGAAAATTTCTCACTCACGGAGGCCACATAAAAGGACTCCAGCCCCGAAATTAGGCTGCGCCTGTCCTGGGCAGAATGCTCTTCCGCCTCGGTAGACATCAGTCTCCAACCCTGAAGCCAGAGCGAGCAATGGGAGGGAGCTGCGCGCAGGGACAACGCCCCCGCCCCCGCCAGGTACTCCTTCCTTTCCTGCTGTCTTTGTTCTACCCCGGGCTCTGTCAGCCCGTCCGCTACTCCATTCCCGAGGAGCTGCCCAGGGGTTCGGTGGTGGGGAACCTCGCCAAAGATCTGGGGCTCAGCGTCCCAGAAGTGTCTGCTCGCAAGCTGCGAGTCAGCGCCGAGAAGCTGCACTTCAGCGTGGACGCGGGGAGCGGGGACTTGGTGGTGAAGGACCGCATAGACCGCGAGCAAATATGTGGGGAGAGAAAAACGTGTGAGTTGCAGCTGGAAGCCGTGGTGGGAAACCCTTTAAATATCTTCCATCTCGTTGTGATGATTGAGGATATTAATGACAATGCTCCACAATTTGATAAAAAGAAAATACAATTGGAAATTGTTGAATCTGTGGCCATTGGTACACGAATATCCCTAGATCCTGCTACCGACCCAGACATAAACTTAAACTCAATTAAAGATTATCAGATAAGTCCTAACCCTCATTTCTCATTGGTGATCAGAATTAATTCTGATGGTGACAAGTTCCCAGAGTTATCTCTAGAGAAACTCCTAGACAGGGAAGAGCAGAGATCTCATCGCCTGATCTTGACTGCCTTGGACGGAGGGGAACCACCACAAAGTGCCACCACTCAAATAGAAATAGTTGTAAAGGACATCAATGACAACCCCCCGGTGTTCAGCAAAGACGAATATAGAATCAGCGTTAGTGAAAGTCTACCCCCAGGATCCCCAGTGTTGCAAGTGATGGCCACTGATAAAGATGAAGGACCCAATGCAGAGATCAGCTATTACTTCCGAAGCACAGCCCAGAGCACGAGACACACGTTCTCACTGGATGAGAAAACTGGTATGATCAAGAATAACCGGTCACTGGACTATGAAGATGTGGACAGATACACCATGGAAGTGGAAGCAAAGGATGGAGGTGGTCTGTCTTCCCAGTGCAAAGTCATAATAGAAATCCTAGATGAAAATGACAACAACCCCGAAATTATCCTCACTTCTCTCTCGGATCATATTTTAGAGGATTCCCCTCCAGGAACAGTTGTTGCCATTTTCAAAACGCGGGATGGGGATTTCGGAGGAAATGGGGAAGTCAAGTGCGAAATAGAAAAAGATCTTCCTTTCAAGATTCATTCTTCTACTACTAACTACTACAAACTGGTGACAGATGGAGTGCTAGACCGAGAGCGGGACCCAGAGTACAATCTCACCATCACTGCCACAGATGGAGGCAAACCGCCCCTTTCCTCCAAGACATATATCAACCTACACGTCACTGACGTCAATGATAACGCACCCGTTTTCAACCAGGCTTCTTACTTGGTCCACGTGGCTGAGAACAACCCTCCCGGAGCCTCCATCGCCCAAGTCAGCGCCTCCGACCCAGACCTGGGGCCCAACGGCCAAGTGTCCTACTCCATCCTGGCCAGCGACCTGGAGCCAGGCGCGCTATCTTCCTACGTGTCGGTGAGCGCGCACAGCGGGGTGGTGTTCGCCCAGCGCGCCTTCGACCACGAGCAGCTGCGCTCCTTCCAGCTCACTGTGCAGGCGCGCGACCAGGGCTCGCCCCCGCTGCGCGCCAACGCCAGCCTGCGCGTGCTGGTGGGCGACCGCAACGACAACGCGCCGCGCGTGCTCTACCCCGCGCTGGAGCCCGACGGCTCGGCGCTCTTTGACATGGTGCCGCGCGCCGCCGAGCCCGGTTACCTGGTCACCAAGGTGGTGGCGGTGGACGCCGACTCTGGACACAATGCCTGGCTGTCCTACCACGTGCTTCAGGCCAGCGATCCCGGCCTCTTCAGCCTGGGGCTGCGCACCGGCGAGGTCCGCACCGCGCGTGCTTTGAATGACAAGGACGCGGCCCGCCAGCGTCTTCTGGTAGTGGTTAATGATGGTGGACAGCCGCCCCTTTCAGCTACTGCCACGTTACTCCTGGTATTCGCTGATAGCCTACAAGAAGCACTGCCCGATCTAAGGGATATTCCTGTGCCCTCAGACCCCCAGGCGGAGCTACAGTTTTATCTGGTTGTGGCTTTGGCCTTGATTTCCGTGCTCTTCCTCCTGGCCATAATTCTGGCCATCGCCCTTCGACTAAGATACTCCTCCAGCCTCTCCACCTGGGGCTGCTTTCAATCTAGACTCTGTTCTAAGTCTAGACCAGGGGTTTCTCTCAACTACAATGAGGGGACTCTACCTTACTCCTACAATCTGTGTGTTGCACAAATGGGCAAGACAGAGCTAAATTTCCTAAAATGTAATTCCACTCAAGATGTAGTTGGCAGTAGTTCTCCTGGGGCCTTAATTCTTCCACTCCATGATGGAGATGACTTGACTTCACATCCTGAGACTCTAATCTCGGTAAGTTTCATTTTTGTGTCTTTAATACCCTAGTTTCTCTTGGTAAATGGCTTCATTTTCATAACTAGGATCATATTTGAAATATGCACGGCCAATTACCATCTTGTCTTCTCCATATTGTCTTTTAGTCAATTTTATTTTCCAAGACTTAAGCACTTGTACACTTGTCAAAAGAAAATGATCAAACTGGAGATAGATTTTTCAAGTTCTGATTGGCTTTTAACCAAACAAATAAATATACTATATTTCAATTTTCTCATATTTAAAATTGGTTGTCATAAACTTTTGCATGTTCTCCATAGTTAAAAATGTCATACACTGGGCTAGGAAGGTGGCTCAGTGGTAGAGTGCTTGAGGCCCTGGGTTCGATTCCTCAGCACTACATAAAGCAGAAAAAGTGGTAGAGTGCTAGCCTTGAGCTGAAAGAGCTGAGGGACAGTGCCCTGGCCCAGAGTTCAGGCTCCACAATTGGCACAAAAAAAAAAGAAAGGAAGAAAGAAAAAAAAAGGTCACATCACTGAAATAGCACATAGTATTGAAACAGGTGCTCCTTCCTGAAAAAACATTTATTGCAAATAATCTCTTAGGAGTCTTTTGGTGGCTGTCTTCATTTTTAGTTTCTTCCAACTGTAAGCACGGAGGACATGACCAGCAGATTTATGAATAGTGAATGTATACAAAATTATAACTGCATCTATTTTTACATGGGAGATGAGTCCAAGCTTTGTTCACATTTCCAAGGATTTTATGGTTCCCCTAAGTACCCTAGGTACCTAAGTACCCTAAGAGGAATGGTTTCTTCTGCTTTTAGTCCTTTGCCTTTCTTCTATATGTATGGTCCTTTTTCTTTGAGGTCAAATCATACTCTTTCTCAGTCTCTTTCCTTCCACACTGTAAGATAATTAATTTCTCAGAAAAAAAATGAAGGCTATTGCCTCTTTGTTTTAAGTCACTGTATCTATATTCAGATCTTTGAAGCAAAAATATAGCATCTTTGCCCTGGGGTAACACCACATAGCTGTAATGCCAGCACACTGTGGCTATGGAGGCCAAGGCCAACCTAAACTATACAATGAAACCCTGTCTCATTGAAAATTTTGAACAGTTCTTTACATGAAGACATAATGAACATTTTGAACAAGCTGTTTTCTATATGAAAGAAGTGAAGATTCTCCTCTTTTGTGATTGAGTAAAGAGCTATGTTGTGTTGATGGAGATGCATAATTGAAAATATGTGAAGCATTTTCTATGAGCTTACCTAAAAACTGCCTAAGAGAAAATTTTATGTATATGGGGGCACCAGTGCCCCCAGGTTATTGAATACAAAATTTTATTTGTTAAAAATCCTACATCAGTGTTGAGGGTGTAGCTCATGGTAGAGTACTTGCCTAGCATACACTGGGTTTTAGATCCAGCACTAAAAAACAGCACTAAAAGCAAAAAAAAAAAAAATTAACCCACATTAACATATAAGTCAAGTTAATTTCTCAATAATATATGTGTATATGTGTGTGTGTGTGTGTACATTTTTCAAAAAACTGACTTGTTAAGGCCTAATGAAACTATCTTAGAAAAAAGTATTTCGGCAGCCTCTCACACATCCTTAAGCTAAACAAATAAATACAAAATCCTAAACTTTAAAAGTAATTATTTCATAAGGAGCATAATACAGTCCCTATATGAATGTTTGCTAAGTAAAACATGGTTATTTAAATCACAATTTCAAGTAAAATTGTAAGACACTTCTGAATACAACTGACATAGGATATAAAATAATCATAGTCTATGTTTTAAAATGGGTACATGCTTGTTTTAAAAGTGTTACAAATCTGTAGTATATTTACCCGAACATTATCATATTATTCTACTTTAATTCCACTTGAGCTTACTACCCAGTTTGTTTAAAAAAAAAAAAAAAACCACCTGCAAATAGTAATTACTTAAAAGATATGAGTAGAGTGAGGACAGCAAATGTAGCTTTGTCTGGCATGTGTGAAGCCCTGGGAGGGCCTCCCAACTTCCTCACCCCAAAAGACATTAGCAGAGACCCCAAAGAATCTGTGTAAATTAAAGTAAATCCACACACAAGTTTGCTAGGACGCACTCGAGTGGGTGCAGTAACTCGTTAGGACTCTGAGCGCCGCTGTTCACCTACCGGGAGAAGCAGTCTCAGCTCGCTCGCGATTATCAGGGCTCCAACTGCACAAAGACCCACAGCTCCTACAAACCGGCTCCTGGGCTACCCCAAAACTCACCCCGGCATTTAAGGAGCTCAAGCGACCGAGAATTCCTGCCGCCACCGAAAGAAAAAGGAACCCGCTGAAATACAAAACGTGTCCAGGGAGGATTTGGGGAGAATTCCGTGACCAGGAAACAATGGCCGCTCAAAGGAATCCTTCTGACCACATCACGCTGGCCCTTCTCAGCTTTTTCCTGTGGATGCCCTGGGAGTCCGGAGCCCGGCAGATCCGCTACTCGGTTCCTGAGGAGTTAGAGAAAGGCTCCTTCGTGGGGAACATCTCCACGGACCTGGGACTGGAGCCCCGGGAGCTGGCGCAGCGCGGAGTCCGCATCGTCTCCAGAGGTAGGACGCAGCTTTTCTCTCTCAACCCGCGGAGCGGCAGCTTGGTCACCGCGGGCAGGGTCGACCGGGAGGAGCTCTGCGCCCAGAGCCCCCGGTGTCTGGTGAACTTTAACATCCTTGTGGAAGACAGGGTCAAACTTTTCGGGATAGAAGTAGAAGTAACTGATGTCAACGATAATGCCCCAAAATTTCAAGCAGAGAATCTAGATGTAAAAATCAACGAAAATGTTGCTCCAGGGATGCGCTTTCCTCTCCCGGAAGCTATTGATCCCGACGTGGGTGTGAACTCCCTACAGAGCTACCAGCTCAGCCCCAACAAGCACTTCTCGCTGGAAGTGCAGACACGCGCCAATGGCGTCAAGTACCCGGAGCTGGTGCTAGAGCGCGCCCTGGATCGGGAGGAAGAGGCCATTCACCACTTGGTTCTGACGGCCTCAGATGGGGGTACCCCCCTTCGATCTGGCACTGCCCTCATTACTGTGACTGTCTTCGACACAAATGATAACGCGCCAGTCTTCACCTTGCCTGAATACCGAGTGAATGTTCCAGAGAACTTGCCAGTAGGCACTCGTTTACTAACAGTCACTGCCACCGACAAGGATGAAGGAGCCAATGGAGAAGTGACATATGCATTCCGAAAATTACCTGACACACAGCTGGTGAAATTCCAACTAAACAAAAATACCGGGGAAATAAAAATATCAGAACATCTAGATTATGAAGAAGTGGGTTTCTATGAGCTAGAAATACAAGCGGAAGACGGAGGAGCATATCTTGCAACCGCCAAGGTGCTGGTTACAGTAGAAGATGTAAATGACAACAGCCCAGAAGTGACCATCACCTCTCTCTTTAGTCCCGTGGCAGAAGATTCACCTTTGGGAACTGTCATTGCCCTTTTAAACGTGCACGATTTAGACTCTGGACAGAATGGAGCAGTAACTTGTGCCATCTCCGGGCATCTACCATTTAAATTAGAGAAGTCGATTGACAGTTATTACAGGCTGGTGACACACAGAGCCCTTGACAGGGAACAAGTATCCTCTTACAACATCACAGTTACAGCCACAGATGGTGGAAACCCACCTCTATCAACAGAAGCTCACTTCACCCTGCAAGTGGCTGACATCAATGACAACCCACCCACCTTCTCTCACATCTCCTACTTTACCTATGTCCCAGAGAACAACCCCAGGGGTGCCTCCATCTTCTCAGTGACAGCTCTTGATCCAGACAGCAAAGAGAATGCCCAGATCATTTACTCTCTGGCTGAAGATAACATCCAAGGGACACCACTGTCCTCCTACTTATCCATCAACTCAGACACCGGCATCCTATATGCACTCCGATCCTTTGACTATGAGCAGTTTCAACAACTGCAGGTGCAGGTGATTGCCAGTGACAGCGGGAACCCACCCCTCAGCAGCAACGTGTCCTTGACTGTGTTTGTGCTGGACCAGAATGACAATACTCCAGAGATCTTGTATCCTACTCTCCCCATGGATGGCTCCACTGGGGTAGAGCTGGCGCCCCGCTCCGCAGAGCCTGGCTACCTAGTAACCAAGGTGGTGGCCATTGATAGAGACTCAGGACAGAATGCCTGGCTTTCCTATCGCCTGCTTAAGGCCAGCGAGCCAGGGCTGTTCTCTATAGGGCTGCACACAGGTGAGGTGCGCACAGCAAGGGCCTTGCTAGACAGAGACGTGCTCAAGCAGAGCCTGGTGGTGGCTGTGCAGGACCATGGCCAGCCTCCTCTCTCAGCCACTGTCACACTCACTGTGGCTGTGGCTGACAGCATCCCGGATG
The DNA here is from genome assembly GCF_019054845.1 of Dipodomys spectabilis. Taxonomy (NCBI): domain Eukaryota; kingdom Metazoa; phylum Chordata; class Mammalia; order Rodentia; family Heteromyidae; genus Dipodomys; species Dipodomys spectabilis. The sequence goes on from NW_024870824.1 coordinate 8,412,660, forward strand.
TCCTAGCAGACTTAGTCAACCTTGAGCCCCCACAGGACTCTGACACCTCAGGCCTCACACTCTATCTAGTAGTGGCGGTGGCTGTGGTCTCCTGTGTCTTTCTTGCCTTTGTCATCATGCTGCTGGCGCTCAAACTACGACGTTGGCACAAGTCACACCTGACCCAGGCTCCTGGAGAAGGATTGGCTGGCCTGCCAGCCTCGCACTTTGTGGGTGCGGATGGTGTGCGTGCTTTTCTACAGACCTATTCTCATGAAGTCTCACTCACTGCAGACTCAAGAAAGAGTCACGTGATCTTTCCGCAGCCCAATTATGCAGACACGCTCATCAGCCAGGAGAGCTGTGAGAAAAAGGATCCTTTGTCTTTATTAGATGATTCGAAGTTTCCAATAGAAGACTCGCCTTTGGTTCCAGTGAGTTCCATTTTTGTTTTTCTCTAAACGGTTATGGTTAATTTCACTTTTAGGTTTGCAGTATGGTGATAGAAATTTTAAATATTTTAAAAATAACTTTCCTCTAAATTTCAATGACTTGCAAGAGGCAAGTAGAATTTGATTATCAATACTTAACGAGAACCAAAATCTTACTGATAAAATTCACTTAGTCCTAATGAAGATCTGTTATTATAAATTATGATTAGCTTTGAAGAACCTCGTATTTATGGGGGGATTGGTACCTGTAGTAAGGCTTGAACTCAAGGCCTTATGCTCTTGCGTGGCATTTTCATTCAAGGATTGCTGGCATGCTACCACTTGAGCCGCACCTTAAATTTTAGGATCTTATTTTTTGTAGTGTTCCTGAGTACAAAGTTAAGTTACTAAAAGAGACTTCCATGTAGAGTGTCTATTGATTTGTATGTTCTTCTGAGTCGACACATACTGAAACTCTGCCTCTGTAGACCACCTCAGCTCTCTTTTGAAGGTGAGTCTGGTAAACATAGGTAATGGTTAGAAACAAATGGTAACCCTCACTGGAAACACACCAAGCCCAAGGTTACTCATGGCTGTTTTTCCAGGGAGGAAAATAGGCTTCTCTGGTTGTATTTTGTTTATTATACCTTGTGGTGACAGTTGAAGTTACATACACTTCCTATAAATTTAAACATTCCATTGTCAACAATTCAAAATATGTACTAGCAGCCATACTTGTTAACACTGCATCATCTTTTTGGTTATCTAATTTCATACTACCATGTGAAAAGTAAGCATTTTTATTTGAGTTTCTTTGCTCAATGGGGATTCTAAAGTGTTTATACAAGGTTTAGTTGAGTAGACTTAAGAGTTCTGCTGTCTTTGTCTTTAAATAAAATTAAATCCTCCAATCACTAAAGCTAAAAATCAATATGGACTGGGGAGACAAACTTGTGCATGTTCGAAAACAGGAGTGAGTTGTTGGCATGAGTACTTCAGAAGCTCTCTCATGTAAAGGAAGAAAAACCTACTGAAATACTCAAATGAAGAAATTTAGACCCCCAAGTAAACTACAAGTGAAGAGAAAATGCCAATTCTGCAGGAGCTTTAAAAAAAAAGGAAAGAAGTACACAAAACTATTTTAGGCAAATTATCAGTGGACTTATCCATGTGAGCATTTGGTTGCATAAAGGTAAGGATGTTTGGTTAGATCATTTAATTCGTTACTAATAGTCCAATAGTGACCTACAGTGTATGAGACCATGATTTGTACATGGCATCAACATTTGGCTAACAAAAGGCATGTGGAAGGTGGCCACACTCTTGAGGATTACTTATGGATAATATTATTAAACTAGTAAACCATTGAAACTACTATTCTAAATTTCTACCAGAGTCAAATTCTTGTGCATATATCTGAATACGTTGTTTGGAAAAACACTCATTTAAAAACCAGATTTTTGATTTCATGGCTATTGTAAGCCATTGTAAATAGAATTATTTTAAAAAGCAATACAGAAGATCCTGTATAGAAAAAAAAAGATCCTGCATGGTTGCATTAACATTCCTATACATAAATGTGAATGAAGACTTATTTACTTTAACTAAATATAGGCTAAGGTTGAAGACAAATGAAGATTTCTCTTCAGTACTTACAGTTTCATAGATAATTACTCTTAAAAGGAACAACAGTGATTTCCTCTGGGTGGAGGATTTGGATAGCAGTGAGCCATGAGATAGAAGATCTGTACAATTTCACTTGCTACTCTTTTTATGCCTTTTTTTAAAACTTGAAAGAAACACATTTATCTATCCAAAACTAATATAAACATTTGACATATAAGGATGTGTGTCAAAATATACCTGCCAAGATATAGCATAGTAGTTGTGATGGAAAATGTTCCTCCACGAAGGAGTTACTGAGGAGTGAGATTCAAATATTTTGGGCTATCAATTTATACTTTTTCAAGAAATAAAAGATTACCTAAAGAAAAGCCAGACTGTAGTTCCACATGAAGCCTCTGGGCGCCGCTGTCGGCCAGTGCAGGACAGGCTTAATGCCTAGGATACCTCAGCCAGTCGCCGAGAATCTCCTGCACAGTCACCAAAGCAAACAGAAGGAAACCCTCTCATACACACAGACTCCGGACTGCACAGACCCCGCACGGCACACTCGTTCCCAGCTCCCAAACTGGGCTGTTCCTTTGTTGGAATGCTCTTCCGCCTCGGTAGACATCAGTCTCCAACCCTGAAGCCAGAGCGAGCAATGGGAGGGAGCTGCGCGCAGGGACAACGCCCCCGCTCCCGCCAGGTACTCCTTCCTTTCCTGCTGTCTTTGTTCTACCCCGGGCTCTGCCAGCCCGTCCGCTACTCCATTCCCGAGGAGCTGCCCAGGGGTTCGGTGGTGGGGAACCTCGCCAAAGATCTGGGGCTCAGCGTCCCAGAAGTGTCTGCTCGCAAGCTGCGAGTCAGCGCCGAGAAGCTGCACTTCAGCGTGGACGCGGGGAGCGGGGACTTGGTGGTGAAGGACCGCATAGACCGCGAGCAGATCTGTGGGGAGCGAAGAACGTGTGAGTTGCAGCTGGAAGCCGTGGTGGGAAACCCTTTAAATATCTTCCATCTCGTTGTGATGATTGAGGATATTAATGACAATGCTCCGCAATTCCGTAAAGACGAAATAACCTTAGAAATAAGCGAATCTGTCAGCCCTGGGATGGGAACGATTCTCGAGTCTGCCAAAGATCCGGATATTAATGTGAATTCACTAAGAACATACCAACTAAGTCCTAGTGAGTATTTTTCCTTGTTGGTGAAAGACAATCCGGATGGTGGCAAATATCCAGAGTTAGTATTGCAGAAGTTTCTGGACCGAGAAACTCAGGGCAGCCATCATTTAGTGCTGACAGCCTTAGACGGTGGGGACCCGCCTCGAAGCGGTACCACTCAGATTCAAGTCCTGGTGGCGGACGCCAACGATAACCCCCCGCTGTTCAGCCAGGACGTGTACAGAGTCAGCCTTCGGGAGGACGTACCCCCAGGCACCTCTGTCTTAAGGGTAAGGGCAAGTGACCAAGATGAGGGCATCAATGCAGAGTTCACCTACTCCTTCCTTGGTGCGGCTGACAAAGCCACGCACGTGTTCTCCCTGGATTCCAACACAGGAGACATTATAACTCGTCAGCCCTTGGATTTCGAAGAAGTAGAAAGGTATACCATAGACGTGGAAGTAAGGGACAAAGGATCGCTCTCCTCACAGTGTAAAGTAATCATAGAAGTCCTAGATGAAAACGACAACCGCCCAGAAATAATCATCACTTCTCTTTCCGATAAGATTTTGGAGGATTCCCCTCCTGGAATGGTGGTGGCCCTCTTCAAAATACGGGACCGAGATTCTGGGGAAAACGCAGAGGTTGCGTGTAGTTTAAGCAACCATAACCCGTTTAAGATTCATTCTTCTTCCAATAATTACTACAAGTTGATGACAGATGGGACCCTGGATCGGGAACAAACCCCAGAGTACAATGTCACCATCATAGCCACCGACAGGGGCAAGCCGCCCCTCTCCTCCAGCGCAGTCATCACTCTGCAGGTCACTGACGTTAACGACAACGCGCCGACCTTCCAACAATCCGCCTACCTCGTCCACATCCCAGAAAACAACCAGCCCGGTGCTTCCATAATCCAAGTCTCAGCGTGGGATCCAGACCTGGGTTCCAACGGCCAAGTGTCCTACTCCATCCTGGCCAGCGACCTGGAGCCAGGCGCGCTCTCGTCCTACGTGTCGGTGAGCGCTCACAGCGGGGTGGTGTTCGCCCAGCGCGCCTTCGACCACGAGCAGCTGCGCTCCTTCCAGCTCACTGTGCAGGCGCGCGACCAGGGCTCGCCCCCGCTGCGCGCCAACGCCAGCCTGCGCGTGCTGGTGGGCGACCGCAACGACAACGCGCCGCGCGTGCTCTACCCCGCGCTGGAGCCCGACGGCTCGGCGCTCTTCGACATGGTGCCGCGCGCCGCCGAGCCCGGTTACCTGGTCACCAAGGTGGTGGCGGTGGACGCCGACTCTGGACACAATGCCTGGCTGTCCTACCACGTGCTGCAGGCCAGCGATCCTGGCCTCTTCAGCCTGGGGCTGCGCTCGGGCGAGGTGCGCTTGGCGCGTGCCTTGGGTGACAGGGATGCGACTCGCCATCGCCTGGTGGTGGCTGTGCGCGATGGTGGACAACCGCCCCTCTCTGCTACCGCCACACTGCTGCTAGTCTTTGCTGACAGCCTACAAGAGGTGCTACCAGACTTCACTGATCATCCTGACCCCTCTGACCCTCAGGCAGAGCTGCAGTTTTACTTGGTTAGTGCCCTGGCCTTGATCTCAGTGCTCTTCCTCCTGGCTGTGATCCTGGCCATTGCTCTGCGCTTGCGACACTCTTCCAGCTCTGCCACCGAAGGCTGCTTTGGCTCTCTTCTCAGCTCAAAGTCTGGACCGGTGATTCCTCCCAACTACTGTGAAGGAACATTACCCTACGCATATAATTTGTGTGTGCCTGGAAATCAAACTAATGCCGAATTTAATTTTATTTCATCCCTTGATGATTGTCAAGCCACACAGGATATTCTCAACAAAGATAGCTCTTCTGCGCATTTGGCTAGCATTTTAACTCCTAGTGTTGAAGCAGACAAGACGACTTTTAACCAGGTAATTAATTAATGCTTGTTTATAGGCCAATATGCAACGTGTTCTTCTATGGCACCATTACTTCAAGAGTTCAAGCAGTCCTTTGATTTAAAAAAAAATTCTAGGGCTGGGAAGGTGGCTCAGTGGTAGAGAGCTTGCCTTGCATGCATGAGGCCCTGGGTTCGATTCCTCAGCATCACATAAGCAGGAAAAAAGCCGGAAGTGGCACTGTGGCTCAAGTGGTAGAGCGCTAGCCTTTAGCTGAATTGCTGAGGGACAGCATCCAGGCCCATAGTTCAGGACCCACGACCGGACCCCCACCCAAAAAAAATTCTAAGGTAAATATATCAAACTTATATGTTATACTCCTAAAACTTAAGTTTTGTTTCAGAGTGCTTGCCTTCCATGCAAGAAGCCCGGCATTCTTTTTTTTTGGGGGGGGGGGTGCGGTCATGGGGCCTGAACTCTGGGCCTGGGCACTGTCCCTCAGCTCTTCAGCTCAAGGCTAGCGCTCTACCACTTGAGCCACAGCGCCACTTCCGGCTTTTTTTTCTTTTTGCTTATGTGGTGCTGAGGAATCGAACACAGGGCCTCAGGCATGCAAGGCAAGTGCTCTACCACTGAGCCACCTTCCCAGCCCGAAGCCCAGCATTCTATCCCAGAGCAACACACTCAGTTATTAATCAATCCTCTTGTTAAAGACATGATAAGGTAAAAATTTTGAAGGTTGAGGGTATGGCTCAGTGGTAGAGTTTGTGTTAGCATGCTTGAGATCCTGGGATCTCCAGGACCATATACACAGGACATATAAACACATGAATATGAACTATCAGGAGAGACTTTCATTAAAATACTTTTTGGGATAGGATACAACATGCAATTATAGTTTTATCGTGATGTTTTAAATTACAATCCTAATGCCATTGAGATTTTATCAAACATTTCATTTTTATTTCTGGTAAGAATTATAGTCCTGCGTGGTACCTGATAATTGATAATTATGTCAAGATCATGGTGTTCTCACATCCACAAATGCCAAACTCCCTTTACTATCAACTTGCAAGCTTTCAGTTCCAATAATATTTTCTAACCTTTTATATAATTAAGCAAAATCTTTTAGCACTCATATCATAAGGATGTCTTGGTAAGCTTTCAAGATCATGTTAATTGCATTACTATTATTTGCGATTTTTAGCTTCACAAATATGTACGGTTCACGAAGAGGTAAGTTTAGTAATTTCCTCTGGAATCAGCGAGTCCATTTTTCTTAGTGGTTGCAACAATAAAACTGGACTCTAGGCGACGCTGTTCACCAATAAGGGAATTCAAGGCAGCGAGCTATTGCGTCCCTCTCCCCAACCTCTACCACACAAAGCAGAATGAGATGGATACTCACACATCCGGATGCTGGGAAATAAAGCACTTTCCTTCGCTTCCCAGTATACTTTTGATGCGAACGACCTAGGATCTCGTGGACACAGCCTCTTAAAACAAACGGGCTCGAGACAGCACTGAATATCCGCTCCGACCCTGCCATGGCGAATCTGCCACAGAGCTTGAACCGCAGAGGGCTGGTTTTCCTGTGCATTTTCCTGGGAACACTGCGGGAGTTTGGAGCCGGGCAGATCCGATACTCTGTGCCAGAAGAGATAGACAAAGGGTCTTTCGTGGGGAACATCTCCAAGGACCTGGGGCTGGAGCCCCAGGAGCTGGCGGAGCGCGGAGTCCGCATCGTCTCCAAAGGAAAGATGCAGCTCTTCGCTCTGAATCCGCGAGGCGGCAGCTTGGTCACGGCTGGTAGGATCGACCGGGAGGAGCTGTGTGAGTGGGTGTCCTCCTGCATTTTAAGCATAGAGATTCTTGTGGAGGACACCTTGAAGATTTACGGAGTGGAGGTGGAAATAATTGATATTAATGATAATGCCCCCAGCTTCCGGGAAGAGGAGGTAGAGATAAAAATCAGTGAGCATGCAACTCCTGGATCGCGGTTTCCTCTTCCTAACGCTAGGGATCCAGATGTGGGGGTGAACTCGCTCCAGAGCTACCAGCTCAGCCCAAGTAGCTACTTTTCTTTGCACGTACGAGGCAGAACTGATGGGACCAAGAGTCCGGAGCTTGTGCTGGAGGGAGGCCTGGATCGGGAGAAAGAGGCATCTCACCACCTCCTCCTCACAGCCTTGGATGGAGGAGAGCCCATCCTCAAGGGCGCAGTTCCCGTTCGCGTTGTAGTCCTCGATGTAAATGATCATGTACCTAAGTTTGCGAAGTCTGTGTATCAAGTGAGTGTTCCGGAAAACCTCAGCTCTGGGGCTCGCGTGCTGGTGGTAAATGCAACAGATCCAGATGAAGGGACCAACGGTGAAGTGATGTATTCATTCGGGGATATGCAAAGCAAAGCTTCTGAAACCTTCCAGCTGAATTCTCGAACTGGAGAAGTTCTACTAGGAAGGTCTCTGGATTTTGAAAAATACAGGTTCTATGAGATGGAAGTTCAAGGCCAAGATGGTGGAGGTTTGCTGACCACTGCTAAGATTTTGATTACCGTCATGGATGTGAATGACAATGCTCCAGAAATAACTATCACCTCTTCTATTACTTCAGTGCTAGAAAATTCGCCTCCTGGTACTGTGATAGCTCTTCTAAATGTGCAAGATCAAGATTCTGGAGAAAATGGCCAGGTGTTCTGTTTCATTCCTAACAATCTCCCTTTTAAATTAGAAAAGACTTATGGAAATTACTATAAGTTGATAACAAACAACGAACTGGACCGAGAACAGATTGAGAGCTACAATATAACACTGACTGCCAAAGATCAGGGAAGTCCACCCTTGTCTACAGAAGCTCACCTCTTGCTGAATGTGGCAGATGACAATGACAACCCTCCCGTTTTCACGCACTCCTCTTACTCTGCTTACATTCCTGAAAACAACCCCAGAGGAGCCTCCATCTTCTCGGTGACTGCCCTGGACCTGGATAGCAAAGAGAATGCCCAAGTCACCTACTCTCTGGCAGAGGACATGATCCAGGGGATACCTCTGTCATCCTATATATCTATCAATTCAGACACAGGAGTGCTGTATGCTCTGCAATCCTTTGACTATGAGCAGTTCCAAAACCTACAGCTGGGAGTGACCGCACGTGACAGTGGGAACCCACCATTGAGCAGCAATGTCTCACTGACTCTGTTTGTGATGGACCAGAATGACAACACCCCAGAGATCTTATACCCCACCCTCCCCACAGACGGCTCCACAGGTGTAGAGCTGGCACCGCGCTCTGCAGAACTTGGTTATCTGGTGACCAAGGTGGTAGCAGTGGACAGAGACTCAGGACAGAATGCTTGGCTCTCTTACCGCCTGCTCAAAGCCAGTGAGCCAGGGCTGTTTTCTGTGGGGCTGCACACAGGAGAGGTGCGCACTGCTCGGACACTTGTGGAAAAAGATAGCCTCAAGCAGAGCCTTGTGGTGGCTGTGCAGGACCATGGCCAGCCCCCCCTGTCAGCCACTGTCACGCTCACTGTGGCTGTGGCTGACAGCATCCCAGATGTCCTGGCCGACTTGGGCAGTATGGAGGTTCCCACCAGCCATGATGAGTCAGGCCTCACACTGTACCTAGTTGTGGCCATCACCACAGTCTCCTGTGTCTTCCTCATCTTTGTCATGGTGCTCCTGGTGCTCAGACTTCGACGCTGGCATACATCACGCCTGCTCCAGGACGCGAGTGGGTTACAAGGTGTGCAGGCTTCACACTTTGTGGGTGTGGATGGGGTGCGTGCTTTCCTGCAGACCTATTCTCACGAGGTTTGCCTTACCTCAGACTCTCGGAAAAGCCAATTAATCTTCCCACAACCCAACTATGCTGACACACTCATCAGCCAGGAGAGCTGTGAGAAAAGTGAGCCTCTCTTGATAGCTGAAGATCCAGCTACCATTTTAGGTAAATGTGACCCAACCAATAATCAGGTGAGATATAGTTCTCTGCATCCCAGTTGTTGATGTCTTGGTACTGAGTTGTTTATGAAAACTGAGTTTGGGGAGGGGATAGTTAGTTCATATGTAATTAGAGCAATTTGTAATTAGAACAAGGTATAATATGAGCTTGTATACTTTACCTTTCATCAGATTATCATCATTTTCAGAAAGACCTTGTGGAGGTTGTTTTTTTAAAGTCTTGGCACATTTCTTTTCATTTCAAAGGGTCAACTTAACTTATTTGGCTTGCTTTGCATTGAGTTGAATTTTAGTTGTTTTTTTTTTTTTTGGAGGGGGTGTTCGTTTTTGGTCAGTCATGGGGCTTGAATTCAGGGTGGGCACTGTCCCCGAGCTCTTTTGTTCAAAGCTAGCACTCTATCACTTTGAACCATAGCTCCACTTCCAGTTTTTCTGATGGGTAATTGGAAATAAGAGTTTCATGGGCTTTCCTGACTAGGCTGGCTTTGAACCTTGATTCTCATATCTTAACACAGTGTAGTAGTTTGCTATCAAAGCAAACTAGTCATGATTGAAGTTAATGACCCATAAATATTTTTATTTATTTCAATTTCAGTTATTAAAACTGACTGATAGTATATAATTATTTACTATGATTTCTAATGCTCAATTTTAATTATGTTTATTTGATAGCATATGTTCTAGCTCTTCCTCATTATCTAGCAATACCCAGATATACTTAATGCATGAAAAGTTTTTGTTACTGAACACATGACAATTATTTTACTTTTTGATGGCCAATGATATACTCAGATCTTGTTAAGTATTTCAACTTTGTTTTATTTCTTCATCCTACAATCCTATTGACTGGGTTTTAATTATGAGCATTTCTTGGGAGAAGAACTGGAGAACTTCTTTTTCTACATTCCAGATAACTTTTCTGTTACTACAGTGAAGTCATTAAGTTATCTGAAGAAATAATTGAATAACAGAACATATTTCCTTCTATTATTTTACTTAGTGTCTGTACAGAAGGCTTTGTAAAATAGTACCTTCACATATAAAAATATTTTTGATATGGTACAGCTCAAGAATTATTTTCAGATCTGCTATGATGCTTACACTTTTCTGATTTATTCATGTAGTTTGGAAGTATAAGAGATGAGGTAAGTATTTAGATTTTATAAGAAACTACCTTATACTGCTTGTAAAGTATGTGCTTAGCATGCACAAGGCCTTGGTTGCAATCCTATCATCCTCCCAAAAATGATTTATTTACTTAGTACCAACATATTTTGTTCATTTTCATTCTATCTTGGAATACAAAATTCTTTTCTTATATAAGCTCATTCTGTATTACATATAAATAGGCAAAATTATTACATTCATTAACTTGTTACTGAAGCCCAGATAGTCATCTAATAATGTGCTTGTTATCTGAGCAAGGACTATGAATGATATGTGTGGAAGTGTGGAAAAGAGTCTTATCTAGTGTATCTGATCACAAGTAACTTATGTAATTAGTTCAACTCAGTTATTTCATTACATCTAGATATTTTGCTCAGCTACTTGCACGTTCATATTCTCTTTCAAGTTTCTCACTTAGGATTGTTATTAGTATAATCAATTGTAAATTAAGGATGTAGTGTTTTGCAAAAATAAACTATGGGAGAGAAAAAAGAAATTCTGACAAATGCCTAAACTTGTCTTGAAGTCAAGAAAAATACTGGAGTACTTTGAGCATCTAGGGGTAGTTTTTATGTCATGGAATTCCAAACTCTGAAAAGTAACTTAAAGCCTTGTACTTGAACTGCAATTAGATTATCAAAAAGGATATGGATTGTTTTGGGATATGAAGTTGTCCCTTATGTTTAAGCACAAGTTAAACAAGTTGGGTGCTAGTAACCAAGAACTCTGAGAACAAAAAGGAAAAGTTGAGCTGGGTGCCACTAACTACACCTGTAATCTTAAGTACTCAGGAGGCTGAGATCTGAGGATAGCATTTCAAAGCCAGCCTGGGCAGGAATGTCCATGAGACTGTTATCTCCACTTCACCACCAGAAAACCCAAAGTGGTGCTGTGGCTCAAGCAGTAGAGTGCTTGCCTTGAACTGAAGGGCTGAGGGACAGTGCCCAGGCCCATAGTTCAAGGCCCACAACTGACAAGAAAAGGTTGCCTTTAAAATATTTGAATATTTATTTTTTTATTTTGAGATAATGTTAAAATTATGCTGGGGCATTTACATTGCGTATCAGAACATTCTTATAGTGACCTACTAGGTTAAACCTTTATATTCTATAGTAACTGTAAATAATTCATCCTTTTCATAAATATCTCTTATTCGTGGGAAGTATTTTATGGCATTCGCCATCTTTATTCTGAATATGCTCTATAAAGCTCCAGTCATCTGAAGGAGGAAAATTATCTGCATATCAAATACTAGGTGCATTTCTTGGTTGTCAAAAATTTCCCATAGCACGTGGTGGGACTGTTTTTCCACATGATCTTTTTCTGGAGAGAAAGAAGACTTTCCTTGGTTCTTCTAACAGGTGCATTTCCTCTAATTTTAACCTCTAATTACTAGGTTAATGGCTCTACTATTGCATCATATCTCTAAGGAACCTTCAGTAGTATATACTGGAGACTAGATGAATCCAAAACTCATAAACTGCCCAGTTCCCAAACAACCCAATAAGTGTGGGAATGCTGAAGCCCACTGGGTTTGCAAGGTTTCTGGCTGCAATTTTCTAAATCGACTCCAGGCGCCGCTGTTGGCCAATTTGCTGCAAGAGCTGGATCCCAGGATCCACCAGGATGAAAGTCTGCGCAGCCACAGAAGCAAAGCTGAGGGTGATTTGGAGTTGGGTTTTCTGTTTGGCAAATCTGATAACGATCAGAATACTCGGAAACTGGAAGCACCGTGTTTTCTATGTAGAGAGAGCAATTTGTGAAGCATCAGAGGCTGCCGCGGCGCTTGGGAAGGATGGAATATAGGGCGAAACAAAGGAGCAGAACCCCGTGGCGGCAAGTACTCTTTCCCTTTCTGCTGCCTTTGTTCTGTACGGGGCTCTCCGAGCAGATCCGCTATTCGATTCCGGAAGAAATGGCTAGGGGTTCAGTGGTAGGGAACCTCGCGAAGGACCTGGGGCTGCATGTTCGGGATTTACTGACTCGTAACCTTCGAATTAGTGCGGAGAAACAATACTTTACTGTGAACACTGAGAACGGAAATATTCTCGTGAGTGACAGAATAGACCGAGAGCTACTCTGTCCACAAATCCCCCTGTGTGTGGTGCCCTTAGAGATTGTAGCAGACAATCCTCTGAATGTTTTTCATGTAAATGTGGAGATAAAAGATATAAATGATAATCCACCTCATTTCACCCAAAATAGCATTGTTTTACAAATCAATGAATTTGCAACTCCAGGCACTCATTTTGGACTGGAATCTGCTATAGATGCTGATGTAGGACCTCACTCTCTCCAGAGTTACCAGCTCAGCGTTAATGAGCATTTCTCTGTGATGGTGAAGGACAAGGCTGAAGGCAAGAGTGCCCCAGAATTAGTGTTGGAGAAGCCCCTGGACAGGGAACAACAGAGCTCCCATCTCCTGATCCTCACCGCAGCAGATGGGGGAGACCCCGTTCTGACTGGCACCACTCAAATTCAAATTAAGGTCACTGATGCCAATGATAACCCCCCTGTCTTCAGCCAACATGTGTACAAAGCCAGTCTCAGGGAGAACATGCCCCCAGGCACCTCGGTGCTAAAGGTGACAGCCACTGACAAGGATGAGGGCATCAATGCAGAGATCACCTACTCCTTTAAATCATTAGGAGATGATATTGGAAATAAGTTTATGCTAGATCATCGAAATGGGGAAATTAAATCTAAAGGCCCTGTAGACTTTGAAACCAGGAGCAGTTATACCATGAGCATAGAAGCTAAGGATGGTGGTGGCATGGCCACTGAATGTGAAATTATACTAGAAATTCTGGATGAGAACGACAATGCCCCAGACGTTGTTTTTACTTCCGTGTCCAGTTCCATAGCAGAGGACACTAAACCTGGAAGCGTGGTTGCACTGTTCAAAAGCCATGATAAAGACTCAGAAGACAATGGGGAGGTCATTTGTCTCATAAAAGAAAAAGTTCCTTTTAGGATTGAACCATCCGCTAGTAATTACTATAAGCTTGTAACAGATGGGATTCTGGATCGGGAGCAGACTCCAGAGTACAATGTCACCATCATAGCCACTGACAAAGGCAAGCCACCGCTCTCCTCCAGCACAACTATCACCCTACACATCCGAGATGTCAACGACAACGCTCCCGTTTTCAACCAGGCTTCTTACTTGGTCCACGTGGCTGAGAACAACCCTCCCGGAGCCTCCATCGCCCAAGTCAGCGCCTCCGACCCAGACCTGGGGCCCAACGGCCAAGTGTCCTACTCCATCCTGGCCAGCGACCTGGAGCCAGGCGCGCTGTCGTCCTACGTGTCGGTGAGCGCGCACAGCGGGGTGGTGTTCGCCCAGCGCGCCTTCGACCACGAGCAGCTGCGCTCCTTCCAGCTCACTGTGCAGGCGCGCGACCAGGGCTCGCCCCCGCTGCGCGCCAACGCCAGCCTGCGCGTGCTGGTGGGCGACCGCAACGACAACGCGCCGCGCGTGCTCTACCCCGCGCTGGAGCCAGACGGCTCGGCGCTCTTCGACATGGTGTCGCGCGCCGCCGAGCCTGGTTACCTGGTCACCAAGGTGGTGGCGGTGGACGCCGACTCTGGACACAATGCCTGGCTGTCCTACCACGTGCTGCAGGCCAGCGATCCCGGCCTCTTCAGCCTGGGGCTGCGCTCGGGCGAGGTCCGCACCGCTCGCGTCTTGGGTGACAGGGATGCGACCCGCCATCGCCTGGTGGTGGCTGTGCGCGATGGTGGACAGCCGCCCCTCTCGGCAACCGCCACGCTGCTGCTAGTATTTGCTGATAGTCTTCAGGAGGCTCTGCCAGACCTCAGGGACCATCACACATCTTCTGACCCTCAAGAAAAGCTGCAGTTTTATCTGGTGGTGGCCTTGGCACTGATTTCCGTGCTCTTCCTCATGGCCTTGATTCTGGCCATCGCCCTTCGCCTGCGGCACTCCACCAATCGGGCTTCCTGGGGCTGCTTTCAGTCTGGTCTCTGTTCTAAGTCTAGACCAGGTGTTTCTCTCAACTACAATGAAGGGACACTACCTTATTCCTACAATCTGTACGTTGCCTCTGAGTCTCAAAATGGCAAGTTTAATTTTCTCACCATGACGCCAGAAATGGTCCCACCACAAGATCTTTCTAAGGAAGCTTCTTTGACAGTGTCACTGAGTAACAAAATGAACCCAAACGTTGTTGCTTCTACTCACGTGAGTTTCATTCTCTTTAATTTGAAAATGGTATGGTTTAATTTCCAAACCAATATGTTGGCAAGAAAATCTTTAGGTAGGGTATATCTACTAGTGCTTCATGGTTGTTTGCTCACTTTTAATATTTTCCTGACTTTTCTCTGTGGGTCAGTAACTCTATTAGCCTTCAAATATTTTGAAATCCTTTATCCACACATACAAAAAACAAAACAAATTATTCTGATAAGCATTATGATACTCTTGCCATTCAAAAATTTTAGTTGAACTAAAATTTATTTCTATAAGTGTTTCTTGGGAGAGCAATATCTTGAGTATACAAAGATTTTTCTATATCAATTATAAATCAATAGGAAATGCATATAAAAAGGAGTTAGAAATAATGACATGGCCAAGGCATGGTGGCTCACATCTGTAGTTCTAGCTAGCCCTCAGGAGTTTGAGGTAGGGAGGGTAGCAATGTTGTGGCAAGCTTGGGCTATTCTGACTCAAAAAATGGCATGGTAATAAGTTGATAATATTTGGGTTTATCAGGGATTCTTTGAAACTTAGTCAACTTTATGTGTAATCTTTTTGCATATCCACCTATTGGTTCCTCTCAATATTAAAAATATTTTTTATTCTATGGCTACCAGGGCTAAAGTGTAGCTTAGTTGTAGAGTGCATGCTTTGCACTGGAGAGTTCAATCGTCATCACTTTCTACCAAGAAGTGCTTCTTTCCAGAATGTGAGTAGTCACACTAATGAAAGTATTAGATGCTTCCCTGTATTTTGATGTGATTTCAAAACTATTCCCAGCAATCTTCAGTAATTAGAATTAGCCAGGAGAAGATAAGTTTGCCATGTTCTTTAGATTTCAAATTCTCTTTTGCCAAATCCTTTTAAACACCAAATATTCTTTAAAATATAATACATTAGCTGAAATGTAGAGCACTACCATTTCTTCCAGTTAACTGAAGTTGGAATGCTTCCATTTATTCTAAAAGTGCTGATATGTCTTCAGTTCTTTCCAGACATGATTCCAAAGTGTGTATAATCATATTTCTTATATTTTGGTTTTGATACTACCATGGAAACCTGATTCTCCTGTGTCAAATATCAATTTGTTAAAGTAGTTCTATTTAGGCAAATTCATAAATCTTTAAAAAAAATTTTCCCCAAATCATAGCTGAATTCAAATGGCTAAATTATTACATAATTTCTCAATGAAAGAAACCTCCTAAGGAGTCCTCCATAATATGTGTGTTGGGATGGGGAGGGATCTCAAAGCAGGTGCACTACAGTTACAAAGTTAAACGTATCGCTTATAGAAGCTTAAAATTTGGTTAAGAGGTCATTGGAAAAAGTCGTAATGCATGGACAACTAGAGAAAACAATCTCAAGGAGGTGGGTTTGTATGAAAAAAATTTAAAGAATTCAACTTTCTACTATAACAAACACAGCTGGATTCGTCGGCTCTGTTTCTCTATTTGGAGAACGGTAGGTGGAGCTATTTAAGGTATAAAGACCAAAAATCTTCTCCGGGAGTTGAAGATTGTGTAGTAATTGGTTAGGACTCTGAGCGCCGCTGTTCACCAATCAGGGAGAAAAAGGCAAAGGGAGCCCGCTAGCCTCGCACGCGCCTAAAAGCACATCTCCGAGAGAAAACAGAACAGAGAGAGCAGCTAGCCTCCTGCAACTGTCCGATTCCAGCGGCCGAAGAGCTGAGCCTGGTTTCAACAATCAAGGGCAAAATTGGAAAGTCGTCATCGTCATCACCGTCATCAACATCGAAAAAAAAATGACAACGGTTCCCTTGCAACTGCAGCGCGACTGCTCACGGCTGATCCTGCTGGGAGTCCTCCTTGGGGTCCTGCGGGAAGCTGGAGGCACCCAGCTTCGCTATTCAGTTCCGGAGGAGCTGGAGAAAGGCTCTCGGGTGGGGAACATCTCCCAGGACCTGGGGCTGGATCCCCGGGAGCTGGCGCAGCGAGGAGTCCGCATCGTCTCCAGAGGTAAGGCTCAACTTTTCGCTCTGAACCCGCGAAGCGGCAGCTTGATCACCGCGGGCCGGATCGACCGGGAGGAGCTCTGCCTGGGGGCGGTCAAGTGTCAATTAAACCTAGAGATTCTGATGGAGGATAAAGCGAAAATATACGGGGTGGAAGTGGAAGTGAGGGACATTAACGACAATGCCCCCTACTTCCGTGAAAATGAATTAGAAATAAAAGTGAGTGAAAACGCAGCCACCGGGATGCGCTTCCCCCTTCCCCACGCTTGGGATCCAGATATCGGGAAGAACTCTCTCCAGAGCTACGAGCTGAGCCCGAATACTCACTTCTCCCTGGAGGTGCAAAACGGAGCGGATGGGAACAAGTACCCGGAATTGGTGCTGGAGAGCACGCTGGACCGCGAAGAAAAGGCCGCTCACCATCTGGTCCTCACGGCTTCGGACGGAGGTGACCCGGTCCGCACTGGCACCGCGCGCATCCGCGTGACAGTCCTCGATGCCAACGACAACGCGCCCGCGTTCGCTAGATCTGAGTACCGCGCGAGTGTGCCCGAGAACGTGGCGGTGGGCACTCAGCTGCTTCGGGTGAACGCCACCGACCCGGACGAGGGAGCCAATGCGGAAGTGATGTACTCCTTCCGGTACGTGGACGACAAGGCGGCCCGGGTTTTCAAGCTAGACAGTCAGTTAGGGACCCTATCAACAATCGGGGAGCTGGATCACGAGGAATCGCGGCTCTACGAAATGGAAGTGCAAGCAACGGACAACGCGGGGTATTCTGCACGGGCCAAAGTCCTGATCACAGTTCTAGACGTGAATGACAACGCCCCCGAAATAACCATCACCTCTCTCACCAGCTCCCTTCCCGAAAACTCGCCCGCGGGGACCTTAGTGGCTCTTTTAAATGTAAATGACCAAGATTCTGGAGAAAATGGACAAGTGCTCTGTTCGATTCAAGGGAATCTGCCCTTTAAATTAGAGAAATCTTACGGAAGTTACTACCGTTTAGTCACAGACACAGTCTTAGACCGCGAACAGGTTCCTAGCTACAACATCACGGTGACCGCCACCGACAGAGGAACTCCGCCTCTGGCAACCCAAACTCTTATTTCGCTGAACGTGGCAGACACCAACGATAATTCGCCTGTCTTCCCTCAGGCCTCCTATTCAGCGTACATCCCAGAGAACAATCCTAGAGGCGCCTCCATCATCTCGGTGAGGGCCCATGACCCCGACAGTGACAAGAATGCCCAAATCACTTACTCCCTGGCTGACGACGCCCTCCAGCATGTCCCCGTATCCTCCTACGTCTCCATCAACTCTGACACCGGGGTCCTGTACGCCTTGCAATCCTTTGACTATGAGCAGTTCCGAGACCTGCAGTTGCAGGTGATAGCGCGCGACAGCGGGGACCCGCCGCTCAGCAGCAACGTGTCTTTGATGCTGTTCGTGGTGGACCAGAATGACAACGCCCCCGAAATCCTCTACCCCACCCTCCCCACCGACGGTTCCACGGGCGTGGAGCTGGCGCCCCGCTCTGCAGAGCCCGGATACCTGGTGACCAAAGTGGTGGCGGTAGACAAGGACTCAGGACAGAATGCCTGGCTGTCCTACCGCCTGCTCAAGGCCAGCGAGCCCGGGCTCTTCGTGGTGGGGCTGCACACCGGCGAAGTGAGCACGGCGCGGGCCCTGCTGGACAGAGATGTGCTCAAGCAGAGCCTGGTGGTGGCTGTGCAGGACCACGGCCAGCCCCCTCTTTCAGCCACTGTCACACTCACCGTGGCCATAGCCGATAGCATTCCCGACGTCCTGGCCGATCTGAGCAGTCTAGAATCTACTGCCAACCCTGAAACCTCGAACCTAACGCTCTACCTGGTGGTGGCAGTGGCCACGGTCTCCTGCGTCTTCCTGGCCTTTGTCATCGTGCTGCTGGCGCTCCGACTGCGCCGCTGGCACTCCCTGCGCGCGCACCAGGCTGCGGGGAAGGGATTGGTTGGGGTGCCCGCCTCTCAGTTTGTGGGCGTGGACGGCGTGCGCGCCTTCCTGCAGACCTACTCGCACGAGGTCTCGCTCACCGCGGACTCCAGAAAGAGTCACCTGATCTTTCCACAGCCCAACTATGCAGACACTCTCATCAGCCAGGAGAGCTGTGAGAAAAGCGAGCCGCTTTTGCTGTCAGGGGATTCGGTGTTTTCTAAAGATAATCATGCTTTAATTCAGGTGAGTCCTTATCAAATGTTCTCCCCTGAGCTTGCACCAAAATATCCCTTAGTCTAGATAATTCCTGTATATTTGGGATTAATAAAACATGCCAATATACGTGGCAGACACCACCAACAGCACAGTAACCATTTTTCATGCCTTGCTTATAACTACGTACACAAAATCTTATCCCATATCACTAAATAATATACAATTTGAATTCTATTATTTGCTGTAATTTCTTGCTATAATTTTCTGATTTAGTTTATCAATTCTGTCTACTTTTTTTTTCTCCTGTTGGCCATGCAGCACTTTGTGTCAGGCATCTGATTATCTGATCCTCATTTGTTTATTATTATTCTAGAGTTGGCAATGTAGCACACTGGTAGATGGTTTGCTTAGCAAATGCAAAAGAAGAAGAACAAAAATTTCTCTAGGGGGGAGCAATCTAGTTAAGTAGAAAGTATAAATGAAAATTTTAGTCAACTTCTATAAATAAAGTGGCTTTTCCCCCCTGGGGTATCAATCCTAAGAAAGCCCTCCACTGCTGAGCTACATCCTGGGTGCCAATGGAGTAGTTTTTCACTACACTTGAGATTGCTGGCAAATTTCATAAAGTGTGTCTAGTTTATTTTAAAGGACATTTATTCTTTCTGGTCATTGGGATACATGCATTTATAGTATCTCAGAATCCTGAGTCATTTCAGGTTTTTAAATCATTCAACTTCCAAAAATTCACAATTTTTTATAACATGAAAAACGGTGAAAAACCGTCTTGTCCTTACTATACATTTTATTTATTTATTTATTTTTGGGTCCGGTCATGGGGCCTGAACTCTGGGCCTGGGCGCTGTCCCTCAGCTCTTCAGCTCAAGGCTAGCGCTCTACCACTTGAGCCACAGCATCACTTCTGGCTTTTTTCTTTTTGCTTCTGTGGTGCTGAGGAATCAAACCCAGGGCCTCCAGGCATGCAAGGCAAGCGCTCTACCATTGAGCCACCTTCCCAGCCCCAACTATACATTTAATAATACAGTATAATGTGTGTTAGATGTAACAAATAATATAATAAACTTAGATGTTTACTTTGCTCATTCCCTGCACTGATATTAATGACTTCATGAAATAATCTGAACTCACAAATGTGACAAAATGAATTATTGTTTATCTTTTCATCATTGACAATTTCTTTGAAGAAATAACATAAGGGCTGGGGAGGTGGCTCAGTGGTAGAGTACTTGCCTTGCACGCAAGAGGCCCTGGGTTCAATTCCTTAGCACCACATAAACAGAAAAAGCCAGAAATAGTACTGTGGCTCAAATGGTAGAGTGCTAGCCTTGAACTGAAGAGCTGAGGCACAGTGCTCAGGCCCCACAACTGACCAAAAAAAAAAAACGAACAAAAAAGAAATAACTTAAAATTTTTAATGTGTCTTGAGGATATTTTCGATACTGGAACACACTTTGCAATAATTCCTTCTGTATCCTACATTAAATCTCCCCTCACTTTTGCAAACATGGAAAATTTTTAGGAAGTATAGATTCTGTGTTTCCCCAATACCTTATGTTTTCAGTAGAATGTTTAACAGAAATTGGACACAGAGTTGTATTGCTCTTGAGAAAGTATTACCTGGTTTCTTTTGGAGTGAATTTCATCAAGGGGCAATAAATCATGTTAAAATTGTTTTTCTTTTATTATCAATTATCTTTCAAAAATATAATAATTCAAATATACATTAATAGAAGAGATTAGAAACCACTTAGAGAAGCAAAGACAACCAAATGACTCTAAAATGAAGAAGTTGCTCTTAACCAAGATTCACATCACTGTGCTTCTTGACAACCAAGATTTAGGAGAAAAAAAAAAGCAAATATAGATTATGTGGTTCTACTTGTGTGACATGTTGTTTTGTTGGTGGTGGGACTTGAACTCAGAAACAGGGCACTGTCCTTTGTTTCTTCACTGAAGGCTGGTGCTGTATCACTTGAGCCCACCTTCACTTCCTGCTTGTTGGGTGGTTAGTTGGACCACCAAAATCTCATAGACTTTACTACCTGGGCTGGCTTTGAATTGTGATCCTTAGATCTCAGCCTCCTGAGTAGCTAACATTATGGGTGTGAATTATCGTCCCTCAACTTACTTATGTAACTTTTATAAGAAAGTATTTGAATCTACATAAAATATGGTTTTAATTTATATTAAGTTACAAATCAAATTTACAAAGTGCAGTATTCTGTAAGAATACTAAGAAAATGGTGGGGCAGTGCACCCCCCACTATTGTATTGTAGAAGTTGTCAAAATGTTTACCACATGGCCAGTTCTCAAATGGCCATCTTTCACTTTCAGAATGAAAGATGTAGTAAGAAAGAAAGACGTAATTGAAAAATAAATTAATTTGAGAAGCTAAGCCAATACTGTCTAATTATGGTGATTGCTGTACACTCACTTGATTTACGGACAAATTGCTGAAAGCTAAGCCATAAATAATCATGATTTTTTTTTGGGGGGGGGTCCGGTCGTGGGCCTGAACTCTGGGCCTGGGCGCTGTCCCTCAGCTCTTCAGCTCAAGGCTAGCGCTCTACCACTTGAGGCACAGCACCACTTCCGGGTTTTTTCTTTTTGCTTATGTGGTGCTGAGGAATCGAACCCAGGGCCTCATGCATGCAAGGCAAGCACTCTACCACTGAGCCACCTTCCCAGCCCATAATCATGATTCTTATACTATATTTTAAAAACCCAGGAATCTCAGCTATGCTTCCAGGTTGTGTTGAAAAGCCTTTGTTCAACAGTCATTTAATGAATGGATGGAAGTGCTCTGAGGATTCTGGATTCTAGTATTCAGAGTTTTCAGACATAGATTGTAGATGACAGCAGTTTAGATAATTCCTAACTAGATCACTTTTTTTTTATTGTGAAAATACTGACTAGATCATCTTTTAATCTCTTCGAGCTTCAGCAAAATGAAGAATAACATCTCATTGAAAAGAGTAGAATGGGACTAGGAATAATATGTAAATCATCTGGTTCACCTGTAGTTAATTAATAGCTGCCATTTTCTTTTTTTATTTTTTATTTTTCAAAGTACCTGTATTTTTAATAATTTCTTGACATTGTAAAAGAATTTTACATTACGATCCAAGGGTGGTAGGGCGAAGGGGGGCAGTAGAACAATCAAACCAAAAGGGAGATGGAGAAACACATGGTGGGAGGAGGGAAGGGATTTAGTTGGGGCTGAAGGGTGGGTGAGGGGTTCTGCTCAACTAAAATGCTATTGGTTTATTAATAGTTGCCATTTTCTATCAGTTGACTAAAAAAGGACTTAGGTTTTCAAGGCCAATATATTTGATATTCTGTTCAGAAAAGTAATTATGAACAGCATGGGTCTCTACATCACATAATGGGATACCTGGGGGTTGGAACAAAGCTATTCTAAAATTTTGTGAAGCTAATTTTTTTTTTTTTGGTCAGTCATGGGGCTTGAACTCTGGGCCTGCGCGCTGACCCTGAGCTCTTCAGCTCAAGGTGAGTGCTCTACCACTTGAGCCACAGCACAACTTCTGGTTTTCTGGTAGTTTATTGGAGATAAGAGTCTTACAGACTTTCTTGCCCAGGCTGGCTTTGAATCCTGATCCTCAGATTTCAGCCTCCTGAGTAGCTAGGATTACAGGCGTGAGCCACCGGTTCCTGGGCTTGTGGAGCAAATTTAAAAATCTGAAGTGCCTAGGCACATTCTTGATTAAGAGGTCACAACTTCAGACCATAGAAATGGGGAGAAAGACTGTGCTATATTGGACAACTTTTTTCTCTGACTAATGTAAATAAGGATCCTGTGAAATTTTGTACTATACTTTTTTTTTCTTTGTAATATTGGAGTATGAACTCAAGGCCTTGTGCTTGCTAGGCAGCTGATCTAACACTTGAGCCATGCCTCCATCTCTGAATCTTCGTAATTGAAAAGAACAATCTTTTCCAATGGGATTTAAGTGATTTAAACTGATCACTAAAAATTGAAGGTTGGAGATATTCTGGTTTGGTAACATGAGAGTTGACGCTCGTGGTTCATTTGTAACTTTAGGATAATTAAAATATTTGTTGATTTTTTTTTCTGAGAGTTACTGCAGTGAGTTTAGATGTTTATACTTCTGATTCCAGTAATGAAAGAATTTCAAGGACTTTGCTTGTCTTCTTATGTATTATGGCAGGTTGGTATGTGTTAATTTCATTGAATAAAGTGTTTAGCTATAATTTGGCAGTTACAACTCCATTGAAAACTGGAATGTAGTCTACCAGTAAACATTATTTCATTACTTGTTGGCGGTGGTGGTGGTGATAGTGATGGTCATGGGGCTTGAACATAGGGCCTAAATGCTGTCTCTGAGCTTTTGCATTCAAGACTACTTCTCTACCACTTTGAGCCATAGCTCCACTTCCAGTTTTCTGGTGGTTAATTGGAGATAAGAGTCTTACGGATTTTCCTGCCCAAGCTATATTTGAATCACAATCCTCAGATCTCAGACTCCTGACTCACTAAGATTTACAGGTATGAGCCACCAGTGCCTGGCTTTCTGAGTACTTTCTGACTACTTTCTGAGTCTCACAGCCTTTCCTGCCCAAGCTGGCTTCGAACCACAGTCTTCAAATTCAGCCTTCTGAGGAGTTAGGATTATAAGCATGAGCTACCAGCACCCGGCTTATGAGGCTTTTATCTACAATTAATGGCCTATATTGTAATTTTCTCAGTGACATGTGACAGTTTTTGATCATGAACTGAGTAATTTTGGTGGAAAACTCATTTTTTCTCATACAAGATTCAACAAAAACTAAACAAGACACATAGTTGTGAAGGCATATGGAGCAAATCAGTAAGTTCCTATCTCAGGAAAGTCAGATTTACTCCCTGATGTTATATTTTGAGTTTATTTTTGGGAACTATATCCAATAGAAAGTTACCAATAATAGTGCATATTATTTATGACATATTCTTTTTTGTCTATGATATATTCTTAAAATACTGATGGCAAATGAGAGCCTATGACAAAAGTAATTGAAAATAATGGAAGGAGATGTTTCTGGATAGTATATGGAAAGGGCTTTGGTTCAAGAAAATGTGAAGGGGCTGGGAAGGTGGCTCAGTGGTACAGCTCTTGCCTTGCATGCATGAGGCCCTGGGTTCGATTCCTCAGCACCACATAAGCAAAAAGAAAAAAGCTGGGAGTGGCGCTGTGGCTCAAGTGGTAGAGCGCTGACCTTGAGCTGAAGCGCTGAGGGACAGTGCCCAGGCCCAGAGTTCAGGCCCCACAACCGGACCCCCCAAAAAAAATTTTTTTTGAAGAAATTGTCATTGTCATTGACTTAAACAAAATAATCTAAAATATATGAAAAGATGTTGATAGCACTGTAATTTCTCTTAGAGAAAGTCACATAAATATCTACTATGTATAATACCATTGAGTACAAAATATAATTTCTTAGGAAGTGGCACTGTAGCTCAAAGTGGTAGAATACTAGCCATGAGCAAAAGAGCTCAGAGATAGCAGCCAGGCCCTGAGTTGAAGCCCTATCTCACACACACACACACACACACACACACACACACACACACACACACACACACACACACACACACACACACACACACACAGATGTCTGAATTGAATGATGATTAGAAGGTGAACACTTGGAAAAGAATCATAGTGCAGACTAATTTTACATGTCCTTTTCTTCTATATCAAGCACTTACTAAAAGCCAACTTTCTAATCTATCTTTGTGTGTATGCATGTGTGTGCAAGTAATGGGGCTTGAATTCAGGTTCTCACACTCTTGCTTGGCTTCTTTGCTCAAGGCTACCACTCTACTACTAGAGCCACATCTCTACTTCTGGCTTTTTTCTGGTTAATTGGAGATGTCTCATGTACTCTTCTGTTCTGCCTGTCTTCAAACTTCAATCCTCAAATCTCAGCTTCTTAAGTAGCTAGGGTTATAGGTGTGGGGCACTAGAACCTGGCCTAATCTATTCTACAAAGCAAACAACCAGGGAAGTGGTTAAAGTTTCACAATAAATACCTTGATCATAAGATTTTATTTTTTGTTAAATGTCTTAGAGGTTTCCTGTATGTTTTCAAGTGAAGACTTAGTCAACAGTTCATCTCGCAACATAGAAACAGTAAAAGGAGTGTAGAAAAAAAATTTTTTTAAACATTTTAGGTCAAGCATACCAAGATCTAGAAGAAATTGAAAGAAGTCATAACTTGGACTTCATGTGATAAAGTCACAGGGTTATGACTTACCAGAAGTATTTGATTGCATAACCAATCAAATACCATTGCCTGTTAACTTGTAAACTAAGTGAGAAACATCTTTCTCTGCTTTCAACTTTCCAGAACCTTGCATTCTTCTCTTATTGGGCTGTGGTTCTAGAGCAGTGACTCAGAGACCTGCTGTTCCACCAAATACAGAAACAGATAAATGAGCCTCTTAGTGTCTCTTCTACTCAGACATCTTGTTGAATAATTAGGTATGTAAACCACTTTAATTTGAACTATATGAAGATGCAAAAGAAAATACTACAGCAGACTGGAAATGTTCCTTTTGTAACTCCAAGTCCTACAAACCTCAATCAGGAACACTTGGATTTACTGGCAATAAGCTTTGCTCCTTTATCATTGGAGACTCTATTTTTGGAAGATGGTTAGAAAGGGGCTTATCTGGGTTGAGCACCAGGAATCGTAAACAAAATATACCCCCTGTAAAAGGTACTGTTTTCCTTCCTGCTGGTTTTCCTTCCTACTAGATGATCTCTCAGGAGTTCTACAATTCAATCCCCAACAGTTGACTGAGGGGTGAGTAGTAGAAAACCTTTTTTTTTTTTTAAGCCAGGTGCCAGTGGGTCACACCTATAATCCTAGTTACTCAGGAGGCTGAGATCTGTGGATTGCAGTACAAAGCCAGCCCAGGCAGGAAAGGCTGTGAGACTCTAATCTCCAATAAACCACCAGAAAACTGGATGTGGCACTGTGGCTCAATTGGTAGAATGCTTGCCTTAAGCTGAAGAGCTCAGGGATTAGTGCTCAGGCCCAGAGTTCAACCCCCATGACCAACTGAAATTAGAAAGAAAAAAAATTTAAGAAAAGAAAATCTTTTTTAAGGATCTGGGCCTCAGTGTAGTACACTGGCTCAGTGTAGGACTTACATGCTCAGAAGTTGTAGGTTTATGCTCAAATGGAATAATTACTTCACTCAGAGTGAATAGAGACTTATTTGTGAATGACAGGATGGACTGGGAAAATATATACCCCAAGACATGATTTTCACCATTCCTTTAAAATTAACATTAGTAATCATATGTGTGTGTGTGTGTGTGTGTGTGTGTGTGTGTATGTGTATATATCCAGGATGAGATGTTGATGCGTCATAGTTTAGCAAGGATGTTAGTAAGTAAAATATCTCTGCATTAACCCAGCCAGAAGCAAGAGTTTATATAGAAACTAAAGTAGATCCCAATGTTGAAAACAGTTCCTTACAATATTACCACTTTAGCAACTTTTCTCTGTCAGTGAAGTAAAAGATCAACAGAAGAAAAAAATGAATCAAGTTTTTGTTAGAAGAGTCACTAAGACAGAAACAGCATAGCTCCCTTTGCTTAATGCTAACAGTCTCAAATGGTGGGAATCCATCACAAAATGGTACCACTGATTATGGGGCTCAGTGTCAACACCAAGCCTTGGGTTCAGCTAAGATCTTAACAGAGCTGGCCTTCAGAAAGATGTGCCACTAGGTAACTCCATGCTGAGAGTGAAGACTACCAGGCATGATTTCCCTGGTGCAGGAGTCATGTAGGTCTTGTGCAGCCTAGAATGCCTAGATCCAGTTAGGTCTTCATAACAAGAGTGAAGAACAGACTTTAAGTACATTGGATGTCAAAAAGATTTTTAAAATATTTCATGGCTTTGGAAGAAGGAGGAATCAATAGACCAAGGGCCATTGAGATTGAAATTCTTACCTCTACTTCCACAATAATTCCTGAATATTCTATCCCTCAGCAAAAAAAAAAAAAATCAGTTTAAAGCATGATTCAGATCTCAGAGAACACAGAGAGGTCAGGTGTCTAATACAAAAGAATACACCTTTCAGAGCATCATCTTCCTCCAAATAATTGCAAGTTCATAGCATGTGACCTTGAACCAGAAGCTAGCCCAGAAATTAATGTCACCATCACAGTCATCTACATGGACAAACCACCCTTCTCCTCCAGCACAACCACCATACTAGAAAGACAAGGCCAATTTTTCAGCATGCCTTCTGTGTAGACCACTTGGCTAAGAATATCTCTCTGGGAGTTCCAATTACTCAAATTACTGAGAGCCTCTGATTCTGACTGGGGTCCCAATGGCTTCCTATGCCATCATAGCTAGGGCCTTGGCCCTTAAGCCTAGGGTAGTGTTCAGCAGGGTAGTGTCCATTGCTCCCTGATGCTATGCACTAGATGGGTGCTGGTGAATGACTAAGCCCAACAGCTTGACCCTCTTTAATTTGGTGTCAAGTGCCACAGAGCCCAGCTACTTGGTCAGTTAGTTCATGGAAGTGGAAACTGATTCAAGACATAGTGGATGCCATACTGTATGCTTCAGCCCAGCCATCTGAGCTTTTCAGCCTAGGGCTGCACTCAGGTGAGGTGTGCATGGAGGGTTCCTTGGGCTATGAGAAGGAAGGTAGAAAGCCATTCTACTGGGTCACCACTGTGCCACATTTGGTCTTCACTGACAGCCTGCAATAGACTGCCAGATCTCAGTAATCACTCTATGAAGTTGTACTCCCAAATTAGTTTCTGTGATTTTTTTTAAGGTTTAGATTATTTTTCTATTATTCCTGATTGCATTTTTTTTTTGAAATGGCTTTGAAGTGCTGAACATCCAAAAAGGGCCATCTTGGATTCTTTCCTCCCAGATCTCTACCCTGCTCTAGGCCCCAGACTTCAGTGTTGGCTGTACCACTAAGATGCCATAATCCTACCAGGTGTGCCTTGCACCTACTAATCCAGGTTGAGCGAACTTCCTTCTTGGAAGCCCTACTCCTCATTGAACAGCAACTCATTGTAGGAAGCCTGTAGCAAGAAGGGATGATTCTGTCTATTCTGAATCCTCCCTGTGGGGTGAGAAATTCTTGATGAAACTGTAAGTCCAGTCACAAATAGATTTTCTTCTTGTATGACATTTTCAGTGATCTCAGGGAAGATCATTTTGGTCAACAAGACCAAAGACCCTAAAATGAGGAATATTTGTCGCAGTGAGCTTGAGAGGGACCATGATGGGGCATGATATGTGTATCAGATGAGTTACAGCATTTAGTACCTTCTAGGAAGGGACCACGATGGGGCATGATATGTGTATCAGATGAGTTACAGCATTTAGTGCCTTCTAGGCAGGAAACCTGTAACATGTTCTGACTGTATATCTTATGTTTATTTTATTACATTTTATGCTTTTATTTTGATATTTAAACTACATTGATGTTAAAAAAGCAGCTGGATGCTGTTGACTCAGACCTGTGAGGCTGAGATTTGAGTACTGCTGTTCAGAGCCAGCCTGGGTAGGAAAGTCTGTAGGACTTTTTAAATCATAGAAAATGACAGAAGTAGTACTGTGGCTTAAGTGGTAGAGTGCTAGCCTTGAGCAAAAAGTTGCTCAGGGACAGTGCCTAGGCCCAGAGTTCAAGCCTCAGGACCAGTGAAAACAAAAAGCAACAATAACAAAAAAGAACAAAATTGATGGTTGTATTATAAAAAATGCACATTCATAACTCAGAGTTACTGCTTATCAATTCTCACTCTACACATGAGTTTTTCATTTATTTCTCTACAAGTTTTCTTAGAGAAAAATGACTGACTGCAAAAATGCGTTATGTCTGATAAGGTTAGCCAATCATTTCAATAAGCTTATATATAGATTCATAGAAATTGCTATACATAAACCTTGTTCCCCTGAAGAGCTTATGACTCACTGTCCTATGCTTCCATTCATGCTGAGCCTTGCATTTCAAACTAGATCGTGCACACCACTAGAAGTCAGACTTTGTTTTGTGTTTGTCCACTAGGTACCTTCCTTCTTTTTCTGTAGTACAGAGTTTCTCTCCCTGTTACCTATTTGAGGCTTGTGAATTGGACCAATTCAAATACTTTAAGTGAATTTGAGCATACAATGCTGGGTATGGACTGATCCTTTTAATCAAACAGTTACATAAATGGATCCAGAGGTCACGTAGCATTTCTCCATACTAGCAGTTTAGAAAGACTTCAAAAATTACAGAGTAAATTTGCAAATTAAATTCATCATTATAGAAATATTTCACTGTGAGTGAATTGGAAGCTTTCAAACTAAAATACAACAGGAAAAAAAGAAAAAGAAATCATCCTTGGAGAGCAATATCATATAGAGTGAGTAATATGGAACTATGAAAGGAGAATTACTATAAATCAAGAGGAAAAATACAGTAGGAAGATTCATAAAAGTAGCTGGGCGCTGGTGCCTTACGCCTGTAATCCTAGGTACTAAGGAGGCTGAGATCTGAGGATCATGGTTCAAAGCCAGCCCGGGCAGGACAGTCCATAAGACTCTTATCTCCAATAAACTACTAGAAAACCAGAAGTGGCGCTGTGGCTCAAGTGGTAGAGCGCTCACCTTGAGCTGAAGAGCTGAGGGACAGTGCCCAGGCCCAGAGTTCAAGCCCCACAACCGGCAAAAAAAAAAAAAGATTCATAAAGTTATGTCTCAGTACTCACATAGATTGCCTTATTGCTATGGATTCTATATAGGTTATGTTGGTTTTATTAGAAAATGCTGCTTGGATTTGAGTCTCTAAAAGGAATTCAGCAAATCAGATCGTTTGGCATGTTCCCCTTGGGTTCTGATGATTACTTGTGGTCTTCTAAAGCTTGACAACCAAGAAAAGGTATGTGTCTCAACAAACATTTGTCACTTGCATTTACTAGAGTTAGCTCATGCAATTCCATGTTCTAGCAATATCTCAGGAGAGATAGTGAATATTTCTGGTCTGGTGTGCAAGGTGCATTTATTTAACCTGTTGACACTTCCTTTCTGTTTACCCTATTTAAAATGTGGTAAAAGGAGCCGGGTGCTGGTGGCTCACGCCTGTAATCCTAGCTACTCAGGAGGCTGAGATCTGAGGATCGCGGTTCAAAGCCAGCCCGGGCAGGAGAGACCGTGAGACTCCTATCTCCAATAAATCACCAGAAAACTGGAAGTGGCGCTGTAGCTCAAGTGGTAGAGCACTCGCCTTGAGCTGAAGAGCTGAGGGACAGAGCCCAGGCCCAGAGTTCAAGCCCCACGACCAACCAAAAAAAAAAAAATGTGGTAAAAGGAGCAATTAAATGAGGTAGGGATCTAGGACCTTTCCTCCCATATTTTCCAATATTGTTTATTGAAAATATTTTTCTGTTGAATTGCTGTGACACCCTTGCTAAGAATTATTTCATTGGTACATTATAGCTCTTCTTCTACACACTGACAGATTATTTTGTTTTTCTTCCAATGATGCACTTTCTTGATTATTGTAACTTTATAGTAAGTCTTGAAATCAGGTAGGTAAATCTTCAAGCGTTTTTCTTCATTGTCAATACTGTTTTGATTATTTTGGGTCCTTTATCTTTCCAAATAAGTTAACATTATCATATCAGTTTCCTGGGGGAAGGCAAGATGGTATTGAATATGTAACTCAATTGGGAAAGAAAAGGTTCATTTTAACAGTATTGAGACATCCACTCCATAAACATGGCATATATCATTTTCATTTAATTAGAGCTCTTTTAGTTGCTCTCAATAATGTTTTATAGCTCTTAGTGGATAAGACTTTTTAAATTTTCTTAAATGATACGTAAAAGCTGAATATACTAATTAGGTGTCCTGTAACGTTTATACACATGTATAGATTGCATAATATTTAAAGAAATTAACCATCTATCTTCTGAAACATTCATTTTTTTATGGTGAAACTTTCAAAAAAATCTTTCTCCAGAAGTGTCACTGTGGCTCAAAGTGGTAGAGCACCAGCCTTGAGCAAAAGAGCTCAGGGACAGCGCCCAGGCCCTGAATTCAAGCTCCAGGACTGAAAAAAGAAAAGAAAAGAAACCAACTTGCTCACAATTGCCAGGTGCTACTGGCTCACACTGTATCCCTAACCACTCAGGAGGCTGAGATGAGAGGATCACAGTTTGAGTCCAGCCTACACAAGAAAGTTCTGAGACTCTTATCTCTCATTAACCACCAGAAAGCCAGGAGTGGAGCTGGGGCTCAAAGTGGTAAAGTGCTAGCTTTAAAAGCTCAGGGACAACATCAATCACATCCGTGATTGACAAAATAAATAAATTCTTTTTCCTAACTTTTAAAAACATATTGCTGCCCTGTGCCCTGTGCAGTTAAGATAACAGAATTTCTTATTCCTATCTAGCTGTAATTTAATTTGCTCTGATCAACCTTTCCTTAGCCTACTTCCCTTTGGTAACTATCATTCTACCCTTAACTACTATGAGATCAAAAATTTTTAGTCCCACACATGACTGAGAAAATGTGGAATTTGTTTTTCTGTGTCTGACTTATTTAATATAATTATTTCTACTTCTATTTATGTTGTCACAAATGGCAGGGTTTTCTACTTATATGTGGTTGGAAAGCATTCCATGTATATATATACAATGTTTCCTTTCTTTTTTTCCCCCTGTGTGTGTGCCAGTCCTGGGGCTTTACCTTAGGGACTTGGTGCTGTCCCTGAGCTTTTTTTGTTCAAGGTTACCATTCTACCAATTGAGTCACATCTTCATTTATGACTTTTTGGTGGTTAATTGGGGATAAGAGTCTCACAGACTTTCTTGCCCAGGCTAGTTTCAAACCTTGATCTTAATTTCTCAGCCTCCAAAGTAGCTAGGCATGAGCCCCTGGTGCCCAACTAACATTTTCTTTAGTCATTTATCAATATACACTTGATTCCATTTCTTGGTTATTATGAAAGGTATAAGGTTCTTACAAATTTTTCATAAAATTACTTTATGTCTGTTTGGATGTTATAGGTTTTATTTTATGTTCTGATGATTGACTTTTTAAATATATTTTTATTGTGAAAATACTGTACAGAGTGGTTACAATTACTTGGGTAAGATAATGAGCACATTTCTTATCAAGCATTGTAGCCTCCTGCTTTGTTTCCCCTTCCCATCCCTTCGTATCCTCCCCCCCCGCCCCCCCCCCCCCCCCCCCCCCCCCCGTCTCACCCCACCAAAGTTGTAAAGTTCATTTTTGGACATAACAACTTGTACATCTCATTGTTGCAATGGGTCCTCCTGTATGATGACTGACTTTTAGTTTACAGAAAAACTTGATGCTGTTGTTTTAAATAAGGGTCTCACTATGTAGACCACAGTGGCCTCAAACTTGTGATCCTCCTGTTTCAGTCTCCTAACTGCTGAGATTAGAAGCATGAAGTACAATAGACAATTTTTTGTATATTTCATATACTTAAAAAATAAGAGGTTTCATGATGTTCTATTCTTGATATGATATGAGAGGAGTAAAAAGTTATTCCACCACTACATAAATTCAGATTCTCTGCAGTGTATAGGTTGGCAAGAGTTTATTCACACAGTTAACTATGTGTACAAGTCGAGTAGTGGTTCATTCATTCTTTTTTGTTGTTGGTCATGGGGCTTAACCTCTGGGCCTGGGCACTGTCCTTAAGCTCTTCAGCTCAATGCAAGCACTCTACCACTTGAGCCACAGTGCCATTTCTGGTTTTCTGGTAGTTAATTGAAGTCTCACAGCCTTTCCTGCCCGGGCTGACTTTGAACTGTGATCCTCAGATCTCAGCCGCCTGAGTAGCTAGGATTACAGCATGTGCCACCAGCATCTAGCTTCATTCATTCATTCATATAAAAGGTGTGTATTGATTCCATATGGCATGCAAGGTGACATAAATGCATCTAGTAATTCTAATACATAGACTTTTCTCAATGTGATAAGTGTCATCAGGGACAATAAATACAAAAGCACCTAGAGTCTTTATAGTGAGGTTAGGCCCAGTGTGAAGATCAGGCAAAGATGCTCTTTTCATATTTTGATTGAGATTTGAAAGATGAATGAAGCAAGCTAGGTAAAAAGGAGAGTAAAAGATTAATGTCAGGCAGAGGGAGTAGCATGTGTCAAGATTCTAAAATCAGAAAAAGACTGACTTAAGCTTTGAAAAGAAGCTGAAACTATGGAAAATAGAGACTATAACAAGGTGGACAGAGCATTGTAAACCACATAAAGAAACCTGAATTTTAGTCTAAGAAACTGTGCTTATGACATATTAAATTATTTTAACTAAAACAATGACAAGATATAACTGGAATTTTAAAGATGACTGGCTGATTATGGAAACACAATTTATGAAGGTTATAAATATAAGATATTATGTTGTTACTGATAAAAAATAGATCCAACTGAAATGGGAGACTAGATAAAGGACTAAGGCAGATCGGAGATATATTTAGGGAACAAATTCTAAAGTCATAGTGATGGAATATAAACTTCAAGAAGACAGGAATTTTGGCTGGGAACGTGGCTCAGTGGTAGAGCACTTGCCTTGCATGCATGAGGCCCTGGATTCGATTCCTCAGCACCACAGAAGCAAAAAGAAAAAAGCCGGAAGTGGCGCTGTGGCTCAAGTGGTAGAGCGCTAGCCTTGCGCTGAAAAGCTGAGGGACAGCGCCCAGGCCCAGAGTTCATTCCCCACGACCGGACCCAAAAAAAAAAAAAAAGACAGGAATTTTTATTATTATATTACTCGATGCCTAGCAAGACAGTTACCTAACAAGTAGTAGATCCTCAGTAAAATATTGTTGACTGAATAAAGACTATAGATGAATGATGCTTAAAAGTGGTTTCAGGGCTGGGAAGGTGGCTCAGTGCTTGCCTTGCATGCATGAGGCCCTGGGTGCGATTCCTCAGCACCACATAAGCAGAAAAAGCCAGAAGTGGCACTGTGGCTCAAGTAGTAGAACACTAGACTTGAGCTGAAGAGCTAAAGGACAGCACCCAGGCCCAGAGTTCAGGCCCCACGACCTGCCAAAAAAAAAAAAAAAGATTTCAAAAAATACTAGAAGTTATATATATATATATTTTTTTTTTTTTTAAATTAAAACAAAGGAGTGATTTCCATGCTGGGTTAGTGATACATCTCTATAATCTCACCTAAGTAAAAAGTATAGGTAGGAGGAGTAC
The DNA here is from genome assembly GCF_019054845.1 of Dipodomys spectabilis. NCBI lineage: Eukaryota > Metazoa > Chordata > Mammalia > Rodentia > Heteromyidae > Dipodomys > Dipodomys spectabilis. The sequence goes on from NW_024870824.1 coordinate 8,446,508, forward strand.
AATCCCAGACCTACCTGTGGGGAGGGGGGGAAGAAAGAGAAAACATATCTTTGTAAATAACATAGCAAAAAGATTTGGGGATATGGTAGAGCAAGTGTACTACTTTGAGTTCAAAACCCAGAACTACAAAAAAAATGTTTTTCAAGATTTTCAGATTTCTAAATTAATTAATTACGTGGGTAAAGGTACCATTAAGTTAAATGGAAGACTATAAAAGGGTGATTTAAGAAAAAACAAGAGCTGAGTTGTAGGCTTGTCCAATTTGAGATTCTAAGGAAGACTCAAGTGTAAATGCAGATGTGAATTGTGTGGTTGGATATTTTATTGAAGAAAATTGATATGTTCATGGGAGTGGAATGAGTAGGGCGATTTCTAAATCAAATAATAGGAATGTAATTGCTACTAGGAAAAAAATTATTGAAAAAGGTAGTCGAGCTGATCTAAGATCTCTTTTCTTCCACTGTTGAAATCTATTCACTTAGGTAACTATAAGGCTGAACATGATAAACCTCTGGTAGCTCTACACTGTTGTTTTCAAGTTCAAGGCTGAGTGACTCCTGATTTGTTTTTCTTTCTATCTCTTTTTTTTTCTTGTCAGAAGCACCTGGGTTCCATCTGATCTTACTGTGTCTACTTCATATTTGTTCCACTATTCAGGCTAGTCCTGGTGTTCAGTTCCCTTCTGTCCCTCAAATTCTATTTGGATCATAACTTATTAAGTTGTTTAACAAAACCAAAAAAAAAAAAAAAAAAAAACCAAAACAAAACCCTACAGTCTTGCTAGCTAGCCCAGGCTAAATTTGAACTCATGACCCTCCTACATCAGTGTCCTCAGTGTTGGGATTATAGGCATAAACATTGCATCATACTGGGCTCTGTTTTAAATGTTATTGTTTCATGATTGCATGTTATCCATAAGTGGTTGTTTTTGTTTTGTTCTAGTGCTAGGGATCAAACCTATGGTCTTTTATATGCCATCAAACCTTCCATGAAACATTTCAATCTGTTTTTGTCATACAAACAGCAAAAATTCAGAGGAGGAATGTGTAGAATAAAAGATTTGTAGCAACCACAAAAAAGCTGTAGAATTTTATTGCAAGTACTTTTGGAGCTTGTATGCCCACAGATTATTTAAATATCCTATATTGCTCCTTAACATTTAAAAGTTGAAACCAGTGATGGTAGAACTTTATTGATGGTAGAACTTTCTCACCAAGAAGATAAAGGTATGTTGTAGCTTGATACACAGTTGAATTATATGAAACTCATTAAACTTTTGTTATAAATATTATAAATAATAAGTAATTTAAAAGACATTAAAAAGGGCTGGGAAGGTGGCTCAGTGGTAGAGCATGTGCCTTGCATGCGTGAGGCCCTGGGTTCGATTCCTCAACACCACATAAGCAAAAAGAAAAAAGCCGGAATTGGCGCTGTGACTCAAGTGGTAGAGTGTAGCCTTGAGCTGAAGAGCTGAGGGACAGCGCCCAGGCCCAGAGTTCAGGCCCCACGACCGGACCCAAAAAAAAAAAAAAGACATTAAAAAAATCAACCACTGGGGCTGGAAAGGTGGCTCAGTGGTAGAGTGCTTGCATGCATGAGGCCCTGGGTTCGATTCCTCAGCATCACATAAGCAGAAAGAAAAAGCCGGAAGTGGCGCTGTGGCTCAAGTGGTAGAGCATTAGCCTTGAGCTGAAGAGCTGAGGGACAGCGCCCAGGCCCAGAGTTCAAGACCACGACCAGACCCCCCCCCCCAAAAAAAAAAAAGAAAAAAAAATTTAAAAAATCAACCACAATATTTTATTGAAATGAAATTGTACTTTTGATCTTCTAAGAACTGAGATTTTTTTCCACAATAATAATAACAATATTATAATAACAACAATAATAATAACAGATAATAACAATATGTGTGATTTTGAAATGTAATTAAAGTAAATCTTATTCTCCTTAAATTGCACCATTATTCTTAATTGCTGCTACTATGACAGTATTTGATGGAAATTTTTAAACACCTTTTTTTGCTAAATAAATTACAACTTTGTCAGAGAAAAAAATCAACCACTGTATTCCACCCCATGCTTCACAGCCTTCTCAAGAAAACACTACAAAGTCAATTCAAGGTTATGAATATTTCTAAACATTTTCTATGTACATGCACAAATATGTGTGCACTATCCTACAACTTAATATATTAGGAAATTTTCCATAATAATATCTGAAGGAACCTTTCCATTTCAGTACTTAAGATCTGACATCTTATGTGTTTATATGTGGGGCGGGGGAGGGAGGGGAGGGGTGGAGAGAAGGGAGAAAAGAGAGAGTGTCCTGGGGCTTGAACTCAGGGCATTGTCCCTTAGCTCAAGACTAGTGCTCTACCACTTGAGTCCCAACTCCACTTCCAGCTTTTTTTGGTGTTTAATTGGAGATAAGAGTCCATGGACTTTCCTGCCCAGGCAGGCTTTGAACCACAATCCTCAGATCTCAGCCTTCTGAGTAACCAGTATTACAGATGTGAGCCACTAGAGCCTGGATCTGACATCTATTTCAATCTTAGTAATTTTCTTTTTTTATTCTTTTTTTTATTTCTGTGCTGAGGATTAAATTTAGACTGGAAAGTCTATGAGATTCTTACATCCAATTAACCACCAAAAAGCCAGAAGTGGAGGTGGGGCTCAAATGGTAAAGCATCAGCTTTGAATGAAAAAACTCAGAGACAGCACTCAGGCCCTGAGTTCAAGCCCTAGTTAACCAGCACAAAAACAAAAACAAACAAAAGCACTATACACTGAGCTGTATCTTGCTTTTCACAATATAACCTTCAACATCTGTCCATATTAATTCATAAGAGCTTCCTCTTTTTTAAAAGCAGCTGCTTAGATATTCTATTGGACTAGAAATCAGTCATTAATAAGTGGATACTTCTGTTGTTTCCAGTCTTTGAGTGTCCAATCTTTTAGCTGCATTGTTCTGTATATCTGTAAGATGAATTCCCAGAATGCAATTGGAATTGCTGGATCAAAGAGTAAATATGTTTGTAATTCTGTTTAATATCATCACGATTTTTTAAATTAACTTTCAGTTTTGAAAGAATTTAAAATTTACAAAAGAGTTACAATCACTATGTAAAGATTTGTGTACCTACCACTTACTTTTTATAAGCATTTGAAGAGAGAGGGAAGGAAGGGAGGGGAGGGGAGGGAGGGAGCAAAAAGGGGGAGGAAGAAAGGAAAGAAATTTTTTAAAATGTTTATATTTGTGTATACACTTTAAATAATCTGTAAATTACTTGTAATTCCTCACACAACAGAAGCACTATTTGTAATAGTTATTGCAAGAAAAAAGTATGTACATGTTTAGGACAGATGTGTGTGTGTGTGTGTGTATGTGTGTGTGTTTTACTGGGGATCACTTTCTAGGCATTCTAGGAGAGCAATCTAGTGCTGGGCTACTTCCCAGACCCTACATATAATTTCTCAGAAAATATTTCTGATTTGCAGTTGATTAAATCCACAGATATGGAGGACAAACTATGGTGTATACTTATGTGTGTGTACACACATTATTTTTTCTGAATCATTTGAGAGTAAGTTATACAGAAGTTTATTCATGAACATCTCATTTGAATTTTCTTTATTTTTATTGTGGAAATACTGTACAGAAGGGTTACAATTACATGGGCAAGATAATGGGTACATTTCTTACCAAGCATTGTAGCTTCCTCCTTTGTTTCCCCTTCCCATCCCTTCCCATCCTCCCCCGCCCCCCCCCCCCCCCAGTCACCCGCCCCTCCCACCCAACTCATTCGAATTTTCTAAGAACAAAAATGTGCTTTTAAATAACTGAATTTTGGGGGCTGGGAAGATGGCTCAGTGGTAGAGCGCTTGCCTTGCATGCCTGAGGCCCTGGGTTCGATTCCCCAGCACCACATAAGCAAAAAGAAAAAAGCTGGAAGTAGAACTATGGCTCAAGTGGTAGAGCACTAGCCTTGAGCTGAAGAGCTGAGGGACAGCACACAGGCCCAGAGTTCAGGCCCCACGACTGGACCCAAAAAATAAATAAATAAATAAATAAATTTTAATAATGAAAGTCAGAAAATTTAACATTGATTAAACATGATTATCATCTGTGATTTATTTTTAAATTTTATGATTATTTTATAGATTTTTTTAAGTTCAGGATTATACCTTTATGTCATTGTTATGTGTCATTAGTCTACTTTGATCTGAAACAGTTCTCCAGCCTTGCTTGTTTACATGAAACTGGCATTTTGGTGGTGGTGGTGGTGGTGGTGGATGATGATCCTGTAGCTTGAGCTTGGGGCCTGGGCTCTGTCTCTTTTGCTCAAGGCTAGCGCTCTACCACTTTGAGCCAAAGCACCACTTTCAGTTTTCTGGTGGTTAATTGGAGATAAGAAATTTTAAAAAAAACAAAAACAAAAAAAAGAGAGATAAGAATCTCATGGACTTTCTTATCCAGGCTGGCTTTGAACCTCAGTCCTCAGAACTCAGCTTCCTGAGTAGCTAGAATTACAGGCACCAGCCACCAGCACCTGGCCAAACTGGCATTTCTAATAAGCAACTTATTGCTTTTGATTCATGTTTCCTTGTGAATATATTTAAAGTAGACACTTTGGGTAGAATATTAATGGCCTAAAACAAACATTATTTCATGAGTTTTGTGGGTCAGAAATCTGAGTATGGTTCTGCTAGGTACCTCTGCCTGAAAGTCTCTCTCAAGGTTATATTTAAAGGGCTGGGAAGGTGCTTAGTGGTAGACTGCTTGCCTTGGCTGCACAAGGCTCTGAGTATGATTCCTCAGTACCACATAAGCAGAAAAAGCCAGAAGTGGTGCCATGGCTCAAGTGGTAGAGCACTAGCCTTGAGCTGAAGAGCTGAGGGACAGTGCCCAGGCCCAGAGTTCAGGCCCCACAACTGACCTAAAAAAAAAAAAAAGAATGTATTTAAAGTGCCAGCTTAGGCACTTTATTGTTTTATTAGCATACATTAGTTGTATAAGGGGTTTTTTGTGCATGACATTTTCACACATGTAGACTATGCATCCCCATCAATTTCATCCATCATTCTCCCTATCCCCTCTTTTCTTCTTAAATGATCCCATCAGGTTTTATTGTTCAATTTGCATAAATGCAAATAAACTATACGGATTATACTCATCTTTGCTTATTCTCTCTCCACCCCCCCCCCCCCACTTCTCTCGGTGCCAGGCCTGGGGCTTGAACTCAGGGACTGGACACTGTCCCTGTGTTTTTGTGCTTAAAGCCAGCACTCTACCACTTGAGCCACAGCTCAAGCACTCCCAGCTTTTGGGTCATCAATTGGAGATAAGAGTCACATGGCCAGGATATCACAAAGACACTTGCACGTCCATGTTCACTGCTGCACTATTCACAATACCAAATTGTGGAAACAGCCTAGATGCCCTACAACAGATGGGTGGATCCAAAAATGTGGTACCTATACAAAATGGAACTTTACACAACCATTAAAAAGCCATTATTTTCAGGGAAATGGGCTCGAATAAATCATATTAAGCAAGGTAAGCAAAGCTCAAAGAGACAAACAGCATGTTTTCTCTATATACAGAAGCTAGATCTAAAATACACCAGGACATAATAAATTATACAGGTCTCTAGGCATTTACCACAGTTAAGACAAAGGAGGATAGTCTTAAGAGAGGAAAGCACAATGCCTATGTGCATCTGATCACACAAAATAATGCTTATATATAAACTCCAGGAAATGAAAACAAGAGGTTTTTGGGGGTTTTTTTTTGATGTTTTTGTTTTCTTTTTGTTCTGTTTGCTCATTTATGTGTCTTTGAGAATGTAAGGGGAGGCACAGAAAAGAAGAGACAAAGGTTGAACAAATGCAGCAATGGTACTGTCTGGATACTATGTTGAAAATGAACTATACAACTTATAGGTGGAGGGTGGGAGGGAAACACTGGGAGAGAGCAAGGGAAGTGGTGACATTGTCCAAAAAGAAATGTACTCTATCTGACTTATGTAACTGTAGCCCTTCTGTACATCACCTTTATATATATATATATTTTTTTTTAATTTATTTTTTTTTTGCTGGTCGTGGGGCTGAACTCTGGGCCTGGGCGCTGTCCTTCAGCTCTTCAGCTCAAGGCTAGCGCTCTACCACTTGAGCCACAGAGCCACTTCCAGCTTTTTCTGCTTATGTGGTGCTGAAGAATAGAATCCAGGGCCTCATGCATACAAGGCAAGCACTCTACCACTAAGCCACCTTCCCAGCCCTATAATTTTTTTTTTTTAAGTCACACAGGCTTTCCTGCTCAGGCTTTAAACCTTGATTCTCAAACCTCAGCCTTCTGAGTAGCAAGGATTATAAGCTTAGAGTCATCAGTACCCTCATTCATCCTCTTTTTTAGCCCTCTTCCCACTTCTTGGAGTACCTCCCCACTCACACACATACACCTACACTAAAACCAGTTTTACTTTCCTGGTATTCATTTCTTTTAATTTATATTAGTTGCACCAAGGGGTTTTACTATGGTATTTCAAATATGCATATATTCTGTTTTGCTTAGAATAACCCTCTCTTTTGCTTCCCTGTTAATCACCTGTTGATTAACAGCTTTCCTTGAAGTTCCTTTTATCATCTATAGTTATACTGTATTTCAAAATTATTTACCTTTCATTTCCTTTTTCCCTCTCCCCTGCTCCTCATCTTCCTACATAATCCCATGGATAGAATCATGTTTTTGTGTGTACATTTGTGTATATAAGTATACACATGTGTATATTTCCATAAATATATGTGTGTGCATGTGTATATTTTAAGTCTAGCTTCCACATATCAGGAAAACATAAGACATTTGGCTTTTTGAGCATGGCTTATCTCAATATGATGCTTTCCAATTTCATCCACTTACCTGAAATGGCAGGGTATGTAATATTTCTTTTCTTTTCTCTTTCATGCTTTTCTTTCTTTCTTTCTTTCTTTCTTTCTTTCTTTCTTTCTTTCTTTCTTTCTTTCTTTCTTTCTTTCTTTCTTCCTTCCTTCCTTCCTTCCTTCCTTCCTTCCTTCCTTCCTTTTTCTTTTTTTTGCCAGTCCTGGAGCTTGAACTCAGGCCCTGGGCACTGTCCCTGAGCTTCTTTTGCTCAAGGCTAGCGCTCTACCACTTGAGCCACAGCACTACTTCTGGCTTTTTCTGTTTATGTGGTACTGAGGAATTGAACCCAGGGCTTCATGCATGCTAGGCAAGCACTCTACCACTAAACCACAATCCCAGTCTATAATATCCTTTATGACTGCATAATATTCATATATATTTACATACATATTGTATTTTTTGTCTATTTGTTGTTAGGCGCTTCAGCTGCTTCTATAGTTTGGCATTGTGAATAGTGATACAAATAAAATATCTATGCAGCCAGGCACTGGTCACCCATTCCTGTAATCCTAGCTACCCAAGAGGCTGTGATCTAAGGATCAAAGTTCAAAGCCAGCTGGGCAAGAAAGTCTCTTATCTCCAATTAAGCACAAAAAAGCTGGAAGTAGAGTTGTGGCTCAAGTGGTAGAGACCTAGCCTAAAGCACAAAAGCTCAGAGACAGTTCCTAGACCCTGTGTTCAAGCCCCGGACTTCCCCCTCCTTCTCCCATTCCCACACACAGCAAGTATCTTTCTTGTGTGTTGATTTCTATTCTTTCAGATATATGTCCAATAGTGGTATGACAAGACTATAGGGTAGGTTTCTCTTTTGTTTTTTAAGGAATATCCATACTTGACAGGCTCCAGGTGACTCATGCCTATAATCCCAGCTACTCATGAAGCTGAGATCTGAGGATCAAGATTCCAATCCAACCTGGATAAGAAAGTATATGAGACTCTTATCTCCAATTAACCACCAAAAAAGGCAGAAGTGGAGTTGTGGTTCAAGTGGTTAAGAGTGTTATCCTTAAGCACAAAAGCTCAGAGGCAGTATCCAGGCCCTGAATAGAGTTCCCAGGACTAGCGTACACACACACACACACACACACACACACACACACACACACACACACACACACCACAAATACACACACAATTTCCTTACTGATTTCTGTAGTTATACTAGTTTATGTTCCTATCAGTAGCATATGAGTGTCCTTTCCCTCCAGTTCCTCACTAGCATTTGTTGTTTGTTTTCTTGATGTCTGCCATCCTGACTGGGGTTTGATAGAATCTTAGGGTGGTGTTGTTTTATATTTTTCTTATGGCAAAGAAGGTGTAATATTTCTCACATATCACAGACTTGTCTATGAGACTCTTAGCTCCAATTGGTAAGTAGAGCTGTGGCTTAAAGTGTTAGAGAACAAAAGCTCAGGGACAGCACCCAAGCCTAGATTCAAGCCCCATGACAGAAAAAAAAAAAAGTAAATAAAATAAATAAAAATCAGTTAGTCCAACCCACACTTAGGGAAACATGATTTCCTAAGGTTACTTATAATAATCTTTCTATACTTATTAATTGGCATTATACTATAAGAAAGAGCTTTCCCTTTTCTTTAGTTTACTCCTGTATGGCTCATGTGTTTTTTCAGTAAGTTATAGTCCATTTATTGTCACTTTTATTTTGATCTCAAGTCATTAGGAATTTTGCACAATAAAAAAATCTTCCAGAGCCGGGCACCGGTGGCTCATGCCTGTAATCCTAGCTACTCAGGAGGCTGAGATCTGAGGAGCACGGTTCAAAGCCAGCCCAGGCAGGAAAGCCCATGAAACTCTTATTTCCAGTAAACCACCAGAAAACTGGAAGTGGTGCTGTAGCTCAAGTGGTAGAGTACTAGCCTTGAGCTGAAGAGCTGAGGGACAGTGCTCAGACCCAGAGTTAAAGCCCCACGACCGACAAAAAAAAAAATCTTCCAGGGCTGGGAAAGTGGCTCAGTGGTAGAAGGCTTTCCTGAAGCCCTGAGCTCGATTCCTCAGCACCACATAAGCAGAAAAGAAGTAGTACTCTGGCTCAAGTGGTAAAGCGCCAGTTGAGCTGAAGAGCTGAGCGACAGTGCCCAACGACTGACAAAAAAAACAAAAAAAAAATCTTCCTTTCCCTACACCCCTATCATTTCCTTGAGCCCTTTTTAACTCTCTAATATAATAAGGTATGCTATGTTCATCTTACACTATCTCTGTTCTAGTCTTGAGATGAATCACCCAAAATACACTGCTTCTCTTTAGTAGGGAATAGTATTTAGGGAAAAGGAAAAGAAAAAGAAAAGGAAAGATCTAAGAGTGATATGTACTTGTTACAAAGGGTTGCTACTGTTTCTTAGCTTTTCAGCTAACATAGGAAACTTATGCATAAACCTGACTGTATCTGTCTGTTTGGACAGAATCACACATGCCCTTGAAATAGTGAGTTCATGCTAACACCTGCAGTTCAGGCTCTTTTTAGAGTTCTCTCTCCCCATCTTTGTGCTTTCTTTACCAACAGGGAAAACGTGTCTCCAACATGACAAATATATTTATTCTTTTGCTCAATGCTAAATCACACAGACTTTTCTGAATTGTGGCATCATATGAGAAAAACAAACATACAGAGTTCAGTATTAGCTTATAGTCAGTTATCTTTAAACTGAGAACCTAAAATAAAAAACATTGCCATAAACTTACTTGTCAGGTGCCAGTGGCCCATGCCTATAATAATAACTACTCTGAGATTTGAGAATCACAGTATGAAGCCAGCCCAGGCAGCAGAGTCAATGAAATTCTTATCTCAATAAACTGCCAGAAGAAGAAAGAAGAAGAAGAAAGAAGAAGAAGAAGAAGAAGAGGAGGAGGAGGAGGAGGAGGAGGAGGAGGAGGAGGAGGAGGAGGAGGAGGAGGAGGAGGAGGAGGAGGAGGAGGAGGAGGAGGAGGAGGAGGAGGAGGAGGAGGAGGAGGAGGAGGAGGAGGAGGAGGAGGAGGAGGAGGAGGAGGAGGAGGAGGAGGAGGAGGAGGAGGAGGAGGAGGAGGAGGAGGGAGGAGGAGGAGGAGGAGGGAGGAGGAGGAGGAGGAGGGAGGAGGAGGAGGAGGAGGGGGAAAGGGGAGGAGGAGAAAGGGGGAGGAGGAAGAAGAAAGAAGAAGCAGAAGGAAGAAGAAGGAAGGCTGGAAGTGGAGCTATGGCTCAAGTGGTAGAGATCTAATCAAGCAAAAGAGCTCAGGGACACAGCCCAGGCCCCGAATTCAGGCCCCAGGACTGGCACCAAAACAAAACAAACAAAAAACACCTGTAGTATGGTTATATGCTTTATTTAAAATAAAGTTAAGCTGATTTGTTTCTATTATATGCAGTTTTAGAGTTTTTCCACATTCTTATAGATTAGTTTTTTTAACTACACAAAACATGAACACAATTAAAGTCAAAACTACTAAAGAATAGAGTGTTCTAAAAATGCTTACTCCTGGAAGTGGCGCTGTAGTTCAAGTGGTAGAGTACTCGCCTTGAGCTCAAGACCTGAGTGACAGCCTTCAGGCCCAGAGTTCAAGCCCCATAACCGACAAACAAAACAAAACAAAATAAAAATGCTTACTCCTCTATCCCTTCTGCCACATACACACCACACAGTGTAAATAACCAATTTCTAGCGTAACCTCTCAGTGTTCCTTTTGCAAAAAGAAAAGGCACCACACATATTTATATTTTCTTATTTTCCTCTTTTTTTGCTAAACAGATAACAGTGCTGGCCTCAAATGATTCCAATAAGACCAAGTTTCAGAGCCAGACACCAGTAAGTGGCTCATACCTGTAGCTAAACTTAGAAGCTGAGATATAAGAATCAAGGTACAAATACAAAGCCCGCCCAGTCAGAAAGTCTATGAGACTCTTATTTTCAACTAATCAGTAAAAAGCTGAAAGTGGAGAGATATTTCAAGTGATACAGTGTCAGACTTGAATGGAAAAAATTAAGGGAGAGTGTGAGGCCTTGAGTTCAAGCTCCATTACACACACACACACACACACACACACACACACGCACACACACACACAGAGACTATTTGACAACAATCTCCTAAAAATAGTTCAAATTTTAGCTACATTGTATATTAACTCTGAGACAGTGCATGAAGTTTAAACTTCCCTGCTAGAGCTTCATTGACACATCACCTTGCAAATAACAGATGAGCAGAATGATCAGTGACCAATCATTTCACTTAAATTCTCTCTGATTGGTGATTGGGTTTTTTTGTTTGTTTGTTTTTTCTGGTCGTGGGGCTTGAACTTCGGGTCTGGGCACTGTTCCTGAGCTTCTTTTGCTCAAGAAACTCACTCTACCACTTGAGCTACAAAACTACTTCCGGCTTTTTCCGTGTATGTGGTTCTGAGGAATTGATCCCAGGGCTTCATGCACGCTAGGCGAGCACTCTACTGCTGAGCCACCTTCCCAGCCCTGGTGATTGTTATTGAATTTATTCACAGTTATTGAATTTATTCACAGACAACAGAGCATGTGGTCGTGCCTCCTTGTCTTTTAGCAACTAACCCTTATGACAGTTTGCAGAACTTCAAGAGAGAGTTAGCCAGCAGAGAAAACTGCAGCGAAGGAGTAAAAGTGACAATACCAGGAGAGGGGGAGAGAAAAGAGGGTTTGTGATTGTAATACATTGTGTGCATGTGTATAGCTAATGTATGCTAATACAAAGCAACAATGCTGTCAGTGAAAACTGGAATTGAACATCAATGTAGTCATAGAAGAAATTGTAGGCCTTGAATCTCCTAAACACAAAAACAAAGAAACTTAGTAAAGGTGAGCTTGCTGCTACAAAAGAGAAAAAGCAGTTTGACAAAAAGGAAGAAAAAGCCGGGCACCAGTGGCTCACGCCTGTAATCCTAGCTACTCAGGAGGCTGAGATCTAAGGATCGCGGTTCAAAGCCAGCCCAGGCAGGAAAATCTGTGAAACTCTTATCTCCAATAAACCACCGGAAAATTGGAAGTGGCGCTGTAGTTCAAGTGGTAGAGTGCTAACCTTGAGCTGAAGAGCTGAGGGACAGCACCCAGGCCCAGAGTTCAAGCCCCACGACCGACAAAAAAAGAAAAAGAAACAGAACGCTTTAATTTTCAGTAGTCTTAACTTTTTAAGTTACAGTATATTATGAAGATTCATTTAATGAGTTGTTTTATTTCCATATAACTTTATAGCCAATAGGAAAAGAGTTTTAACGTTTGGGCAAAAAAAAATTAAAGGTCAGCTGGGCACTGGTGGCTCACGCCTGTAATCCTAGCTACTAAGGAGGCTGAGATCTGAGGATGGTGGTTCAAAGCCAGCCCAGGCAGGAAAGCCCGTGAAACTCCAATCTCCAATAAACCACCATAAAACCAGAAGTGACACTGTGGCTCAAATGGTAGAGCACTCACCTTGAGCTGAAGAGCTCAGGAACAGTGTCCAGGCCCAGACTTCAAGCCCCACGACCAAAAAAAATTAAAGGTCAAGAACAATCATACTTCTCCCATTGATTATTAAGATTGTTTCACAATGACAGGCACCAGTGGCTTACTCCTGTAATCCTAGCTGTTCAGTAGATCTGAGGATTGAAGCTCGAAGCCAGCTGTCTCTTGTCTTCAATTAACTACCAAAAAGCTGGAAAACTGAAGCCCAGTGCAGGTGGCTCATGCATGTAATCGTAGCTATACAGAAGACTGAGATCTGAAAATCCCAATGCAAAGCCAGCCAGAGGCAGGAAAGTCCCTAAGACTCTTATCTCCAATTAACCATCAGAAAACCAGAAGTGGTGCAGTGGCTCCAAGTAGTAGAGGAGAAGCCTTGAGCAAAATTGCTCAGGAACAGGGCCTAGGCCCTGAGTTCAAGCCCCACAACTGAAAAAAACCTGGAAGTGGAACTGTGACTCAAGTGGTAGAGCTCTAGCCTTAAGCTAAAAGGTTTAGGGACTGCACCCAGGTCCTGAGTTCAAGCCTCAGGACCAGCCCACATACACACAGACACCACACACACACACACACACACACACACACACACACACATACACAATTGCTTCACACCACACACACACACACACACACACACACACACATACACAATTGCTTCACACCACACACACACACACACACACACATACACAATTGCCTCACAGAGTTTCACCTTGCATGGATATTTTTAGGACAGTATTGAAGTGAGGACAGCTTTCATGTATTCTTCTATACTTTGTCTTTTAGGATTATTGAAGCATAATTTATATACATTAAAATTTACCTTTTAAACTTAAACAACCAGTGAACTGTGTAATTTTCACATCTGTGTAACCACCATAATAAGCATATAGTACGTTTCTATAACCTTCAAAAGTCCCTCTTACCATTTTGCAATTGATTCCCCTTATAACTAGCTGCAGGCAATAACTGTCACTATAAATTAGGTTTGCTTCTTCTAGAATTATATCTAAATGGAATCCTATGTGTTCTTTTGTGACTACTTTTCTTTTGTTCATGAAATTCATCCATGTTGTTCTATGTGTTGGTAGCTTATTCCTTTGTGATTGATGAGACATACTGAATTGTATAAAAATAGCTTTATTTATTTGTATGGAAATAGCTTTAGATGTTTCTGGCTTGGTGCTCTTCTGAATTAATGTGATAAGAGCAACCATGTATAGGTCCTGTGTGGTCTCATTTATATTTAACTTACTTTATTTAATAAATACTTAAGAGTCTGGTGCTAATGGCTCATATCTGTAATGCTACCTACTAAGGAGGCTGAAATCTGAGGATTGTGGTTTGAAGTCAGTTTTGCCAGAAAAGTCCATGAGAATCATCTCTAATTAGTCAGCAAAAAGCTAGAAATGGAACTGTGACTCAAATAGTAGACTATCAACCACAGTGGAAAAAGCTAATGTACAGCCTCCATGTCCTGAGTTCATGCTACGTACTGGTAATATTAATAATATTAATAATAATAATAAGTATTTAGAAGGATGTAAAAGCAGAAATGCGCACCCATATAAGATGGGAAGTGCATGAGTAACTTTATAAGAGGCTGTAAAACCATTTTTCAAAGCAGTAACATCACTTACATTGCCATTCACACTTAAAGTTTTGACTAAATTTGCTAATTTAGTGACTAAATATATTGAATATCTTTTCCTGTGTTTGTACACTTTAACAGTCTAATATATCTTGCTCATCTTTTACTTAGATGATGATCTTCTCAAAAGTCAAACTCACCTGTGACTTCTTTATCATCTATGTGTTTTATAGATATTTTATCCTAGACTGAGACTTAACCTTATTTTATTTTTATTTTTATTTTTTGTGGGCCAGTACTAGGATGTTTCAGTACTCAAGGACTGGGCACCCTCTCTTAGCTTTTTGCTTAAGGCTGACATTCTACCATTTGAGCCATAAATCCACTTCCAGCTTTTTGGTAGTTAATTGGAGATGAGAGTCTCACAACCTGCCTGGGCTGGCTTTGAATCACAATCCTCAGATCTAAGCCTAATGAGTAGCTGGATTATAGGTGTGAGCCACCAGCATCTGGCTTTCTTTTCTTTGTTGTAGCTTTGTTGTTATTGTTTGAGAGAGAGAGAGAAAGAGAGAGAGAGAGAGAGAGTGTGTGTGTATGTGTGTGTGTGTGTGTGACTGGTCCTGGGGCTGGAACTCAGGCTCTAGGCATTGTCCTGTTCTTTGGTCAAGGCTAGAGCTCTGCCACCGGAGTCACAAATCCACTTCTAGTTTTTTGATGGTTAAGTGGAGATAAGAGTCTCATTGATTTCCCTGCTTGGGCTGGATTCAAACCATGATCTTCAGATCTCAGTCCCCTGAGTGGCTGGAACTATAGATGTGAACCACCAATGCCTGACTTAGAAGAGTAGTTTTAATTTTGATAAATTCTCAACTTGTTGGGGCTTTTACTAGTAATTCATTCTTTCTTTCTTTTTCTTTTTTTTCTTTTTTTTTGGTCGATCATGGAGTTTGAACTCTGGGCCTGGGTGCTGTCCCTCAGCTCTTCAGCTCAAGGCTAGTGCTCTACCAGTTGAGCCACAGCACCACTTCCAGTTTTCTAGTGATTTATTGGAGATAAGAGTCTCATGGACTTTCCTTCCCAGGCTGACTTTGAACTGCGATTCTCAGATCTCAAACTCCTAAGAAGCTAGGGTTTCAGGTGGAGCTATTGGCACCCAGCTCACTGTTTCTTTTTTTTTTTAATTTTTATTTTATT
Source organism: Dipodomys spectabilis (assembly GCF_019054845.1). Lineage (NCBI taxonomy): Eukaryota > Metazoa > Chordata > Mammalia > Rodentia > Heteromyidae > Dipodomys > Dipodomys spectabilis. Next base: position 8,461,685 of record NW_024870824.1, read on the forward strand.
GTAAAAATGCTGTACAGAGGTGTTATAGTTACATGAGGAAGGCAATGAGTACATTTCTTGTCAAGCATTGTTTTTTTTACTAATAAAATTTCTTCAGTGAGGATGGAACCTAGAGTATTAGGAATGCTAGGCAGGAGCTCTACCACTGAGCTACACTCAGCCCATTATGGTTTCTATTGTTTATGTCCTAATAAACTTATGATTATTTTCTCCTTTTTGTTGTTGTTGGTGGTGGTCCTGGAGCTTGAACTCTGGGCCTGGGTCCTGTCCCTGTGCTATTCAGCTCAAGGCAAGTGCTCTACCAGTTGTGTTTAATTGAAGCTAAGAGTCTCATTGACTTCCCTGCCTGGGCTGGCTTCAAACCATGATCCTCAGATCTCAGCCTCCTGAGTAGCTAGGATTACAGGCGTGAGCCACTGGCACCTGGCCTATATTTTAATTTTAGAAGTTTTATAATTTGGGGTGGGGAGGTACTAGGATTTGACCTCGGGGTGTCGCACTCTCACTTGCTCAGCTATTGCTCTGCCACTTGAGCCATATGTCCAGCCCTGAATTTTGAAAGTTAATTTGGAGATGGAGTCTCAGACTTTATGCCTAGGCTGGCTACTGTGATCTTCAGATCTCAGCATCCTGAGTAGCTAGGGTTCCAGGCATGATTTACCAGTGACCAGTCTAGTTTTACCATTTATTGTATGTTTATTTATTTTCTGTTGATTTTTCTGTGTAGTATGTGTTAAGAATGAAAATTTGCACAGGAATCTTTGTTCTCTTTGAGAAATTTATTGAGAAGAGTATCCTTTCCCCATTCATTTAACTATAGATTCACATGTGAATGTTTTTCTGGACAATCTATGTTTACATACACCCAAATACCTTGATTACTCTAGGGTTGTAAAAAAATGATAATAAATGGCTTTTAATTAGGTAGTGTAGGTTTTCCAAGTTTGTTTTCCTTTTAAATATTTTTTTTCTTTTTTACCATTCTACATCCCTTAATATTTATATAAGTTTTGGTACAATCTTGACGTTTTCCTTTTTTTTTTTTGGCTGTCATGGGGCTTGAACTCTGGGCCTGGGTGCTGTTCCCTGAACAATTCAGCTCAAGGCTAGAGTTCTACCACTTGAGCCACAGTGCCAGTTCTGGCTTTTTCTACTTATGTGGTGCTGAGGAATCGAACCCAGGGCCTCATGCATGTGGGGCAAGCACTCTACCACTGAGCCACCTTCCCAGCCCCTGACATTTTCTTTATAAACAAAAATGTATAGCTTCAATTTATGAAAAATTAACATTATTGAATCCATAAACATAAATAATCTTTATCTTAGCAATGTTTGGGTTTTCACTTTATAGATCTTAATATTTTAACAAACTTACTGCTTAGTATTTCTTTCTATTTTTCTAAATAGTACTTTAAATTTTCACATTTTAGTTAATCATTGTTAGCACACTGACCTAAAATTGATTTTTTTTTTGCACTGATGTTAGATTCTAGGCCCTTAATAAATTGATGTTGAAGGAGTTGAAAGTGTGGCTCCGGTGGTAGGGTGCCTGTCAATGACCAGTAAGTGAGTCCCTATCTGGGACAAGAGAAATATAAAAGGAAAGTAATAAAGTAACCTAAGAATTCTAGTAGCTTTTTTTGTGGATTTCTTGGATTTTTCTGTATACTTAAATATCTGTTCTGTAAATAAAATCAGTTCTATTTCTTACTGTCTATATCAGCCTTTTCTTTCTTTATTTGCTTTTTTCTTGCTTTATTGCATTGACTAGGCTTTATAGGGCAAAATTGAGTAGAAACAGCAAGAGTGCACTTCTTTGCCTTATTTCTTTCTGGGAAGAAAATAATTCCATTTTCCACTATTACATTTCCACATATACTTTGTTTTTCTCCTATAGGATTCCTAGGGATTGAACTCAGGGCCTGGGAACTGGGTTTGATCTACAATCCTCAAGGCTAGCACTCTACCACTTGAGCCATAGCTCCACTTCCAGCTTTTTGGTGGTTAATTGGAGATAAGAGTTTCATGGACTTTCTTGCCTGGGCTGGCTTTGAATCATATTCCTTATATAAGTTAAAATTGTGTATTATGCTATTAATGGTGGTTATATCTTGTAACTCTCAATCAGATCAATTTAGATTATGTTAGCTGATAGCATTGCTCAGGCTTTCTGTGCCCTTACTGACTTGTTGTCCCTTTATGCTATCAGTCATTGACAAAGGAGGGTCAAAATCCTGTAACTTCAAATATGGAAACTTTTTCTCTGTTCTTTCAGACTTTGTTTCATGTTTATTTCATATATGTAGCTATATTACTACATGTAGATTATTTTGGGGTTTTTTGTTGTTTGTTTGTTTTTTGGTCGGTTGTGGGGCTTGAACTCTGGGCTTGGGCACTCTCCCTGCGCTCTTCAGCTCAACGCGAGCGCTCTACCACTTGAGCCACAGTGCTACTTCTGGTTTTCTAGTGGTTTATTGGAGATAAGAGTCTCAGGGACTTTCCTGCCTGGGCTGGCTTTGAACTGCGATCCTCAGATCTAAGCCTCCTGAGACATGAGCCACTGGCGCCTGGCTGGACTGTCTTTTTTTTTTTTTGGGTCCGGTCGTGGGGCCTGAACTCTGGGCCTGGGCGCTGTCCCTCAGCTCTTCAGCTCAAGGCTAGCACTCTACCACTTGAGCCACAGCGCCACTTCCAGGTTTTTTCTTTTTGCTTATGTGGTGCTGAGGAATCGAACCCAGGGCCTCAGGCATGCAAGGCAAGCGTTCTACCACTGAGCCACCTTCCCAGCCCTGGCTGGACTGTCTTTTATAAATATTTATTTTAAAAATTATTGTAGACCCTAAGAAACTGCAAAAATAGTATAAAGATATTCCAGTCACCTACTACCAAGCTTCCCCCCAATAATAGCTTCGATATCACTGAAGTAACAACATCAAAACCAAGAAGTTGAAGTTGCTGCAATTTATAGGCCTCATTCAGATTTCAAAACTTTTTTAATATGTATTTATTTACATGGTGTGTGCCCATGAATAACTCTATGCAAATTTGCCACACATGTAAATCTCTATAATTGCCATTATAATCAAATACAGAACTGTTTCAATATCACAAAAGAACTCTTTCATGCAACCCCAATACCTCTAACTACCTGCCACCACTAATTTATCCACCATCCCTATAATTTTGTCATCTTGAAGTATCCATTGCACCATCAAGTATGCAACATTTTGAGAATGGCTCTTTATTTAATCAGTATAATTCCTCTGAAGTCTCTCAATATTGCTGCACATATCAAGAATTTGTTCCTTTTTATTATGTGTAGAATATCCTTGTATGGATATAGCACAGTTAGTTTAATCGTTCACTTCTATGAACACATTTGAGTTGTTTCCAGTCATGGTCTACTACAATAAAGCTTTTTTTTTTTGTCGGTCATGGGGCTTGAACTCTGGGCCTGGGCGCTGTCCCTCAGCTCTTCAGCTCAAGGCGAGCGCTCTACCACTTGAGCTACAGCGCCACTTCCGGTCTTCTGGTGGTTTATTGGAGATAGGAGTCTCACGGTCTCTCCTGCCCGGGCTGGCTTTGAACTGCGATCCTCAGATCTCAGCCTCCTGAGTAGCTAGGATTACAGGAGTGAGCCACCAGCGCCCGGCACAATAAAACTTTTATGAGCATTGTATACCATTTTTGTGACATAAGTTTTCATTTCTCTGCTATGTATGACCAGGAGTGAAATCACTGTATCACATAGTAAGTATATGTCAGTTGTTTTTTTTGGGGGGGGGGGGGCTCCAGTCGTGGGGCCTGAACTCTGGGCCTGGGCGCTGTCCCTCAGCTCTTCAGCTGAAGGCTAACATTCTACCACTTGAGCCACAGTGCCACTTCCGGCTTTTTTCTTATTGCTTATGTGGTGCTGAGGAATCAAACCCAGGGCCTCATGCATGCAAGGCAAGCATTCTACCACTGAGCCACTTTCCCAGCCCCAAGTATATATCAGTTTTTTTTTCTTGCTGTTGTTTTTAATGTATTTATAATGTACTATGTGATTTTTTAATTTTTATTTATTTTTATTATTGTAAAAATACTGTACAGAGGGGTTACAATTACATGGGCAAGATAATGAGTGCATTTCTTATCAAGCATTGTAGCCTCCTCCTTTGTTTCCTCTTCTCATCCCTTCCCATCCCCCCCCCCCACCCCCCCCCACCCAATTCTCCCTGCCCCCCCCACCAAAGTTGTAAAGTTCGTTTTCGACACAACGACTTGTACTTCTCATTGTTGCAACAAGTCCACCTGTATCCTTATTTAAACGACTTGTTTTTCCCCTTCCCCTCCACAAATTATACCGACCTCAAATACAGTGAAAGCAGGGCTTATACTGTGGGGGAGAGTATATATCAGTTTTGTAGAAACTGCCCAACTATTTTTCAGGAGGCTGTACCATTTTCCATTGGTGTATTGCAGATCCAATGTCTCCATATTCTCACTAGTATTTGGAATTGTCACTGTTTTTAGTTTAGCTTTAAAAATAGACATCTTTGTAAGATTTTGTGTGTGTGTGTATGTGTGTATGTGTGTGTGTACACGTGGCACTAGTCATGGGATTTGAACTCAGAACATAAGCACTATCCTTGAGCTTCTTCACTCAATGATATAGTGCTCTACCACTTGAGCCATTTCTTGAGCCCCATTTCTGGCTTTGTAGCAGTTAATTGGAGATAAAAGTCTCACAAGCCTGGCATTGGTAGCTCATGCCTGTAATCCTAGATATTCAGGAGGCTGAGATCTGAAGATCACGGTTTGAAGCCAGTTCAGGAAGGAAAGTCTGTGAGACTCTTATCTCCAATATTACTCAGAAAGTCAGGCACTGGTGGTTCATGCCCATAATTTTAGCTACTTAGGATACTGAGATCTGAGGATCAGGGTTCCAAGACAGGAAAGTCCGTAATACTCATCTCCAATTAACCACAAGAAACAGAAGTGGCACTGTGGCTCAAATTGGTAGAGTGCTAGCCAAGAGCAAGAAAGCTCAAAAAGACAGGGCTGGGAAGGTGGCTCAGTGTTAGAGCGCTTGCCTTGCATGCATGAGACCCTCAGCACCACATAAGCAGGAAAAAAAAAAGCCAGAAGTGGTGCTGTGGCTCAAGTGGTAGAGCACTAGCCTTGAGCTGAAGAGCTGGGGGACAGCACCCAGGCCCAGAGTTCAGGCCCACGACTGGACCCACCTCCCCCCCCCCAAAAAAAAAAAAGCTCAAGGACAGCACCCAGACCCAGAATTCAAGCCCCAGGAGTAGCAAAAAAAAAAAAAAAGTTTCACCGACTTTTCTGTCCCACCTGGCTTTGAACCATGATCCTCAGATCTCAGCTTCCTGAGTAACTAGGATTCCAGGCATGAGCCACCAGTGCCAGCATTTTGAGTTTTAGTTTGCGTATCTGAAGTCACTAGTAAGCCAGGTTGAAAGTATCTTTTCCTTGTCACTCATATAGCTTTTCCAGTTTATGTCTTTTGCTTGTTTTCTAATTGGAATTTATTTTATAGTACTACAGTTTGATCTCAGGGCCTCTAGCTCTGTTTGCTGGTGTTCTACCACTGAGTCATTCCTCTCTCAGAGGCTTTTCTGACTTGAATCTTAACCCTCCAGATGTCAGATTCCCTACATAGCTAGGATTTCTAGTTGTGAGGCATTACCCCCATTCACATTTTGTGTGTGTGTGTGTGTGTGTGTGTGTGTGTGTGTGTGTGTGTGTGCTGGCCCTAGGGATTGAACTCAGGGCCTGGGCACTACCCCTGAGCTTCTTTTGCTCAAGACTAGCACTATACCACGTGAGTCACAGCACCATTCCAGCTGTTTCTAAGTAGTTTATTGGAGATAAGAATCTCAGTCTTTCCTGCCCATGCTGCTTTGAGCAGTGATCCTCAGATCTCAGCCTCCTGAGTAGCTAGGATCACAGGTGTGAGCTAACAGCACCCAGTCCATGTGGCGTATTTTTTAGGTTCATACGTGTTGTACCATGCATCAATACTTTATTCCTTTTAATTGCTGAATAGTATCCATTGATAGATATTTGAGTTGTTTCTAGTTTGTAGGTATTGTGATACTTTTTACATGGAAGTTTGCTAAAATTTAGTGTGTGTGTGTGTGTGTGTGTGTGTGTGTGTGTGTGCGCGCGCGCGTGCTGGTACTGGTACTTGAACTCAGGGCCTGGAGCTTTCTTTGCTCATGCCTGATAGTCTACCAATTGAGCCACACCCCTAGTCTGACTTTCAGCTGGTTTATTGGAGAGGGAGTCTCAAATTTTTCTACAAATCCTGGCATTGAGCTGTGATCCTCCAATCTCAGCCTCCTGAGTAGCTAAGATTACAGCTGTGAAGCACCAAAATCCAGCTTAAATTTATATTTCAGTTTCACTTGGGTGTTTAATTTTATTGATTTCTGCTACTGTATTTATTTCCTTCTGTTTGCTTTATAGTTTTTTCTCTTCTGTATTAGTTAACTTTTCTCATTACTGTGATAGAATACCCAGCATGAATACTATGAAGGAGGAAAGACTTATTTTGGCTTATAGTTTAAGAAGGTTCAGTCCATGGTCATGTGGCTCCATGTACTTGAGCAGAAAATCATGGCAGGAGAATTTGTGACACAGGAGTTTCTTCACCTCCAGATGGGGTGGGAAGCAGAGAAAGAGGAAGGGACTAGACCAGTTAGAGCCTTCAAAGACATGTCCCCAGTGACCCACTTTCTCTAACTAGATCACACCTCCTAAAGTTTCTATCACTTCCCAAAACAGCACTACCCGCTGGGGACCAGGCATTCAGCAGCTGAGCCTGTGGGGAACATTTCATATTCAAATCACAGTCTTCCTGTTGTATTTTGTTGAGGTAGAATCACACTGTTTTTTGTTTGTTTTTAATGTACAGTAAGACTTTTTTCTCATTAGTGTTATATACTTTCTTACATAATTGCTTTATATCTCACAAATTTTATATCTTCATTTTCATTCAATTCAGTGTATTTTGAATTTTGTTTTCAGACGTCCTTTTTGACTTCTGAATTATTTAGAACTGGATAGTGGTATTTCCATCAATAGGGGATTTTTTTTCACTGTTCTGTTGCTGACAAGGAAGGGTTAGTTTAATTCCAGTATGGTTAAAGAACACATTCCGTGTGTCTCAATCCTTCTAAGTTTGTTGAGTTTTATGTTCTAACTCTCGATATGATCAGAATGTGCTATGAATACTTAAAGGGAATATTATTCTATTGTCTTGTCCTATAAGAGGTGTTGCTTCCCTCTTTTATATCTTTGGGTATTTCTGGCACTTATCAAATAGTTGGAGACTCCAGCTCTAATTGTAGCTTTGTGTATTTTACCTTTTAGTTCTTTTTTGTCAGCTTTTGCGTCATGTATTTTGAAACTCTGATAGTTAGTACTTACAATTAAAGATTACTATCTTCCCCTTCCCCTTGAAAAAAAATTGCTATCTTCTTGGTGGATTGGCCTTTTATCATTAGGTAGTAACCTGTTTGTCACAGGTAATTTTTGGTTTTACTATATAAACATTCAGTATTGTTAAATCTTCATACTTGACAAATTGACTTGTTCATCATTTTGAAATGCCTTTATCTCTACTATTGCATCTTGTTCTAAGGCGTACTATATTCTTGTAATAATTTGGCCATCCTAGCTCTTGGTTTTTGCATGATGTATCTATATTTACCTTTTACTTATAAAATGTTTTTTCTGTAGATAGGCTGTAGTTGGGTCTTGCCTTTTTATTTAGTTTGAAGATAATTGACTTTTAATTTTAAGCTATAGGTCACTTGTAGTTAGTATATATTGATATGATTATGATTGTGTCTACCCACTTGGTCTTTACTCTCTTTCCTAATCCACCTGTGATTTATTCCATCTTTCATCTTTTCTTGCCTTGGTTTGGTATGATTTTCTATTCTATCCCCAGTGGATATATATATCAAACTCAGGATCCTCCTGACTCGGCCTCATAAGATTTGAGATTACAGACAGGCATGTGACAACTGTCCTGGATTGAATGTCCTTTCCAGTTTTGTCAGTGGTTGTTCTAGGGTTTTACAATGTGCATCTTCAACTTATCATCTCCTTTAACTAATATGCTTTTCAAAAGAAAGCCTATTTGAAAATATGTATTTGAGGGTTGGGAATATGGCTTAGTGGTAGAGTGCTTGCCTAGCATGCATCGAGCCCTTCCAATTCCTCAGTACCACATAAACAGATAAAGCTGCAAGTGGTGCTGTGGCTCAGTGCCCAGCCCCTGAGTTCAAGCCCCAGGACTGGCAGTGTGTGTGTGTACGTACGTACATGTATATATACACATATATACATATATATATGTATTATGTATTTGGGAAACAATACTGGCATTTGAACCCAGAACTTTGAATTTGGCTTCACACTTGATATGCAGATACACTACCATTGAGCCACACCCCCAGCCCTTCCTTTTTCTTTTCTTTTCTTTTTTTTTTTTTTGCCAGTCCTGGGGCTGGAACTCAGGGCACTATCCCTGAGCTTCTTTTGCTCAAGGCTAGCCCTCTCCCCCTTGAGCCACACCACCACTTCCAGCTTTTTCTATTTTTGTTATACTGAGGAATCGAACTCAGGGCTTCATGCATGCTAGCCAAGCACTCTATCACTAAGCCATATTCCCAGCCCCCAGCCTTTCTTTTAAGTGATGTTAGACTACTTCAACGATAACTTAAGTACCATTTCCTTACTCAAGTTTTTTGTGCTATTACTGTCACACCTTTAATTTCAGCATATAAATTCTGAGTTCAAGCACACAATGTGTGTGATGGTCTTGGGGCTTGAACTCAGAACCTGGACACTGTCCTTCACCTTCTTTGTTCAAGTCTAATGCTCTATCACTTTGAACCACAGCTCAACTTCTGGCTTTTTGGTAGGTAATCAGAGATAAGAGTCTCATGAACTTTCCTGCCCACCTGGCTTCAAACTTCTATCCTCAGATCTCAGCCTCCTGAGTAATTAGGATTCCAGGAGGGAGCTACCGGCACCTAATTCACAATATATTGTTGCACCAAGTACTCACTTATATTTTAAAGAAATTAAAAGTGAAAAGTCTTTAGCATTTAACCTAACTATTTCTCTTACTAGTTTCTTTATATAGATCCAAGATCCATCTGGTATCATTTCCTTTAGATTAAAGAACTTTTTAAAATATTTCTTGCAGTGAAGGTATTCTGGTTGCAAATGATCCATTTCTCCTTGCCTAAAAATAAATCCCTTTCTTACCCTAAGTAATGACATAACACTTATAATCTCATCACTGGAGAGTCTGAGGCAGGAGGGATAGCAAGTTTGAGGCCACCCTGAACTACATAAGACCACCCTATCTCAAAAAAGAAACCTTTCTTTTACCTCTAAAAGAAAAATAATTTATTGTTGTTGCTGATTGTTACTTGGTTTTGAACGCAGGGCCTTGCACAATTCTTCAGTAAATACTCTAGCACTTGAACAACTACTCTAGCCCTTTTGCTTTAGAACATTTCTCATTTAGGGATTGTTTTTTCCTGAGGCTGGCCTTGGACCCCAGTTCCTCAATCCAAAGTTTCCTGCCTATCTGGGATGACAAGCTTTTGTCATCATATCTAAGTTTTGCTTGTGACCTTGAACTTCAATTCTATTTCTTCTTCCTTTGTAGATGGTATTACAGGAGTGAACCACTGCACATGGCCTTAAGAACTTTAAAATGTATATGTTTCTGGTATACGACATGATGGTTGTAGAATGGATAAATTAAGTGATTTTATACACACACACACATACACATGTGTATATATATATATTGCTTTACATACTTATTTTTGCTATGAAACCAATTAAATTATTTCACACAAGGTTTCTGGTGTTTTTTTTTGTTTTGCTTTTTTTTGGTAATGGGAATTGAACTATATTAAATTTTTTAAGATAATTTTGTTGGACACAGAATTCTAGATAGGTTTTCTTTTTTTTTTTTTTCAGTGCTTTAAAGATGCTGACCTTTGGGCTGGGAAGGTGGTTCAGTGGTAGAGCGCTTGCCTTGCATGCTCAAGGCCCTGGGTTTGATTCCTCAGCACCACATAAGCAAAAAGAAAAAAACCAGAAGTGGCGCTGTGGCTCAAGCGGTAGAGCGCTAGCCTTGAGCTGAAGAGCTGAGGGACAGCGCCCAGGCCCAGAGTTCATTCCCCACGACCGGACCCCCCCCCCCCAAAAAAAAAAAAAAAAGATGCTGTCCTTTCTCTTCTACCCTGTATTCTTTCTTTCTTTTTTTTTTTTTGTAGGTCGTGGGCCTGAACCCCGGGCCTGGACGCTCTCCCTCAGCTCTTCAGCTCAAGGCTAGCGCTCTACCACTTGAGCCATAGCACCACTTCCAGCTTTTTCTGCTTAAGTGGTGCTAAGGAATTGAACCCAGGGCCTCATGCATGCAAGACAAGCACTCTACCACTGAGCCACCTTCCCAGCCCCAATCCTGTATTCTTTCTGGAAAAGTCTACAATCCTTCCAATTCTTGTTTTCCTGTACTTAACAATCCTTTTTCTCTGACTATTTCTAAATTTTTCTTCATCAGTTATTTCTAGCACTTTGATTATGATGATCCTTGATGGATTTTTTTTTTTTATTTATCCTACATTGGATTCATTGGATTGGCTCTTGATTCATATTCTTCTCCAAACAAGAAACTTAAGGCTATATTTATTCACAAAGACTGTTTTTTAATTTGTGCTGGTCCTGGGGCTTGAACTCAGGGCTTGGGCACTGTCCCTGAGTTTCTTTTGCTCAAGCCTAGCACTCTACTCCTTAAGCCACAGCTCTAGTTCCAGCTTTTTCTTTTTTCTTTCTTTGGGATTAATTAGTGATAAGAATCTCATAGATGTTTCTTCCCAGGCTAGCTTCAAGAGGTGATCCTCAGATCTCAACTTCCTGAGTAGGATTACAGGCATAAGTCACCAGTGCCTGCCTTATTGCTACACCTTAAACGTCAGTGATGTCTTCTTCAGTGTGCAGGGCATTGCTAAATTCAGGGAAGTCTTCATATATTTTATTTTTCACTTTCAGGTATTCCCTTATAAATTCTTTCATCTCTCCCATTATCTTCATGTTTTCTTTTAAATCCTTATTTATATTTATAATAGCTTATTTAAAGTATTTGTGGGTGTAATTCAGTAGTACAACACGCACCACCATTCATGAGACTTTAGGTTCAGTCTCTGGCATCAAAGAAACAAAATTTGGCCGGGCGCTGGTGGCTCACGCCTGTAATCCTAGCTACTCAGGAGGCTGAGATCTGAGGATCGTGGTTCAAAGCCAGCCCGGGCAGGAGAGACCGTGAGACTCCTATCTCCAATAAACCACCAAAAAACCGGAAGTGGCGCTGTAGCTCAAGTGGTAGAGTGCTCGCCTTGAGCTGAAGAGCTGAGGGACAGCGCCCAGGCCGAGTTCAAGCCCCATGACCGACAAAAAAAAAATAAAATAAAATTGTGTGCTGCCAGGCACTAGTGGCTTGTGTCTGTAATCCTAGCTACTCGGGAGGCTGAGATCTGAGGATCATGGTTCAAAGCCAACCTAAGCAGGAAATTCTGTGAGTCTCTTATCTCCAACGAAACAGAAAAAAACTGAAAGTGGAGTTGTAGCTCAAGTGGTAGAGTGCCAGCCTTAAAGAAAAAAGCTAAGGAACAGCACCTAAGCCCTGAGTTCAGCCCTAGTACACACACACACACACACACACACACACACACACACACACACACACACACACACACACAAATCCCTTGTGTGCTATTTTCAATTTGCTCTTCATTTACCTGTTGTTTTTATTGAATGACAGACCTTGTAAATGTTAAAACTGTTGAATGTTTAGAATTGTTGTTGTCTTTAAGAAGTACTGAGAGGGAGGGGGAATCAAAGGAGGAGGCAACAATGCTTGATAAGAAATGTACTCATTACCTTGTCCATGTAATTGTAACCTCTCTGTACGGTATTTTCACAACAAAAAAAAAAATACCATTTAAGCATAACTATCCCAATCCCAAATAAACTTTATTGGTATTAAAAAAAATTTTAATACCAATAAAGTTTTTTTTGTTGGTGGTGGTGGTGGTTGAGTGGTTAATTTGTGTGTGTGTGTGTGTGTGTGTGTGTGTGTGTGTGTGTGTGTGAATAATGGAATTTGAACTCAGTGTCTTGTGCTTATTGATCAGGCACTCTACCACTGAGCCACCCCACCAACTACAAAGTTTATTTTTAAGCTCAATTAGGACAGATCTGTAGTAGATTTGCTGTTCGTTAGTTTATCCCTACTACTTAATGTGACTTTCTTTTATCTTCAAATAATTGCACAAAGGATTTCAACAGTCCATGTATGTGTACAATGAATCTTGATCAGTGCATTTGTTATTTGCCCAGCTTTAGAAAAGTCTCATTCTATTCATGCTCAGATTATTGTTCAGGCAAAGACTTAAGGGGATCCTTAGCTATCGTTCTCTTGAGGTAGCTCCATTATTTCTGGCATTTTGTTCACAAGTTCTAACTGTCTCCTGTCTCTCAAACTACCTCCATTGCTCAAACCAAGACTGCATTATTTTTCTGGAATTCCACCTTTCTGTCTCATGGTCTGAAAGTTGCTGCAAGGCAAAACACTAGACATTTCTCATTTCCTTCTTTGTATATTACAGTTCTGCTTTGCCTTGTGACACAATGTCTAGAAATAGTTTCCCAACTTTTTTAATCAGCTTCCTGGTTATTTATACTGGTTAGTTCCGTATGGTTGAATGCAAAAATTACATATCTTAGAAATCATTTTATATCAATTTACAGGGATCTTAATTTTTAAAATGATAGATCGATTGATCGACCAATCGATCGATAGACAGATAGATCACACTCTGTTCAGCCACCTATAATTTTTCATTGAGGTAATTTCTAATATTTTAACAATTAAAATAATACTGTAGTGAAAAGCTGGTGTATACTTGTTTTGTAATTTCCAGTACAAATTTCCAATAATGTGTTTTCTGAGTTATAAATACATGTGAAGTTTGATAGATACAACTAGTTCCTTCCATACAAAAGAGCAATATCATTTTACTTTGCTGCAAATACATGAGAATACCTATTTATTGTCCCAATCTTGGCTGTATGGTGTCTTTCCAAGCTTTTAATTTTTTTTGGTCACTATGATTCATTTTTCTTAAAATCCCAGAATTGTTTTCATTATGAATGAAGTTAAATAGTTTTTCATGTGCTTTAAAAGTCAGCTGGGATCAGGCTGGGAAGGTGGCTCAGTGGTAGAGTGCTTGCCTTGCATGCATGAGGCCCTGGGTTCAATTCCTCAGCACCACATGAGCAGAAAAAGCCAGAAGTGGTGCTGTGGCTCAAGTGGTAGAGCGAGCATCCAGGCTCAGAGTTCAGGCCCCACGACCTACAAAAAAAAAAAAAAAGTCAGTTGGGAGAAAGCAAGAGAAGTAGTGACATTATCCAAAAAGAAATGTACTCTTTACTTATGTAACTTATGACTTATGTAACTGTAACCCTTCTGTACATTACCTTTATAATAACAATTTAAAAAAAATTGCCAGGTACCTGTAATCTGAGGAGGCTGAGATCTGAGGATCACGGTTCAAAGCCAGCCTGGACAGGAAAGCCCTTGAGACTCCTCTCTCCAATTAACCACCAGAAAACAGGAAGTGGCACTGTGGCTCAAGTAGTAGAACACTAGCCTTGAGCTAAAGAGCTCAGGGTCAGCACCTAGACCCAGAGTTCAAGCCCCACGACCAAACAAAAAACAAAAAAAATTTTAAACAATCAGTTTATCACCAGGTGTCTGGTGGTTTATGCCTGTACTGTTAACTGCCTGGAAGACTAAAACCTGAGAATCCAGATTTGAATCCAGCCAGGGCAGGAAAGCCCAAGAGACTCTTTTTTTTTTTTTTTTTTTTGTCGGTCGTGGGGCTTGAACTCTGGGCCTTGGCACTGTCCCTCAGCTCTTCAGCTCAAGGCAAGCGCTCTACCACTTGAGCTACAGCGCCACTTCCGGTTTTCTGGTGGTTTATTGGAGATAGGAGTCTCACGGTCTCTCCTGCCCGGGCTGGCTTTGAACCGCGATCCTCAGATCTCAGCCTCCTGAGTAGCTAGGATTACAGGCATGAGCCAGCGCCTGGCTTTTTCTGGCTCAGCTTTTTTTTTTTTTTTTGGGGGGGGGGTCCGGTCAAGGGGCCTGAACTCTGGGCCTGAGCGCTGTCCCTCAGCTCTTCAGCTCAAGGCTAGCGCTCTACCACTTGAGCCACAGCACCACTTCCGGCTTTTTTTTTCTTTTTGCTTATGTGGTGCTGAGGAATCGAACCCAGGGCCTCATGCATACAAGGCCAGCACTCTGCCACTGAGCCAACTTCTCAGCCCCAAGAGACTCTTATCTCTAATTAACCACCAAAAAGACACAGGTAGAGGTGTGATGGGTGGTAGAGCATCAGCCTTGAGCAAAAATGCTAAGGGACAGTGTCCATGCCCTGAGTTCAAGCTTTGGTGCTGGCACTAAATAGATTAAATAAATACCAGGTAAATTTTATAGACAGTTTCCTCTGTGTCAGACAGAGCCAGCTTTGTAGGGATGTGGCCTGTGCTGTCATTGCATATGGCTCGTTGCTTAAATGGGACATTTTATCTAGAAGGTACTCATACTGGGTTAATGCTCTGCTGCCATTATTTTGCCTTTCTCAATAATTTTTAATAATCCAGCTAATTTTATTTTGCATTAGCCCCACAAATTATAAGCCAGTTGTAGGCAAAGCAATGAGTTTACCAATACATAATCTAATGTACACTTTTGAAAGAAGACTCAGATTTCTGCATGCTATGCAGATTTTGGGAAAAGCATAAAAGTTAGAATACCTCAGAGAAGTTATCACAGTATTTAGGCTTTCAGTTAGGTGGTAGCAGTGGCAGGGAAATTAAATGGTAGTTGCAAAACATAGTTGGGAGCGAAAGGTCTAGCACAATGGTAGGTTCAATCCCAGCACTGAAAAAAAGATCATACATACAAATTTTTTTTGGAGGTAGCCAGTGCTGGTATGGGTTGGTAACAAGTTGGATGTAGGTATGGAAAATACATTAAAAATGACTTCTGAGCCACTCACTGGTGGCTCATGCTTGTAATCCCAGCTATACAGGAGGCTGAGATCTAAGGATCGTAGTTCAAAGCCAGCCTGGACAGGAAGTCCATGAGACTCTTATCCCTGATTAACCACCAAAAACCTGGAAGTGAACTGTGTCTCAAAGTAGTAGAGTGCTAGAGTACTAGCCTTGAGTGAAAAAGCTTAGGGACAGAGCCCAGACCCTGAGTTCAAGCCCCACAACATACACACACACACAGACACACACACAAGGAGAAGAAGAAGAAGAAGAGGAGGAGGAGGAGGAGGAGGAGGAAAGAAAGAAAGAAAGGGGCTGGGAAGGTGGCTCAGTAGTAGAGTGGCTCACCACATAAGCAAAAAGAAAAAAGCCAGAAGTGGCGCTGTGGCTCAAGTGGTAGAGCGCTAGCCTTGAGCTGAAGAGCTGAGGGACAGCGCCCAGGCCCAGAGTTCAGGCCCCACGACTGTACCCAAAAAAAAAAAAAGAAAGAAAGAAAGATTGCTGAATTTCTGACTGACTGGATTAGAGGCTCCCCTTACCTAAGGAAGTTGCGGGGGGGAGGGGAGAAACAGAACTGATTGTATAGTCAAGAGCTGGATTAGACATTATGCTAAGCAAAAGGAATCAATACAAATGACTACATGTTTTATCCCTTTTTCTAATAAAAATTATATTTGCCTAGAAGCATACAGAATGTCAACAGAATAGTGCAGCTCTTCTTTGTGCACTTACAAAGTGGTGTTTGCATCTGGTGTCTAAGACTTACTTCTGTAACCTAGCTACTCAGAGGCTAGATCTGAGGATCATGGTTTAAAGGGATTTGGGAGATTCTTATCTCCAGGTAACCTGCAAAAAGCTAGAAGGGAATCTGTGGTTCAAGTGGTAGAGCACTAGCCATTCGCAAAAATGTTCAAAGACAGTGCCTAGGCCCTGGATTCCAGCCCCAGTACTAGAACAAAAGCAAAAAAGTGGTGTTTGCTTATCACAAGTATTTTATTTGAGCTTTTCTTTTCCCCTTACTGTACCAGACAAGGTGAATGGTTATTTAAAATGCAGCAAGAGCTGGGCACCAGTGGCTCACGTCTGTAATCCTAGCTACTCAGGAAGCTGAGATCCGAGGATCGTGGTTCAAAGCCAGTCTGGGCAGGAAAGTCCATGAGACTCTTATCTCCAATAAACCACCAGAAAACTGGAAGTGGCACTGTGGCTCAAGTGGTAGAGGGCTAGCCTTGAGCTAAAGAGCTGAGGGACAGGGGCTGGGAAGGTGGCTCAGTGGTAGAGCGCTTGCTTTGCATGCCTGAGGCCCTGGGTTCGATTCCTCAGCACCACATAAGCAAAAAGAAAAAAGCCGGAAGTGGCGCTGTGGCTCCAGTGGTAGAGCGCTAGCCTTGAGCTGAAGAGCTGAGGGACAGTGCCCAGGCCCAGAGTTCAGGCCCCATGACCGGACCCCCAAAAAAAAAAAGAGCTGAGGGACAGGGCCCAGGCCCAGAGTTCAAGCCCCAGGACTGACCAAAAAATAAATAAAATAATAATAAATAAAATAAAATAAAATGCACTAAGAGAGGCTATCTAAAAACATATTCAATAATGTATTAAGTATATGAAGAAATATTACAGTTAAAACTAAATCATTTACTTTTCAATTTTTTTCTTTTAAAAGGAGTTGCCTATGTCATCGTGGGTTTAAAGTTTTGTAAGAAAAAGAAAAATTACCAAGTAACTTACCATCTTTCTCCTCTTTTTTTCCAATATTTTTCAGCCTTGATGACTCCCTTTTGCACTGCACCAAGCTTTCTTTCAGTTTAGCTCAGAACCCTTTCATATTTTCCTTCAATTTAACAGTCTTGTTTTCATTAAGGAGCTTGTTGTCCACACAGTGCTATTCCACATCTCTCCTGGTTTCTTTGGGATATCAGTGGATGGGAGCCAGGATGTTCTTCTTTATTTGACTTTTAGTTACTTTTTCTCAGTGAGTCAGTATCACCCAATGCTCCTCTGGCTCTCACTTGCCCCAGTGCTGTCTCTGTAGTACTCAGTGTACTGTAATGATTATTACTCTGTTTCAATAGAATCATAGAGGAAAAATCATGGGACTTGGGGTATAACTCAGTGGTAAAGCATTTGCCTAGTATTTGTGAGGTTCTGGATTCAATCCATAATGAGAGAGAGAGGAGGGGGAAAGGGGAGAAGGGAAAAGGAGAGGGAGAGGAGAGGAGTTACAAAACCACCTAGTAGATCAGGGTTGCCTGAGAGCAGAGTGGGAGGAGTGATTGATTGTGTAGACCCATCATGAGGAAAATTTGGGAGTCGGGGTAGTATTTTAAAACTGGATCATAGAGTTTGTTACATGAGTGTATAAATTTACCAAAAATTCTTGAATTACTTTTGAATTGTGTACGGTATGTTGAAAACTGTTAAAATATTTTGGAAGTGATTGAGATGGTTGTGGCTATATCAATGAGCCATGTCATTGTTTTAGTTATAATCATTTATAATCATTTTGTTTAAAAATAAAAAAGACAAAAAGAAAAGCTTGGGTGCCTCAGGGTGTTAGCTCAGTCTTACAGTGCTTATCCAGTATGCATAAGGCCTTTGAGTCAATCCCCAGCACCGTAACGATTTTAATAATAAAAGATAAAGAAAAGTTCCATGGTTATGCAGCTACTAAGCGTAATTGTCAGTATTAGAACTAGAAGGTTTTTGACACACAGGCCTCACTTCTGACCTTGTAATATGTGCACTTTCTATTTTAAAATTATATTAATTTTTTTCTATATCTTATTGGTCAGAAGGTCTCTTACAATTATAAAACAGCGAAGTTATCAAAAGAAACAAAAAACAGTGTTGATCCTGTTTACTAGACTTCCATTTCCTTTAGACAGGGATATATCAAGTTGTTACACCTTATTTGTCTCTTTATCAAGCAATATTCTCTCTTCAGATCATTAAGGTTAAGTTCATTAATTCTGCTGACAGCTTAAAAAAGTGAATAAGTCAGGTACCAGTGGCTCACACCTGTAATCTTAGCTGAATTCTAAGAATAGTAGTTAAAAGCCAGCTGGGGGGCAGGAAAGTGAGACTTTTATCTCCATTTAACCACTAAAAAGCCAAAAGTGGAACAGTGACTCAAGTAGTAGAGTGCTAGCCTTGAGCAAACAAGCTCAGTGAGAACACCCAAGGGCCTGAGTTCAAGCCTTATGAATAGCACATGCGCGCGCACACACACACACACACACACACACACACACACACACACACACACACACACAAAACAAGTGAATGGATCAATCTATGGGCTAGGGTGTAGCTCACTAGTAAAACACTTGCCTAGCATTCATGAAACCTTGGGTTCAATCCTCAGCACAGACAAACAAAAAGTGTAAATGAATATGTCTTCAAAATATACTTACTCCTAGAGAAAATAATACCTATAAATAGATTTTATTGTTTGGTTTTTATGATGTTGGCATAAATATTGCTACATTAAAAGAGAAGGTGATAGAAGGATAAATATGATCAAAATATATTGTATTCATGTATGAAAATTGCATAATGAAACCCATTATAATTGTAAAAAAAAAATAAGAGAGGGAAGGTACCATTAATTTGTTGGGCACTGGTGGCTCATGCCTATAATTCAAGCTACACAGGAGGATGAGATCTGAGAATCACAGTTTATAGCCAGGCTGGGCAGGAAAGTCTGTGAGATTTTATCTCCAATTAGCCACCAGTTTGTTCTACCACTTGTGTCTCAAGTAGTAGAGTACTAGCCTTGAGGATAAAAGCTCAGAGTCAACACTCAGACTTTGAGTTCAAACCCCAGTACTGTCACACAAAGGGCAGAGGTAGATGAAAAAGGGGGAATTAAAAATAGTAATACAATAGGTGGCAAATATAATCACAGTACAATATATGTATGTATGGCAATATTATAATGAACCCCTCTACTTTGTACAATATTTATTTTTAAAAATAATATTTAAAAATGTGCAATCAGTATTACTTGCAAATAACCCACTGATTAATGCTTGTCATTTTTTTCAAATTTTAACATATCTTCAAATCACTCAGATATTTTGTTAAATGCAAATTCTGAATCAATGTATCTATAGTAGATCATTCTTCTATTCTGACAAGTTCTGCAAGCCTACCTATTCCTTGGTTCTTAGTGTTTGTGTAGCAAGTGATTAAGCTATAGTCTATATTCTAAATTCTAATATTGTCTGTCTTAGAAGACAGCTTATTACACTTCTTGGTAGTCTGGTCAATTGTCAACTTGAGTTGAAAATTAAAACCAGGTATTTAAATTGTGAATTAAAATTAAGGACATGAAGGGACAGGTCATAAATAGGAAATATCCTATTTAGATATATATTTCATATATATGTCAAGTTTGTCTATATGTGATATTTACACACACACACATATATTTGGTACAACTAAGGTTGAGTTGCTGTTCAGAAAGAACTACCTGCAGCCAAAATGATGCCCAAGACAAGAACACAGGAAGAGTATGAGGCTCTAAAACTCTACATTTTGTTTCTAATAGGATGGTTTGCATTATTGACACTCTGTACTAGATATTTATTCACCTGCCTAATCTATTTAATAGAATAGAAATCTGGGAATCCTTAAAGGTTAGTTTTTTGTCCAAGACATGGGATTCATCTCTGGATTATTTTATTGTTATTCATTATCTTAAACATTGCTGTTTTGTTTGCTGATTATAATTCCAAGTACAGAAAACTCAGGAGTCTTTATTCTAGGAATAGCTTTGTTATTTGATTTCAATCAAGCAATCTTGGGTGGTATGTAAGCCAGGGGGCTTGGCTCCTGCCTTGATAGTCTGTCTCTCTGTCTCTCTTTCTCTCTGTCTCTCTGTCTCTGTTTTATGTCTGTCTCTGTCTCTGTGTCTCTCTGTTTTTCTCTCTCTATTTCTCTCTCTCTCTCTCTCCTTCCCTCCCTCCTTCCCTGGGAAAGTTGTTCTTTCTTAGTAACTTCTCAATGATCTCAAAAAATTATTAATCAAGTAAAGGGTAACAGTTGTGTTCCCTGGGAAAGATGGCATAGGGAAATGTCATGTTGCTTCCTGATTCTTACTAAAACGAATCTAAACAATAACATCCAGTTTTTAAAAAAACACAGTATGGCTTTCATTTTAAAATCTAAGACAAAGCTAAACCCAGCAGACAGTAGCTACTATTGATTTGCTCTACTGATGAAACGACAGGAAACTCTACAGTCTCATTTGGAGACAGATAAGCATTGGTCTAAGGAGGGCTCTGATGACAGAACCCAGAGCCCCACACTGCTAAGTGAGCTCTAACATCTCGACCTATAAAACTGAAGTTATTAACATCCCCACAAAAATGCTAATCCCTCCTTACAAGTTTAGGGTTCTGCTGCTGGTCTGTCCATCCAACAAATCAGGTTTGTTGGTGTGTTTCCAGACAGTGTGGTGTCGTTTCGGTTTTGTTTGATCCCTCTGCTTGTGATCAGGGAGAGCGATTAAAGTGTTTAATAGGCTCTGATTTGGCGGGGAGAGCTGCAGAAGCCCCGCTTCCTCGCCCCGCTGCTGGCTTTCCAGGCGGAGGTAGGTCCCCCCTCCCTTTCACAAATCACTGGCAAGGCGCTTTGGCCGGAAACTCTGGAACGCAGCCAAAGGAAAGTGAAGTTCCTGGCGCTAGCGCGTGTCCTGCTCAAAGTGCCCGGCGCTAGCGCATTCTTCGTGCAGTTATTGGCTGGGACTCTGTGTGCCGCTGTCGGCCAATGAAGACGCTGGAGATCTGGCCCGGGCCCGTCCCCTTTCGGCGCCCCGGGATGAGGCAGAGACTGAACAGCCGGCGAGCAAATCAGCGGCAGTCAGAAAGCCATGTCCGACTCCGCGCCCAGCGCCCTAGCGCTAACCCGCTGAAAGTTTCTCCGAGAACCCGTCGGGACAATCGGGACCCCGCGAAGAGAGGAACTGCCTTTGAAGTGAGATGGTCCCAGCGGCCTGCTGGAGCGGACTGGTAAGCACCCGGAGAGCGGTGGGAGTTTTGCTTCTGCTGGCTGCCTTGAACAAGGCTTCCACCGTCATTCGCTATGAGATTCTGGAGGAGAGGGAGAAAGGCTTCACTGTGGGGAACGTGGTCACGGACCTGGGTTTGGATCTGGACAGCCTGTCAACCCGCAGGCTCCGGGTGGTGTCCGGGGCGAGCCATAGATTCTTTGAGGTGAACTGGGAGACCGGGGAGATGTTCGTGAACGACCGTCTCGACCGGGAGAAGCTGTGTGGGACACTGCCCTCCTGTACTGTAACTCTGGAGTTGGTGGTGGAGAACCCGCTGGAGCTGTTCAGCGCGGAAGTGGTGATTCAGGACATCAACGACAACAATCCCTCCTTCCCCACCGGGGAAATGAAATTGGAGATTAGCGAGGCCATGGCGCCGGGGACGCGCTTTCCGCTCGAGAGCGCGCACGATCCCGATGTGGGAAGCAACTCTTTACAAACCTATGAGCTGAGCCACAATGAGTACTTTGCGCTTCGGGTACAGACGCGGGAGGACAGCACCAAGTACGCAGAGCTGGTCCTGGAGCGCGCCCTGGACCGGGAACGAGAATCAAGTCTCCACTTGGTGCTGACGGCGTTGGACGGAGGAACCCCCGCTCGCTCCGCCATCCTTCCGATTCACATCACAGTGCTGGACGCGAATGACAATGCGCCCGCCTTCAACCAGTCCTTGTACCGGGCGCGCGTCCTGGAGGATGCGTCCCCCGGAACTCGCGTGGCGCAGGTCCACGCGACGGATCTGGATGAAGGCCTCAACGGGGAAATAGTTTACTCCTTCGGCAGCCACAACCGGGCTGGCGTGCGGGAACTATTCGCCTTAGACCTGGTGACCGGCGTGCTGACAATCAAGGGCCGGCTGGACTTCGAGGACACAAAACTCCATGAGATTTACATCCAGGCCAAAGACAAAGGCTCCAATCCCGAAGGAGCACATTGCAAAGTGTTGGTCGAGGTTGTGGACGTGAACGACAATGCCCCTGAGATCACGGTCACCTCCGTGTACAGCCCAGTCCCTGAGGATGCCCCTCTGGGGACTGTCATCGCTTTGCTCAGTGTCACCGATTTGGACACGGGCGAGAACGGATTGGTGACTTGCGAGGTTCCATCAGGTCTCCCTTTCAGCCTTACTTCTTCCCTCAAGAATTACTTCACTCTGAAAACCAGTGCAGTGCTTGACCGGGAGACCGTGCCAGAATATAACCTCAGCATCACGGCTCGAGACGCGGGATCCCCTTCTCTCTCAGCCTTTACGACAGTGCTTGTCCAAGTGTCTGACATCAACGACAACCCTCCCCAGTCTTCCCAGTCTTCCTACGACGTTTACGTGGAGGAAAATAACCTCCCTGGAGTTCCCATCCTAAATCTGAGCGTCTGGGACCCCGATGCCCCCCACAATGCACGCCTTTCCTTCTTTCTTTTAGAACAAGGAGCTGAAACCGGATTAGTGGGCCGCTATTTCACGATCAATCGTGACAGTGGCATCTTGTCAACCTTAATGCCTCTGGACTACGAAGACCGGCGGGAGTTCGAATTAACAGCTCACATCAACGACGGGGGCACCCCAGTCCTGGCCACCAACATCAGCGTGAACATATTTGTTACTGACCGCAATGACAACGCCCCCCAGGTCCTATACCCCCGGCCAGGCCAGAATTCAGTGGAGATACTGCCTCGAGGTACAGCTGCAGGCCACGTGGTCTCGAGGGTGGTAGGCTGGGATGCAGATGCGGGACACAACTCTTGGCTCTCCTATAGTCTCTTGGGAGCCCCCAACCAGAGCCTTTTTGCCGTGGGGCTCCACACAGGTCAAATCAGCACTGTGCGCCCAGTACAGGACACAGATTCTCCTAGGCAGATTCTCACAGTCTTGATCTCAGACAATGGAAAGCCACCACTGTCCACCACGGCTACCCTAACTGTGTCAGTGATGGAGGAATCTCCTGAAGCCCTGGCCGAGTTCCCTTCTGGCTCTGTCCCCCGAGAGCAGAATAAAAACCTCACCTTTTATCTACTTCTTTCTCTAATCCTGGTCTCCGTGGGGTTCACAGTCACAGTGTTGGGGGTGATCATATTCAAAGTTTACAAGTGGAAGCAGTCTAGGGACCTGTACCGAACCCCGGTGAGTTCCCTGTACCGAACACCAGGGCCCTCCTTACATGCGGACGCCGTGCGGGGAGGTCTGATGTCGCCGCACCTTTACCAGCAGGTGTATCTCACCACGGACTCCCGCCGCAGCCTTTCCCTGCTGAAGAAACCTGGTGCAGCCAGCCCACTGGCCAGCCGCCAGAATACGCTAAGGAGCTGTGATCCTGTATTCTATAGGCAGGTGTTGGGTGAAGAGAGCTCCCCTCCTGGACAGGTAAGAGTTAGCAAGTCATCGCTGAAATGTTTTAATGCTTGTTGATTCCTGCTCCACTTTCTGTAAGGTTCTGAGCTGTTTAATGTTGATGCATCAAGGCTTTCACCTGGTATCTCCTATATCAAACTAGATGCCTCTGGAAGGAGGGTGGCCTACTAGCTTTGAGGTCTTATTTTAGGGTGAAGTTACTTAATTCACTTGTAGACTCAGTTCGTACTTCAGCACTTATTTGCATCACAAGCAACCAATCTTGCCAAAGGTAAACTTGAGCTTAACTCAAGATCTCAACAGAGTTGAGCTTTCTATCATTTGCTTTGGAAATGAATTATTACAAATATCTAATTCATGGCAGCTACTGGGAATATAAAAAATTACCTCCAATTTACTGCTTCTTTCTCAAAATGAATGTTTTTAAAATAACTTTCCTCTGCCGACACAAGTCCTCTGCCTCATTTCCAGATAATTTCCTATGAATAAAATAAATCTGGATACTCTTCACATTTATTTCAAGCACACTATGAGAAATAATTAATGGGCATGTTACTTACAGAATATTTTTATAACAGCAATGGATGAGCATTGTAGAAGATTTGGAAAATACAGAAACATATGAAGAAAAAATTTCAACTAACTATAATCCCCAAACCTAAATACAACTATTTTAAATTATAAAAGTAAAAATTTTATTAAAAAAAAAGCCAGATGCCGATGGCTCAGGCCTATAATCCTAGCTTCTCAGGAAGCTGAGATCTGAGGATTGTAGTTCAATGCCACCTGGGCAGGGAAGTCTGTGACTATCTTATCTTCAGTAACTACCAAAAAAAAAAAAAAAAAAAAAGCCAAAAGTGGAGCTGTTGACTGTGGCTCAAGTTGTAGAGCACCAGCCTTGAGCAAAATGCTCAAGGACAGTGCTCAGGCCCTGAGTCCAAGCCCCAGGATGGCACAAAAGTAAATAATCTAGACAGCCCAAAAGAAACTATAAATGGACCTCTAGTGTTATTCAGACATAATGCAAAAATAGATATATTCATTTCCTTAGAAAAGTATATTTCATTCAGAATGCCTTGGCAAGGCCTGTACTTTGGAGAGAAACCTACACATACTCTTAATTGTGGTGAAAACTCTGTTATTTTGTTGCTAAGTGAGTTATTGCTAAGGAATGTTCCATTTGGCAGTCTTTAAGCACTTCTCTCTATCTCCTTTGTAAGACACTTTCCCATAGGCAAAAAGAGAACATCATGACTTTTATAGAACTACTGCATTACATACTATATACAAGGTATTTAGCACAGTATCTGGCATATCATGATTATTTATTATTTATTACTATTATTACTTATTAGTTCTTTGTCCAGTAAACACACCTTGACATGAAGACAGCCTAAGGTAATGAAGTAGAAGTTCATAGGGAAAAGCTAAGGAAGGATGAAAGCCAGATAGAATTGCTTTTGTGGTCATTCTAGAAACTGCTATTTTCCCTGGAGCCATGTTCTGGAACTTAGTTGCTATTGTACAAACCTGAATCTCAGGCAGTACCCCAGAGTAGTTTAAGCACAATTTCTGGGAGTGGGACAAGTATCAGTACTTTTCATAGATCCCTAGTTGATCCTAATTAGAGAAAAATTTGAAAACCACTGTCTTCAAGTCCATCATTTAGCATATTTCTGTAGCAAAGGTCATTCTAGTGTTTACAGAACTGGAAGCCAGCTTTATTAGACCAGGCCCAACTTAAAAACAACAGACTAGGGGCTGGGAAGGTGGCTCAGTGGTAGAGTGGTTGCCTTGCATGCATGAGGCCCTGGGTTCGATTCCTCAGCACCATGTAAGCAAAAAGAAAAAAAAGCCAGAAGTGGCACTGTGGCTCAAGTGGTAGAGCGCTAGCCTTGAGCTGAAGAGCTGAGGGACAGCTCCCAGACCCAGAGTTCAGGCCCCACAACCAACAAAAAAAACAAAACAAAACAAAAACAAACCTCAAGTGTCCCTCAGGACAGCGCCCAGGCCCAGAGTTCAGGCCCCAAGACCGGACCAGAAAAAAAAAAAAAAAAACCACTGGACTATAATTTCCCCAATTTTAAAGTATAGCAGAATAGTAGCTAGCTTTAGGAGATTATACTAAGAAAAACATAAGATGGTATTTCAGTCACTGAAACAGAAAATCTTCCTAAACCACTAGCACTTGGGCAACTGTCCTTTAAAAATCTAGAACTGAATAGTTGGTTTTTTCAGAGGTGAAAAATATTTTATAATTAGATCATTAAAATCATCTGTATCCAGTGATTATATCAGTTCAGTATAGGTGAATATACTACCGAAAACCCTCTAATCATACAGTTAGATGGAACTGTATGGTCCATCAATTAAGTTGCAATAAAACTGCTTTTTAAATGTAGATATGGGTTAACCACTTTATTAACACACAAAAAAACTAGGGAATAAGAAGGTAACTCAGTGGTAGAGTGCTCACCTTGCATGCATGAGGCCCTGGATTCTATTCGCCAGCACCACATAAGCGGAGAAAGCCAGAAGTGGCCCTGTGGCTCAACTGGTAGAGCATTATTCTTGAGCTGAAGAGCTGAGGGACAGCTCCCAGACCCAGAGTTCAGGCCCCACAACCAACAAAAAACCAAACCAAAACAAAACAAAAACAAACCTCAAGTGGAGGGCATGTGGGACAAAAACTGTATAATGCTTTAATTCTAGTAAAGCAGCCTGTGTTTGTAGTGTAAAGTTGCAAATAGAAGTAAATACTGCACATACTAGTTGTTTAACTTTATACAAGTCTCTTAACCTCTCTGAATTTCAAGTTTCTCATCAGAAAGTAAACACCTACTTTGTAAATATTTAATAAGCATTTGTTGAGGTGACAAATGACAATACCAACATACTTGCGTCATTATTAACATCCCTGTGGCGAGACACTGTAAAAGGTGAAAAGACACTCTCCTGCACTTATTAGTTCACAGGGTTCTATAAGGGAGACATGTTCAAAAAGATAAAATAATGAAGTTCTGCATTCTATAAGCAGCAAAGGGAAGGAAACACCCAGAGTTTGGGTTAGTCAGGAGGACTTCATAGAGGAGGTATGGTGCTTGAGCTAAGAGCTAAAGGTTGAGTAGTAGCTTATGGAAAGGAGGTCAGTGAGGGGCTTTTGCAGGAAATATCAGGCAGAGAAATAAAGGTATCTCACTACTGCTGAAGCTTGAAGTGTGATCTTTGCAAGTCTTCACCTCTTATAAAGTGAAGCAAGTAGGCAGGGTTTTTCTTGTTTGTTGTAGAGATTATTCTGGCAGCCAACAGTGAAATGGATTGGAGACAGTTGGGTTTGAGACAGAGACCTGTCAGGTGGCTGTTGCAGTATTTGAGAAGACTGATAAATGCTTGAACCAGCAGTGTCAATGCAGATGGAGGAAAATGACTACAATTAAATCATTAGGACTTGTTGATTGGTATGATATAGGAAGCAAAGAACAGGAAGAGTCCACCCTTGAGTGGACATCTGTTCTATCATTCTAGCTAAGGCAGCCAAGTAATGGTGCCATTCACATAGTGAATTCTGTCATAAGCACTTTGTTAGGTCAGGATGATGTGCACCTCAGTCGTGGGAGAGAGGGTATACTGGGTTTTGTTGTTGATGTTATTGTTGTTTATGGGAGTGGTGTTCTGTTTTGAATAAGAACTCAGAATGAAACTGTAATGTTGAAACTGTAATGTTGATTGTTGGCTTCACTATAGACACAAGGACATTCCTGAAGAGCAAAGGTTTGGGGGCAGGGGTTGGGGGGGGGGGTGTTGTAGGAGGATAAAAACATCAGTTTTTGCTCCTGGTTTTGGCAGCCAGTGGTAGCCTAGGTTTGAATTTGGATGAATTAACATATCTCATGCTCAGTTCAGCCTGGATTTTTCTCTTTCTCAGTGCTTTAGTGTGTTTGACATTCAGATTACAGCTTTCAGGTTTCTACAGGGTAAAATGTGCTGGGTTTCTGCACCAATGCAAGGTAGTATGCATTGCTAGGAGGTCTGAATAAGAGTGGGGGGTGGGGTGAGATCTGGTTTCCAGTTACAAAAGGTCCCCTGAGGCTAAGTGAAAAGCAGATTCTTTTGAAATGGTCTCTGTTGGCAATTAACAACACATCTAGAATACCTTAGTGTCAAATAAAGAGGATTTGTTGACAACAATGCCTTGGGTAGTTGATCCCAGGCTTTCAAGAAAGCTGTTCAATCTGTGAATATTAGCATTTGGCCAGGTAAAGAGACCTAGCCCTCAGCACCTCCCAGCCACACGTGTACAGTTTTTTTTTGGAACATCTCCTTCTCCTGTCTTCCACCATCCTGCTTCCATACTGCCCTTGAAATCAATGAATGGTAAATTTAGTGTTTCCCTAACAAATGCCTGATTAAGAGATGTTTGGTTTCCGGCTGTGCCTCCTGTTACAATCAAAACACGTGCTGCATAAATTTAATTGGCTACATTAACGTGTGAGCCTTTTCTACGAAGAAATAATCTGCAAAGGGGCAGAGTTTGGGGTATATGGCGGTGCTTCTAATTAGCTGTTGCTCTAATACAATCAGTCAGAGACAGAAGCTACTCCTTTAGAGTATCTGTTGATGACAACACAGGCTTGAACAAAGTGACCAGTCTCAAATGGCCACTCACGCTGTGGGCTGAGGTTGCTAGGGCTCAGGCAGTCGCTGTTTTCTCCACTGAAAGGGGCGGGGTGAGTTGGTGTGTTAAATATAAATAAATATATAATATACATATATATTGTCTGCCTCTTCTCACAGAGGTAATGATCCGTGGGAAGAAATGGCAGTTGATAGGGAAGACGGTGAAAAAGATCGGTTTAGGTTTAATCTTATTTTATTATATTTTTGGGTTTTTTTTTTCTTCCAATGCTGCGACGCATTAACCCTACTGCTATTGGGACGTTCTCTGCTCAGCCTATTGGTTGAGCCTAGGAACTGCTGTCTGCCAATCGGATGGTGAAAGGCAGACAAATCTACCCCGCCACCAGCAAAAAACGGCGCGTAACCCTTGCGGTGCCGGCTGAGCCGCGCCAGAGCTAGCGCGGGGAAAGGGAGATAGGTGTCTCCAGCTGCTGTGTCTGTTTGGGGCGGGTCGGCTTCTTCGGCTTCTCAGGACCAAGTAGAGACTTGGCGGATGGCAGCAATGCTCCGCAAGGTGAGAAGCTGGGTAGAGATCTGGCGTGAGGCTACCCTTTTGTTCCTCTTTTGCCACCTGGGTTACGTTTGTGGGCAGATCCGCTACCCGGTCCCAGAGGAGTCACAGGAAGGGACTTTTGTAGGGAATGTCGCCCAAGATTTCCTGCTGGATACAGAGAGTCTGTCAGCTCGCAGGCTGCAGGTCGCTGGAGAGGTGAACCAAAGACACTTTCGGGTGGATTTGGACAGCGGTGCCCTGCTCATCAAGAATCCAATCGATCGAGAGGCACTGTGTGGGCTCAGTGCCAGCTGCATCGTGCCCCTGGAGTTTGTAACCGAAGGGCCTTTGGAAATGTACCGAGCCGAGGTAGAGATCGTAGATGTGAATGATCACGCCCCCCGATTTCCGCGGCAGCAGTTGGACTTGGAAATCGGGGAGGCAGCTCCTCCAGGACAGCGTTTCCCCTTGGAAAAGGCTCAGGATGCAGATGTGGGAAGCAATTCCATTAGCAGCTATAGACTAAGCTCCAATGAGCATTTTGCACTGGATGTCAAGAAGCGCAGCGACGGCAGCCTGGTACCAGAGCTGCTCCTGGAGAAGCCTTTGGATCGGGAGAAGCAATCGGACTACCGCCTAGTGCTGACCGCTGTGGATGGAGGGAACCCCCCTAGATCTGGCACAGCGGAGCTCCGGGTATCTGTTCTGGATGTAAACGACAACGCCCCGGCCTTCCAGCAACCCAGCTACAGGATCAGCGTGTTAGAGAGCGCGCCAGCGGGCATGGTGCTCATCCAGCTCAATGCCTCTGACCCAGACCTGGGTCCTAGTGGTAACGTCACCTTTTCTTTCAGTGGTCACACCCCTGATCGTGTGAGGAACCTTTTTAGCCTGCATCCCACTACTGGGAAGCTGACCCTTCAGGGGCCCCTAGACTTTGAGAGCGAGAATTACTATGAATTTGATGTGCGGGCGCGTGATGGAGGCTCTCCAGCCATGGAGCAACATTGTAGCCTGAGGGTGGACCTCCTGGATGTAAACGACAACGCCCCCCACATCACCGTCACTTCGGAGCTTGGGACTCTCCCAGAGAGCGCAGAACCTGGCACTGTGGTGGCACTCATCAGTGTGCAGGATCCCGACTCGGGGTCAAATGGAGATGTGAGTCTGCGTATTCCTGACCACTTGCCATTTGCCCTCAAGTCTGCCTTCAGGAACCAATTCTCCCTCGTAACTGCTGGGCCCCTGGACCGGGAGGCTAAATCCAGTTATGACATCATGGTCACTGCTTCAGATGCTGGGAACCCTCCTCTGAGTACCCACAGGACTATTTTCCTCAACATTTCAGATGTGAATGATAACCCACCCTCTTTCTTCCAGAGGTCACATGAGGTGTTTGTTCCTGAGAACAATCGCCCTGGGGACCTGCTTTGCTCCCTTGCAGCCTCTGACCCAGACTCTGGCTTGAATGCGCTCATTTCCTATTCTCTCTTAGAGCCTAGAAATCGAGATGTGTCAGCTTCTTCTTTCATCTCTCTGAACCCCCAGACAGGAGCTGTTCACGCAACTCGATCATTTGACTATGAGCAAACACAGACACTGCAGTTTGAAGTTCAAGCCCGGGACAGAGGCAACCCACCTCTTAGCAGCACTGTGACAGTTCGGCTATTTGTGCTGGACCTCAATGACAATGCCCCAGCTGTGCTCCGCCCTAGGGCCAGGCCTGGCTCCTTATGTCCCCAAGCACTGCCCCCATCAGTTGGTGCTGGTCACCTAGTCACAAAGGTGACTGCTGTGGACTTGGATTCAGGTTACAATGCTTGGGTCTCCTATCAGCTTCTGGAGGCCCCAGATCCCAGCTTGTTTGCAGTGTCTAGATATGCTGGGGAGGTGCGGACAGCTGTTCCCATCCCAGCTGACCTCCCACCACAAAAACTGGTCATTGTGGTGAAAGACAGTGGTAGCCCACCACTGTCTACCTCTGTTACTCTCCTAGTGTCCTTAGAGGAAGACACCCATCCAATTGTCCCCGATCTTCGAGAATCTTCAGCTCCAAGGGAAGGAGAGTCCCGCCTGACCCTCTACTTAGCTGTGTCCCTAGTGGCGATTTGCTTTGTCTCCTTTGGCTCATTTGTGGTGCTACTCTCTAAGTGTCTTCGTGGGGCTGCCTGCGGAGTAACATGCTTTCCTGCTGGCACTTGTGCCTGTCTCACCAGATCTCGAAGGAGGGAGGGACTTCCTCCTTCCAATGGGATTCTCCGAATCCAGCTAGGGTCAGATGATCCTATCAAGTTTGTGGATGTGGGAGGCCACTCTCATGGCTGTACACCCTTGGCTTCTGCACCCACTCGGAGTGATAGCTTCATGATGGTGAAGTCACCCAGTGCACCTATGGCAGGGGAACCTGTTCGCCCAAGCTGTCCACCCTCTGATCTTCTCTATGGGCTAGAGGTGAGACCCTGGTGGGCTCAGTCAGTGCTTGAGGGTTGTTCTGATCCAGGCATATGGCTGGGCCACATCCCAGAGACTACTGGCCTCCCTGTGAGACCACATGGTGACGGCACCATTTTTGTGAGTAGTTACTATTTGAATAATTATATGGTAGATGCTATGCTTTACAAGTGTTTTGTGGCATAACCAGAACTGTTATAGCATTTGGGGGTGGGTTATGCCTGTATCTAACAGTAAGGCATGAAAGCAATTGTTGCTCAAAAACCAGGCTGTTGTATAGAAGCATGGTAATGCAGTGTGGAGCATAGAAGGCTGTAATGCACAAGGGTGGGGTGCATGGGCAATTGCCTATACCCAGGCTATTCTTTCTGAATGAGGGAGTTAGGTTCTGGAGAACCCTAACTCCGTGTTACCATTTCCCAGGGAGATTGGGGGAAGACCAAAATCTTTGTTCCATGCTATCTAATACTCCCTGGCCCACAGTGAAAGGAACTGTATTTGGAGCATAGCAGAGAGCCAAAAGAGGAGAAAGCCAAGGAAGAAGGAAGGTACAAATCAAAGTGATAGCAAAAAATCTTTTGGTCTCTATCTTTAGGACTCTTGATCAAGCCCCTACAGGGATTTGAACTAGATTTAGTAGAGTTGGAAGCAGGATATTTTCCTGACCTCTTTGGGGAAAAGTGGTAAGTGAACTCAAAATCAGAAAATTTATTTACAGGAAGTCATAGACAGCCATTCTGGGAGTCTCTAAATAGAGTCTTGAGTTTGGTGAAATCATAAAGGCAAGAAACCACTCTCCTGGGTAACCTAGATTAGCCCCAGAAATGTTCCCTTTCCCACAACTCTGCTGCTCATTCTTTTTTTTTTTTTCTGGTCCTGGGACCTGAACTCTGGGCCTAGGCGCTGTCCCTCAGCTCTTCAGCCTTAAGGCCAGTGCCCTACCACTTGAGCCACAGCGCCACTTCCAGCTTTTTCTGCTTATGTGGTGCTAAGGAATCGAACCCAGGGCCTCATGCATGCAAGGCAAGCACTCTACCACTGAGCCACCTTCCCAGCCCCTCTGATGCTCATTCTATACTCTGAGTCCTCAGTCTCAGAAAAGCTAAGTCTCACAGCCATCAGCTCTACTGAGAGTGCTTCAAAGCATTGTGGGAGAGTTGGGGCAACATTTCACAAAGTTGTAACAAATCTTTTATCTTATCAGATTCAGCATGCTGGGGATAAGGGATGGGGAAGGAAATGTGTAGGTTTTGTTTCTCCTAGAACAAAATTTTATTGATTCAAGCAAAGTAGTGGAAGCTTCTGAAATCATGCAGGAAGTTGCTGGGACAGAACACTGAGGAGTTTTGTACCACTTTGTCTTCCCTGTTGAGCACCATCTGAGCTGTCAAACTTTGCTGCCAAGGGGGCTGAATCAACTTGTAGCACGAAATGAGTGGGGAGGTAGGAGACTTCTGTGACACAGATTTTCAGCGCCTGTTCCCAAGGTTTCCAGGACTAAAGAGACTTCATAATTGGTTGAGAGCAGACAGACTTTTTGGCCAATCAAACTCAGAGCTGAGGTGGGAGATCTGCTCTTCCTGCCCGCCTCTCCTCCTCCAGCTCCCCAGCTCCACTCATATTTAACTCGCCTTCCCCCCATCCACCCCCGCCATTCGGTGACTAAGAACTGCTGCAGGCAGGCAAACCTCTGACAATTTTAGAGGCTAGAAGGAGACATAAGAGATTTCAGCTTCTGCATCCCAAGAGCTGGGTCTGCCTTGGAGACAGGACAGCACAGTTACCCTCCAGGAAGGGACTTCTGGGTCATGGGGCCCAAGACACCCCCACAGCTCGCTGGGAAATGGCAAGTGCTGTGCATGTTGTCCTTGTGCTGCTGGGGATGGGTGTCTGGGCAGCTTCGTTATTCAGTGGTGGAGGAGTCAGAGCCGGGAACGCTGGTGGGGAATGTTGCTCAAGATCTGGGCTTAAGGGTGACAGATCTGTTGAACCGCCGACTGCGGCTGGGCTCTGAGGAGAATGGGCGCTATTTTTCTCTGAGCTTGACAAATGGTGCTTTGGCAGTGAATCAAAAGATTGACCGAGAGAGCCTATGTGGAACCAGCACCAGCTGCCTGCTGCCAGTGCAGGTGGTGACTGAACACCCCCTGGAGCTCATCCGTGTAGAGGTAGAGATCCTGGATCTCAATGACAACTCCCCAAGCTTTGCCACTCCTGAGAGAGAGATGCGCATCTCAGAATCTGCTACACCTGGGGCACGATTTCCACTGGATAGTGCCCAGGACCCTGACGTGGGTACTAATACTGTGAGTTTTTATACTCTGAGCCTCAGCAGCCACTTCTCTCTGAATGTGAAGACCCTAAAAGATGGGAAGCTGTTCCCAGAGCTGGTGCTAGAGCAGCAGCTAGATCGGGAAGCCCAGGCAAGACATCAGCTGGTGCTCACTGCTGTGGATGGAGGTACCCCAGCCCGCTCAGGGACCAGCCTTATCTCAGTCACTGTGTTGGATGTCAATGATAACGCTCCAACCTTCCAGTCGTCAGTACTACGTGTAGGACTCCCAGAGAATGCACCTGTGGGCACATTGCTGCTCCGCCTCAATGCTACTGATCCAGATGAGGGCACCAATGGCCAACTAGTCTATTCTTTTGGAGACCATACATCTGAGGCAGTGCGGAGTCTCTTTGGCTTGGACTCTAGCAGTGGAGCAATCCGTGTGTTGGGTCCAATAGACTTTGAGGAGTCAAATTTCTATGAAATCCATGCAAGAGCCCGAGACCAAGGACAGCCAGCCATGGAGGGCCACTGTGTGATTCAAGTGGATGTAGGAGATGTCAATGACAATGCTCCTGAGGTGCTGCTGGCCTCTTTGGTCAATCCTGTCCCAGAGAGCACACCAATGGGAACAGTAGTGGGGTTGTTTAATGTGCGGGACCGAGACTCAGGTAGAAATGGTGAAGTAAGCCTGAGTATCTCTCCAGACCTGCCATTTCAGATCAAGCCTTCTGAGAACCACTACTCACTGCTTACCAGCCAGCCCTTGGACCGTGAGGCCATGTCCCATTATATCATTGAGCTGCTGGCCAGTGACGCTGGCTCACCTCCCCTGCACACCCATCTCACCATCAGACTCAACATTTCAGATGTAAATGACAACGCACCCCACTTCATCCAGCAGCTCTACACAGCTTACATCCCAGAAAACCGACCTCCTGGCTCCCTTCTCTGCACTGTGGCTGCCTCAGATCCAGATACTGGGGATAATGCCCGCCTCGCCTACTCCATTGTAGGGAGTCAGATTCAAGGAGCGCCAGCCTCCTCCTTTGTGTATGTCAACCCAGAGGATGGACGGGTCTTTGCCCAGCGTACCTTTGACTATGAATTACTGCAGATGCTGCAGATTGTGGTGGGAGTTCGAGACTCCGGCTCTCCCCCATTGCATGCTAACACATCTCTCCATGTGTTTGTTCTTGACCAGAATGATAACGCCCCGGCCGTGCTGCACCCCCGGCCTGGCAGGGAACTCTCAGCCCCCCAGCGTCTCCCTCGCTCTGCTCCTGCTGGCTCCTTGGTGACCAAGGTGACAGCCGTGGATGCTGACGCAGGCCACAATGCGTGGCTCTCTTATTCCCTGTTGCCACAGTCCACAGCCCCAGGACTATTCCTAGTGTCTGCACACACCGGTGAGGTGCGCACAGCCCGAGCCTTGCTGGAGGATGACTCTGACACCCAGCAGGTGGTGGTCCTAGTGAGGGACAATGGAGACCCTTCGCTCTCCTCTACAGCCACGGTGCTGCTGGTTCTGGAGGACGAGGATGCTGAGGAAATGCCCAAATCCAGTGACTTCCTCACACACCCTCCCGAGCGCTCAGACCTTACCCTTTACCTCATCGTGGCTCTAGCAGCCATCAGTCTCTTATCCTTAGTCACCTTCACCTTCCTGTCAGCTAAGTGCCTTCGGGGCCACGCGGATGGGGAGGGGGGCGGGGGCCAGTGCTGTGGGCGCCAGGACTCACCCTCTCGGGAATTCTATAAGCAGTCCAGCCCCAACCTGCAGGTGAGCTCAGATGGCACCCTCAAGTACATGGAGGTGACACTGCGGCCCACAGACTCGCAGAGCCACTGCTACAGGACGTGCTTTTCGCCGGCCTCCGACGGCAGTGACTTCACTTTCCTCAGGCCCCTCAGCGTTCAGCAGCCCTCGGCCCTGGCGCTGGAGCCTGACACCTTCCGATCCCGCTCTAATACACTGCGGGAGCGGAGCCAGGTGAGGGCTTGGACCGTGCATCCACTCCTCCTGGGCCGGCTCGGCTTCTGGAGGGTTCCATGGGAACCGACTGCGACTGCGCCGCCGGGAATCAGAGTGGTGGGGGGAGGTGAGACAAGCCACCGGGTTCCCAGTGCTGAGAAGCCTTGGTGGTGGTTGTGGGCGCGGGGGAGATGGGTCCGACCCCGCCCGCACCCTCAGAAAGGCTGGAACCGCCAAGCTCCTGGGGGATTTCTAGCGATTTTTTTTTTTTTTTTAACAGGGATTAGGGTCCCCACTGGAAGCTGTCAAAGATCCTCTTAAGTATCGCTCTCTAGGCTTCCCCAGCCAATCCCTGCCCCACCCAACCGCAGGGGTGGAGAGGAAGTGGTTGACCGGAAGGTGCACCTGTGGCCTCCCCGCAGACCACACCCACGGGCCCCACCCGCCGCACTTGCGGCCTCATCTGCGGGCAAGAGTGCGTGGGCTGCCAGCTGCACACGGGCCCACGCCCAGCATCCCTCTGCCGTCTTCAGACGTACTCACCTGGAGAGCGAGCGTCCCAGGTCTCTACTGCCCAGATCGAGGACTTAGAGCTTCTCCCCACCCTGCCTATACCCGGCACTGGGCCGGACCTGACAACTTTCCCCTAAGGCCTGAGCCTGCGGTGGCCCCTGGGGCTGGAGCTCACTGGGCATTTTAGACCTGGGCAAGCAGGATTTCCTGACTCTCAGGTCTTCGGATCCTGCTGGGCCTGAGGCTCTATGCAAATGGCAAGTCCCCTCCTTCCGGAAGCCTCAGACTGATGGGCAAGCCTAGCCAGTATAGGCCAAGGAGAGTCAGGGTCTGGGCTGGGTGGGTGAACAAGCTTCAATAGGATTGAGACCCCAGTAGCACCAGTAGCCCATTCCTTCCCAGACTCTGGACCTCTAGAAATAGGTTTTGGCTTTGTCATGAACACTATGTGCCCAGTGATGTAGTATCAAAGACTCTTGGTGAAACTTTCTTCCTCTTCTTCTGGCAAATGGAAAACCACCAGCCTTTGCTAGTGACCAAAGATACTCTCATATGTGGGGAAACTATAATAGTGCAAGTGTCCACAACCTTAGGAGGTTTTATTCTAAATTATATCAATCCCACCACCTGGTCCCTACTGTATGGGCTTTTTGTGTGTGTCTGCATACCAGCACTGAAACTTTGGCTCAGAGATGGTGCTGTCCCTTAGCTTTTTTGCTCAAGCCTGGGCGGGGAGGTTTCTATCACTGGATCCCCAGTTCCACTTCTGGCTTTTTGGTGGTGAATTTAACTTTTCTGCTTGGGCTGGTGCCAGGCCTAGGCTATATTTTGAGACAACGTCTTCAGGGTCTTCTGATAGCTAACTGGGTGAAGTTTATCACCAACCACCTCTTTGAAGGATCTGGATATTAGTTTGTTCTTCTTACCACATGCAGGATGGGTACTAGCAACCTTGTAACTTAGTTTCATAGGTCAAGCCACTTAGGATTAAGTTCAGAGTAAGTGACAGAGAATACAACTGACCCAGGTGTGTTGAACTCAAATGTGTGCTGTGAATGGCCTGGCATTTGTAATACTAGGAAAAGAGGCAAGAGATAATGGGCATCTGCAAGGATGGGAAAAGCTGACATCCTTTTCCCATAGGGAGCCTAAATGTGGAAGAAGGTCTTGAGAGCTCCTCATCAGCCCTCACTGAACAAACCTAGACCCATGGGTTTTGCCCACCTCCCTCTTCTGCCATTACGATCTTCACATGGATTCTGCTGTGTTTAAGAATACAGTGAGGGCTGGGAAGGTGGCTCAGTGGTAGGGCGCTTGCCTTGCATGCCTGAGGCCCTGGGTTCGATTCCTCAGCACCACATAAGCAAAAAGAAAAAAGCCAGAAGTGGCACTGTGGCTCAAGTGGTAGAGTGCTAGCCTTGAGCTGAAGAGCTGAGGGACAGCGCCCAGGCCCAGAGTTCAAGCCCCATGACCAGACCCCCCCCACCAAAAAAAAAAAGAATACAGTGACCAGCCCCCCTGGCTCATAGCAGTAATCCTTGCTAGTCAGGAGGCTGAAATCTGAGGATCATGGTTTGAAGTTAGGCTTGGCAGAAAAGTCCATGAACTCTTACCTTCAATTAACCAGCAAAAAGCTGGAAGTGGACCTATGGCTTAAATGGTAGAAAGCTAGCCTTGAGCAAAAAAGCTCAGAGACAGCACTTAGGCCCTGAGTTCAAGGCCCAGGATTGGTACATGTGTGTGCACACTACAGTGGTTACGGGCTACACATCCCTATGTCCTTCTCCATGGAATCAGGTATAGCTCTGGGTGCACCTGAAAAGTGAAGCTTCTGGCACTGTCACCTATGAGCCATTAGTGTGACTGGAAGTGTTAGGGCTTTCTTCTCCCCAGTGTGATCTGAGATGCTCATACTTCACTCCTGGGAATGAGTGTGAGAACTAATTACCAGAACACCCCAGAACCCATGAGGACTTGACTATAGGTGTACTTGTGCCAGTGTGTGATAGGATCACACACCTCCTAGAAAGACTCAGAGGGACTTGGAAATTAAGTGCCTGGCAGGGCCCTGGCACATTTGGCCAGGTGAGAGATGGCTACAGATCAGCCCCTTGGGGGCCCTGAAGACATAGTTGGCTCTGCTTTGAGGTTGTGGGATCTTGATCCTTCTGGGCTCCCTCCCAGCCATTTTCTCTGTCCCAGACAGAGCAGCCTTGTTCTCCTCAGTCACAAGCCATTGTGTGGCATGGAGTTCTAAGGGTGAGAGGTGTCCTGGGGCTTGGATGCCCTGCAAAGGCCCAGTCTGGCATGACTCCTAAATTAATAATGTATTTAGCTGTGGGAAAAGATCCTTGAGAGCCAAGGCCTGGAGGGGGTGGCCTTCTGAATGTGTCATTGCACAACTTGGCAGGAAAAGGGTTACCCAGAGTAGCAGCCATTTTGCTGGAGAGGAGGCTTTGTTTCCAGCTGAGGAGCTGAATAACTTTATTCCAGGACTGGTGGAATTCTGTGGAAAAGCCTTCTCTGTCACTTCTGAGGGCCTTCTCTGCCTCCTTCCTACCCCTGCCCCCAACCCCACCACCAGTGCAGTTCTAAGAAGACACTGCTCAGTTCTTGCATTTTGGCTCAGAAGTTTGGAGTCGTTTTTTCTTCTGTTCATCTTTTAATCAGTGTGTATTAATTGTACAAAATAATGGGTGTCATTAGGACATTTTCATACATGTATATAATGCACTTTGATCATATTTACCTCCCATTATCCTCAAAAGGGACCATTTTTTTGGCAAAGAAATGTGGGCTTGTTCATTATGATCAGATGAACTGTTTTGGTTTTTGTTGTTGTTGTTGTGTGTTTGATTGTTTTTGTCTCTGGTACCTCAGACCTCAAAGACCTGTGGCGATGTTCCTGCCTCCTCCTACCCCCATCTTTGGAGATGTGTCTACCCTTCTCCATTTTGCCACATTTCCTAATTTTGCCCACTCCTCTCCTTCTCCTAGCCCATCCCCAGGGGCTCTGATGACAATCTGACTGCACGTGGGTACTCAACCCCTTTCCCTCTGTTTTCTTCACAGCAAGCCCCGCCCAACACGGATTGGCGTTTCTCCCAGGCCCAGAGACCCGGCACCAGCGGGTAGGTGACTGATTCTCCAGCCCACCCTCTTCTTTGCGGCATTTTCTCGGTGACGTGGGAGGAAGAAAAGGGGGGAGGGCTGGGCATGTGCTACAAATGCCTTCTTTTTCTTGGGTTCAGATTTCAGGAAGATTTTAGTGTATTGGAGGCTGGGTTACAGACCCCAGCGGGAATAGACATCTTCCCTGATTAATTAGGAAGCTGAATTCACATACTCCCCCCCCCCCACTCCCTTCCCCCCGCCACTGGGACATTTTCCAATCTCCTGAGTGCTCCAAGGATTTTCTCTGGAGAGGGGGGAGGCTTTCTTTATCTATCAACTGCCTAAATCCTCTCCTCCTTGTCGAGCCAGGCTCCCTCTGACCTGGGGCTCAGGCAGAGAAGGGGGAGGCAGGAGCAGCAGGAGGAGGAGCAGAAGGAGGTTGTCAG
Source organism: Dipodomys spectabilis (assembly GCF_019054845.1). NCBI lineage: Eukaryota > Metazoa > Chordata > Mammalia > Rodentia > Heteromyidae > Dipodomys > Dipodomys spectabilis. The sequence continues at coordinate 8,501,187 of NW_024870824.1, forward strand.
TCATCAGAGCCGCCCCCAGAGCCTTTGAGGCGAAGGGAGGTGAGGGCTGCGGTGAAAGCTATGTCTGCGCACCTGGAGACAAAGCTGCCCCGGGGAGATCTGGGGCAAATCTTCCTGTCCTGCTTCTCCTCCAGTTGCCTTCGGCCCTCACTTGGCCTGCCCCATCAGCCTGCAGGACTTTGATCCCTTCCTCCTCCTTTTTTTTTTCAGCCTGTGTCCCTGCCACCATCTCCCATGTCTCTATCTCAGTCTGTAGTTTCTGCTTCTCCCTTTTTCGTCTCTCTCTCAGGTTCTGTCTTCCCTACCATTTGTGTCTTCTTACACACCCCGTGCCCTGAGCATGAGTGCTCAATAAATGTGGAAGGAGTGAGTAAATGTCACTCTCCCTTGGTCTCAGTTTCCGTTTTCTCCTTTTCTCTCTGTCTCTGCATCCCTTTCAGTATCTTTGACCTTTTATCTTTGCCCCTCTCTATCTCCCATAATTTCTCAGTTTCTATGTTCTTCTGTCTCCAGCCTCCTCCTCCCTCTGCCTCGGTTTTGGCTTTCTTCTCCTATGCTCTATCTTCTCTCTGTCTTTAACTTTATCTTTCTATACATCTGTCTTTGTGCTTCTCTCTCTCTCTCTCTCTCTCTCTCTCTCTCTCTCTCTCTCTCTCTCTCTCTCTAGCTTGTCCCCTTTTCTGAGCTGCTGTCTCTATCTCTCATTTCTTTGTACTCTGGGCAAGCCAGCACACACAGTCCCCGACTCCTGCCCCTCACACACAAAGCCTTTGATCACTGCTCCCCACCACTTCCCCTCCCACTCCGACTGCCCCAGCTGCTCATTTCAATCTCCTATGAATTCCTGCTAAGACAGGAACCCCCTGCGGGTGGGGGGACCTCAGCAGAAAGGGTCTAAGCAGAGCAGGATGGGCTCCAGGCCAGGCCTCCCTGATAGATGCCAGGAGCTTCAGTCCAAGGAACCCAGGGAGAGAAGCTGGGCTTGGGTGCTGCCAATGTTTGCCCAGATCCTGAGATTGGGCTTTTTTCCCCTGTTTCCTTACCAACCAGGTTCTCTTTGGGTTGGACTTTGAAGGGTCTTGGTGTATAGAGCAGATCTAGCTCTTGGGCATGCACAGTCCTGTCACTGGCATCAGGAATGCAAAGAACTTTCTAGAAGGCCTCTCAGATGCTGCAAACCAGAGGCTTGGACTGCTATTGTCCCACTTTGACCCCAGCTGTTTCTCTTCTCTCTAGGGCCTCCTTGCCAGCCTCCTTATAGGCTATCCATTAACTCATCCATGTATTCTTTCATGGAATGGTGAAACTATTCAAGTCTTCTTGTAAACCCTGGACTATAAGAGTAGACAAGCAAGGGGCTGGCAAGTTGGCTCAGTGTTTGAGTGCTTGCCTCGTATGCATGAGTCTCTGGGTTTGATTCCTCAGCACCATATATGCAGAAAAAAGCCAGAAATGGTGCTGTGGCTCAAGTGGTAGGCCGCTAGCCTTGAGCTGAAGAGCTGAGGGACAGCGCCCAGGCCCAGAGTTCAGGCCCCACGACCGGACCCCCCTCCCAAAAAAAAGAGTAGACAAGTAAATCCAATTCCCAGATTCATAGCAAAGGAGAAAAAAACTGGCAACAAATCACAATAAAGAAAAAAAGTCTAGTTACAAACCACAGGATGTTCTAAGAAGAGGATGAGGGCTGGGAATGTGGCTTAGTGGTAAAGTGTTTGCCTAGCATGCATGAAGCCCTGGGTTCGATTCCTTAGTACCACATAAACAGAAAAAGTTGGAAGTGGCACTGTGGCTCAAGTGGTACAGTGCTAGCCTTGAACAAAAGAAGCTCAGGAACAGTGCCCAGGCCCTGAGTTCAAGCCCCAGGACTAGCCAAAAAAAAAAAATCAATTTAATGGGGAGGAAGATCAGTCAGGTTTCTCAGAAAAGGCGATATTTGAGCTGTCAGCTCTGATAAGTACCTCAGCCAAGCCCAGCCCAGCTGTACACCCACTCTGAAGCAGAAGTCACTTGTGCCTGGAAGCCTCACCAATTGCCTTTCATGGCACCCCCTCCAGACCTGGAAGGAGAGATGCACCGTTACTGCAAGTTCCTTCCAATCACTGAGAGGAGAGATGGAGAAAGCTCAGGAGAGCTCTTAGTTAAGTCACTGAGGATAAAACAGATATTTCTGATTCAACTGGTAGAGTCTAACCCAGCAACTTCTGCTTCGCTCCATCATTCACTCAACTCTTAGTAAGCATCTTCTGGAGACCAGACAGTGTGCCAGGTGTGAGAGAGATAAATCAGGCATGGTCCCTGCACTCCAGGTTTGCAGTGTGTTGAGAGAGACAATACTGATTAAACAACCACAAAAACAAGTACAAGATTCCAACTGTCTAAGCGCTGTGCATGGCAATACCAGATGCTGAGAACATGGGTTCGGAATTTGACCTAATCAGGGAGCAGGAGGCCATGCAGAAGGAAATGTGACTGTGTTGAGATCTGAAGGATGAATACAAACTAGTTGAAGACAAGTGGGAAGAGGACTCTGGCTGTAGGGATGAAAGTATACAAAGGCCTTATGGTGAGGCTTCTCAGAATCAAGGAATGACAGGGAGTTGTGACCATCTTAATAAGCGGATTGAGCCAGGTGCTGGTGGTTCACACTTGTAATCCTAGCTACACCGGAGGCTGGGATCTAAGGATCCTGTTTTAAAGCCAACCAGGGCAGGAAAGTGTGTGAGTCTTTTTTCCAATTAACCACAGAAAACCAGAAGTGGAGCTGTGGCTCGTAGTGGTAGAGTACTACTAGCCTTGAGCAAAAGGAGCTCAGGGACAGCTTCCAGGCTCTGAATTCAAGCCTCATGACCAACCCCCTTCCCCCGCCCCCCTCCCCCCAAAAAAATGCAGATTGGAGTTAGAGGATGAAGTGAGGATATTTCTCTTATTCAATCTAACCTGGCTTTAGTCATCCTTGCTTTCCTACCCTAGTCCCTTTCCATTATTATGCACATATCCTGACAGCTTATCTGATCAGTCAAGCCTATGTTGAATTCATCGGAAAACCTGGCCCAGGCTAGAGCCAGTACTAGGTCTCACTGCCTAGACAGAAGGAAGAAAAGCTATTACAATATTCAGAAGCCCTTACCTGCCACAAGCTTCTTGTACATTCTTAGATCACCCTTTTACCTTCTGATCTCAGCAGCTGTTGTCCCAAGCCCTGAGCCAGCAAAGCCGGGTAACAGAGGCCCGCCCTGCCCTGCAGCTGTTCCCAGCTTCTGCAGAGCTTAGTGTTTGGCTTCTGACACCACCCTACTCTCCTAACATTCTCCACCCTGTGGCCTAACTGTGAATCCTCTTCTATCTGAGACACACTCTTCCTGTTCTATCTCCAATTAGGCAATCATTCAACAAACAAGTAACAGCATTTGTTGTGCTTATAAAATAATACATATTTATTATAGCAACATAAATAAGAAATAATCAAGAGAAACTACTCATGTTTTTATATCCTAAGAAGAACACTATTATTATTATGAGGCTTTAATGTGGACCTGCTGTTGGCTGCCTTGTTCACAGCTGGCACGCTACCAGTTGAGCCATGATTCCAGCCCAGCCTTTTGCTGGGTAATTTGGAGATGGAGTCTCATGGACTTTTCTGCAGACATCTTTCAGATCTTGGCCCTGAGTAGCTAGGATTGCAGGCATGTACCACTCATGCCTGGCAATTTATTTTTTTTAATGTGGAAAAAATTTAACAGATACAAAAGTAGTGAGGTAGTGTGATGAACTTCTGTGGTCCTACTATTTGGCTCTAACTCATATCCTATCTTGTGTTATGTATCTCGCATCCTCCTGACACCTTTGCATTATTTTGAAGCAGATCTCAGATATAACAATTTCATCTGAGTCTTCTCTAAACATAATTTCATCTGAGTCTTCATTATCTTCAACAATGTGGTCAAACAGCATGCACAAGATTTGTGTTTTTGTTTTTAAAATCTGATCCACCTAACTGAATTGTTACAAACTGGTCTACACGTACCATTTAGAAAAACTTTGATTATAAAACAGAAACAAAAATATCCAGGCAGGGGTGGCTCATACCCATAATCCTAACTACTCTGGAGGCTGAGATCTAAGGATCTCAAAACCAGCTCAGGCAGGAAAGTCTATAAGACTGCTATCTCCAATTAACTACCAAAAAACCAGAAGTGAAAAACTATGGCCCAAGTGGTAGAATACTAACCTTGAGCAAAAAAGCTCAGGGTCAGTACCCAAGCCCTGCATTCAAGCCCCAGGACTGGCACAAAAGGAAGAAGAAAGAAAAGGGGGCAGGGAGGGAGGGGGGGGAAGGAAGGAAGGAAGAGAATAGAAAAGAGAAGAGAAAGAGAAAGAAGAAAACAAAAAAAGTTTCATTCTCAGTCAAATTTCTTACAAAGTTTGTCTGTTTTTTTTTTTTTTGTTGTTGTTGTTGTTTGCTAGGCCTGGGGCTTGAACTCAAGGCCCTGAACACTGTCCCTGAACTTCTTTTGCTCAAGGCAAGCACTCTATCACTTGAGCCACAGCGCCACTTCTGGCTTTTTCTGTGTATATCATACTGAGGAATCGAACCCAGGACTTCATGCATCCTAGGCAAGCACTCTACCACTAAGCCATATTCCCAGCTCCTGTTTTTGGTTTTTGAGATAGGTTTTTTGAGATAGGAATCGAACCCAGGGCCTCAGGCATGCAAGGCAAGCGCTCTACCACTGAGCCAACTTCCCAGCCTCTCTTTCTCTCTTAAAGCTAGAGATTTGACCTGGGCACTGGTGGCTCACACCTGTAATCCTAGCTACTTGGGAGGCTGAGATCTGAGGAGATCGTAGTCCAAAGCCAGCCTGGGCAGGAAAGTCTGGGAGACTCTTATCTCCAATAAACCACTAGAAAACCAGAAGTGGTACTGTGGCTTAAGTGGTAGAGCGCTGGCCTTGAGCTGAAGAGCGCACCCAAGTCCAGAGTTCAAGCCCATGACCGACCAAAAAAAAAACCTAGAGCTTTACCACCATAGTCTCATGGACTCTCTTACCCTGGCTGGCTTTGAACCACAATCCTCAGATCTCAGTCTCTTGAGTAGCAAGGATTACAGATAGAAGCCACCAGCACTTGGCTGATATTGATATTTTAACAGTTATATCCAGGCTGTTATCAGGCTGAAAGTCAACTTGACTTTCCCAGACTGCTCACTTTTTTTGAGCATGTTGCAAGAAGCATTTTTTTTAGAGGTACTACCTCCTTCACTTATATACCATAGTGCATCAGGACATAAATGCTTTATACTGTGTCATCTCTGAAATTCTAGGGTCTGTCACCAGTACATAGTAGGTGCTTAGAAAAATGGCCTACTGGATGTAGTCCCTGGCCTCCACATTCACTTTCACCCTTCCTCTAGATCCTGGAAGAGACCCCACATCTGCTTCTGGGGTTCTGAGGCCTCCCCATTGAAGCTTAGTTGGCTATGGGTAAGCTTGCAGGCTCAGGGGTCATATTAGGACATTTAGGTTGCAGCTCTGTCACTTACCAGCTGTGTGACTTTGAGAAGGCCTCTGAGCCCTGATTTTATCTGTCAGAAAACAGAGATAATCATAACCTTTATCTGTAGGGTGGTATTTTCATCTGAGGATAAAACAGATGATAAATACATAACCCAGTTGGCCCAGTGCTCAGCCTAGGGAGCTCTCAGTGAATGGTTACAAAGAAGTCCCTCCCCCTCTGATTATTTTCTTGCCCAGCTTCAGAGAGCTGGCAGCCTGCCCACCTGCTTTTCCCCTAGCCTTCAAGAACCTCCTGAAGAATCCTCCTGACAGCTGGTTTCCAGCTGCCCTTCTACTCACGTCCTCTCTCCTTACCACTGACCACCCCACTCACTATGGAGTCTCCCTCTTATCCCAAAGCTCTCCTCCCTCCTGCCCCTCTTGCTTCCTCTCCCCGCTTTATCCCCATCACCTGGGCCAGAGCTCAGTCAGGCTGGAAATGAGGACTTCCTAATTTTCATAGAGACAGAGGTGGACTGACTAAAGATCTAATTTTAGGCTCCTGTCTTCCCAGGGGAGCCTGACTCTCATCTCAGCTCCTTTGCAGGAGAATAAGTGAGTTTTTGTTTTTTGTTTTTGTTTTTGCCAGTCCTTGGGCTTGAACTCAGGCACTGTCCCTGAGCTCCTTTTGCTCAAGGTTAGCACTCTATCCCTTGAGCCACAGTGCCACTTCCGGCTTTTTCCTGTGATCAATTGAATATAAGCGTCTCACAGACTTTCTGCTCACGCTAGCTTTAAACTGCAATCCTCAGATCTCAGTCTCCTGAGTAGCGAGGTTTATAGGCATGAGCCACTGGCACCCAGTGAATGAGTGAATTTTAAACGATTAAATAGAATGCCTTCAGAACTCGTAAGCCAAAGTGTATCGGGTCCACTCCACTGTCCCAGCCTTATACCACCTCCCCTCAAGGGCTGAGGACCAGTTGCTGCCCAGCCTGGAAAGCACTTTCCAGTACCACACCTCTCCTGGGTGACTTGTTTTATTTTAAAATGTCTGAAACCTGTCAGAAACTTGAAGGAATAGTATGATGAACATCTAAGCACTTTTTTTAACCTAGATTCATCAGTGGTTCATATACTACATTGTTGTTTTATCTTTCTGTGTAGACATGCACATGTACACAAACAATACACATATTTCGTGTGTGTGTGTGTGTCTGTGTGTGTGTGAGAGAGAAAGAGAGAGAGAGAGTTTGGGATTTGAACTCAGGGCCTGTGTGCTGTCCCTGAACTTTTTTTGCTCAAGGATACCACTATACCACTTGAGCCAGAGCTCCACTTCGGGTTTTTTTGTGGGCATAGTTTATGGAGATAAGAGTCTCACTTTCCTGCCCTGGCTGGCTTTGAACTGATCCTCCGAGCTCAGCCTCCTGAATAGCTAGGATTACAGGCCTGGCTTGTAATTTATTTCTGAAGCATTAGAAAGTAGATTTCAGACATAACATTTGACACTTCAGACTTCTATAAAACCTCAATGATCATATTTGAAGAATTTAGCATTAATAATACACAATCCATCAGCAGAATTTCCCAATGTTCCCAATATGTCTTTTCTTTTTTTGTGTGTCATTCCTGGGACTTGAACTCAGGGCCTGACCACTGTCCCTGAGTGTTTTTGTTCAAGACAAAAAAAAAAAGTATCCTCAGATCTCTCCTGTCTCTTCCTAAGTGCTTAGCTTACCTTCAAACATTGGGGCTTAGTGAATTCTCCCTCCTTAGCCTACTAAGTGCTAGACCTATAGGCGTGAACCACTGTGTCCAGCTTTACAGACATACTCTTATTTTACATTTTATGGTGCCAGGGATTAAGCTCAGGTCCTTCCTTGCACTCAGTAGGCCAAGCATTTCAGTATGAAGTAACAACCTTAGCCCTTGTTTTTTGTTTTCTGTTTTCCAGATAGTCATTTTGTAGCATAGGCCGGCCTTAAACTAGAGATTTTGCCTCTGCCTCCTAAGCACTGGGATGACAGGCCTGTGTCACCATGCCTTGTGAACATATTTTTAAACATTTGTGACTAATAAGTTATCTATGGAGGATGCTTTGAAGTCTCTAGTTCATTATAGTATTTTGGAATTCATCAATGAGCAGTACCTAAGTCTATTTTTGCATGAGTAGTTATCAAGTAATGATTTGCAGTCACTGCTTCTACGTTGACTTAGCTGTCATTCTCCTGTAAGTCACCTGGGTGATTTGTCCAAATTCAAATTGACTGTCTTTTCCTTGGAGCAGCCTAGACTGACTGAGTTCTCTCACCCTGACCCTCCTTATTCACTCTAATGGTCCCTGCTCTTTGCCTCCATTACCTTTTTCACAATTGCAATTAAATTATTGTGTCATTATTTAACATTATCTTGTCAGTGTGCACTATGAGCACCATAGAGATGGACTATTGTTGTCATGCCCACAGCTACAAGTCCAGCTTATGGCCCAGTATCTGGTGCATAGTGATTGCTCAATAAGTATTCGTTGAATTAAATGGGCATAAAATCCCTACTCTTCCCACTCTTGGGAGGGAAGGAAAATATTTCTGCTTCAACTCCATCCCTAATTTTGTATTTGTTGTGATGGTGTAGGAGTGACACAGTAACTGTGTATTCTTTTTTGAGCCTTAAACTGAACCTACTACTTGGGGACAGAGAGTCCCAGATTAGAGGAATCCATAAGTAATGACTGACCTGGCAAAAATTGTAAAGTTGTTGGTATGTTTATATACCACAATAACAACAACAGGGGCTGGGAAGGTGGCTCAGTGGTAGAGCGCTTGCCTTGCATGCCGGAGGCCCTGGGTTCGATTCCTCAGCACCACATAAGCAAAAAGAAAAAAAGCCGGAAGTGGCGCTGTGGCTCAAGTGGTAGGTAGAGCACTAGCCTTGAGCTGAAGAGCTGAGGGACAGCGCCCAGGCCCAGAGTTCAGGCCCCATGACCGGACCCCAAAAAAACAAAAAAACAACAACAATAACAACAACAACACACATACACACAATTGCATCCCTTCAAAGCCTTTCCTGCAGCCTCCTTTCTTCTAATCTAGTCAGGCAAGAACTGTTTATTAAGGAACTTCTCTGTGCCAGATGGTACCAATAGTTAGCAACAAGTTAGATTGGATATGTCTGTCAGGGATGTTTCCTTTTTCCCCTCTGCAAATGAAAATAATTCAATCTTTGAGTCCCTTTTCCCAACCCCCCTCACAAACAGCATGGGAATTAGCACCATGGGAAAAAATCTAAATGGAATAGAAATTCCTTGGGGCTCCTTTTTTTTTTTTTGCCAGTTGTGGGCCTGACCTCTGGGCCTGGGCACTGTCCCTCAGCAATTCAGCTCAAGGCTAGTGCTCTACCACTTGAGCCACTGCGCCACTTTCGGATTTTTCTGCTTATGTGGTGCTGAGGAATCGAACCCAGGGCCTCATGCATGCAAGGCAAGCACTCTACCACTGAGCCACCTTCCCAGCCCTTTTATAGTGTAATAGTTTAAAAAATTATGGTTCACATCATGTTGGTTTCCATGCATAAAGCCTCTAAGCATCCCAATGAGGTCCAGGTGCCAGGCTTCCCACTGGGTACTTTAGTAGAGGCTGATACAAGGCCTGCCTCCCCGAAGTCAGGTTTTGATAGAGGAGTCACAGTCACAGGTGACCATGTTACCCATGGGCAGGCACCTGACTCTGCCTGGGTAAGTCTAAGGATCGCCTTAGATAAACTTCACTCTTGCTGCCAAGGTAAAGGCCAAGGACTGACATTCCAGAGAACCACATCCACCCACCCAGGACGCTCAGCAGGAGGGAGCCTGAGGGACAGGGAGGAGCCTGGGGGAAGGGCTGATGAGTGGAGCTGCAGAGGGCAGTATGATAAAATAGGAAGGGCATCTGAGGTGCCCATGGATTTTATTCTGAGGGTTTAGGAATTCCTTTCTCACTACCCCAGGGTCTCTTAGGGTCTCCTGCCTCTCCTCTTTGGTTCTCTCTGGTTCCAACCCTTTCTCTAACTCTTAAATATTCTCTCCCATTTCCTTCTTTTCCTGTCCTCTGGAGAGTCTCTGGACAGTAAGCCACACCCTCTTATGGGATACAGTTCATTAGATGCCCTTAAGACACTACTGGTTTGCAGATCTGACTTCTGACAGATTCTGTAAGCTCCTCTGACTCCACTCGAAGGTTGTGGGTGTGGGGTGGGAATAGGACAGTAGACTGGGGAACCCTAGGAGGGGGCTGTAGGGGTAGGGAGCAGCAGGGCTGGCCTGGGACACTGCTCACCATCTGTTTTCTCTCCAGTTCCCAAAATGGTGATGAAACTGGCACCTGGCCCAACAACCAATTTGACACAGAGATGCTGCAAGCAATGATCCTGGCCTCTGCCAGTGGTAAGTGTGGTGGGATGGGGGTGTGATGTGGGTGGGATGTGTGGAGGGCTAGGAGTACCTTCCACAGCCACTGTGGCTCAATGCTGTTTTTTGTTTGTTGGTTGGTGGGTTATTTTGCCAGTCCTGGGGCTTGAACTCAGGGCCTGGGAACTGTCCCTGAGCTGCTTTTTGCTCAAAGCTGGCACTCTACCACTTGAGCCACAGCGCCACTTCTGGTCTTTTCTGCTTATGTGGTACTGAGGAATCAAACCCAGGGCTTCATGACTGCTCAACAAGTACTCTACCACGAAGCCACATTCCCAGCCCTCAATGCTGGTTTTCTACCTGGTTAACAATGGTTTCTGTAGGTCTTGCAGCTTGTCAGAGAGGCTCCATGATTTCAGGTCATAGATTCAAGCTAAGGGACAGCAGAGAGATTAGGGGCTCTGGGATGCTCAGAGTGGCAATTTATCAAAAAGTGGGGGTAGTAGTTACCAGTCTAACTTTAGAAGGAGACAGCAAGGTCAGGTCCTAGGTATAGTTTTTACCATCCTGTGACTTTAATCAGTTTGCTCAATTTCCCCAGGCAAGAAAATGGGGATTGATGAGAATGTTGAAAGAGATGACATTGATCACCATGCATTGTATTCATCAACTGCTTTGTAGAATGAATGGCAACTCCTTTGTACAACTACGTAATGATAATAAAGAAATTTATATTAAAGCTTTTTTTAAAAAAAGAAATTGGAGATAGGCTGAGTGTAGTGGTGCACATCTGTAAATTCCAGCATTCAGGAAGTGGATTGTGAATTAAAAGACCAGCCTGGAAGCCGGGCACTGGTGGCTCACGCCTGTAATCCTAGCTACTCAGGAGGCTGAGATCTGAGGATCACGGTTCAAAGCCAGCCCGGGCAGGAGAGACCGTGAGACTCCTATCTCCAATAAACCACCAGAAAACCGGAAGTGGCGCTGTAGCTCAAGTGGTAGAGCGCTCGCCTTGAGCTGAAGAGCTGAGGGACAGCGCCCAGGCCCAGAGTTCAAGCCCCACGACCGACAAAAAAAAAAAAAAAAAGACCAGCCTGGGCTACATAGGACTTGGTTTTTCCACAGGTGAACAAATTGCCCATGTGTACTATAGACCTAGCTAGTGGTGGCTGTCCATAAAGAATCACAAGGGTCATGAGCAGAGGAAAAAGAATCATATCATTAGTGTCTAAGAGCACAGGTTTTGAAGCTGGCCAACCTGGGATTTAGATCTTGGTATTAACACTTGGCTGTGAGGCCTTAGGTAAGGAAGGTATGAAGCCCCTCTGGGCCTCATCTGCATTTACTATATGAATAGATCTTGGAAAGTGGCGCTGTGGCTCAAGTGGTAGAGTGCTCGCCTTGAGCTAAAGAGCGCAGGGACAGTGCCCAAGCCCAGAGTTCAACCCCACGACTGACCAAAAAAAAAGATAGATCTCATGGTAATGTTGTGAGGGCATCATATCCAGCCGTCAGCAAGGTGACAGAGAATAAATGCACAATACATGGTGGTTATAACAGACTACTCATTATGTTCATTGACCTACAGAGCTAAAGGTCAGATTTAGAATAATGCCTATTAATAAGGACTAGTGGAACAGCAAATGGGAGCTTTACAGGGAGGCTGGTGAAGGTTAAGGCACTGAGAGCCATGTGCTGCAGCCAACCTGGAGGATGAGTGGGTAGAGAACCCAGAGAAATAGCACTGTAACCATGCAGGGCACATGCTAAACGGACTTTCACATCTCTACAGTTTCATTTCCACAGTTTGCAAGCTAGGTCTGATTATTTACACTTGAAAGAGGGGGAACATGAGATGTCACTTTCCTCAAGGCCCAAAGTTCTGAACTGTCCAGCTGCCACTCTAACCCGGCTCTATGCCCAAGTTCACACCCTTTCTACTACAAGCAATCTCTGCCTTTAGATCCAGCCTCAATTTCCCCCCCTCTCAGCTTACTTGATCTAGAGGCTGACCTAATGATTTACATTCTTCTTCCAGATTAGGGTTGCCAGATAAAATATAGGATGCCCAGTGAATTTCAGATAAATAAGTGCTATATTATCATTAGTACATTTCAAAATGTCAAATGAGACAGACTACTCAAAAATTACTCGTCGTTAACCTGAATGCAAGTATAATTAAATGCCCTAAGTTTCTATATGCCATTTTTCTGGCAACTCTGCCCTAGATGTCTGTGAGGGTAAATGGGGTCAGGGCTATGGATGACCAGAGAACAGGGACAGAGACCACAGAAGGTACAGGTGGCAGGGGCTGTTAGCCTCTGGGGCAGAGCTCTCCCAGATCTGGTGGGGCCTGTGACCCTTTGAGAGGCCAGATACTCAGTAAGTATGAAAGAGACAGGAGGCTGGGTCTGGGGAGATGCCAACTCTGGCTCTTGAGGGAAGTAAACAGGACTATTTAGCTTTTGTGGCCTTGAGGCCTTTTTCTGTCTCTAAGGCCAGAAAACAGGCCTTTTAGCCTAAATCCAGATGTTAAAAACTTAAATGGAAGCTATATTTATGGCTCAAAACCTTCCGGGAAGGTCTCACTAGAGCTGAGCCAAGGCAGCACGCTCCCCTGTCAGACTCCACCCTCCCTGCAGCCTACCCTGGGCCTGACCCAAGGCAGAGCCTGGGCCCTGGGGAATGGGCTTGGGGTGGATGTGGTAGGGTCAGGGCCTGCCCTCACTTTCACACCTACTTCCTAGGCTCCTGGAGTGGAGCCCAACCAGGCCTGGCTGGCTGCAGAGGGGAGAGGGAGACTTCCTTAGGAGACTTTAAAAAATACTCAGGGGAGCTGTGCTCCCAAGGAGGCTGCAGTTTGCAGCTTCTCCAGCTCTGAGCCAGCTTGATGAGGCCTTCCTGGCTTTGCCTCAGCCTGGACTGGGAAGGTTGGGAGGCCAGGGGACAGGTGGTAACCTGGCCAGGGGACAGGTGGTAACCTGGAGCTGGATAGGAAGCCAGCATCTCCACACCTTTTCCAGCCAGAAGCTATGCCTAGAATAAGGTCTTGGAAGAAAGGAGGACATACGAGAAGGAGCTACTGAAGAACCCATTTCCAGAGGGCCAAAGGTGGCAGAACAATGTCTTTCCTCCTGATGGGGAAGCTGAGAAGCGTTGCTTGAGTGATCCAGGGTCTGGACCTAGAGCACACAGTTCCTAATGGCATGGTTAATCAGACACAGTGTCAGTCTGTTATACTCTGGATTCCCCACTTTTCTCTGCCTCTTGATCCATCCCAATTTCATGGAATCCCATATGATGGGGTTGCTTTGTCCTTTTTGCCTATTATGGATGCTTCTCAGAGATCTTGGGTGCATGTAGGATGTGAATGGACCACTGGGTCCACACTTCCTTTCTCTGTCTCCCTTCTCTGTTTCTACACCTTTCTAGCTCTGTCTCTTGTCTCTGTCTTTCTCTGTTTCTATCTCTCTCTGTCCTTCCTCCAGTTTCTTAGTCTCACACTTTCTGGCGCCTCTTTGGCCTCTCCTGAAGCCCCTAAATCACTCTGAAATCCTTGCTCTTTGAAGCCTGATCTCAGCCCTTCCCCCTTCCATTCTCAGGCGGCAGCGGAAGCTGCCAGTGGCTGGCGGCTAGAGGGGAGGGGCTGGCTTGAGAGGACTGGCTCCCTCCTGGAGTTAATTAGGGAAAACGAGGAAAAGTCAAGGAATACAAAGGCTAGGGGAGGGAGTGGAGGAAGTGGGCAGCTGCGCTCTCCCACCCGGGCCCTCTTCCTGTACCCCACCCCCTCCAGAAGGCTCTCAGCTTCCACAGCTTGGGGATTTGAAAATGGAGGCTGTGGAAATGCTGGCACTGGGATGTGTTGATAGAAAAAGACTGAAGTGTATCTCTGCACTTCCTTCTCTTAACCCTCCCTTTCTTGCATTCTCTCTGTTACCCAAACATCAAAAATATTTCCTGCCTTTCCATTTCTCAATCCCTGGTTAGTGTCCCAGGATTACTCAGCTTCTCCAGCTTTAGTCAGTCTCTACTCGATCCCAAGGTCTGTGGTGGGAGCCAGGGGAGGCTGGGAGGAGCTCCCTGGGCAGTACCTTCCTAGGGCTTTAACTCTGCTGGGCCTCAGAGGAGGAATTAGGGTGAGCACAGGGAATTAGCAGTGAGCACAGAGTCAAACTGTCTCTTCCAGCAACCTCTGCACTTCCAGGGAGAGTGGAGGCCATTACACTGAGGAGGATGACAGCTATGACAGCAGCAGGTAGCATTTATTGAGGAGTTACTAAATGCCAGACACTGGATGAAGCACAGCCTCCTTTAATCTTCACCCAGAACCTGTGATCCATTTCCCTGTCTTTCAACATCCACCATATACACAAAGCACCCAGAGACCTTGCTCTTTTGCAACCCTATTAGGGAGTGTGAAAGGGCCCAAGTAAGCTAGGGCTGTGATATATACTCCTCTGCATGGTAGTAGGAAGTTACTGACAATGATCTCTAATGTCACCAGGCTCAGACACTCAAGCTTATATCTGCACTATACCTAAGCTGTCTGGTCCTTGGGATTGTAGTCTTCTTAGTCTCACAGAATACACTGCCTCTCTGCCTCTGTTCTATCTCCTTTGTCTTTTGGAGAAGGTGTAAGGTTCACGCTGCTGGCAATGACAGAAATGACTTTCCTCCAGCACACACTTGGATATTACTAGGCCTGAGTCCTGCTGTAACATATACTGTCTGGTATGGCCTTCTATCTTCCCTCGAGAGCCAAAATCACTGTTGAATCCGAGCTTGTTTCTCTCTGTTTTTCTTTTGTGTGTGCTGGTTGTGAGGGCTTGAACTCATGGCCTGGGTACTGTCCCTAGGTGTTCTTCCCCTCCCCCACCCTTCTCAAGGCAAGTGTTCTACTATTGTGGGCCACAGTTGCACTTCTGGCTTTTTTTGGTACTTACTTGGAGATGAGTATTGGGGTGGCCCCCCCAAATTGGGGTCTGTGATCAGAGGAACGAGACTGAAACAAAGCGAAAATCAGACAAAACTATATTTCATGCCAAGCATCTAGAAACAGACTGACCTGACCGGTCAGGGCCGCCTTGGTAGAGAGCGAACCTAGCCCAGCTGCACAGGCTAACTTTTATAAGGGAACAGCGCATGCAGTTTAGGCTGGCCACACGCAGGTGGCCAGTAGCATTGCAACACTCGCACAAAATTACAGTTACGTTGGGCCACATGCAGGTGACCAATGAGGTTACAACTTATCTCTAAGCAGTTGCTTAAACTAGCCTACCACTTTGGTCAGTTTTGGCGCGCGGGTTTGGCCTGGGTGGAGGAGGATTGGGGAGAGGGGGATGCATTCCTTGGTGGGGGGGTGTTACATATGTGCTCCTTAATGACGCATCCACCTGGCCTTTAGGCTCTGTTACCAGAGACTTGCAATCCACATTTTTCCTAAACTTGTAAACAAGATGGATGTTTAACCAGGGTGGAGTCACATAGGCTCACTGGGTCCTAACATTAAGATTGGGTCCCAACAATGAGTGTCATGGATATTTGCTGCCCAGCTTCAAACTGAGATCCTCAGATCTCAGTTTCTTGAGTAGTTGGGATTATAGGGGTGAGCCACTGGCATCTGGCAAGGAATCGTGACACTTTGATGCTGGATCTCAACTCTTCCCCTTTCTATTCCCAGGTCAGAAGGAAGCTAGGAATTGTAATAGTCAAATTACACCAGAAAATGAATGCTTGAGACTGGCAAAGTGGTATAATACATACCTGTAATCCTAGCTCTTGACAAACAGAGGCATGAGGTTTGTAAGCTTCAGGCAACTAGCCCTGGCTACATAATGAGTTCCAGACTAGTTTGGGCTACAAAGACTCTATCTTAAAGAACAAAAGAAAGAGCTGGGCGCCTGTGGCTCATGCCTGTAATCCTAGCTACTCAGGAGCCTGAGATCTGAGGATTGCGGTTCAAAGGCAGCCCGGGCAGTAAAGTCCATGAAACTCTTATCTCCAATAAACCACTAGAAAATCGGAAGTGGTGCTGTGGCTCAAGCGGTAGAGGGCTCGCCTTGAGCTGAAGAGTGCAAGGACAGCGCCCAAGCTGAGTTCAATCCCCACGACCGACAAAAAAAAAAAAAAAAAAAAAAAAGAACAAAAGAAAGCCTGTAAGCACACACACACACACACACACACACACGCACACGCACACACACACACACCAGAACTATGGTTAATAATATATATCACAAGCACTGGTCAGGGAAAGATAAGAGTGAATACCAACTACTGCCTAGTATGGAAGCTAGAGTCTCCTACACAAAAAGTGAGGGCAAAAGTTTAGGGCCTGGGGGTCCACCCTGAGAGAGAGCTACTAGCTAGCAGGTTATGAGCACTTACCCTTCACCAGGTGCTATTTAGGTAATTTACATAGAATTTCTTGTTTAGTTTTCACAAAAACCATGGATATGCTTTCTTGCCTCCATTTTGCAGATCATAATACTAAGGTGGTTAGATAAACTTCTATAGGATCACAATAAGAAAAAGAGCTAGAAGCGAGGCCTTGGTAGCTCATGCCTGCAATCCTAGCTACTCAGGAGGAAACCATCTAGAGGATCATAATGCGAAGCCAGCCCAGACAGAAAAGTCTGTGAGATTCCATCTCCAAAACAACTAGCAAAAAGCTAGGCTAGAAGCATGGTTCAAGTGATAGAGTGGTAGTTGAACAAGCAAACCAAGCAAGGTTAAGAGCCTGAATTCACAAAATAAAAACAAAAAACAAAACACCCCTAGAAATCAAACCTAGGTTTTGTCACTGTACTTGCTGATCCTTTCTTTGTCTTTGCAGAGGCTGCTGATGGAAGCTCCACCCTGGGAGGGGGTGCTGGCACTATGGGCTTGAGTGCTCGCTATGGTCCCCAGTTCACCCTGCAGCATGTGCCTGACTACCGCCAGAATGTCTACATCCCAGGCAGCAATGCTACACTGACCAATGCAGCTGGCAAGCGGGATGGTAAAACCCCAGCAGGTGGCAATGGCAACAAGAAGAAGTCTGGCAAGAAGGAGAAGAAGTAGTGTGGAGGCCAGGCCTAAAGCCACAGGGCAGCCTCCCTCCCCAACCAGCTCAGCTTCACCTTACCTGTACCCAGGTCTCAGAATTCCAGGGCTCACCCCCAGGATATTGGTAGGGGCCAAGGCCATGCTCCCCTTGGGAAACAGAAACAAGTGCCCAGTCAACACCCCCCCTTTCTCTGCCCACAGGGGGGGTTGAATATGCAAGGGGAGTTCTGCTGGGAACCCCCATCCAATCAATTGCTGTATCTGTGGGGGTTGTGGGGGCAGTGTAGACACTAAGTACCATTTGTCACACGCCCTTTAGTTTCAGCTGAACTCCTCCATCTTCCAACTCAATTAGGCCATTTGTCCCCTGCCTCCCTCCTCCCCATCCCATCTTACTCTTAAAAGTTCCCTTGAACAAGGTGGTTGGGGGGTGTTGAGGCACCAGGTAACCTAAACAGGCTCATGGTTCTGAAGTTGGAAGAGCATCAAGACCTCTTGGCCTCTCCTCCAGTTTTCAATTTTCCCCCAAAGCAGGGTTTGGTGCCAACCCTTTCACCTCCTTCTAGAGCAGAGACTCATGGTCAAGTTTTGGGGGATACAGTCACCATCCCCATGGTACTGATACTTGCTGGATTTAGGGAAGGCATTTTGCCACCAAGCCTCTTCCCAATGCCCTGGGGACCAGTCTTCTGTTTTTCATTGTTTGATGTTCCCAATGCATGCTGTGACTTCCCTAGCACTCCTCTAACAAGACTACATTGCATGTTCTGAGACAGTAGGGGGTGGTAAGATAAAGAAGGGAAGTGTATGTATATGGCTGGGGGGGATGGATGAAGGTTGGCCCAAGGTTACCAGGGGCTTGCAGAAGGCTCTGTATGTCCCCGAATACTAGCCAAATCCTCAAATTCCAGCCATAAACACGTACTAGGCTGGATCCTCCACCTTCTATATTGGGTTCAGCCTAGGCAGCCAGCTTTGGGGGCTGAGCTACCGGGACCAATGGATTTAAACTGGCATTTCAGTCCAAGGAAGCTCTGAGTGGATTTAGGGTCAGGTCCTCTGGAGAGGTCAGAGGAACCTCTGTGGGTGCTGGGTACTCCAGAGGTGCCCCCCAGTGGAAGGGTCAATGGAGCCCCAGTGGGAAGGAAGGCCTAAGGAGGCCATTCTTGATCCCTAGATTGGGGCCAAAGGAGCTAGTGCAGGGACCAAATGGACCGAAAGTCTCAGCCCATCATGGGGCTTCTCCAGGCAGGCTCCTTGCCCTCTTCAAGCCTGTTTTAAACTCTCCCTGCCAGGTGCCCTTTCTTCTCGGTGAAGGCCACTGCCCAGGGCCCTCCTCCGCCCCCTAGTGGCCAGAGCCTGGTTAAAGTCCCCCAGTGCCTCCTTGTGTATAGACTTTCCCCTCCCCACTCCCTTCTGCCCCTGTGGTCCCGTTCATCCAGCGGGGCCTCTAGAGAACCCTATCCCAGCCCTTACAGTATAGTGTAGAGCCCCCTCCCCCGGCTGGTGTAGAATAGCCGATAGTGTAGTGCGGTGTGCTTTTACGTGATGGCGAGTGGGCAGCGGGCGGCAGGCTGGCGCAGCCGTCTGTCCTTGAATCTGCCTGCGGCGGCCCGTGCTGTGTTTTGTGCTGTGTCCACGCGCTGCGGCGACCCCCTCCCTGGTACTGACTCTTCTATAAGCGCTTCTCTTTGCATAGTCACGTAGCTCCCACCCCCATTCCCTTCCTGTATCTCACGCAAGTTTTATACTCTAATATTTATATGGCTTTTTTCTTCGAACAAAAAATAATAAAAAGATTTCTTCTGAAAGGCTGGTTGTTTCTGTTGGAGAAATGGAGCCCCTGGCATTTGTGTAGGAAAAAACAGGTTTGGGAAGATGACAGTTTGAGTCTTGGTTTTGTGTCATTGAGTGTGTGTGTGTGTGTGTGTGTGAGACTGAGAATGTCGCCGTGTCTACGGCTATCCAATATGGCTGTGCGTGCTTCCTACACCTTTGTGCATCTGTAACTGTGCGATGGGCTGGAAGAGTGCTTGTGCACCTGAATGCCGCGTGTGATGGGCTGGCGCGTCCGTCGTGGGGCGGGGAGCTTGCCTGCCGCGTGTCCGTGTGCAATTGAGTGCGCAGTAATACGCTTGCGGCTGTCTGCGTTAGGCATCAGTCTCCGGGCAGAAGAGGAGCCCCTGTGCGGGCGGGGCGGCGGTGGGGGTGGGGGCTGGTCGGCGCTGGGCCAGCAGCGCTGAGGACGCAGGGTACGCTTCCTTAGCGCATGTCCCTTTCCACTAACATTACCACCCCGCCCCCTCAGCGCACTGGCTAGGGCTTAGGAGGATGGATTCTCTCTTCCGCCTCCATCCACACACCCTCAACCCGCCCCCCGCTGCCTAGAGGCTTGGGGGAACACCGCAACGTGGGAGGGAATGAATGCAGGGGGGAAAGCGGAGGCGATTCTCTCTCCAGGCTGAGTCCATAGCCTGCGTCTCAGGTTCCCTATTTGGAATTTGCATTTCTGTTCATGGCTCTTGGAGGGCACATCTCTTTCTGGAGGGGGTAAAGAGGACTGAAAGGACGTGCAGGAAGAAATGACAGACCCAGCTCGCCCCATCCTCCCACCTCTGGGGTGCTTATCCATTCGCCCCTCCCCCCCCCCCCCCCCCCGCTCTCCCACCCCCCCACCCCTCAGAGCACATCGATTTGCTAGGTTGCTGCAGTCCCTTGAAAACGCCGAAAAGGGGAAGGAGGATCAGGAAGAGAAGGGCAGAAACGCATTGGGGTTATTAGGAGGGTCAGCGAAGGCTTGCCCAAGTACAGAGCAGGGGGAGGCGGGTCTCTGGGCTTTTCTCCATTAGGATTCTCTGAGGCAGGTTCTGCCTCCTCAGGTCTGTTGTCATGGAAACCAAGCCTTCCAACCGAGCATCTGGAGGCGACTTTCTTGCTTGGGAGGAAGGGTGGCTTGCAAGCTGAGATGGGAGCAGAGTTTTGTTTCTCTGCTGGGGTGCAAAGGGGCGGGGTGCCGGGCGCCTGGGTTCTATTCCAGGCATAGCAGCAGACAGGGAGAGCTCATGAGCAGCAGTGGTTGGTCCCCTAATTGGTATGTGTGCCTGTAAATGTCTGAGCCAGAAACCCATGGCCTGGGAGAGGAAGGGTGGAGGCAGGCAGCCACCCCCACACCTCTGGCTATAACGGGGAGGCAGCTGCCCCAGCCGGCATTGGGACTATTTAAAGGGCTTTTTAGAGGCTGCACAAGTGGGTTTGCAGTCCTCTCCAGGTCCCTCCCTGCCCATACTGACGTGCTTATTGCTGTAAGGTTTGCATGGTCCATAGTGGCAAGTCATCTGGAGTTCGACCTCTGGCTCTGACCTCTGTAAGATGAGCGCAGCTTTCCAGCCCTAGCCTTAATGCCCTCTAGCCTAGAATGTGGTCAGAGGTTCCTGAACTGCCAAGCAGGGAATGGGAATCAGATGCTCTGCTTTGCACAAGAGGCACAGGTAACCATAAGTAAACTAGGACATCTGGGGACATGGAGAAGTGAGGAGATTTAAGAATTAAAGGGCTCTAAGCCAAGAGGTAGCAATGTGGAAGAGCCAGGAAGCTGACCTGATTACCTTATTTCATTAATGAGAGAAAATGACCCTGAGGCAAGATCTGCCATTCAGAAACACCATGGAGTAATATATTGACCTGGGCCCTAGGCCCAAGTATAGTGTCTGATAGCTTTAGTTTTTGCCTAGTTTATCAGGTAAACCAGAGATGTGACACAGAAGAAGCAGAGGCACCCAGACTGGAGTGAAGAAGGCAGCTGGCACTGTTTCAATGCTTTATTAACTGTTGGAAACAAACCCATCAGACCAGAGGTGATGGCACCCCAGAAGCCCCAGAGGCGAGGCAAACAGGTTTGCGTTTGTCCCCTTACCTTTTTTTTTTTTTTTTTTATTAAATGCATCTTACTAAAGTAGATTTAAAAAAGAAAGGGCCAAAGCCCCAGATGTCATCGAGCAAGGGGAAGTTAGGTAACCCAGGGGAGCGACAGCCTTCCTGTCCCATAGTCTCTCCAGGAATCATTCAGAGGAGCTTCCAGTGCCCCTTCAGACACAAGCTTAGCAACCCAACCTTCCTTGCTGGCCACAAAGCCCCTTCTGTAGGTGCCCTCAGGTCTCCTAAGCTCCCCCTGGGCTAACAGCTCTAATTCTGGGCCAAACCCAAACAGTGCCACTCTCAGTAGCTGTGGTTTGAAAGCTGGAAGGAGCATGAGGGCAAAGCTGTCACCCTTAGCCAGAGAATGTGAGCTTCCTGATCCTGAGGTTGGGCCACCAAGCAGTTTGGTTTGCACACTATTCAGATGGGAGCAAGGGTACAGTGTGCAGGGTACCCTCTCTCACTTCCCAGCGTCTAGTTAGCATCTGCACATTTGGCTTGATAATTAATTAAATTCATAAACTGTGGCCCCAGAGCTCCTGCTATTTTGAGGACCTGGCTTAGCCCAATCAGAGGAGACTCATCTTGTCCCATAAGTGGTGCTGGGAGTGATCTGCCTTGGCCTCAGAAGTTTTAAGGGCTTGAGGCCAAGGTCTAGGGCATGTTCAGGATGGAAGCCAAAGAAGAATCCTCAGGAACTCCTGAACCTACATCAAAACCTCTTACATTATGGAGGGGGAAGGGAAAAGGAAGTTATCTTAAAAAAATTTTTTTTCATACAAAAATAGATCCATATGCAAAACAATTTCTCAGCCAGGAGGCTCCACCTCCCATATCCTTGGAGACAGAGGGTTAGGTGCTGGGATGGTGAACTATATAGCCTATCTCCAAATGAGATGCACCAAAGCTCTCTAGGGAAGGCGTGAGAAGAGACCTTGGCTCAGTGGCCTGGGGGCTGGTGCAGAGGGTCCAGGGAAGCAAGGGCATAAAGCATAGCAAGCAGCAGGCTGGGGGCAGGCCCCATGCTGTTACTATGCCCTGTGGGCTCAGGCCTGGGCCACAGTGGAACAAGTGGTCCAGAGCCTTGTCTAGAAGGTTTTTCCCAAGAAGGTGGGGTTAAGGGTGGGATTTGCTCCCCTGCTTCCTCAGAAGCAATTCCCAATGCCACAGCACTAGTAATAAATAATAGCCAGGAAGAAGAGCCGAGGTGATAGCAGTAAGACGAGGGATCTACCCATAGGTTCACAAGCCCCATGCTGTTTCTCAGGGCCAGAAAAGCACAAAATCAGCAAGATTGACCTAAGGGAATGCCCACTATAAAGTCGGGCTGAGAAAAGCAGGCTGGACCTTGCCTGAGACCAGGCCCTCTGGGTAACAGAGAGGAGACAGGGTTAAGGCAGCACACACAGACCCTGCTTTGGTAACGACAGCCAGGGCTGGCTGGGTTGGGCTCAGACCTCCCCACACTGCCCTATTCCTCTGGCCTCCAGGCAGCTGAAGCTGTAGGTGTTCAGAGGGCAGCAGGCCAGGCAGAAAGGCAGGGTCAGGTGGTAGGAACGGCCGCCTCAGAGGAATGTCCCCTTGGCCCTTTAGGCACATGCTTCAGGTGCACAGTCCGGGATCCATTTAGGAACTGCCATGGCCACAGAGCCCAGTTTAACTTGCACGGCCAACTAGCTCCTTGGCTTCCTCAAGGATTGTGGGGATTCCTTCACTGTTCTTGGGCACCTTGGCAGGAACAGAAGACATGGCATCGTCCTTGGTCAGCTCCGAAGCTAGCAAAGATGTGACTGCACACCCGGCCTTTCTGTTGGCTGCAAGAGAAGACATGACAGATCTGTCCATGGAAGACACATATTCCTAATTTCTTTTTTCTTTGTGCTGATCCTGGGGCTTGAACTCGGGCCTGGGCTCTGTCTCTGAGCTTTTCTGCTCAAGGTTAGTGCTCTACCACCGGAGCCAAAGTTCTACTTTGGGTTTTTTTTTTTTTGTAGTTTAGTGGAGATGAGAGTCTCATAGACTTTCCTGCCCAGGGGAGGCTTTGAACTGTGGTCCTTCTATTTCTTTCCTCCTTTACAGCAGATATTCAGCAGAAGCCATGCATATATGGCTGCTTTGTCTAGAGTTCACATAGGCCCTTTACTTTGAAAATGGAGGGACAGAGCCTCAACATGTGGGATAGTTTTAAATGGAAAAGAATGTAAGAATATGGTATAAAAGAGCAAATCTTGTCCTTGCTCCCTTGTGTGATGATGGTACCAAGATCTAAATACAGCTACTCAGTAGGAACTGGAGAGAAAAAGTACTCAAAGTCCATTTTCTCATCATAGTTTACTGGAATTAAATATGCTAAAGCTTAATAGCTAATATTTTTTTCAGTGGTCTACTGAAGAAAGCTGTTAAGCCAAAACACATGCCAGCTGCAGGAAGGCTGTTATTTAGCAGGAAGTGGCCCTACATAGACTAAGATAACACCTGTAAAGAAGAGCAACAACACTAATATTGCATGCATATCACATGTTCCTCCCCATGTCTGCTTCTTTTCCACCTCTCAAGGACGCTATAAGGTATAGGGGTGTGTGTGTGTGTACTTATGTTCTCCTAATGCATGCATTGTATGGGAAAAGATGAATGTATGCCAGAAGTCAGAAGATCAAGGATGGCCAAGAGGGGATGCAGATCTCAACCCAAGTGACTAAGGAATTGTGAAGTTCTAGTTGCCATCACACAAAGCAAATGAAAAACCAATCAACCATTGAATTTCTCTTCAACTGTATTCATTTATGGAATTCAGACTTAGGATCTTATCTGGCAGCCCTTTGGTACCAGGCCCATTTCATAATGTCCTCTCTTCTCCTGTCTTAGAAGCAGTACAGAGAGACTACATGTACCCAAAGAGCAGCCTAGCTGAAGAAGACAGATACAAAAGGCCATATATGCCATGATTCCATTCAGCCTAGGCAAATCCACAGAGATAGAAAGCAATGGTTGTCAGGTTGAGAGAGGGGGAGAATCAGAAGTGACTGCTAATTACTAAAGATAGAAAAGTGTTTGAGGAGAAAGACGTTTACCCTGATTTGAACATTACAGAGTATGTGTACATGCACTGAAATATTACTAGATACCCAATATATTTTTTATGTATCATTTTTTAAAAAGTGATGGTTTGGAGATAAAAAAAAAGGTTCTATAATTAAACAGTGATTGAAGTTGCATGTTCTTGTGACTGTACCAAAAACTTATGAATCACACCTTTTAAAATGAATTTTAGACATAGTAACTAATTATAATTCAAATTTTAAAAGAGAGACAACTTTTCCTGGGGACCTGGAAAAGCTGGAGTGAACTAAAACCAGTTCCTTAAGGAAGAGTAGATGAAAATTAGTCTAGTACTCCTAAATGAAAGCTGCAGGATGTGAGCAGCAAGGAAGAGTCCAGAGGAGCCATGAACAAAGTACTTCCTTTGGACCAGCAAAAAGCTTGAGGTAGGCAGAAACCAAACAGGGTCAGAGAGGCCAAGTCTTCAGAAGAGCTGTTAGGCTCTCTGCAGAGCCATGACCCAGCACCACCCTTTCACACTACAGGTCATGCAGGGAGCACACAGGATGCCCACAGGTTACCAACTTAAAGGTCTCTTCCTCCTTCCCCTCTTCCTCTTCCCAAAAGCACAAAAGGTTATCTACCAAGAAAAGAAAGAACAGTGAAGACCCTGACTCATGCAATAGAACAGAGAGGTGTGACCTACACTCCAGGGTTTCCACCTGCCACTGTGGATTACACACACCAACACTATTACCTCAGCCACTGAGGTGAGGAAGAACAACCCACTTGAGTGCAACTATAGTGGCAACATGTGGGCCCTCCTACCTTCTTTTATTTATTCATTTTTTTTGGGGGGGGGGGTCTGGTCGTGGGGCCTGAACTTTGGGACTGGGCGCTGTCCCTCAGCTCTTCAGCTCAAGGCTAGCGCTCTACCACTTGAGCCACAGCGCCACTTCCGGATTTTTTCTTTTTCTTTTTTTGTTTATGTGGTGCTGAGGAATCGAACCCAGGGCCTCAGGCATGCAAGGCAAGTGCTCTACCACTGAGCCACCTTCCCAGCCCCCTCCTACCTTCTTATTCTCTCCTTACTGGCAAAATCTTCCAGAGGCCAGCTTCAAACCTTTTCAGCATTTCCTCTCTTTTCTAAAGCGTGCACTACTCCAGAGCCTCATTCCTCATCTTCCAAAAGGTAATGGATGGATCACTACCCCTTTACTGTTCTCTTAAATTCAGACTGCAGAAATTGAGAAGTATCACAACTATTAGTGTATGTGTGTGTGTGTGTGTGTGTATGTATGTACACATGAACACCTGAGTGTATCTGGCTCTAGTGGGTATCTAGTGTAGGTGTTGAAATAACACCTGTCTTACAGAACACTTGTCCTGGGTATGGCAAGTCTTAAGTTGATTATTTCCTTGGTTTCTTCCTCTATAACTTAGAAGACTCCTTTGGTTTCTAATTTAATGGTGCTTTAGGATTTTTCTACATCAAGAAGTTTTAGCCAGGTGCTGGTAGCTCAAGCCTATAATCCTAGCTCCTGACATGTGAGGATCTTGGTTGAAGTGAGCCAGTGGGTACACTGGGGATGAACATGATGTGAGCCAAGGTCAGGGATGGGAAAGCTCTAGCTGCAACTGGCAACAGAATCAACAGAACCCAAGCATCCTAGCTACCACTCTGTCCCATAAGGCCACCATTAGGCTGAGGAAAAACCAACCAAGGAAAACTGCCTTCTTCCTTTTTTCCTGATCTTTAGCCTAAGTTATGACTACTAAAAAGTAGCCACAGGACAAAGTCTGCATTTTTTTGACTAAACAGATGGATGTGAGATTATTCATTTGTTCACTTATAAGAGAATGGGCTCGGGCTGGGAAGGTGGCTCAGTGGTAGAGTGCTTGCCTTGCATGCATGAGGCCCTGGGTTCGATTCCTCAGCACCATATAAGCAAAAAAAAAAAAAAAAAGAGAATGGGCTCTCAGACTAGGGGGAAGGGGTAACAAGACAAACTTGAGGTACTGGTCAAAGTTCTCTAAGGCTAGATTTCTAGAAGTTGAGGGTAGGCTAGGATAAAAACATCTCCAAAATTAACCATGTAATACTAGGAGTATAGTTAGACATTAATGATTTGGAAAAGACCCTTATAAAACAAAGGCTAGGTAGGAACCGCTACTTAGGAAGAAGTGCTCTTTTTAATAAGCTTCCTTAGGGAAGAGGAAACTAGGACAGATGGGACAATCATTACCATCCTAAATAACTCATTTCTGTCTAAAGCTCTCCTAATTATACTTCCCGCCCTATTTTTACAAAACAGATGAAAGAGTAAGTAGTGGTATAGGATCATTGTTATTCACCTTGTATATAGACCCGGGGGTGGGGGGGGGTGGGGGGTGGGGGTTGGTCACCAGAAAAATCTCCCTGAAGTCATTTCACCATGTCCAAGACATATGAAAGAGTATTTCTGGCCCACACAGAGAGGCCAATGTCATCATTTGTCTAATCAATCATGTAGACTCAGTGGAAATAGCCCTGGACATGAATTCACAAAAGGAGACTATAGTCATGGCTCTATCATTAGCCAAGTGTACAGATCTTGGCAAGACCTTAATTCTTTTTATCTATAAGCAGGTCAGATACTAATCACTAGGTTCTTTAGAGCTAACCTAGACAGTTCTATTAGTGTAGGTGAAGTTAGAGGCCTGCTAGGAAGTGGAAGAGGGAAGGAAAGGAGAGAGAGCAATATATTTCTTTTTCTCTTGTCTTATATCCCAGTGAGCAAGCGGCCAGTGTATGAGAGGTTACAATTCAGTCATGGAGATAAAAGTTGAGTCATTAAAACCACAAGCTGACTCAATCATGGGCCAGAAATAGCAGCTGAAATACAATCACATGAATTCTTCCCCTTTACACTTAAACCATTGTTCTCCCACACCCTGTAGACCATAGCAGTTTAAATGCTGCTTGTAATGAACAGCCCTGATAGTAACTCCTCTCTTCCAGCTCCTCAATGGGTCTCTGTCTACTGGTTACTCCCTCCCATCTCCAGAGACCGGAAGATTTTAACATTCCTGCAGACTCTGGGGAAAAGGCCAGTGTCTGTGAATAGGGACAGCTGCCTCCTTGGGAATGGAAAGACTGTTAGGAAGATATGCTTGACAGTGATTCTAGCTCTTTGGCTCTGAGCAATCAGAGGAAGTTAAGAGTGAGCTAGACAAGGGGTGGAACAGTTGGGTCCAGAAGCCCTACAGAGAAACCTAGGCTGCTGGAGCCTTAGTACTTAAGAGAATTGTGCCTTCTAAGTTCCAATCTCTCTCTCCTTTCTTCTCTTAATCCTACTGCATGGCATTAAAAAAAAATACTAGTACTGGAAAGCACCTTAGAAAGCATTCTAGTTTCTTATTTTATACAAAAGAAAACATACAGGTACTTCTTTAAGGTAAACCTTAAAGCATGAGAACTAGATCTGACTTGGGGTCTTTTTTATCACACCCTAGTCCTGTGTGCTCTGCACTCCAGCTTCATGCCTAACCTCTTTATGTTCAGTGTGAGGCCACTTTACTTTCTAAGAAGCTTGCCAGAGAAAAAGAGTTGCCTCCACAAAGAGATTCTCCCAGACACCCTCAGAGTGCTTAGCATACCCTGAGACAGACAAGGGTACAGGCTAGAGTGACACCCATGTAATTCTCATCCTCCTCTTTTCAATTCAGTATTCTCTCTCTGTCCCCCCCTTTTTCTCCCTTGCTCCATCCATCTCCCGCCCCATTCTCCTTCTTCTTTCTGTTTTCCCTCTTGCCCTTGGACAGTATTTTGACTAATTTAGGTTGTTCTGTGCTGAAAGGGTAGGTTCTGACAAAATCCCTGCTTCCGCTGCCTGGTTTTCCACTTGGAAAGAAGGAGAAACAGGGCCTCCCAAGTATAGGGAAGCCACTGATGTCTGGCTTCTTGTGTACAGGAAGCATCTGGGATTCTAGTATAGCTTCACAGGAAAAGGCTTAAAAAGGGAATTCCCCACTGAAGTTGAATGTAGGCTGGAGCTTAGCTGAGAGAAACATGGAAGACAGTGTAGTAAGATGAAGTACTTTTCATTAGACTTAATATTTAATGTTTTTGTTGTATTTAATGTTAAGCCAAACCACATTGCATGGTGGGTGGAAACAATGCCGTGGAAAGTTCTAAAGACTACATACCAAATAGTATTACTAGTCATGTCTTCCACCCAAATGCCTATGACTGAATGCTCTAACTCAGTGAGTTCTAAGTTCTTCATCCCTACTTCTCCCCTCTAGCAATCTAGTTCTAAGGGGATGACCCCTAAAATGAGTATGAGTTTTCTTTTTAAAGTCTTATAAGGATATATTCAGAGTATAGGGAAAAGTCAGCCATCACATATGAAATGCACAGTGATCTATGAAATTTGGGCCAGGGCACTGAGTTTATGTGGGTTGGTATAGTCTGAACCCCTGATCCTTCCTAGGCTTTGACAGGCATTGTAGATCCTAGAGACATCACTGTATTAAAAGCTTAGCACTGCCCCAAACTAGATATACAATTCTTCTCTTTACAATAGCCTTTAAGTACATATCAAATGGAACTACAAAGCCTATCAGCCAGTGAGTAAGTAACCTCGCTTTAACTCTCTCACAAGAAGGAGTCTTTAATGATGTTTTGATGTAACTCTCATCCTTCAATCTGGGAAAGAAGTCATCATTCCTAGCCCCAAAGGATCCTCAGTAGATACAATGATACAGGTCATCCCCACATGGGGAGCAGCCTTGGCTACATCTTTTGAACTACCCATTAATTCTCATCCTAATGCCTGGATTATTTATATGTCCTATGTCCATAACTTTTTAGAGGCTCTGGCTCAGTGTAATCCACTTAAGTCTGTGCATGTAGAGGAGGTTGCACTGAGTGGGGAAGGCAAGGATAATGGAGTATAAGTGCATCCAAAGAAGAAGGCAGTTCTTTGACCAAAAACAATCCTTGAGATATTCCTCTATTTTCTTACATTTGAGAACAATGACATCTTACTACCTCTTGCAGTTGTTTTTTTTTTTTTGTCGGTCATGGGGCTTGAACTCTGGGCTTGGGCGCTGTTCCTGTGCTCTTTGGCTCAAAGCTAGCACTCTACCACTTGAGCCACAGCACCACTTCTGGTTTTCTGGTGGTTAATTGGACATAAGAGTCTCATGGACTTTCCTGCTTCGGCTGGCTTTGAACCGCAATCCTCAGATTTCAGCCTCCTGAGTAGGATTACAGACATGAGCCACCTGTGCCTAGCCTCTTATAGAATTTTATACTTGCTACTATTAGTTCTTTCTCTGTATGTCTTTTCCTTTAAGGTCTTTGACTTTTCCTTTGTATTTCAATCTACACCTAATACATGGTTCTCTATTTAGGTCAATTATTTTTTCATGTACACAAATGCCCACTAAGTCCTTTCAATGTCCTAAAGCATGGTTTCCTTGTTTCAAATTTCTAGAAAAAATATGAGTCAAATGAATTGATTTGTTACCAGTTTTCTCGTTAGAACTTTCTATTGTGGAAGAAAAAAGACTAGATAATCCACTTTCCATGCAAAAATAGGAAAAGTTTCTAAACCCTAGAGCATCATTATCTGCTCTTTAGTCCTATATTTGCAGTACCAGGAGTACAGAGGTTTCACACTCTTCAGCAACCAGGCTGGGTTCCATTTGCTTACTTACCCTGTCGGGGTCCTCGCTTCCGTCGGAACGCTGCTCCTGATTGCAAGGCTTCTAGAAGACTGTCCATCACACCCGTCTCATCACCCTCTGTCATGAACAAAGATAGAGAGGTAAACTCTTTAGTCAGATCTACTTGTCAAATGTCAAGCTTCACATGAAATGGCTATTGCTTGGCTTCACTCTCTGACAATGGCTGACAGCTCTGAAAAGTCAAGAAAGGCTCAATCTCAAGTCTTACAGGCCTGTGTTTACTTGTGTTTAAAAGTGGTGAAAATGCTTTACTGCCAACTATTCTGTGCAAACCTTGGGATATTTTCCTTCATTGCTACCTTCCCTATATTCATCAGTAAATACAGTACAGTATCGTATAGTCTCCTTAGACTAGATAAGCAGAGAGTCTGCAATTGTGAAATTAATAATCAATTATGCCACCCAAGGTGACACATGCTTGTACTCTCAGCTCTTCAGGTGGAGGCAGGATTGCAAGTTAAAACCAAGTTAGACTCCCCTCCCTCCCAAAAAAATCCAAAACAAAACAAATAAGGCAACTGTATCACTCCTTTGTCCTACAGTGTTTTACTCTAATATACATCAACCTCTCATGAATGCTCTCATTCAGAGAGGGTAATTGTTATTTCAATTCAGTACTGCCTCCAGTGGCTGCAATCTTCCTGAAGCCAGTTCTGCTTTTAAGAGAATCAGGCAGCCTGGCTGGAACACAAAGAGTTAATGCAGAATCCTAGTTGCAGCCTGGCTCAGTTTCCATGGTAACAGCTCAGGATAGTGAAATCTGAAACTGTGAAATCCCAAGGAGCAGGTTGGTTGCCAGCTGTAAGAAGGGCTCATTGCTCCTAGCGCCACCTGCTGTCTGAATATTACCAGTGCAGTTGACCTACATTCTAACCTCACTTGCTTGACCCAAGTACCATGAACAGGACAAGGTCTGGGTCCACTACGCCACCTGTTGACCGGGTGTGGCCCTCATCCCATATGTCAAACAGACTCCATCCTCCCTAGGGCACCCTAGCCAATTCAGAGAAAAACCCCAGATTGAATGGGACGATGAAGGATACTTGGTGTGACCTTCAATGGCATTATTGGAACAAGTTTGCTATTTATATTCAACGGAGGGCACTACTTTGTAGAAAAGTGTAACAGAGGTATTATAATAGCCCTTGCCGCTTTCGCTCAGCAAAGAAAGCAAGCACCATGATTTCTAACAGATTGAGAAGCATTCCCTTGCAGAAGGCTCATGGCCCCCCAGGTTCAGCTCAGTGCCATGAGCAACATATGCTGTATTTGCTGTATTTCCGCTGCCTGGGAGGAGAGGGGGCAGGGAATCTACAGCAGGAAAAAAGCAGAGACAGGAAACAAGAGGGCCAGTAATTGAGACCATATGGTTCAACAAAGACATGCTTCTGGTAGTGAAATAGGAGACTGCTGAAGAAAGAGAGGGCAGCCAGCTCTCTACTCCTTTCCAGAAGCTGTCCGTTTAAGATCTCATAGGTATGTGCAATTCTGCTGAGGTCCTAGGGACACTATACTTAGAGAAATAAACCAAAAGGGAAGAGAAGCTCCTATTCAAAGGTAGAAAGAGTCAAGAAAACACTTTTGGGAAAGAACCCAAAAGACTTAATGGAGGAATTGAGAACAGGCCAGAGGAAGCTTTGAATGGAAAGAAGGAAAGAGTACAAGTTATAATATTAACTCACAAGAGAGGTGAGATATAATGTGAAACCAGCAAAGGAAAGGAAAATTAGAATGTGTAAGTAACTGAACTGAAGTTGAAATCCAGCATCAAGATCTCAGTGGAAAGCTTGCCAAGAATCACTTGCTCAAACCTAAGACATTCTTTCTGGCCTCTGGATTTTAGAGAAGTCTCCCAAACATTCCTTTCTCAACTCATCAGTCATTCTGCACTTCTTACCTGCGTTCATATCTATGAGCTGCTCTCTCTTCTGTTGCTTCTCTAGTCTTTCCTTCTCTGCCTTCTCCTTGGCTAGCTTTGCTCTTCGCATCTTTTCTTCTGTTTCCCGTCGCTTCTGGTTCTCCTTGACTGCTTGCTGGAGTTGGGAGGGGGAGGGAGGGGGAAGGAAGTAGACATGGGTATAGCCAACACCAACTAACATAAACCCTGCAGGAATTTAACAAATAGCCCTTGCTCACCAAAAACATATTCCTAAAATTGTGCAGATCCATGAAGAATTCTTCCACAGTCAACTTCTTGGGATCAAAGACAAAGTAGTCACCTAGCTCCTTATACAAAGTCTCCATATTAGAATGCATCATCCTCAGCTTGTTATACTGCTCCTGTGCATCCTTAACAAAGCTGTACGTTCAGAGTAAAGAATCAAGACCAAGAAGCAAACAACCACTCCCCAAGCTCAGAGAATTACTCAGACACGCACACTGACACACAAAAGATGTCCAATAACATTGTTCATGATGGCAAACCACAGAAGCAATCTAAGTATCCATAAGAGTGGAATGGTAAACCATAATCTATATCACACCTATAGAATGGGAAATGGCAATTAAAAAAAAAGGCTATTGTGCAGACTATTGTAGAAACATGGCTAAGATATATTCTGCAAAAAGCTACACAATGCCATTTTTTTTGTAAAAATCAGAGGCAGAGGTTACCTTTGCAAAGGGGAACGAGTGGAGAAAGAGTGTGTCATGACAATAGCACAGAGTAGAAGAATTGAGGGGGGATTTTTAGTTTATCTGTATTGTTTACTTTCACTTCTACAACAATGAGAAATCTCTCAGGACCATGTATGTATTTAAATGAAAAAAATTTAAAAAAATTTAAACATTGCTATAATTGAACCCTTCCCGTTACAGAAAGTTTTTGGGGTTTTTGTTGTTCTCTCTGTCTGTCTCTGTCTGTCTGTGTCTATCTTTCCCTCTCAGGGAGCAACTCTTGGTTTAAGAAAGGATATAGTCATTTTTTCAACAAACTTGTCTTTTTCTTCTATGGCAGCTGGGAAATTCTGAATATCACGTTCCACATCAGAAATTTGTTTCTTCATCTGGTCTAGGTTCTTTTGCAAGTTTTCAGCAGAAACTACAGGAAACAAAAGTGAACAGCAAGAGTTTACTGGTAGTTTCATCCTCAAGACCCCATAGCTTCACTCTCCAGTCTGCCTACGCGTCCTGGTATTCAGGAGGCACTTTAGTTCTCATATGCAACTCTGTTCTAGCTGTTTCACATATTTACTGTTTTATCCTTGCAGGAAGACTGTAATTATTTGCTAACTGAACTTCCAGCCTTCACATAGTGTACAGTATTAAGAACAGAAGACAGACATCATTAAAAGAAATTTGTGAAATCCCGTGAGATTTTAATCTCACTTAAGTTTTGAGAATCAGGTTTGGGAGGAAGGAGATATATTTATAGGAATACAGAAGCAGGGCAGAAAGCTGTCCTATTTCTACTAAATGCTTTGTCTACTCCCAAGACACTGAGGCCTGATGTTTGTTAATCCAGCCTGTGCCACAGAAACTATGGATCTAGACTGAAAACACTTGCCTTTCCTATTATTTTTAAGAATATGTCAAATCTTACACTCCTCTCTTGAGCTTTACATACCATGCTTAAGCCCTCCATCACCCCACTAAAAATCGTCTCAACTGAAAGTGATTTAAACTCTATACTTTTCACCTGTGCAGAAACTTTTGAGGTTCTGAACCACTTTTTTTTGGGGGGGGGGGGCAGTGCTGAAGCTTGAATTCAGGGCTAGGGCACTGTCCCTGAGCTTCGTTTGCTCAAAGCTAGCATTCTACCAGTTGAAACTCAGTGCGACCTCCAGAGTCTTTTCTGTTTATGTGGTACTGAAGAATCAAACTCAGGGCTTCATGCATGCTAGGCAAGCACTCTACCCTAAGCCACATTCCCAGCCCCCTGAACCACTTTCTAGCTTAATTATAACCTGCCTCACCTCGACTGGCTTTCTCCACATGGGCAAGCTCATCAGGAAACTTGAGGACATCAGGATAGTCATTCTCACATAACTCAGCCAAGAAGTGCAACAATGTCATCTTCTGATCTGCAGACTTGGTGTCTCGAAGCTTGGGGCAAAAGAGGAAACCATTAGTTCTGGCTTGCCTAAGATCCCCTTAAGCCATCACTAAGCTCATAGTAGCCTGTAGCTTTCCCACTGGTTTCTTTGCTCTAACCCTATAGTTCACCTTACAGAGGAAGCTGATATTGAAGCCAAAAGCACCAGCATTCCTGGAGCCAGCATTCATATAGTTTCCCACAAGCAGGGTAATCTCCAGGAGGCTGGAGAAGTTCTCGCTCTTGCGCAACTCCTCACAAGCAGCAGTGACAGAGACGATCTCTGGCTTGATATTCTCCACTTGCTCATTGAATTGTAGCTTGAAGAGGATAGCATTGAGGCGAGGCCGCAGACGGGGCACCGTGCCCATCTAGTGGAGAAGACAAGCAGTTCCATTACAGCTAATAGAGAGGGGTCAGAAAAAGATACAGGCTGAGTCTCCTCTGGGAGAAGAGAGAAGACAAAGACATGTTCAAAACAGACAAGAAGCAAGGAGCAAGTGTCTAGGCTCATCTCCAGGGAGGAGGGCAACAGGGAATTGAGGCCTTACCACTACACCAAATTGCTCTGACTCAGCCAAGTCATCATATTCATCCTTCAGTTCGGAGAGCATTTTTAACTGCTCTGGCTCTGGCATCTGCTTAATGAGATTCTGAAAGAGAGAATGGATTTTTTTTTTTTTTGTGAAAGAGATCAGCTCACTCCAGCCTAGCAGACTGTGACTCTTGTTACCGCCCCCTACCCTCTGGTCCAAGGACCACTATAAAGAACTTGAGGTAGCTGGAGGTGGGATTGCAGGAATAGTGAGATGATGGGACTTATATAATATGTAACATAAACCTGACCACCAGAGAAATAGCACCTTCTCCAAAACTAGCATTTACAAGTCAGCAATAAGCTTAAGGCCTACTTAAGCAGGGAGGAGGTAAGGTTGATGTACAGTAGTGCAGAAGAGCCAGCTCTCCTAGAACCCTCTGGCTCCTTACCTGGATCATAGACTCTGTCAGAACAGCCTCATTCACCTCCAGGATGAC
Source organism: Dipodomys spectabilis (assembly GCF_019054845.1). Lineage (NCBI taxonomy): Eukaryota > Metazoa > Chordata > Mammalia > Rodentia > Heteromyidae > Dipodomys > Dipodomys spectabilis. The sequence continues at coordinate 8,535,868 of NW_024870824.1, forward strand.
ATTTTTAATCTCTTGATAGGGCATGCGGAAGGAACCCAAAAAGATTGCTGCCAGAAAATGAGACAAAAAACATGTCTTTCTCAGTCTCTCCCTGCTCCCAACCTATCCAACAAGCTTACGGTAGCTAATCTTCCCAAGAGGGGTCTGTGAAAACCACTCTGCCTATGTACATAAAACCCAAGCTCCTGAGTCCAGCATTTAAGCTGTCACTGATTCCCACATTTATGTCACACAACAGACATTTGTCAGGAACAGACTGTTCCATGCTCAACATCCCACAACATCATGACTCCCTGCCTTTGTCACACAGGAAGTCTTTGGTCTTCTCTATCTATATACATCAAAGACACTATTTTAGTTCCTTAGTCCCATGACTCCATCCTCAAAGCTGCCTTTGCCTTGACCTGCTCATTCCAAAACTGCCATATCCCATCCCCTAACAAACACATCCTGTCCTTCCAAGCTCTGAAGCTTTCTAAGCTCTAACGAATTCTCTGACCTTATCAGGGGCTCTTCCAGTCTCCTGATCATCTACTCTGTTTTCTACCCGATGTTGACCTCACAGTCTCTCACTTTATTTGCTCCCTATTACTATGACTCCCATTACCATTAATACACCTACCCCTACTGCTCTTGCTTCTTGTTCCTTCCACTCTGGCTAACTTAGTTGTCTCATTTCTCTATTCATACTCCTGGGCTGATACATATAGTAGTCTCTGCATTTGCAGTGTTTTCACAAATAGCTGGGGCTTCAAGCAGCTTTGCAATCACTTTCTTCCATGCTCTTTACAGCTCCCACTCTCCCAACTGTCCCACCACTTGCTCTTTCAGTAAAGAGACATGAGTCCTACTTTTCTTCACTGAAAAAAACCTAAGGCATTTGATAAAATTCGTTATCCAGGTTCTTATTCCAATTAAAATCTGAGTATTGAGGGCTCTTAGCTAGAGACAGACTAGAAAAGGCTTAGGTAAGGACTGTTTTGGAATTAGTAGGAAGAAAGTTGTGCCAATACTTCTAAGTTTAATGTCATATACTTGCATATACACACTTCATGTACTCATGGCTCTACAGCACTTCTTCCTCATACACAGTCAACTCTCATCTATGTGTACTTTTTGTTGTTGTTGTTTTTAATTCTAGTACTGGGGCTTGAACTTTGGGGCTTTGTACTCTCACTTGGCTTTTTTTTTTTTTGGCAAGACTTCCATTTGAGCCACACTTTCAGCTTCCCATTGGTTAATGAGAAATAAGAGTCACATGGACTTTTCGCTGTGGGCTGGGTTCAAACCCTGATCCTTAGGTATCAGCCTCCTGAGTAGGTAGGATTATAAGTGTGAGCAACAAGTGCTCAGCTAATTTTCTCCATTTTAAAACAAAACAACTTAGCCAGGTAGCTCACATCTATAATCTTAGCTACTTAGAAAGTTGAGATCTGAGGATTGAAGTTCAAAGCCAGTCTGGACAGGAAAGTCTGTAAGACTCGTATCTTCAATTAACTACCCCAGCCAAAAGGCTGGTAGAGCACCAGCCTTGAGCACAAAGGCTCAGGGACAGCACTCAGGCCCGGAGTTCAAACCCCAGAACCAGCACCAAAATAAAACACTCCTTAATGTCCCTTTCCAATGTTCTTGTCTTACTACTAACATCTCTCTTTCCGTCACTGTATAACATTCTGAAAATTTAATAGTTTACTTTCATTTCATTTATAAATGTTTATTTTCTGACTGACATAGTAAAAAGAGGGTATATGTAAGATTCAACCATGCAAAAAAAAAAAAAAAAAAAAGATTCAACCATGCCATCTCTTACTCATATTCACTAGATACCAGAGACAGAGAATCTGCTCTTGGTGAATTTTACTAGTAAATGGTACTGCTGTAAAAGGGGAGGGGTGAGGGAAAGGGAGAGGAAGGGAAGGGGTGTCTGGGAAGAGAGGGAGAAGGTAAATGAGGAAGGAGAGAAATATACATTCAGAATATCTCCTTTATCCTGTAATACTGAGTCCCATTAATTCTGTATTCTTTCTTATCCTGTGTCTTCCTTCTCATCCTATTCCCTTTTAGGCTCTGATTACCTCACCTTGTTTAAGACAAAAACAACACTCATCTTCCTGCCTATTATTTTTCCTGCCCAGTGATCCAGCCTAAAAACCACTACCAAAGCAGCCTTCCTAGAAATTATATAGGATTATAACACTCACTTTTCTGGATTAATTAATCAATCCCTTCAATAACTTCTCTACCTTTACTTAACTATACTCATTTACTTGCAGTTCTGGAACAAACAATTTTATCTTATAGTTCATATCTCACATGGGTCGGTCCCAATCCTAAAATGAACAACCCTCATTTCTTAACTTTTTCAACTCATTTTACACCAGCCCTTTTTTCACTTGTTTGGATGCCCTATCCTAGTGTTCTTATAGCTTTCTAGCGTAACTCTGTCAGAGCACTCAGCAATCCATGCTATTATTAACCTTTCTCTTTCCAGCAGACATGTGGTCCAAGAGGATAGTAACTATATCTACATAGTAGACTCTTAAGTCACTTTGAATCTTTGAATTCCACTCCCCAGACCATCCTACTCTCTAACTCAATTATTTATTTTTTGATTGGTTGTGGGGCTTGAACTCAGGACCTTGAGCCTGTCCCTGAGCTCTTTTTGCTCAAGGCTGGCGCTCTACCATTTTAGGCCACAGAGCCACTTCCAGTTTTCTGGTAGTTAATTGGTGACAGGAGTCTCACGGACTTTCCTGCCTGGGCTGACTTTGAACCATGATCCTCAGATCTCAGCCTCCTGAGTAACTAGGATTATAGGTGTGAGCAACCAGCACCCAGCTCTAAATTCTTTTTCATTTGGTTTTCTTATTGAGATCACTCTATTGGGAATAATAACATACTACATCATGGGTCTCACCACTTTCTAAAACAACAATCACTCATGTTTTATATTCCTAGAGATACTACTGGGAAGAGGAACTAACATTTTAGTCTCCATAAAAGGACTTATCCATAGACACTTTTTTTTTTTTTTGTCGGTCGTAGGGCTTGAACTCTGGGCCTGGGCGTTGTCCCTCAGCTCTTCAGCTCAAGGCGAGCGCTCTACCACTTGAGCTACAGCGCCACTTCCGGTTTTCTGGTGGTTTATTGGAGATAGGAGTCTCACAGTCTCTCCTGCCCGGGCTGGCTTTGAACCGCGATCCTCAGATCTCAGCCTCCTGAGTAGCTAGGATTACAGGCGTGAGCCACCAGCGCCCGGCCCACAGACACTTTTTAATAGTATTTGTTGATAATAACTAATCTAACATTATACATTCAAGAATAACGCTTACTGTTTTTCCCTAAGTCAGTGTCATTAGATAGGTGACTTTGTCCAAAACTTCCGTTTTCTCATTGCGAGAGATGAGGACAATAACTACATTATAACTGTGAGTGTTCAGAAATATATGCCCTTTCATATTTTGAAAGACATGTCTATAATGTGCACATCTCTCAATTTTTGGTTGTACAAAAATTTAAATTTCGGCTGGGAATGTGGTAAAGTGCTTGCCTATCATACATGAAAAGCCCTGGGTTCAATTCCTCAGTACCACATAAACATAAAACAAAAGCCAGAAGTGGTGCTGTGGCTCAAGTGGTAGAGTGCCTTGAGCAAAAGCAGCTCAGGGAGGGGGCTGGGAAGGTGGCTCAGTGGTAGAGCGCTTGCCTTGCATGCCTGAGGCCCTGGGTTTGATTCCTCAGCACCACATAAGCAAAAAGAAAAAAAAAAGCCAGAAGTGGCGCTGTGGCTCAAGTGGTAAAGCACTAGCCTTGAGCTGAAGAGCTGAGGGACAGCGCCCAGGCCCAGAGTTCAGGCCCCACGACTGGACCCCCCCCTCCCCCCCCCAAAAAAGAAGCTCAGGGACAATGCCTAGGCCCTCAGTTCAAGCCCCAGGACTGGCAAAAAAAGAAAATAAAAAAATTTTTTTAAATAAAAAAATTTAAATCTCTTACTCAGCATAAAGTAAATAAACAGCTGAAATAAACAACAAAAAGAGCCATTCATCTGACCACCAATAAATATTACTTATATCAATTTTGGAGGAAATTTCTGCCCTGAAATTTTTTTAAATCAGAGTTCTGAATATACGTAGCAAGTTCAAAAGCAAAGAACTTGGTATCAAGTCCAATACTCTCTGGAGGTAATGTCCTATTTTGTGAAGTACAAAACTTATCTCAATTATTCTAAACTGCAGAGTACATTTAAATTTAATTGAAGCTAGTCTAGTATCTGTCTTACTGATCACAAAGGGAAAAAGGAAGAAATATACTGTGGCTTGAATACCTGTGGTAGATTTTCTGTGGATGCTGTGAAATGAAGTTTCCTACAAGCTCTATGATTAGGCAAATTCCTGAGTCTTAGAGCCTGTTTCCTTGACATAACTTGCAGTGCTTCCAAAAGGATTAAACTAGATGCTGGAAATTTACTGTGTTATGCTGCCTGGCACAGAACAGGAATTCACAAATGGAAGTTTTATATCAAGGGACCTTAGACACAAGAAAATTAAATTCTCAGTTACTCAACAGAGATTATGTGTTATCTCTGAACCCAACTTTTTTTTTCTTTTCCTGGTGTAGGGGTTTGAACTCAGGGCATCATGCTTGCTCAGCTGGCACTCTATCTTGAGCCATGTTTCCAACTTGACTTTTTGATTGTTATTTTAGAGATAGAGTCTCATGAACTTTTCTGACTTTGAACCTTGATCCTCAGGATCTTAACCTCCAGAGTAACTAGGATTATAGGAGTGAACTATTGGGGCCTGGCTTGAATTCAACACTTTAAACTCTTCTACTGTTGTTGTTGTTGTTTAAATTGTTCATTTGTTTTTATGTTTATCTTCTTTTTATCAGCAGACATTCAATGTACAAAAGGTTTCACTGTGACAGTTCTATACACACAATGACTGCAACCTGATCCAACTTACCCCCTCTATCCATGTCTCTTATCTCCCTACCCACTTCCTAAATGATTTCAACAAATTTCATTGTTCTATTTTCATACATGCAAACTTTGACCATATTCATCTACATTCACCCTCTATGTTAACCCTCTCCTCTCCTACTAGTACTTTCCCCAGCTCAAAAGAGGCTATTTTACTTTCCTATCATTCATTTTGTTGTGTGTACCAACATGCACAACATGGACACGCACTTACATTTTAAACAGACTAACCTTCTCTATTGCTTTTTTTGTCCCTTCCCCACAACTCTTACTGATCAACAGCTTTCATTGAGATTCCTTTTGCTATATTCAGACATAATGTTCGAAATTACTCACCCTCCATTACACTCCCTTCTCCTTTCTTTCTTATCCTCAACAGTCCCTACAGTGAGAATCAGATTCTATGTATATGTATACATTGTATATATTTATATAGGTGTAAAGATATGTCCATGCCCATGAATACGTATATCTCTTACTTCTAGCTTCCACAAAAAATTGAAAACATTTGGCTTTTTTTGGGGGATGGGGGGAAGGGGGCACGGAGATTCCTGGGGCTTGAACTCAGAGCCTGGGTGCTGTCCCTGAAACTTTGTGCTCAATGCTAGTGCTCTGCCACTTGAGCCACAACTCCACTTCCATCTTTGTTGTGGTTAAAGCCTAGGCTGACTTTGAACTGTGATCCTCAGATCTCAGCCTCCTGAGTAGCTAGGATTACAGATGTGAGCCACTGATGCCCGCCAGTATTGGCTTTTTAACCTTGGCTTATCTTGCTTCATATAATGTGCTTTAATTTCATCCATTTTCCTACAAATGACACTATTTCATTTTTCTTTATAGTTATGTAATATTCCATGGTGTATATACACTCAAGAGAATTAAGTCCTTGGAGAAGAATTCCTTCATATTTCAAATAGGATTATAGAGTTACTCACAAAGATTCTGGGCTGTCTTTGAATCCAACACCTTTAACTCTTTTACTTTTTTCTTTTGCACAGATTTCTTTTCTTCTCCACCTTCCTGATCCTTCTTGGCTAGTGAGGGAAAGATCAGAAAAACATGGTTAAGTATAAGCCACCCCTGTCTTATTGAACTATTTTTCAGCCAAACTGGCCTTTCACCTTCTCTCCATTATAATGGTCTCCTCATTGTATTCTTCTAATCTCTTTCACTAGCCACTCTTCTATTACTGACTTCCCACACTAGAAAACCATTTTCATTTAATTTACCAATAATGTTTTCCTACTATATGTTTTCTATTATACCATGTATTTATACAGATTAGAAAACATTCTGTAAAGAACCAGATAATATTTAGGCAGTGGAGGCCATATGGCCTTTCTCAATTTCTTAACCCTGCTACTGTAGCCTGAATGCATAAGACACTAAATACTGTGTTCTAATAAAATGTTATTCATAAAAATATTCAAAACAGTCAATTAATGAAGAGTAGCTTTTTAACCCCTATTGCCATAGGCTTCCATTGTTATCCTTTTGTCTATTAAAAATTCTCATCTCTCTTGGGCTGGGAAGGTGGCTCAGTGGTAGAGCGCTTGCCTTGCATGCCTGAGCCCTGGGTTCGATTCCTCAGCACCACATAAGCAAAAAGAAAAAAGGCGGAAGTGGCGCTGTGCTCAAGTGGTAGAGTGTTAGCCTTGAGCTGAAGAGCTGAGGGACAGCGCCCAGGTCCAGAGTTCAGGCCCCACAACCGGACCCAAAACAAACAAACAAACAAATAAATAAAATTTCTCATCTCTCAAGCTCTATCATGAATTTAAATGACTTCCTCTATATAAAATTTTTCTAACTTTCTCTAAATGCCTATGATCTCGCCTAATTCCCAGTGAATTTAATACCTCTTTATAGCATGTCCTCTCACTGATATTGCTATAAACATATATCTTCTTTCCTCTACAAGGGCTTTGGTATTTATCTTTGCAAATGCCATGGCATAACATTCTTACTAGGATCTTAACGTTCAAGCATCACCTTGGTGAATACATAGAAGGTATACATCTTTCCTTCTACTCTTATCCAAAGCAGTATATTCATCCTTTTCCATGAAATCTTCTGCTTTGCTAAGCTAATATTTATGGTATTTGCTATATAAAATTTATTCAATAATTGTTCTATTTTGTGGCTTTTTGTATGTATCTTCTTCCTATTATTATTATTATTTTGTGGGTCATGGGTCTTGAACTCTGGGTCTGGGCGCTGTCCCTGAGCTCTTCAGCTCAAGGCTAGTGCTCTACCACTTGAGCCACAGTGCCACTTCCAGTTTTCTGGTAGTTAATTGGAGAAAAGAGTCTCACGGATTTTTCTGCCCTGCCCCAGCTGGCTTTGAACTGCAATCCTCAGATCTCAGCCTACTGAGTTGCTAAGATTATAGGCGTGAGCCACCCGGCTCCTCTTGTTATTTTTAAAGCCTGTGTTACTATATACAGTATATACTTTGTCTCAACACACACACACACACACACACAATGCCAGACCTGGGGCTTGAACTAGGCTCATCTTGTTATTTTTAAAGCCTGTGTTACTTTATACAGTGTATACTTTGTCTCACCACACACACACACACACACACACACACACACACACACACGCACGCACTCCAATGCCAGTCCTGGGGCTTGAACTCAGGCCTGGGCACTGTCCTTGTGCTTCTTTTGATCAAGGCTAGCACTCTACTAATTGAGCCACAGTGCCACTTCCAGCTTTTTCTGTGTATATGGTGTTGAGGAATCAAATCCAGGGCTTCATGCATGCTAGGCAAGCACTCTATCACTAAGACACATTCCCAGCCTGTCCATCTCATCAGATTTTGAACTTTAAGGACATGAGCAAAATAATACTTCATTATACCATTCCCTCAGTAGCTAGTCCTATAGTAATATTCACCAAAAATGATTGACACTGGTTCTTAGGATGTTGAGCACAAAAAAGGAAACAGAAACTGTTATAATTGTAGATATAATTGCAGATATAATTGTAACAATTTTTCCTATAGGGTGTCAACATTTTAGAAATGGGAGCTATGGGAATAGTTCTAAAAGGAAAATCAAGAAACTTTACTAGCCAGGCGTTGGTGGCTCACACCTGTAATCCTAGCTACTCATGAGACTGAGATCTGAGGATCATGGTTCAAAGCCAGTCAAGGCAGGAAAGTCCATGAGACTCTTATCTCCAATAAAACACCAGAAAACCGGAAGTGGCACTGTGGCTCAAGTTTAGCCTTGAGCTGAAGAGCTGAGGACAGCACCCAGGCCCAGAGTTCAAGCTCCATGACCGACAAAAAAAAACTTTACTAAACTGGTTGCTTTTAAACAGAGGATATTAAATAGAAATCAAGTTTCTATATTTCATAAAAATTAGCAAAACACTGATCTCATAAGACTGAAATAAAAGTGTCATGTCTATTATAAGAGCAGCAACTTGAAAGTACCGAAAATCAATCAAAGTGGAATATTAAAAAATGCTCAGCGAAGTCAAGTGTATTGGTATATAGTTGCAATCCCAGCACTCAGAAGACTGAGGCAAGAGGGGTTTGAGCCCTGTCTGAGCTACACATAATGAGTTCCAGAACAGCCTGGACTACTTAGAGAGACCTTGCCTTAAAAAACAAAAACAAGGATAAAATGCATGCAAGAAAAGGCACAATAAAGTGATTTTTAAAAAAATAAGTGAGATTAAAAAAAATCAGCAATAGTACTTAAGCAAGAGGAGGGCATTGGGCAGGTGGCACAGAGAACAATTTCAGCCGGGCGCCACCAGCTACTCAGAAGGCTGAGATCTGAGGATCAAAGTCAAAGCCAGCCCAGGAAGAAAAGTCCTTGAGACTCATTTCCCACCTGAAAGTGGAGCTGTGGCTTAAGTGGTAAAGTACTCTCCTTGAGCAAAAAAAAAGCTCAGAGATAGTACTCAAGCCCTTGTTCGAGCCCAATAACTAACTCCTTTCCCCTTGCCCCCACATACACACACACAAAATGAAAGAAAAAGAAATTTAGCTCAAAGACAGGTACGCTCAAAATAACATACTGAATAAATAAACCATGCAAATGATTTTTAAAACAGTGAGAATAACTAGAACAGGGCATGATAGAGATTGGGAAGACAGAGTTTCAAGATCAGCCCAGGCAATGGAATAAGGCCCCAAGTTCAAACCTCAGAACCATCCCTTTCTAAAAATTAAAAAAAAAAGAGCTGGGTATAGTAGTGTAATCCTAGTTACCACTCCCCAAAAGAAAATGTTTATAGCAGAATCATAACAAATAACAACCAAGATGTATATACAATCTAATTAATGCCTGTCAACTGATAAATGACAAAACAAAATATACTATTATCACACAATAAATACAAAAAGGAATGAAATGTTGATACATGCAACACAGATGAACCCTGCAAACATCACGATTAGTTAAAGAAGTCAGATACAAAGGGCATGTATTAGGTGGCTCTGTGGCGCAATGGATAGCGCATAGGACTTCTAGAGACAAAGGGCATGTATTGTATGATTATATTAATAATGAAATGATAGGCAAATCTATGAAAACAAAGATTAGCAGTTGCCATATTGAGGGAAACAAGTAGAGCCTAGTAGTGGGTCAGAATTCCTATGAGTACAATGAGAATGTTCTAGAATTAGTAGCAGTGACTGTGTAACCACTACAGTATAAGTAACAAATTTTGTATTATGTGAATTCTATTGATACAATAAATATTTATATGCATATTCACAGTCACATATACAATTATAGAAAATTCTAAATAGAAAATACAAAACAAGCCAGGCACTAGTGGCTCATGCAGATGGTCCTAGCTACTCAGGAGGCTGAGATCTGAGGATCATGGTTCAAAGCCAGCCCAGCCAGGAAACTCCGTGACACTTTTTTTTTGGTTGGTCGTGGGGCCTGAACTCTGGGCTTGGGTGCCGTCGCTGAGCTCTTCATCTCAAGGCTAGCACTCTACCACTTGAGCTACAGTGCCACTTCCTGCTTTTTCTGCTTATATGGTGCTGAGGAATCAAACCCAGGTCCTCATGCATGCAAGGTAAGCACTCTACCACTGAGCCACCTTCCCAGCCTCCTCTATGACATTCTTCTTCTTTTTTTTTTTTTTGTCGGTCGTGGGGCTTAAACTCTGGGCCTGGGCGCTGTCCCTCAGCTCTTCAGCTCAAGGCGAGCGCTCTACCACTTGAGCTACAGCGCCACTTCCGGTTTTCTGGTGGTTTATTGGAGATAGGAGTCTCACAGTCTCTCCTGCCCGGGCTGGCTTTGAACCGCGATCCTCAGATCTCAGCCTCCTGAGTAGCTAGGATTACAGGCGTGAGCCACCAGCTCCCAGCTCTATGACATTCTTTTTTTTTTTTTTTTTTTCTGGTTATGTGGTGCTGAGGAATCGAACCCAGGGCCTCATGCATGCAAGGCAAGCACTCTACCACTGAGCCACCTTCCCAGCCCTCTATGACATTCTTATCTCCAATTAACCACCAGAAAACCAGAAGTGGCACCGTGGCTCAAGTGATAAAAGCACTGTTCTTGAGCTGAAGAGCTCAGGGACAGAGCCCAGGCCCCATGACCAACACACACACACACACACACACACACACGAAAGACAGAAAGAAAGAAAGAAAGAAAGAAAGAAAGAAAGAAAGAAAGAAAGAAAGAAAGAAAGAAAGAAAGAAAGAAAGAAAGAAAGAAAGACAGAAAGACAGAAAGAAAAAGACAGACAGAAAGAGAAAGAAAGAAAGAAAGAAAGAAAGAAAGAAAGAAAGAAAGAAAGAAAGAAAGAAAGAAAGAAAGAAAGAAAGAAGAAAGAAAGAAAGAAGAAAGAAAGAAAGAAGAAAGAAAGAAAGAAAGAAAGAAAGAAAGAAAGAAAGAAAAGACGAAACAAACTTGCCTACCACTTTATAGTAGGCAACAATTTCTTAGGTTAAGATACAAAAATGTAAATCACTAGAAGGGAAAGAGGAAGAGAGGGAGGGAGAGAGGAAGAGGAAGGGAAGAAGGAAGGGAGAGGGAGGGAAGGAAGATCATCATATAAATACAAACAGAAACAAATTTCATTTCTTATGATGAGGCTAAGTCCTCATGGAAAGATATTTTAAAATGCTGATTTAATGCTTTGGAAACAAGCTTTAACACAAGTTCACAAGACAGTGGTAAAGTACCTCACAGAGGTAAGCACTGCTCTAATACGAGTCTGACTGCTCTATGGAGCCAGGGTAGACTGCAGCCAAGGTCCAATGACTACACAAAATGGGAAGTATTAAATAAGAGATGCTCTTCAGGTTAAGCTGGGAAAACCAAAACTCATAGTGAAAGGCAAGATTGTTTGCTCAAACTGAAGACAAGAAAACAACAGACACAACTTGCAGAATATACTCATAGAATTTTAAACTATCTAGGGTTAGTACATTCAAGAACATAAAAGGAAAGAGCAGGGGGTCATGGTTGAAGTGGTAAAGTGCCTGAGGCCCTGAGTTCAAACCTCAGTATCATCAAAAAACTAAAAGAAATAAAGTGGGGGGAGGCAGCAAGTAGACTGTGGTGGTAAATATCTATTATCCAATTAAGGCAAGAAAATCATGAGTTCAAGGCTAGTATAGGCTATATATTGAGATCTTGTCTCAAGAAAAACATTTTAAAAAGTCACTTAATATCATCACAGTAAGCAAAATAAACCAGACTCAGAAAGAAAAGTATCCCATGTTTTCTCATGTAGGAATTAAAAACAAACACAAAAGTCATGAAAGTAAAAAGGGGGCTATGAAGGAAAAGAAAGGGACTTAGAATAACAGGTAATGGGACAAGCAAAGTATGAATGTAGGTATAGAAATGTCAAAATGGAGCCTATTATTTTGTAAAATCAGTATGTGCTAATCAAAATGTAAAAACAGAGAGAAAAATAAAAATAAAGATGACAGTTGACCAGCGTTGGAGTTTATTTAAAAATATCAATGGGCATGCTACAATTAAGAAAGATTACAACTGAAAAGGAGCAACCGATGTGTTTCCTAAGAGACCATATAAGTTAGTGAACTGGAAGAGGATAAGAAAGCTCAAACTTATGAACAGAGTTAAAAAAAAAAAAAGAAAATACAAGAATGCAAGAGACGTGAGAACAATGAAAAGCTCCGGAGACTCGATGATTATGCAACTAGAAGCCAAGAAAGTGAAAATAGCTGTGCATTACCCCAAAACTGATGAGAGATTTCAGCACACATAATGAAGAAGCCCAGAGAAATCCGAGGATAAACACATGGATAAACATCTGGGCACATTATCAGAGTTGAAAGGATTTTTCTTTTTCATTTTTTTAATGGTACTGGAGTTTGAATTCAAAGGCTTGCACTTGCCAGGCAGATACTCTACCATTTTAGCCATGCTTCCAAGTTCTTTTTGCTTTTTAGTTATATTTTGGATAATGTCTTGTGTTTCTACCTGGCTGGCCTCAGCTTGTAATCTTACCCATGCTTCCTGTGTAGCTAGAACCACGGGTGTATACCACCCATGCCCGATGGTTGAGATGGGGGGGTCTTATAAATTTTTGCTCAGGCTGGCCTTATCTTCACAATTACTTCCCTAGACGCTGGGATTAGGCATGTGCCAGTATGCATGGCTTTTGCTCTCTTCTTTTTCCAGTATTGGGTGTTTGAACTTTGGGTCTTTATCTATGCTTCCAACTCCCCTGCTCAGAAATGAAATAAATTATCTTCAAATGAACAATGACAAATGGAGTTCTTAAAAAAGAAAAAGATGACAAAATATCATTTAAACATAAATGAAAATACAGCTCGTCAAAATACATTATCAGAACTGAATTAAAATAAATGCTATTTGGAGCAATTATTTAACCTAAAGAAAAAAAATATATTCCAAGCCAGGAGCCAGTGGCTCATGCCTGTAATCCTAGCTACTCAGGAAGCTGAGATCTGAGGATCATAATTCAAAGCCAGCCCGGGCAGGAAAGTCAGTGAAACTCTTATCTCCAATAAACCACTAGAAAACTCGAAGTGGCGCTGTGGCTCAAGCGGTAAGAGTGCTCGCTCGCCTTGAGCTGAAGAGCGCAGGGACAGTGCCCAAGCCCAGAGTTCAAGCTCCATGACCATCCAAAAAAAGAAAAAAGAAAAAAATATATTCCAAAAGACATCAAGAAATGCAAACAGGAAGGAAAACCACAGCAAAGATATTAAGTGAATATTGATGTTATAAAACAGTGTAGCTGGGTGCTGGTGTGGCTCATGCCTGTAATCCTAGCTACTCAGGAGGCTGAGATCTGAGGATTGCAGTTTAAAGCCAACCTGGGCAGGAAAGTCTATGAGACTCTTATCTAAAATTAATCACCAGAAAACTAGAAGTGGCGCTGTAGCTTAAGTGGTAGAGTGCTGCTAGCCTTGAGCTGAAGATCTCAGGGACAGCGCCCAGGCCCAGAGTTCAAGCTCCACAACCGACCCCCCTACCCCCCAAAAAAAAGATGTTTATGAGGCTTAAAATATATGCAGATTTAAAATCCAAGATATTAATAACTCTAGCTGGGTGCCAGTGGCTCATGCCTGTAATTCTAGCTACTCAGGAGGCTGAGCTCTGAGGATCGTGGTTCAAAGCCAGCCCCGGCAGGAAAGTACATGAGACTCATCTCCAGTTAACCACCAAAAAAAAGTGGCACTGTAGCTCAAGTGGTAGAGCGCTTGCCTTGAGCTGAAGAGCTGAGGGAAAGTGTCCAGGCCCAGAGTTAAAACTCCACGACCAAAAAAAAAAAAAAAAAAAAAAGGATATTAATAACTCTAAAGGAAAGCATGCAGTGAATAAGTTAAAATGTTGGAAAGTTCTAGTATCATGTAGAAAATGCTCAAAATTGTAATTTGTTAGAGTATAAATCAACTGTGTACTATCTAAAGTATCTAGAATAGTAAAAAAATAAAAATAGGAGAATGAAAAATAATTTAAAAGTTTAAAGTAATTTGAATGGATAAAAGGATATAAATCAGGAAAACCAAACCAAACAGAAAATAAACAGTAATACGTTGTAAATAAACTCAAATGGATGAAACACACTATCAAAAAAGATTAAAATAGTTAAACTGAATTGACCAGTCACTGAAATATGTGCTGCTTACAAGGGACACATCTTAAATATACATATATGTTTACAGAAAAATAATGGCAGAAGATACAGAAGGCCAAAGTACCAAAGAAAGCTTCTGTTGGCATTCTAGTATTAACAGAGAAGCCATCACTATTGTCATGAATAAACATATTTTGTATAATACAGTTTTCCACAAGGAAGACACAGCAATTCTAAATCCAAATGCATTCAATAATTTAGTTTCAAAATGTAAAAATATTTCACAGCTGACATAAAGGGCAAAGCAACAACTGTAGTGAAAAATACCATTTGTATAAAAACTATTGAAACAAGCAGACCCAGACTTCAGAGATATAGAGAAATATGAATACTTCTAGCACACTTCACCTAATTGATAGTATCATAAAAATATATCTAACCATGCTTAAGCATTTCATATGTGCGTAACACATTTCTAAAATTGATTATATGCTACATAAAAGCAAATCTCAACAGATTTCAAAGAACAAAAATCATTACAAGTATGATTAGAAATACTAAGCTGGAATTCATTTAAGAGATATGTAGAAAATCCCCAAATCATTTGGATATTGAATAAATATCTAAATAATTGAAGTTAGGTAGGAAATAAAGAGAAAATATTTTAAATGGAACGAAATCAATACATGACATAGAATGGAACACGTAGAAAACACGAAGTGGTAGACACAAATATTTCAAGTAATCATGTTAAATAGAAATAAACTGCATGTTCCAGTTAAGACCAAAATTGTCTATGCTCCACGCCTCTCACTATGTTATATCCTCTGCTTTGTGGAGACTATGCCAACAAAGCTATCATCACCAGTTGTGGTCCCTTCACATGGCCAGAAGCTTCCCAGAGTACTATCTTGACTCCTCCCCTAAGACTGACACTTGAAGAGTGTCTAATGCTGTACACCGCATACTCAATAAATCAAGAAAGTTGGGTGTTTTTTAAAGACACACATATCTAGGGTTTGAACTGAAGGCCTTGTGCTTGCTATGCAATTGATCTGCCACTTGAGCCACACCTTCAGTGTGTCAACTGGAAAAGTCTAATAATATGCTGTTTACTAGAATACCATCTAGATTAAGAATACAGAAAGACTGAAGTTAAAGGACTTATTGTTACACAAGGCAAATACTAATAGAAAGCAGAAGTTGCATTAATACCAGAATCCCCTGCAAAATAATATTTAAGGCAACAAAAATAGTATAAAAGATAATCCCTCTATTGTGATTTTTTTTTTTAAAGAAAAAAAGGTGTTAAGAATTTTAATCAGGCATAGTGGCATGCACCTATAATCCCAACTCTTAGGAAGCTGAAATCCAGAGGATCAAAGTTCAGCCAGGATGAGAAGTCCATGAATCTCTATCTCCAAAATAGCCACGTAAAAGCAGGGTTAAAAGTGTGGTTCAAGTGGTAGAGCATCAACTAACTTTATCTGAGTTCAAGCCTTGGCCCTATCAAAAATAAATTTTAAAAAATACACATCTAAGCAAGTATGGTAGTATATACCTGTAATCCCAGTGTTTGGGAAGCTAAGGCAGAAAGATCCTAAATTTGAGGTAGCTTGGGCTATATAATGTGTTTAAGGGCAGTCTGGGCTACAAGAAAATGTTTTAAAAAAACAAAACAAGGGGCTGGGAAGGAGGCTCAATGATAGAGTGCTTGCCTTGCATGCATGAAGCCCTGGGTTCGATTCCTCAGCACTACATAGGCAGAAAACGCCAGAAATGGTGCTGTGGCTCAAGTGGTAGAACGCTAGACTTGAGATGAAGAGCTGAGGGACAGCGCCCAGGCCCAGAGTACAGGCCCCACAACCAACAACAACAAAAAAAAAAGAAAAGGAAAACAAAAACAAAACAAAACAAAAACAACAAGAACAGAAAGTCCCCAAAACACAAAGTGCCTGTGGCTCACGCCTGTAAAGCTATTCAGGAGGCTGAGATCTGAGAATTGCTGTTCGGAGCCAGCCCAGTCAGAAAGTCTGTAAACACCACCCCCCCAAAAAAAAGGTGGAGCTGTGACTTATGTGGTAGAGTGTTAGCCTTTAGCACAAAAGCTCAGTGATATTTAGTGCCCAGATCTGAGTTCAAGCTCCAGGACCAGGGTGATAGGGGTGGAGGGAACTAGCAAAACTTGAAGTCTACTGATTCATAACTATTTTTATGTTAATTTCCTACTTCTGATAACCATCCCGTGTTTGTAAACCTCTTATTAGAAAATGGACACTGAAGAATTATAAAGAGGCATCATGCTTGCAATTTGCCCTTAAATGGTTCAGAAGAAAACAAACATATGTATATACATACATAACATACGTGCTAACAGAAAAATCAAGCAAATAGGAAATGTAAACATTTTGAAGAATGTGGTGAAGTGTAGGATTTTTTTCTATACTATTCTACAACTTTTCTGAAAGTCTGAAATGCCAATTTTTTTGGGGGTGGGGGGTTGCTGGTCTTGAGGCTTAAACTCAGGACCTAGGTGGTATTCCTGAGTTTTTATGTTCAAGGCTCGTGTTCTACCACTTGAGCCACAGCTCCACTTCTGTGGTTTTTTTTTTTTTTTTTTTGGTGTTTTTGTTGTTGATGTTGTTTTGGGGCTTAATTGGAGATAAGAATCTCATGGACTTTCCTGGCTGGGCTAGCTCTGAACTCAGATCCTCCTGAGTAGCTAAGATTACAGGTGTGAGCCACCAGCACCCAGATAAAAAAATATATGTCGGGACTGGGAAGGTGGCTCAGGGGTACAGTGTTTGCCTTATATGCCATGAGGCCCTGGTTTTGAATCCTCAGAAAAAGCTGGAAGTGGCACTGTGGCTCAAATGGTAGAGGGCTAGCTTGAGCTGAAGAGATGAGGGACAGAGCCTAGGCCCAGATTCAGGCCCCACAACCGAGCAAAACAAAAAACAAAATAAACACACACACACACATACATATATATCTTAAAGGCTGGGAATGTGGCTGAGTGATAGAATGCTTGCCTAGCATGCATGAAGTTCTGAGTTCAATTCTTCAGTACCACATAAACAGAAAAAGCCTAAAATTCATATAAATACATATATATATATATGATATATAACTCTTCAAATACATAAAGTAAAAACTGAGAGCACTACAATGCAAAATGCATTGCATATAACATTTTAACTACTTTTCTCAATAACTGATAAAACAATCAAACAAAAAGTAGATGGGGAAGTGTTGCTGTGGCTCAAGTGGTAGCACGCTAGCCTTGAGCTGAAAAGCTGAGGGACAGCACCCAGGCCCAGAGTTCAAGTCCCACGACCGACCAAAAAAAAGAATATGGAAGGTGTAAATATCACAAACAGGAACTAATGGAAGTATACAGAGCACTTCATGAAACAAATATAGAAATGCTCTTCAAGTATTTTTAAATATACAAAGCACAAGAGCACTGACCAGAACACAATTATCTAGAAATAAGAACACAAGTCCCTGAAAACTCCAAATCCCTTGGAAACTATGAATATAAAAACTTCACTTGGCAAAAGGGGCTTTATGGATGTGAATAATTTAAAGATCCGAGATGAGAGAATTATTTTGGATTATCTAAACTGTTCAGAATATAAATGAAAGGATTATTTTAAGAAGGAGACAGGAGGATCAGGGACAGGGAGATGTGATGAAGAAAAATTTGAACGTATGTTGCTGGCTTTAGTGTGTAATAAGAAGTCAAAGACAAAGAATGCAGACAAGCTTCTAGAAACTGGAAAAGGCAAGGAAACATTCTCCTTTAGAACCCCCAGATAGAACATACCACATCACCAGGACTTCAGGATCTATATCCTCCAGAACTTAAAGAGAAGAAAATCCTCCAGAAGTGAAAGGTAATGAATCTGTATTGTGCTGGGCACCAGTGGCTCATGCCTGTAATTTTAGCTACTCAGGGGGCTGAGATCTGCAAATCACAGTTCAAAGCCAGCCCGGGGGAAGAAAAATCTGTGAGACTCTTATCTCCAATAAACCACTAGAAAACCAGAAGTGGAGCTCAAGGGGTAGAGTGCTCTCCTTGAGCTGAAGAGCTGAGGGACAGCACCCAGGCCCAGAGTTCAAGCCCACAACCAACAAAAAATAAATAAATAAAATAAAATAAAATAAATCTGTATTGTTCCAACTAAGTTTGGGTAACTAGTTTTCACAGCAATAGGAAACAAATACACTGTATATATGTGGAAATTAATATGTAACCCATTGAAAAGGTTTGGGGATGTAGCTGAGTGGTAGAGGCTTGTCAACATGTTCAAAACTGGGTTCCATTCTCTTAGCACTAAAAAAGAAAAAGACAAATTTTCTGGACTAAATGATAATTAGAAATGTGCTCTCTATTGTAGGCTGAATTCTGCTCTCCTCAACTGAATATGGTAGAGTCCTAAGCTCCCAAAACTCAGAATGTTGTTAAACTTGTAGTTGGTTAAAATTAGGCATTAGAGTGGTTTCTCATCTAATCTGACTGATGTCTTTACAAGAAAGGAGAAAATGTGGAATAATTAGAAAATCAGAAATAAGCACGTGAAAGAAAAAAAAAACGATTCAGCAAAAGACGGCTATCTGCAAGCTAAGAAAGGCCTCAGAAGAAACTGAATCTGCTAACCCCTTTATATAAGATTTCTATCCTTTAGAACTGTGAAAAAGCAACACACTTTCTACCAGGACTTAAGTGAGGCACCTACAAAATTATTTTAAACAGGGCTGGTAATGTGGCTTAGTGGTACAGTGCTTGCCTTGCATACATGAAGCCCTGGGTTCAATTCCTCAGTACCAAATAAACAGAAAAAGCTGGAAATGGTGCTGTGGCTCAAGTGGAAGAGTACTAGCCTTAAGCAAAAGAAGCTCAGGGACAGTATGCGCAGGCCCTGAATTCAAGTCGCAGGACTGGCAAAAAATAAAATTAAATTAAAACTAAAATTAAACAGAAATGTATATTCTCAAAAGCATGTATGAAGAAAAACGACTGAAAACGAAATTAGAATAAGAAAAAGGAGGGCGCTGGGAAGATGGCTTAATGGTAGAGTGCTTGCTTTGCATGCATGAGGCCCTGGGTTCGATTCCTCAGCACCACATAAGCAGAAAAAGCTGGAAGTGGCACTGTGGCTCAAGTGGTAGAGTGCTAGCCTTGAGCTGAAGAGCTGAGGGGCAGCGCCCAGGCCCAGAGTTCAGGCCCCACAAGTGACCAAAAAGAAAAGAGAGAGAGAAGGGATTGATAGACTGGATAGTTGATTACTCATTTCAATACTTGGAAATAAATGAATAGCCAACATCAGGAACAAAATACTGGACTAGGGCCTGGGATGCAGTTCAATGATATTTTGTCTCAGAGGTTTGCTGAATTCACTGATGTCAATTCATCCCAGATTACTTTATAGAATGAACAGAATAAAAAAAACTTAACAGGTTTCATCTTTCAAATTGGTAAGCTAATTTTAAGATTTATATGGAAAAAGAAAGGGCCAAGAAGAGGTAGGACTGGTTTACTTATTTACATGTCAGTGGTACCGAGTTTGAACTTGGTTTTATGCTTTAGCAGGCATTATCCCCATCTACTCCTTTTTTCTCCTTTATTTTTCCGGTAGAGTCTTCTGTTTTTGCTGGGTGCCAATGTGACAACATAATCCTCCTAATTGAGCATCCTAGACAAAAACACACCAATATATCTGGCTTTTTAACTGAAATGGGGTCTCCCTAACTTTGTACTGGCTGGCCTTGATTCTGGATCCTCCCAAATCTCTTCATTCTAAGTAGCTGGAATTACGGAGATAAACCACCACACTCAGCCTACGAAGGCAACTGTACTCAGGGCTTTGCACATGATAATCATACCATTTACAACTGAGATACATCTTCAGACATGCTAGACATTTTTCAAGAACCAGCAGAAGATGGGTGATACCAATACAAAATAAAAAACTGTGATATTCAAGTTCATGTAGTATTAGCATAGGAGAGACAAATGAACAACAAAAAGAGTACTCTAGAAAAAGGACCTATTCACAAATCAACACACTTGGTGTGCCAAACCTGGCACGCCAGATACTGTGAGAAAAAAAACAGACCTCCTAATAACCACTATGCATATATTTGAAAAAAAGAAATCATATCCATAATAAGCCAGTATCATACCAACTAAAAACAATTTGAGTAGTAAAACTAAAGGATGAATTATGTTGATGATTGAAGGATTTCTTAAAATACAATGTGAATCACAAAAGGAAAGATTGGCAAAGTCAAGTTTTTTACAAAAACTTCCATTTACTAAAATACTGTAAGAACATAGAAAAGTTACTTGTAAAACTGCCAAAGAATTGATGTCTAGATATATAAAGACTTCCTTTTTTTAGGATTATCACCATTTTGTAACCTTAAGAAACAGCTCTGTATACTGAAAATCATTCTCTTCTAAATTCACAGAAGGTGCAATAGGAAAGTCCATGTCTTTCCAATAAAAACCTAAGCCTAATACGAAGATGTCAAGAAGTCTGTCTTGATAAAGAGCTCCATTCTATTAAGCCTTTAGATCAAATGACTAATTAACAGCAAACACAGGTGACAGAAACATACAGACTACATTATAACAATGACAAAATCCGTGTTATGAGAAATAACACCAAACAAATTTAACTGTGTTTACAAAATGACTGTATGTCATTTTGTAAAAGGAGGTGGTGTAGGAATCTATGGAATAAAGGAAATGGAAAGGACCTTCAAGATCAAAGGCTAGTAAAACAGAATAAAATCCTGTCATTTGTAGGAAAAGAGATAGAACTGGAAGACAATATGAAATGAAGGAAAGTTAGATATAGAAATAACAAGTTCTGAGGGTTGGGAATGTGGCTTAGTAGTAGAGTACTAGCTTTTTATGCATGAAGCCCTGGGTTCGATTCCTCAGTACCACATACCAGACCAAGGCTGGAAGTGGCCCTGTGGCTTAGGTAGTAGAGGGCTAGCCTTATGCAAAAGAAGCTCAGGGACAGTGCCCAGGCCCTCAGTTCAAGCCCCAAGCTGGCCAAAAAGAAAAAGAAAAAAGGAGAAAAAAAAAGACATACAATTATTGAGTATTTTCTCTTATATAGAGAAAGCCAAAGAGGGACTAGGAGAATGCAAACAGAGGGCTGGGTAGACATGATCAATACATATATGGAATTGACACAGTGAAATCCATTAATCCGTATTAATAATACTTGCTGGTAAAACTTAAAATCATAGAAAAAACTAAACTGTAGTTAGTGTTCAGAAACGCAAACTTGGGTGACAGATACAGCACAACAGAAATACAAAGAAGTGGTTATCCTATAGGCAAGGATAGTGGTCATGCTTGGGAAGAGCACAGAGAGACTCCTATGGACTTTATCTATAAAGCGTCTTCTAACATGGTATGTACGAAACCACACACCTTATGAAATTCATTAAATTATATTTCTGTTCCATGTAGCTTTCTGTATTTTTTATATTTAACAGAAACAAGTTAAATATTAAAAGAATAAACAAAAATTAAGTGATAGTTTGAAGAAGAGAAATAAAGGTAACAACAGAATTAACACATACATCCTACTCTCATAGCACTGAGGCAATAGATAAAACCTTCAATTCATAAATGAAAAAGAAGCAAAATACTTAAAAGTATTAATATGCAATAGACAGTATCTGTGAATGAGGTTGATTCAGAAAAATTAGAAGGGTATAGTACATAGTGTTCCAGTTAACTGATGAAGGCATGGCCTAAGATTCTGGTAGGAATAGAAATCGAAATGGATGAATTTCAGAATTATGTAATATTAACCAGGAAGTTTGGTGTAAACAAATATTGAATTCTACTTAGCTATTTTTTTTGGGGGGGGGGGCCCGGTTGTGGGGCTTGAACTCTGGGCCTGGGCCCTGTCCCTCAGTTCTTCAGCTCAAGGCTAGCGCTCTACCACTTGAGCCACAGCGCCACTTCCAGCTTTTTTCTTTTTGCTTATGTGGTGCTGAGGAATCGAACCCAGGGCCTCATGCATGCAAGGCAAGCGCTCTACCACTGAGCCACCTTCCCAGTCCCTACTTAACTATTTTTTAAAGTAGCATGAATTAGCAGTTCTGAAAATACTTAATCTTTAATGTGTATTATCAGAGTAAGCAAACAGGAAAACATATCATGAATAACAGGATCCAGAAAAAGGAATCTATGGTGTTTCATGTAGGATAATAGTTACTAATTCTATGGATATAAATTTCACTTTTAATTTTTTGAAAGTTCATTAGCTTATACCCATATGATTTATATGTTATACCACACATGTAAACACACATACAAACATATCTGATTACAACCATCTAAAAGCTATATATTCTGCCCAGGCAAAGTCTAGATGGAATAACGATGAAGTAAAACAGTTTGACTTTGATTTTAACATATCACTTGTGTAAAATGTAAACAGGAAAGTGTGAGAGGGGTAAGAAAGGCATTTCTCTGGGCATCGTCTATTGTATTTTCACATGCTTAGACTGCTAGCTCTGGTTCAGCTTTGATGCTGGATTAGGAAGAATGTTGCCAACCAGCAGCAGAGTCATAATGGAGTATCTGCAGGATGCTCCTTTCCCAGCCCTGCTATAAGAATGGAGCATTAGTTCAGGATAGCAGAATTTTAGCACTTAACATTAACATCAAAGTCAAAACATAGAGGTTCCAGCCCCTAGTTCTTCTAAGCCAAGGATAGAAGGCTCAGAACAATGGTGCCTCAAAATAAAATGATCCAATGTCAGTATGTAGAAGTGTACAAAACTCATATAGGACAAAAACAGAAGTGGGTGCAGAGTAGCTCAGCAGAGACTGATTATATAGACAGCAGTAGAAAAAGAGACCATTGTCACTTAAATGACCATGGCTAAGACATGTGTCAGTAAACCTTGTTTTTTCCACATACGAAAATGAAATGCCAGAGCTAGTAATGTGGACCTCTGACTTAGACTGGAGTCAACCCATTGGGAGAAGTCTGTCTAAAAGTATATGGAGAATGACAGTTGGAAAGTGATACAAACACTGGCATGTTTAATATGCATTTCAAGGCGGTTGTGAAACTGGTCTGTGGCTGTTAGTATAGTTTTGTAAATTCAGAGAGCTTGCTGGACTTTTTAAACCTATTATTTTCAGAGGGTCTATTCTGAAATAAAATTTGTAACACTACCAAACACATACAAAAAAATCAACTCCCCACACAAAACAAACACACCACCAACCAAGTGGCAAGGTCCAGGTTTCTTAGCTGCTGCAACTGTGACCTCTTCAACAGCTTCTAAGTACGTCACTAGTAGGAACTATAGTTTCCAAACTAAACATGGAGCCAATCTTGTCTCCAAGGACCAAACTTTACAAGTGCTCTGACAGTCTCGCCAAGAAGTTAGAGCCTGTAACTTCCCTTCTATAATCTGTACTCTGTCTTAGAGCAAGGGAGTAGGATGTGGCCACTGAAGGACAGAGCCACAACTCGTTTCAGAAGGCAAAAAAGAGCACTAAGCAAGAGGTTTCATCTCAACAGTCCCAGAAATCTCAAAAAATGGCATGAAGAGGGGGGATGTAGTTATAAAACTATGAAAGCCACCCCATACTAACACAACATTATTGTGTTATCTTTGTAAAACAGTCCATGAAATGTTGTAAACTTATTAGGTCTAATCAGGAAGACTGATACTTTTTTTTTTTTTAAAGTATTTTGTAAGAAAACTGATATGCAAACATCCCAAGAATGCAGCTATTACACAGGAGATAAACACACTACCCCAAAGCTCAAAATCTCTTTTACTCCTAGGAAGGATGTGGTCTATTTTTATGACAATGTTCTCTGTTAAGAGCAGAGGCAATCTGCAAACTATTCTTTTCCCCTAATACTGGGGATTGAACTCAGGCCTCATACTTGCTAGGCAGGTGCTCTATCAATTGAGTCACACCTCTAGCATGAAAATTTTTCTTAAGACTTTAGGCAACAGACTACCATATTAGGAGAAAAAGAGTCTGGCTCTTTTTTGAGCATTGTTCTTTCACATCACCTTCTGTGGGGTAAATCAAGCTAAGAGACTATGCTGTATACCTTCTCAGTTTTGACCTGAACCTCTCTCTTTCCTTAAGATCTTTATCAAATATCTTGCAAGATAATTAAGATAAATTAATTAAAAGAGCAGTGCAAGCTGTAAAAGAACCTACTGATGTACCACTAACTACTATGTGACATCTTTCTTTGGCTCTGATTCAAATTAACTAAAAATTACAAGATAATTTTAACAATAGATACCTGAAAGAATTAAAAATATGTGCATATGATAATGGTAATGGGGTAATTTTAAAGTGCTTTTCTGACACACAATCTGAACTACTTACAGTTTATAGGATCAATGAGGATAAACTAGATGGCAAGAAGGTTGTTGATGCAGGTGTGTGAAGTAAGACTGGTTGATAAACTTTTAAATAGGACAATGGAAAAATAGATATTTATATGATTCTCTATATACAGATGTGTGCATACATATTATGTATGTATGTGTGTATGTGTGTATGTATGTATATATGTACTTTGGTTTTAACATTAAAAAAATAACATTTCAGAAGAATCAAGAATTCTGATTTTTTTTCCCAGACAGATGAATGAAAAGGGTGCGTTTTTTCCTTCTTTGAGAGGGAGGTATTTTTTCTTTGTTGATCCTATAATTGAGAATACCACTCTAAGTATCTCTGTAGCATAATCACCTAATTGAGGTTTAGAGTCTAGATGAGACAGGACAGATCCTGCCTCTGTCCCCAAAGCCAGCATCTTATCATTGTTAGCAGCATCAGGAGGCAAACATCACTTTGCTCTCTGCTCAGCTAGCAGGGACTTGCAGCATCGATTGCTCAGGATGCAGATAGGCAGCCTGAAGCAAGGTATTCCCTTGTGAGCCACTGCTGAGTAAAACAGTCCGTAGCTTTGCCTCAGCCTCTTTCCCTCCCTCCCCCAATCGGACTCCACCTTTACCCAATTCTTTTTTTTTTCCCTCCTGCGTCACAAACACAAAATGGAGTTAGCTAGGAGCAAAACAATCTGTCTAAAATGGCTGAATGCAGCAGGGAGTGCCAGGCAATAAAGCAAAGAGAAAGGGCACCCCCTGCTGTCCAACACAGGGACCATATTTTTTTCAATCTTCCCTATTTTTAATGTCAAAACAATCCTAGAGGTCAGATAATTGTCATGATCCTGGATACCTATATCTAACTCTAAATTTTAAGAAGCATAAATTGAGGCACAAAAAGAGAACAGCAATTTTCAGTCTCTAAAGACAAGAGTCAAAGCAAAAAATCAGCATCCCTTACCCCAGCTATTGCTTGGATATGGTTAGTAACAGTTCCTCAGAGTTCACAGAAGGGAAAAGAGGTTCCCTCCCCTGCCCCACACCTCATTGCTATAGTCATCACTTCCCCAGGAATTCCTGTTTCAGGATTCTCTCAATGAAGACCACAAACAGGAATTGGAGGAGTGGGGAATTTCCTAACATCCTGGAAACAGAGTTCCTAAGAATTACAGGTAAGTATGAGTAAGTGGGCTGGAGAAAAGGACTTTAGGAACGGACTAGCTCTAAAGCCAGTTATATCTGCAGAGCTAGAAATTCAGGCTAAGCTATAAAGCAACTCCACCCAATTCTAATTATTACTCACTCAGGACCAAAACATTACTTGTTCTGCCCAAGATAATTTACTTGCTTTTACTCTACAGAGAACATTGTCCATAATCTTAATGCTTCAGCTCCAATGAGTTTGCCAATTCCTAAAGACTAAAAAGAATGCTCAGTGAAGCAGAGAAAAGTGGAAATATCTATAGATCTGAATCACGAATGGTAACCCTTAAGTAAATATGCAGTTTCTCCAACATTCCTAAAGGGAGGTGATAAGAATCATATATCAGATAAGCACAGAAACACCACAGGAAGTTAAAAAAACAAAAGCCAGTTGGGGCTATCATACTCAGCAGGGACATAAATCAGTGGTGAAGAGCCTACCATAAACATGAGACATTGTGTCCCTAGCATCACACACATACCATCATCATCATCATTTTTAAAAATCAGGTGGATTTTGGTAGCATTATTGTTTCCTCTGAGGAAAATCAATCTTTTTGGAAGAAACCTGATTTCCTACATACATTTAAAAATTAGAATACTTATTAATAACATTCTAAGTAACAAACTTTCTATGAGAGTTAAGACTGTTAGCATTATTCCCACCTCTGATCCTTAGCTCTACCCAGACCTAAGCTCCTCTCTGCCCTAGAGTTCCTGCCATATAGCTGGCCACTCCCTCTCTCCCCCCAGACCTACCTGCTCTCTTTCCTGGCTATTACCCCAAAGCTACCTACCA
The DNA here is from genome assembly GCF_019054845.1 of Dipodomys spectabilis. Taxonomy (NCBI): domain Eukaryota; kingdom Metazoa; phylum Chordata; class Mammalia; order Rodentia; family Heteromyidae; genus Dipodomys; species Dipodomys spectabilis. The sequence continues at coordinate 8,562,339 of NW_024870824.1, forward strand.
ATATAGGGGCAGATGCCATATTGCTCCCTCTCCCAGGGGAGATATGGCCCCTCTAATAAAACTTATAATAATCTTTTTCTTGTACCTGCCTGCCTCTGAGTGGTGTCCTGAGATGTTCGTGATGAATCCTAACAAAGACAGCTATGGAATTGTAAGCTTTCTGTGAACTCTGATTTTGGGAAGAAGAAAGACCAGAAGAGTCTTGTCATGGGTTAATAAGAGAACTGTCTATGTAGAGGATTTCTACTTTATATTCCTCAGAGATGTAATCTACATGAGGGGGAAAAAATCCCACACTTTAAAGTGTATACAACTAAAGAGGAAAACAGCAGGCCCACCTAAGAGTGGTTATCTTTGCCCAAAGGTCACCAGATTCCTATCACTGACTTCTAGGCCACAGAACTGAATCATCCTGGATGCTCTGGTGATAAGGAAGGATAAGGTAAGCGGTCAGAAATAAATACACCTGAAAGACACAAACAAAGCAAGACAGAACCATAAAGCTAGAAGAACCAGTTACTGAGAGTTGGGAAGAAGTATGTATGGAAAGGGGAGCAAAAAAGCCAGGCTCAAAGTTTTCACAAAACGTTTGGTCATTCAGACAATATAATTTCTGAATTTTTTCACAGCCACTTTCCCAGCACACCCAGGATGTTGACTCAGTTAGGGAGTGCTAAAAAGAGATCTGCTCCTGAGATGTGAGTAGGCAGGGACAGGAAAGACAGACACTGCCCCAAGCATGGAACTGGGTGTATCAGCAAAAGGATGGGACAGAGGGTATGAAAAAAGGTATTGGGGGGTGAGGGGAGAAGGACTAGAAATAAACTCATTTTCCTTTCTAAAAGATAATTTTTACTACGGGAAAAACCAAATATCCAAAAGCCAACTGTTTTTTCACCAGCTCCTACCTGCTTCTAAATCCAAGCATCACATCATCTGTGATTATGTTAGCATGTATCCCTAAAAGATAATGGCTTTAAAAAAAGACAAAAAACGCTGTAATCCTATTATTATATCAATTTTCAGTCTTCTTAAATTCCACGTTTGTTTTACACAGCTTGAGTCAGGATCTAAATAAGGTCCCTATGTGGTGCTAGCTGACATATTTTTAAAATTATTTTTAATCTACACGCTGCCCTTAACCTCATTTTGTTTCCTTGAAATGTATTCTGAAGAAATCAGGACACTGTGGACTGGTGAAAGCTAGGGACACTGACACCGTGGCATTCCCTGGAGCAGGCATCTCAGGTTTCTCTTTCACCAAGTGCTGCATTCTGAGCCCCAGATCTCAGTTGTGGTATATTTACTTGTTGTAAGATCTTAATAAGCAACGGGCACATTAATATTGTACTTCATATTTCTTGGTTATGAAACTAAGCTAATACTGCAAGGCATTACAGAAATGTTTTCAGAATTAGAAATAGGTGATGAGCCTCGTCATAATAGCTGACATTAAACAGGCAGGCATGAATAAAACAGGAGGAAGGCAATACCTTCATTATTTGTAGGAGTTTCTGAGCAATTTTTATTTCTATTATCTCACCCATACCCACTAAGTACTGAGTAAACTGCAGATTTCTAAACCATCCACTCTAACAAAGGATTCTAGAAATACCCTCCATTTCATTCAGGGTTAGGGAAAGGAAGTAACAGGGTAAGAGCAAAACAAAGAGAACAGATGGAATAAACACCCAGCCCCCAGTCTAAGTCCGCAGAGGCAGCTGCTGGTTTTCGTCATACTGCTGTTTTTTTCCCTTCTTTGTTCCAGAGATGGAAGCCAGGAAAGGGTGGAGGAGGAGGAGGGGAGGGGAGGGAAGCAAAGGGTGGGGACAGGGGTGGGATGAGCATCACAGTTACTGAAAGTCACCTGATCTTCTCCTCCAATCCCTAGACTCTGACCTCACAACCTGGAACTTGAGCCAAAACAGCTCAACTGCGCACACTCCGTGGCTGAAAAGAAAATGGCAAGCAGAATAGAAAAATGACATTGCTTTTGAGAGAATTTTCAGTTTTTCTTGCAAAAAAGAATGCAAAGATACACATAGCACTAATCACTGATTTTTATAATAGAGTTGGAATTACTGTAGGATCAAGAGAGAATAATAATTGTAACCAATCTTGCAGAAATTATGTTAACAATGTCCTCTTACTTAACTGGAGTTTCCTTGAACAGAGTTTAGAGGAAAAAAAATTATATTGGAATCTGATTTTTCAAAGAGAAACTAGCTCTTAAAGCAGTTGAGAATTATTACAGAAGAAAAGGATGCTGAAAACTGGGAGAAAGTAAGGGAAGGGATAATAGTACCCAAAAGAAAAGTACTCTTTAGTTGACTTGCATAACTATTCCCTTTATACTAACAACAACAAAAGAGCAAATAACAGCTCTTGTTTATGTAGGTATTAGTACTTTGTACTGTGGTTGATAATATTACAGTCACATATTTCTACATACCCCTTTTCTTCAAGCATTCTGGATATTGCTAATTTTTCTTTCAAACCCTTTTATTTCTGTTATAAAAGTAATATGGGGGGCTGGGAAGGTGGCTCGGTGGTAGAGTGCTTGCCTTGCATGCATCACCCTGAGTTCAAAACAAACAAACAAAAAAAACACAGAGAAAACAAAGCAAAAAAAAAAGTAATATAAGCATGTTTCCCATCAAACATCAAATAGTAAGCGTTCTTCTCTGTCATTCCACTGGCTATTGGCAAGAATTCTAAAGTAAAGAATTATTACAGAATTAATTCTAAAGCAAATTTGTCTCCAGAACAAAAATGAGACAGAAACAAGAAAAAGGCCACATGCCTTCATGGAGAAATGTCCCTATGTTAGTGATAACAAAGTTCTGGTCCTACCCAAATATTCTGTCCAAGTGATGGAGAAGTTAGATATAGAGGTCTCTTAGAAATTTTCAACTCTCTCTTCACACCATTATAACTATAAGGCTCTAGTGTGAGCTGCTTTACATTTACAGAGCCGGAAGCATGGGCAATTAACTCTTTAGTCCATGATTACATAAGAGAGTTGCCAAGAGAACCAAAGGATATATATGCAAGCTAAGATGTAGCTGGAGCAAATGGGATAATGTGGCTACTATTTCAAAAAAGAACAGATCTCATTACTCTATTTTTGTCATAGTCTCATGTTTATTATAAAAAGGAATGCATTTTTAAAAGACTTTGAATTTAAGATTTTTTAAAATGAGGAAGATCTTTTTTTTTGAGGGGGGTGGGGGATTCAGTCATCGGACTTGAATTCTGGGCCTGGGCACTGTAGCACTCTACCACTTGAGCCACAACACCACTTCCAAGGAAGATCTTTACATGAACAATCTTCTGGATATAGAAGCAACATAGAACAATATAGGTAATCCTACTTTGGTAAATGCAAGAAGGATTAGAATCTATTATTAGTATTTGCTTATGAAAGCCCTGAAGGGTAATAAAGAAACTAATAAAAATGGTTACCTCTAGAGGATGGAGAAAATGGGATGGATGGATAGGAATTAGTAACTAGTTATGTTGCCTATACAGAAAAAGATTATATAGAAGCAAAAATAAAACTGTGGTAGAGATACCCTAATACTTGTTACTGTGAGACTTGACCACTATTAGATGCAAAAATTCCCAAAATATGTAAGACTGATTAAGGAATCCTCAATAAAGCATTCCCCTTGAGGCAGCAGCTCTGGGCTCTAGTCAGTAGCAAAGAACCCTGAAGCAATATTTTATTCACCCTGTACCTCCATTTTGCTAACACTTCCCGAAGAACCCATCTGTCCTCCTAAACATATCTCCTAGATCTTCATGACAACAGAATAAGGAAACATGAATAAGGGTTGTATCTGCAAGCCATACCTCACTCCATCCTGATCTCAATCTCTTCCAGTTTCTATAGCTCCCTGTTTGTTCTACAGACTGTCAAGTACAATGCTCTCTACCTGTTATCTATCCTTGTAGCCTAGTCAGTCTATAAAAATAAAAGTTCCCAATTACTTCATTAACTCCAGAAAACTTTGTCAGAACATTCTTCTAAGATGTTATTGAGATTGACTTGAAAGAGGATAAGAAGAAAATATTATAAAAACAAGTGCCTCTGAAATAATGCTTCCAAAACAGCAGTAAGTAGGAAATGTCAAATCATTTCCCAATTAATTTCATATGATTTCTGTAAGGACAAGAACAACACATACATTTACTCAGATAGAGGAATGGAAATGTTATTATGAAAACAGAGAGTACCTTATAGACTACAGCAGACAGCAGAAATGGAAGAAGAAATAAATACTGAAGCAATGGACAAGTCATTACTATTTCTAATAATTATTTATTAGAAATATATTCTTCTATGGTCATTCCCATTTGTATGCTCCAGAGGTGGAGAGGAATCTACTCCTTTAACATCAATCTCAGGTAATCCTTGTGCATACTAAAGCCTAGCAATTACTATTACAAATGGACATGTAAATGCAAGAAATGATTGTATCAAAATGACAGAACTTTATGATAAGCCTCTCGTAGGTGATCTAAGTGTTAATAATGAGACTTAACAGGACATTTTGTAGGAAATCAAATTTGGAATTTTCAGTTTGCATCTATATGCAACAGTTTAATGCAGTTACATATCAAAGTTTAGATGGCTAGAAATAGGCTCTAAAATATAGCATTACCTTGAGATGAGAAATTAATAAATCACAATGTGTACCCAGTAGAATAGATTCTGCTATGTGTTTGAAATAGCTCTTTAATAGAAATGTGACAGAGACAAGATTATGAATGTGTTATATAATGGGATTATATCACGAACTAGGCAAGTTGTTAAAAATCTAATCTCTTTAAACTCTAAAAAGCTGATTTCATGAAACTATCAGACTAAAAAGAAAAATATTCTCCAGTCTTAAGGCCTCCAAAAGCATATTAATACTGTTCCTTTAAAATAATTTAGCTGAAAAACTCCCCAGGAGAACAAAAGCCTAATTGCAGAAAGACAAGGTTTCTGACAAAAGGCAAGGCATATATAGCTTCCTGCTGTAATTACTGCTGATCAGTCCTCCAAATAAATTTTCTGACCAGCAGAGGGCAGTATTCTAAGCATTTGCATCTCAAAGCAACGGAGCTTGCCACTCTCTAACGTGACTGCATCACAACTGAACGTGACTGCATCACTACCAAGCGTAACAATGACACATCAAAAACAGAAGAGATCCATGTGCCACCTGGTGGCAGAAAAGGAGAAAAGCACAATTCTACAGACAAATAATAGATATATCAAGTTTAGAAGAAATTAAACTTTAATTTCTTTATCTGATAACACTCTTCTTAAATCTCCGCCAGTAAATCATCTGGGGAAAAGTCTGACAGCCTTCAAGCACAGGTTTTAAAGTTATGCCCTACTTTAGTTCTACATCCCCCCCAAAAACTAGTTGTAAGAAAACAGCAGTTTCTGATGTCTGACCCTGGTGCAGTCACAGGATAATTAAATTCATACCAAAAAAACAAAGTAACAAAAGAATCTAGAAAGTTTTCAAAAGTTTGGGCTAACTACAGATAATACCAACATCACGGAGGGCAAAAGCACTATAAGTTCAGAATTGAAAACTATCTTCTTCATCTTATCTCATTTTATAGCTGAGGAAAGAATATATGAAGGAAAGCTTATTACTAGTGGATTAAGGTATTATTTTACCCTATTACATATCAGGATAATTTTTGGTAAGAAAATATAAATTGGTATAATCCTATACACAGTGATTTAGATCCAGAAATTTTACTTTTAATGAATTACTGTGCAAAAACTAAGTGTGCAAAGATAAATATAATAGGATGTTTCCTGTATCATTGCTTATAATACAAAAAATGGAAATGTAAAGTTTTCAATGGTGGTTACATATTAATCATATGAAAACTAACTATCCATTAGAAATAATTACACAAAAGAAAAAATGAGGTGGACTTATATGTAATTTCACAAAAGATGCTAAACCATGTGACAGTAAATGCAGAGCGTTAAGTATATAACATGTGACAGATCCCTTGCTCCTTAATTCTCAAATAAGGTTCTGTTTGGAAGATTCCTATATTTTCTCACATGAACTACACCTGAACCTGAAAAGTATATGCACATACAAGGTTTGGTTAACTATGCTCACTGTAGTGGAGAGAAGGAGATCCGAAAACTTTATATTTTTAGTGTATTAGATACATTTGTTAAAGATATCACATTAATCCAGAAATACTTTTAGGCAGGACCATAGTAATAGGAAAAAAGATTGAGAAAGTAAGAAAAAGAAACAGTCTTGCAAAGTTCCTATTCTGATTGCTTCAATTTTCTCAGTGAAGTACATAGAAAACAATCTCAACTGAGAATGAGGGAGATGTTGGGCCTTTGAGGAGAGAAAAGACAATCATTTAGAAGAGTAAGAAATTTAAATGATTAGGACTAGAAATGTTTGAAATATGACAGCCTGGCAATATCAAGGGCCAAGCAACATGTGAAGGAAGAACTAGTGAAGTAGAGTGAGTTATTTGTAGTCCTGAAAGCCAAATGAACAAAGTATATCAAAGAGGGTCAGTGTGTGGTTTTCTCGAGTATGTTTGGAGTTGCATAGCTACAAATGCAGGGTAGACAGAGAGCTGGAATTAGCCAGAATATGAATTTGCCAAGTAAACATGATGAAACAAGAAAGAAGTAATGGAAGAAAAATACCAAGGGCAAAGTCATGAAGGTTAAAAACAGATCACAAGTACCAATGCTGAAGGAAAACTGATGAGGTCAGAACAAGAGATAAAAGGAGAACTAGACAGACACAAAGCCAAGACAATCATGGGGGGGTGAAAACTAAAATTATGAAACAGCTGCGATTATTCATAATGATTACAGAGAACCAGTGAGATAGGACAGAGTGAGCACAAGATCAAGAGAAGAATTCAAGGAGTTGTGAGGCCAGAGTATCAGCAGAATCATTACTCTTTTATATAATACAGTGTAAATTCTTTCTTGCATGTAACATAAATCCTTTTTAATTGCTAAAAATTAAATTAAAAATAGCATTGCAGTGGCTAGGAACCAGGAACTCAATTTACTGAAAAGAGCAACTTGCAGTGTTGGTCAACAGCCCAAACAAAAGAACTGAATGATATAAACTAATGTCCCGAGATTGGGTTTCTATTAGAGCATGGAACTTGAATGATGCAGGAGATTTTGTTAGTAATGGACCATGAATTCCAGAGAGCACAGAGCTGAGGTGGGATGGGAGGAGACAGAACCTATTTATAGAGACTGAAACATGGGAATGGAAAGTGAACTATACAAGTCTGAGCCTTCCTAAGAAGTGACATAAAAGGCATTAATATTGGATTCAGTGGATTCATGGCAGAAGATATCATGGTTAGAGTAAAGAAGGGTATGTGAAGGGATAATTATATTTATTTTTATATCACTGGTGATAGGGAGATAAGGGCCCAGAGGTCACATGGTACTTACTCTATGAACAGGAATCCTTATAGCTCCAGTTGACAGGGTAAGATTTATGGTTTTAGATCACAAGAGACTATTATCTTAAGATCACAAGAGACTATTATCTTCAACTTCCCAAGTGCTTTATTCTAATAGTCTCATCTTACTCAAGCTCCAATACAAATTAGTAATTTATCTTTTAGACAAAAAGTGCTGTGTAGTACCATTGGTCCTAATCCCCTACAATTGAGAGAAAAAAAGCAAATAGAACAGATGTCTTTCTGACAAGACACTCACTTGACCAAGGAGAGGCAGGTTTAGCTCTTATAATAAATTCTTGTTCCTGGAAAGCTATAAAAATTCACTAACACTAATAACGAGCCAATGGAGTGAGTGCCCCCTAGTGGACAGAAGAAAATCTTAGGAAAAAAGAAAAACACCCTCATATTTTTCCAGGAAAGACAGGATTGCCCCCTAATATAGGCAACTTTTGAAGCCTAAAGATGAAAACCAGAAAAGTTATACAAGTGCAACAGACAAGTTAACCTACCCTTTGTTGACAACAAATAAGCAACAAAAACCCTCATTATCCCTAAATTCTGAGACATGAGTACAGTATAAACCTTAAGGTATGCACTCACAGTTAAATCCTAACTTCTTTTTAACCAACCTCTCAATTCTTGACCAAGATCTTACTTGCTAGCCAGGTTTTTGTTGTCCCGAGGCTTCAACTCAGGGCCTCAGCACTATCCCTGAGCTTTTCTGATCAAGGTCAGAACTCTACCACTTGAGCCCCATCTTCACTTCCGGCTTTTTGATGATTAACCAGAGATTAAAATCTCATGGGCTTTCCTGCCCAGGCTGTCACAGAACTGTGATCCTCAGATCTCAGCCTCCTGAGTAGCTAGGATTACAGGCAGGAGCCATGGGCACCCAGCTCAGAGTTCTTTCTAAATTATTGCCACTAAACATTTGGAGAACAGTTCTGTTGTTCAGAATTCCTATAATGCACTCTAGACTCTACCCTATTGTGCATTTCACATCTATTAAGAAGTTCTTCCCCAAAATAGTTTTGTAAAGAATACAACTAAAAAGAAAAGTCACTTCAGACCATCAATCATAACTCAAACTCTCCATTTTATGGTTCAAAAGATGGTAGTTTTAAGCTATGATAAAAAGACTGCTTACTGATCACTGAGAAGGAGGGGGAAAGGGGAAATGGGAGGGAGCAAAGAAAGGGAAGGGTACCAGTCATAAATCTGAATTTAATATCTTCCCTGGCAAGGGATAAATTAATTCCTGACTTGTAAGAAGTAAAGAGTTCAGAAACAAGAAATCAAATCCTTAAGTTCCTACCTCTTAATAAGGAGGCACACTTGAGGATTGAAGCTAGGCCCTCACACAGACTAACCAAGTATTCCACCATTGAGACATCCTTGCCCTTTAAAGTTTTTATTTTGATACAGGGTCTTATTAAGTTGTTCAGGCTGACCTGAAACTTGTCATCCTCCTGTTTCAGCCTGTCCAGAAGCTGGGATCACAGGTGTACACCACTGTGCTGGGCAGAGGCACACATATTCTTGAGCTTTATTAGAACAGTGGGTTAAGTCACCTTTGACTACACAAGGCGGAAGTGTACAATGAGGTGTTTTCTCTCCTGCCCACTCTTAGAGAAGTTGTATGTGTCCAGTTTTTAGTTATCAACAAGATAACAAGATACAGGAGATATAGGCATGTGTTTAGCAAGCAAGTGGGAAGTACTGCAGTATGATGAAAACCTAGTGTTCAAAAAAACTTCCTCATCTACAATGGCAACTACTATACTGAAATCACCTCAGTAAAGCTTCTACTGTACTAGATAAATATGACATTTCTACAACTAGAGTAATTTTGCTAGAAATAAATATATCATAATCAGAACATACTTCTTCTATAACCCTAAATAGCCAGTATCTAATCTACTTTCCCTAATTTAATGTTGCTATCCTTTTTGTACCCACAAGAGTCAATGCCAATTAAAGAATGTTTGTTCCTAAATGAATGAAGCAGTTGCTGAAGTATGCCTGCAGAATTACCTGGATCTAACCTGTGAGAAGCTCATAGGGAAAGTACAAACACTTTTGGGAAGCAGAGGGTTAGAGCAAAAAGTTCCCTCAGAGTCTGGAGCTTGAACTCTGGCTGTGGCACTTACTATATAGTCTTGAAAGTTATTTAACCCATGTCTCCATTTCTTCATCTGGAAGATAGAATATTCATAGGGCAGCAATGAGTATTTATCATGTAATTGTATCATCATTAAAACTATGAATGGAAGCCAGGTGCCAGTAGCTCACACCTTGAATCCTAGCTACAAAGGAGACTGAGACCTAAGAATGAAGGTTTGAAGCCAGCCTAGACAAATCTGAGAGACTCTTATCTACAATTAACCAGTACAAAGCCAGAAGAAGTGGCATGGGTCAATGGGCAGAACCCCAATTGTGAGCAACAAAACAAAACCAAACCCAGTAAGAGTACAAGGCCCAAAGTTCAAGCCCCAATAACAAAACACACATATACACAGTATACCAACACACACACAAAACTACAAATGAGAGATCTGACAACACCTGTGTTAGTATTTAAAAAGGAATTAGGGGCTGAGAGTGTATTTCAGTGTGAAGGAAGTAATTTGCACAAGACCCTAAGTTTGATCTTCAGAGCCAAACCAAACACTAAATTGACTCATTATTCATTTTGGTATAGAAGGAATACTTTGAAATGGATTAAGATAAAAGTCTTTTTCTGAAATACTTGTACTAGTGATGTTTAAAGCACTGGGGACAAAGTAACCCTTTTTCATACCAAAGAGAAATATTGTGCCTTTACTTCTTAAGCTTTGAGAATTGCTTTCCCAATTAAAAAGAAAAAAAAAAATCTAAGCTTCTAAAAATGAAGGTAAAAAAGAAAAACAAGAATTTATACAAAAATTATGGACTGGAGTTAAAAAAACAACAAAAACAACACAGCAGGGTGTCGGCAGATCCTGCTTGTAATCACAGCTACACAGGAGGCAGTGATCCGAAGCTAGACTGGGTGAAGCTAGATTGGGCAGAAAAGTCTGTGAGACTCTTATCTCTAATAATCTACTCAGAAAACACTGGAAGTGGTGCTGTGGTTCAAGTGGTAGAACCCTAGCTTTACACAAAAAAGAAACTAAAGGACAGCACACAAGGCTCTGAGTTCAAGCCCCAGGACAGGCCAAAAAAAAAAAAAAAGAACAAAACCTAGGTTTGGCTATTTAGCCTGAAGAACGTAATCTATCCATTCTATGTGTTCTGCTGAGTGGAGACAACATTCTTCTATACCTGTCTCATAAGATTTCACTGACATAATGGCATTACTATTTCAGTTACCACTTACCTTCCAAAGGAAAAACAAGTACATAGTAGCTTCAACTTTAAATAACTTCCTTTCTTGTCAGTTAATACCACAGTTATCAGCCTTTCTGGACTCTTAAAAAAAAATCTAGCAAGAGAAACCAGCTCTCAATCTCTGGCCTCTGCTTCTAAAGAGAAATCTCTGTTTCATTTGTTTTCAAATATTCAAGAGATTCAACTAAAAGGTTCTTCCATATGCTTACCTTTGGAAGCTGCAGGAGCAAAGGGCCAGGAGATGGAAAGCATATATTGGAAAGAAAAGAAAAGAATCACACACAGTTAGTTGCTCAGCCACTCAACCTATTAAAGACTATTACTCATTAAGTACTCTAGGCTGGAGATGGCAGTGACAGAATTCATACAAGAGGATTTTCAAAATGCATCCAAGATGGGTGGTGGTGGCTCATACCTATAATCCTAGCTACTCAGGAGGCTGAAATCTGAGGATTGAGATTTGAAGCCAGCCTGAGCAGAAAAGTCCCCATTAGACTCTTATCTGCAATTTATTACTCAAAAACCATAAGTGGAGCTGTGGCTCAAAGTGGTAGAGCGCCACAGGGATAGCACCTAGACCTTGAGTTCAAGCTCCACAACTGAAAGAAAAGGGTTCAAACTGAGCTTATGATATTCTATAATTTCACATTCCCATAGTTAAAGGAACACAGAATACCTACATACAACAGTTCTACTGCACAACACTAGGAATCCCATAATACAAAAATAACTTATTTTCTTCTAAATGGGAAAACCTATCTCTCTTCCACTCAACATGATCTTTCCATCTCACCTAGAGAAGGGACAAGAATGGGAAACTTATTCTAGACATTGGCATTAAAGAGGAAGGTACTCACTCTTGGTCTGGGCAGAAAAGGTAAGGGTAAGTTTGGCAAAAAGTTCGTTGTTCTCAAAGCGGTCCTCTTTCACTTTTGTCCAGAAGCAGTCTTGAGAAAGGTCCTCAGCCATAAACTATGGATACAGGCAGAATGGGTAAGAGTTCCTAGATTGAACCATGAATTTTTAATCCTAGAAAACTCAGTAAAGTGCAAATGAGGTGCCTATACTTGGGATCAGCAACATTTTAGGAGAATAAGGCTAACCTAAGACAGAGTATGTCTTTCATGGGGATCAGGAAATGCTTCCTATTTGTTTACTGGTGACTGGTCAAGTATTAGTCAGTCATGCTACCTGTCCTCCTTCTAATCTCAAACCTTGTTTCAGAAGTATTGAGGCATTACTTGATATTGGCTCTTACTCTACATTTCCCCCATCAATCTGGCTTCAATTTATTTTAACTTAGTTTCTAAAATCAAAAGGCTGGCTCAGAATCACAGGCATCATGGGCCACACAATGGCCTCTTACCCTATGGAATCAATCGGCATAATTTCAGTCATTTACACACTGGTAAAATGAGTAATGTCAAGTATTCATATTTTCTGAAAAAAGGCAAAAAAACTTAATGAGAAGAGCAGGGCTTGCAGAACTCTCCATGGTAATATCTGAATATCCAATAGCAAGTAGAACTTGAAAATGGACAGACAAAAGCTCTACGAAAGGAAAGCTTACTCATGCACAGAATACAAAGTAGGAAACTGAAGTGGTAGGTTTTGTTTGCTTGAGATTTGAGACAGGGTCTTGCTACATAGCCCAAGATGGCCTAGAACCCCTAATCCTTCTGCTTAGCCTCCTAAGTGCTACAATTGTAGTCATGCACCACTACACCTGATTCAAGTGATTTCTCAAGATTTGCTGATGAAGAAATGAATAGACAGTCTCACCTTGGACCAGTTTGGCCTCCGAAGCTGCACCTCTGGCTTATAAATCTTTTTGGGGGTTAATCCAAATGGTAGGACTGGGGCTGCAGGAACTCCAAATCCAAAGGGGGGAGGTGGAGGCACACCCATTCCAGGGGGAGGTGGAGGAATGCCAGGACCTCCCGGAAATGGAGGTGGAGGTGGAGGGATTCCAGAACCACCAGGTAGAGGAGGAGGGGGAGGAGGAGGAGGCATTCCTGGTCCTCCCAGCAAGGGAGGAGGTGGAGGGATACAAGCACTCCCAGGCAAGGGAGGTGGTGGGGGAATACTAGCACTTCCAGGCAAGGGAGGGGGTGGAGGGATGCCAGCATCTCCAGGCAAGGGAGGGGGTGGGGGAATGCCAGCATCCCCAGGCAAAGGAGGAGGTGGAGGGATGCTGGTACCTCCAGGCAGAGAGGTCCCTGGCAAAGGAGGGGGGGGTGGAGGAGAAAAAACGGTACTACTTCCAGGAAGAGGAGGAGGGGGTGGTATACTAGGCGCTCCAGGTAAAGGAGGAGCTGGGGGTGGAGCAACAGTGCCAGGGTCACCAGATAAAGGAGGGGCAGGAGGAACAGGAGCACTACTAGGAGCTACAGCAACAGCTGCAGCAGAGAGAGAAGCGACTTCTTTCTTGGCATCTTCAAGTTCTTTGGATAGCTTGGCAACCTACAGAAACAATGATATGAGTTCTCCTCAGCCCACTTCAGGGACTACTAAGGCTGGAAAGACCCTATGAAACCTCTTAATAAAATTCCTATTTAAACATGGACTGAGAACAATCAGATAGAACTCACGATTTGTCTAAAGTCCCAGTGCGATAAAGTGACAATCAAAACTAGAACTCAAATCTTCACTTTATTAGTTCAGTTTGCTTTGTATTAAAATTTTCAACTTTTATGTTAAACTCTCCCTTTGATTTGTAGTAATATTTAAAATATATACAGGTAATTATATAACTATTTAAGTTATTGTTATTAAAATATCATGTAACAAATTGTCTAAATATTACAACTGCAAAGAATGAGGATAAATCAAATACTACTAAAATAAGGGAAAATTGGCAAGTAAGTAAATAATTCCATTGCTATTCCTAAATATATTAGGGAAGAACTTTGAATATACTTCTTTTGTTCTATGTCTTTCTATAATTTCTAAACTTTTGGTCTTTAGTATTATTTATTTCCAAAACAAAACCCCAAACAGTAAGTGATTTAAGAAATATGCACCATCTACGTATTAGTAGCTGCTTCTTCCCTAGCAGTGAAATGACAGACTCTGGCTCTTTAAAGATTTGTATCGGCTGGGGCTGTAGAGGGCAATTATATAGAACTCTGTCTTCCCTGTTCAGAGTTACCTCTCCTGTGAGCTGGGACAATTCTGTTTCCAGGTTGTGTTTCTCTGTGGTAATCTGCTGTTTTTCAGAATCCAATGCATCCTTTTCTCCTTGAAGATTCTGAAGTTTCTGCTCAAAGTCATTTTCCATCTTTTTCATTTCAACTTGTAGTTCATGTCGAGCTGTTAACTCTGAGTCCAGCTAAAGAAGAAAGGAAAACAGGTTCACAGAAAGCTCTCTACTTCAGTAAGGAGCAAAGTGCTATCCCACATAGTTTACTAGTTTATGACCTGTAGTTCAGATGCCAGACAATGCCTCAGAAAAAAGAATATGCATGTGCATATGTGAATACACACATAGAGCATGATTCTGACCTTAAAATCAAGGTTCAAAGAGAGAGGAACCACAAAGACAATTGTCATAGTCTTTCTACTTTTATAGTTAAATAACACCACCAGCAACAAAACAATAATACATAGACAACACACACACACACACACACACAAAACCTACAAGCTTGCTGGTGTCTCATATCTATAATCCTAGCTACTCAACAAGCTGAGATTCAATCATTTTGGTTTGAAACCAGTTGGGACAGACAAATCTGCAAGACTCTTATTTCCAATTAACAACAAGAAAAAAAGCCAGAACTGGAAGCATAGTTCAAGATATAGAGTACCAGGTCTAAGTGAAAAAGCTGAGCCCTGAGTTCAAGCCACAGTACCAACACGGAAACAAACAAGGTGGCTCACACCTGTAATCCTAGCTACTTAGGAGGCTATAATCTGACGGTCTCAGTTTGAAGCCAGCCCAGGCATGAAAGTCTGTGAGTGTCTTATCTCCAATTAACCAGACATAAAGCTGCAGCTCCATTATTAGAGTGCTAACTTTGACCAAAAAGCTCAGGAATAGCACTCAAGCCCTAAGTTCAAGACCCAAGACTACCCCTTCCCATCATCCCCTGAAAAAAATAAGCCCTAAGATTCAAGACATTAACCAGGATAGCCATGATAAAAGAATCCTGGTAGTCACTAGGACTGCAAACCTATTAGGCACAACACAGTCTTCAACAGCCAAAGAGAAAAAGAGAACCCAGACAAGTTCTAGTTCTTAATATCACAGGGCAAGAGGACTTGAGTTATACCATATATAAGAATATCATCTGTCTTTTTTATCCTGCCTGGTAACCAAGAACCAGTTCCTAGTATTTGAATAGTAACAAACATGTACCTAATGCACCAAATAATAATCCTCAAATAAGGATATATCCCAAACAAACAAATCACCACCACATCACCACCAATAACAAAAAATATTTGGAGAGAAGTGCTAGAGATCAAATCTAGGTTCAAATCTCACATATTTTAGATAAGCATAACCACTTATCCTTCAAAATTACCTTTTTTTCCAGTTCTGTAGCTTTGGCTTCAGATTTCTCCACCTTTGTTTTATCAATCATTTGATCTGGAAAAAAAAAAAAAGAATCAGTAAGTGAAGTTCACTTCCAGTTCTTTTGGTCTTCCCTTCTCATTCCTAAACCCTTCAATATGTCAAAGAACAGTCTTCTGTCTTCTGTCCTTTCAAGTAACAGCATCATTTTTTCTTAATGTTCTATATTAGACCAAGAAATACACCTTTTAATTAAGTTTAACCATAATTTCTGAGTGTAAGTAAAGCTATCAGAAGTGTGTATGATTCTTACGATTCTCTGAGGCCAGCAGGAGGCATAGATAACAGCTGAGAAAGGCACAGGTTTTTAAACTTATGTAGAAGTAAGTTTAAGGACTCTATATTCCTAGGAAAGTTGGTTAAAGCCTAAGAAAGGTTTCTGTTTGGAAATTTCACTGAAAAATATGCAAAATGAAAGGTAGAACCAACACATACTTTGAGAAACCAGACAGATTCAAATGCTCACCAATCAGTCCTTCAATATCAATCTGGAGGTGCCGGCACTTGAAATCAGGATCAGCCCCATTTTTGTGCAAAACTATTTGAGAAATACACTCTTCAATCAACTTATAGTACTGTGGTCTATGGGAAAAAAATGAAACAGAATTATCAAAAGGCAATCAAAATATAATTATCAAAAATATTCAGGATAACCAAAAGTTAACTGCTTTAATAATAAAGAACCTGAGAATAAATGTTCTGGAAAGAAATTTTTCATAAACAAAAGCATAACTGCTATGCTAAGAAATCACCATTTTCCAGGGCTGGGAAGGTGGCTCAGTGGTAGAGTGCTTGCCTTGCATACCTGAGGCCCTAGGTTCGATTCCTCAGTACCACATAAGCAAAAAGAAAAAAGCTGGAAGTGGCGCTGTGGCTCAAGTGATAGAGTGCTAGCCTTGAGCTGAAGAGCTGAGGGACAACGCCCAGGCCCAGAGTTCAGGCCCCATGACCGGACACCCCCCCACCCAAAAAAAAGTAAAAATAAAAAAAAAAAAATCACCATTTCCACACAAACTTCCATCTTTTATACTTCTGACAAGTGTGTAACTCAGCGGTAAAGCACAGGGATTCAATTTCCTGCAACATTCTCTTCCCTTCCTCTCTCCTCCCTCCCTCTCTCTCCACTTGCTTCCTAATACTTTCTCCTCTAAATATTTAGGTTTGAGCCTTGTTATGAAAAACGGTTACTGCTGGATCTTCATTTTCAGGCAGTCCTTTATCATCCATACCACCCCATCCACAACCTTCCAAAAAGAGCATTTTACTTCTTACATTTCTTCCATAGGTCTTTCAGTTAAATTAAAGGGAAAACTGACAAATTTCCTTTATATCTTTGACAAATGACCCTAAATCCATGGTCTTGAACTTTTCCTTTTCCCTTTAGAGATCTTTGAAGATTCTGCTTTTTCCTATTTAAGCTCAAGCCCAAAACTTCTCATAAGCACATCACTTACCTAGCCTCATAGTCATTTCGGACCAACAATAAGTGCTGCAGGATGGATAGGAAGTGTGGCTCTGCTTTTGAATCCTTCACTGTGTTTAAGAGAATTTGGAAGATTTCACTAAAGTCAGTGGAAAGGGGAATAGGCTAAGGAAAGCAAATACTTAGAAACCGTTTAAGAGAGTCCTATCTACAGGGACAGAAGATTCCTACTACTTGGCCTGAAGATCAAGCAGTAGACAGAATTGAAAACAGAACCACCTCAAAGTTACTTGTGAAATATAACCAAATAGGCATTGACATTATTTCCTATCAGTCCAAACATTTACAAAGATCTGAGGACTGTGGTGCAAAGCCAGCCCCAGGCAGGAAAATCCGTGACTCTTATCTCCAATTAACCACTAGAAAACTGGAAGTGGTGCTGTGGTTCGAAGTGGTAGAGCACTAGCCAGTTCAAGCCCCATAACTGACCAAAAAAAGAAAAAAGAAAAAAGAAAAGACATAAGCTTCTGATGTTTTGTTTCCTACACTGTTCCATCCATGTATTCAGTCTGTAACTGAATACAATGAATATCTCATCTTCAAGTTACAGAAAGGATATTCCATCTCCATGCGAATGTCATCCAGCCGTCCCTTCAGATCATAGGAATCTTCATCTCCTTGTTCATCAAAAACAGCTAGCTGCACTTTCATATCATCATTTTCAATCTCCCGAAGGTCCTGTCATGGCAAAAGAAATTAGGAGCTCAAAAGTGCTCTATGTGGCTAGACTTAAACCCTTTCACCTAGTTTTCAAGTTGAAAACCAGAGTTATTCCAGGGATGCTTGGGGCTGTAAATGCAGGAAAGAGCCAGCCTTTCTAATGAAGTGCTTACCTGCAACACCTGATGCAGGCCCAAGCGCATCAATTCACTTCGGATGTGAACTCGGAAGTCAAGTTCTTCAGCTGGAGTGATGAGAGCATTGATCAGCTGTAGGCATCCAACCTAAATAAGAAAATTTAGTAGCTTAATATTAATGCTAAGTCCTACAGATCAACTTTCCATTCTCTATATATACCCTGGGGCTCCCAAATATGATAAGATGCAGTATAAGAACTAGAAGAGTAACTTCCCAACTAGAGTAATGTCACCGGGTTTGAGCAGAGGACTCAAAAGTATTTGCATTTTTTTATTAATTTCAAGGATCTCATGGTGTTTGTTATTGTTAAGCATTGGTTTCCCTAATATGCACATAGATACTTATGTCTTTTTTCATCTCATGATAAGAAAAACTGCTCTTTTCTTTGGCTTTTTAGAAAAAGGTTCATCAATTCCCCCTCAAAACAAATCTGAAATACATAAAATAGCTGAGAAACAGTGTATTTTATTTAAAAATCAAATGAAGCCAGTCATGGTGGAGACGCCTGTAATCCCAGCACTCAGGACAATGAGACAGGAGGGAGGATCATGAATTCTAGGCCAGCCTGGGCTATACAGTTACCATGCTAGCCAGGATACATAGGCAGACGCTATCTCAACTCTTTCCAAAAGGTGAAGTCTTTATAATCTCAGGCCCAGTTTCAACAGGTATACATGCCTTGAGTGCAATAGAGGTCCCACTTTTTAATCCATCCAGCAATGGCTGGAAACGTTCCACTTCATCCATCTCAGCTCTCTCTGTCATTGCCTCTAAAACTCTTTCATTCCTGCCCAAGAAAAAGAAAGAGAGGGAACTGTTCAGGTACTCTGACACAAATGTAGGTATATTTCACAGAAAGAACAAGACATTAGCAATGAGTCAAACTTCTTAAATTCTTTTGTTTTTTGGTGCCAGTTCTGGTAGTTGATCTCAGGGCTTGGATTCTGTCCCTGAACTTTTGTTCAAGGCTACTTCTCTACCACTTGAGCCACAGCTCTACTTCTAGCTTTTTGTGGTTAGTCTCCTGCCCAGGCTGGCTTCAAACCATGACCCTCAGATCTCAGCCCCTTGAGTAGATTAGAGGCATGAGCCACTTGTACTGGCTAGAATCTCTCATTTTTGCCCATGCCAACTTGGATGGTGATTGTTTGACTTATGCATACTGGGATGACAGGTGTACGCAACCATGCCAAGCTATTGGCTGAGATGGGGGGGTCTCATAAACATTTTCCCTGGGCTGATCTTGAATTGCAATTCTCCTGATCTCTGTGTAACTGGATTACAGATGTAAGCCACTGTGCCTGCCTTATACAATATTTTAAACAATTTTGTGCACAATAGCAAGGTTTCATAGTATAGAATTTTCTACTTTGGAGCATCATGATGGTGCTCAAAAGGTTTCACAGTTTATAGCACGTTTAATTTTTTGGATTTGGGATGTACAACCTATATTAAGATTCTATATTTACTTCTGAGAAGAAATATGGTTGTATGTAGTATTTAAGACTAAAAGGACCACTAAGCAACTCAAATTTCCTCCAGGCTACGAGAAAATGGTAAAAATGACTATGAAGTGAAATAAACTAGTCACATACATGTCCTCTGGTTGTGGTAGGATACAAAGAGCAGAAAGTAGCTTAGCTGCATCAATCATCATATTGGGAACTGCAGGATCCATGGCTCTGACCAGCAGCAGGATTCCTTCTTCTGTCTCCAACATAGTCTTGATTCCAAACTGGTAAGAAAACAGAAGGGAGGCTTGACGATGACAACCTCTAACCGGGTACAAGTTTAGGGGCAGTCAATTAGTCATGGACTTAATGGAATTCTCCCCAAATCCTTACATTATTGAGTGCTATTCCCAATACCTCAGAATGTGGCCTTTCTGCAAATATATAATCATTACCGATAGAATTAGTTAAATCTCAAATTACTAGAATAGAGTAAGCCCCTAATCTTATATGACTGGTCCTTAGCAAATACAAAATTTAGATCCAGACACACACATCATGGAGAACACACATCAAGGAGAACATCATGGAAACATAAAGCAGAAATCAGGATGATGCAACTACAATGTCAGTGACATTGCAACAAGCAATGTCAGTGATTTCCAACAAACCATCAGAAATGAGAGAGAAACATATACTCTCCTTCATAACCTTTAGTAGAAACCAACCCAGCTGATTATTAATCTTGGATTTCCAGTTCTCAGAAGCAAGACAATAAATTATTGGTGCTGAAGATACTCAGTCTAACACTGGGTACAATACTTTTTCCTAATGTAGCTAAATGGAGATTAATATAGTGGCTCAAGTACAAGGCCCTAAGTTCACTCCTCAGTACCCTCCTCCCTACCAAGAAAGATGAATATAGCAACATAATTTTTGAGGGGAATCACAAATGATTAAAATATTTAATTTTTAGGTTTCTTTTTAATACTTCCTCAATTCAGTAAGTTAATTATAACACAATTAAATAGTGAAAAAAGTTGACTTGTACTCAGCAAGAAATAGTTGTGGGCTCCCTGGCTTTAAATACTGAACTAACAAAAAAGACAAAAGAATTCTGAAGTAGGAATAGCCTGGAAAAAGAGAAACAAAATAAACAAAAAAGTGAACCTCTTCCAAACAATATTGGTAAGGCAATCCAAAGACTAGCAAAAGAATACAAAGTAAAAGTTCTGTTAAAATTAGGAAAAAAGGCCCATGGGATCAAGTGAATATGGCAGGGAATAATGGTTATGATACTAAAAGGGAAAGCTAAAAGGACTTAACCTCCTATTTTTACTTCCTTTTCAGAGTTTAGTCCACAGAAGAAAAAGAATGGGGTTCAATATGGAGTCTGGAATGAGAATAGGGAGGAAAAATCTCACCTTGTTGTTCATAAAAGCTTTCAAGCAGCGAATGACTTCATGCTGGTTCCGGCTATCATAGCTTCTGTGTGTAGAAGATATATAATGAGTGATATCCCTTTTGCATATAACTTCACAATCTTGCTAACAAGAACATTAGTAGTATCTTCAACTAGTAGCTGGGTAAAGTCTAGTACTTAGCACTTGGCCCAGAAATAATAACAAAAGTAAGTAGCTTAAAAGCGATCCCTCACCAATGATCTTTGGCTAAAATTCTTGCAATCCGAGAATTTAGTATCATTAAAAACCTGCTCTTTTGAATGGGCTGTAGTACAACTCAATGGTAGAGTGCTTGCCTACCTTGAAAAAGACCTGGGGTTCAATCCATTACCACTATCACCACCATCATCACCATCACTATCACTTGCCCAACTTCCTCTAAGCCCTTAAGTGCTAAATTCTATCAGGATAACATTCTACCTATTACTGCTTGCTCTATTATTTCAAAGGTTTCAAGTCTGAGAAGGCAGAATTCAGGTACAGGTCCTATATTATTTTTGACTCAGGAAAATTCCAATAGAGGTCTCTCTGGTTCAGGCTGGCTTCAAGGTAGCCTAAGTCAGCTCAAAGTATTCCCAGAATTATTTTAACTCTGAAGACAGAGTTAAAATAATCTGCAAATAATCTGCAAAGCTAATCTCAAAGACTTCCAAATGGGGTATGATCCAAACCAAATCACAGGGCATGTCTGGATAAAATAGATTCTCTTTACAGACTGAAAAAGAATCCATACTGGGAGACTGACTCTCCACTTACAAGATTCGAAGTCACAAAAAGTCCTTACCCAGAAGATTCCTCTTTCTCGTCATGAAGTCGTTTGAGGATGTCCAATAAGGAGGCCAGGCCTTCAGCACCAAATGTTTGCACCCAACTATAAGTAGTAGACAGAAACAATGCAATATCAAGTCAACAAAAATATTTGCCAAATATAGTTTATCCTGGAAACTCTTTATTCTCAATCCAGACCATTCTTATATCTGACTACTTAGTTCACCCATGAACTATAACGTTTAGTTTCTATTATTGTTATCTCCTCAGAATCCTTACCTGACAGGGTTGTTGTTGAGAGAGACACGAAGGGATTCCAGGCAGCTGAGCAGAGGCATATCCCGCAAGCCTGACCTCAACTCCTGAATGTACATCATGGCAGACCTGGAGCTCTCCTTCTGGCTCATGCCCTGGTCAAAAGGCATAGAGAGAGATTAGTGAGCAAAGTTTAAAACGTAAGGGCAAACATCATTCCTATCACAAAACTACGTGAGACTCAGAACTGACCATCCCACTCCCCATATGTACTTGAAGGTTTAAGTTAGGCAAAAAATATATAATATCTAAGACTGGTAACTCAAATAAGAGTAAAATATGAATAGGCCTATATACTGGAATGAGCAGAACTAATAGAAATATCAGATATTATGTAACTTTGGCAAAATAAACAGGTTCATGATGAGATACAGTCTCTCAGGTACCACAGTATACATCCCAAAACTCACAGCCTTGGAAGTGTGCAAGTATTGGGACACCATCTCTCTCTTGATGACAATGTCCTTTTCTCTTAATGGTTGCTGTTTTTCCTCATTGAGGTTCATATCCACCTAGCAGAAAGAAGGAAAAAAGCGAAAAATAAAACTTTCTTGAAATATTGAGATTACAAATATTTAGTGCTTAATAATCAGTATACTTAGCAATGATGTAAAAACTAAGTGATTACAGAATAAATGTTTTCTTGATTCTTAGACATTTAGCTATTATAGCTGGTATAAACTCCTCAGAGATTAAATGCAGTTAACATTTAAGTATAAATTCCTATAGACAACCAGGCCACTACAGATATATCATTTATACACAGCCTCACACACTAGCTCAGCTTTTTCACTCATGGCTAACACTTGAGCTACATCTCAAATTCCTTCTTTTGTATTAGTATTATTATTTGTTTGTTTTGTCAGCTGTGGGGCTTGAACTCTGGGCCTGGGCACTGTCCCTAAGCTCTTCAGCTCAAGGCAAGCACTCTACCACTTAAGCCACAGTGCCACTTCCAGTTTTCTGGTGGTTAGTTGGAGATAAGTCTCATGGACTTTCCTGCCCCAGCTGGCTTTGAATTGCAACTCTCAGATCTCAGCCTTCTAGTAGCTACGATTATAGGCATGAGCCACTAGTGCCCGGCCCTTCTTTTGTATTATTAAAAAAAAAAAACTTATTCAATGTTTTTTGATATAGTATAGAGCCTTCAAAATAAGAGACTGAAGCACTGGTACCATCTAACCACCAGTGAAATCTGCAAAGTCTAGTATTTAAACCCCCCATTACTCTGACTACCTAGTGTCCTCTTCATTTATTGTTCCTCACTGAGGACAGCAAAATAAGTAACATAAGCCAACCTACACAAAGACAATTTTTAAAGGCCTTCCAGTGATTTGGAATCAAGCCTTTTCTTTTCAAATTTATCCCTATTCCTATCTCTCCATTTCTTCTTTGTATACAACTCACTGTAAACATATCCCTGCTTCATCAAAGATGGTCTCCATACTAGCACATGAACATGACCCCATGTCTTTGTGGTTAAAGTGTTGCCAGTGGGACATTAGTAAGTGTCATCCCCGATCAGATGTTCCCAAGCCTAACTCAGAGATTCCAATTTATAGACAGGTATCCTTATATATTTAGTCCTTAAATCAGATTTTTGTAAACATTCTGTATTAAGCTTAGGACTCTTTGCAATAAACATAGCTTAAAAGGGCCATGCAGGCAAGGCATTGGTAACTCATACCTGTAGTCTTGTTACTTGGGAGGCTGAGATCTAAAGATCATGGCTCAAAGCCGCCTGGGCAGAAGTCTATGAGACTCTTACCTCCAATTAACCAAAAAAGGGCTGGAAGCCAGGGTGTGGCTCAAGTGGCAGAGTGACAGTCTTGAGCAAAAAAGCCAACTGAGGGCTCAAGGGCCCAAGTTCAAGCCCCAGTACTGGCACATACACATGTGTGTGCATGTATGTATGTACACACACACATACACACACTATGCATCATGCTCATTGTGCTCACAAATGTATTCAGGAAGAAACAACATTTTAGGGTGCAAAACTTACCAGCATCTGTTCAAAGAGAATTAAAACCTGCTCATCTGAAATATCATTCAATGACTGTGCTGTAGGATCATCTCCATATGATGCAGAAGAATTTCTATGAGCAGAATTGGGCTTTTCCTTCTCTTTCTTAATTCTCATGCTGGTAAATCTCTCCAGCTAAGAAAGAGAAAAAAGTATTGCAACAAACTACACATCAAATAATCAACCCTTTCACCTCTCATATGGTATGTATGCCTCCTTGGGTTCATAACCAGCTCAAGACTCTGCTGACATGCAAAAAAATCAGTCTTCCTCATACCCAACAAAGCATATTTACTCTATTTTTATTTAAATTCAGTTATAAGGACTGAAGTGGAAACATTTCAAACATCTAAAAAGAGAACTTTATTCTTAATTTTCCTCTGCCTTTTTTAAACCTTGCAACAGCAAAGAAAATTGAAAACATCTCATGTGTAGAGCTATCTCAATAAAACACTTGATTTCCCTCTATTCAGTAGAGCTATCTCAATAAAACACTTTGTTTCCTTCTAGCTATTCAAAAAAATGTGACTAGGTCCTCAGAAGACCCTTTCTTCAGAAAGTGACTTTAACACAGATAAATCACACAGAATAAATAAGTAAATGCCAGAAACCACAAGCCATTCCTCCCCCCCCGCCCCTTTTAAGGTACATTCCATGGCACTTAGGTTACAAAAGCAACAAAAGTTCAATGTATATTCTTCAAAAATCTCCTTTGCAGGACAACTAGTCAGTAAAGAATACAATGTCCTTTAGAGATATATATACCAACTGTGCACCAAGCAAATATTAAGGAACCCTTCCACATATCTTCAGTGAAATTGAAAACTTTAAAAGGAGCCAAAAATAAATAAGCAATAGCTTATCAGCTCAATATATTTGAAAAGAATAGTAACTGCATGCAAGTGTTGTGGTACTTCAAATGACAGGAACCACATACAGACTCTGCAAGTCAGGTTAGAGATCAAAGGCTGTTGCCCAAGTATGAAGATTAATAAATGTGCAAAGGAAATGCATGCAATGGGCCAGGCTCAGAGAAAAGTTAGGAAAAGCCCTTAGGATGCTCTGAGGCTAGAACCCACATCACCATTACATATTAAAGAAAGTCAAAATTATGGAAAGTCAAAGTTATGTTATAGTTTAAGAAATGAGCTAGAAAAACATGCACATGCCAAACAAAATTTTCTTACCTCATCTGCCATGAGCCGCTTTAAAGTCTAAGAAACAGGAAAAAGGAGGAAGAAAGAAAGAGGAGATCAGTGAAATACTAAGAAACCTCCCAAACACCAGACGGCTTGGGGGTTGGGACAGGAAGAGAAAATAATTGAAAGACCCTAAGTTTTATTTTCCACAAACTACAAGGTTTCTGCACAAGTACTATTTAGCAAATTCCTTCAGATAAAGAACAGGGAGAGTTTTAACACTAGTATATGACTCAATCTACCAAGTGCAAAGCCCTGAGTTTGATCCTCACAACCACCAACACAGGTAGGCAAGTAGATAAGATAGGTAGGTAAATAGATAGCAATAACTCCCAAGTCTGGCTTTAGAGAAACAGGAGTTCTCTCACATTGTTAAATATAGGAGAAAACACTGTGGCTACTTAGGAAAACAGCATTATCTCAAAGTTAAATGTACAACCACAACAACTCAACATTCTAATTTCTCCATATCTTTTCTACTGAAATGTGTGCATATGTAGCAGGACATGTGTAATAAAAATGCTCATAGAAGGAAGTGTCACTGTAGTTCAAGTGGTAGAGCGCTCGCCTTGAGCTGAAGAGCACAGGGACAGCACTCAACCCTAGGTTCAAGCCCCACAACTGACAAAAAAAAAATAATAAAAGTGCTCATAGTAACTGGGTGCCAGTAGCTCAGGAGTCTCAGATCTGAGGATCAAGGTTCAAAGCCAGCCCAGGCAGGAAAGTCTTCACTCTTATCTCCAATTAACCACCATAAATTGGAAGTAGAGCTGTGGATCAAAATGGTAGAGTATTAGCCTTGAGTACAAAAGCTCAGAGACAGCATTTAGGCCCTAAGTTCAAGATTCATCGTGACTACTACCACCACCAACAACAAAGTGCTTATAGTTACACTAAAACCAAGAACAATTGAAATAGCCATCAAGAATAGGATGGAGCTGAGAAGTATGGTTCAAGTGGTAGAATGTCTGCCTAGCAAGTAAGAGACTCTGAGTTCAAACTACAGTACTGCCAAAAAAATTGTTACCAATAAACAAAAAAAAAAATAAACTAGTAAATTGACACAACAGAAGTCAATTATGTAAAGTGAACGAACTACATCTACCTACAAGCATACTGAATTATTTACACTGAGGTTAAAAACATATAAAACAAGCCAGGTGCCAGTGGGCTCATGCCTGGAATTCTAGCAATTCAGAAGGCTGAAATCTGGGGATCAGGGTTGAAGGCAGCCCAGGCAGGAAAAGTCCATGAGACTTTTATCTCCAATGAAGTACTCAAAAAAGCCAGAAGTGGAACTGCTCTCACCTTGAGCAAAAGAAGCTCAGGGACAGTGGACAGGCCCATAGTTCAATTGTGGGGGGGGGGGGGGGGGGGGGGTGACGGAGGAGTGATACATTTACACACATACACAACTAAATTATTTTAGTATATAAAACTACAAAGGGAAAGATTATCACGAATGTTAGAATGGTGGTTACTTGGGGTTGACATGGATGATGATTACATAGGTGCTCAGATTGCAATTACCTTGTATGTTTTATATTTACATTTATATGTACATACTATACATACATATATAATTTTTAAAATATGAAATGAGTAAGTCAAGCAAAGTGGTAATTTTTTATTTTATTATTTTATTTTTTTTTTGTCAATCTTGGGGCCTGAACTCTGGGCCTGGGCACTGTCCCTTAGTTCTTCAGCTCACTCTACTACTTGAGCCACAGCACCACTTCCAGCCTTTTCTGCTTATGTGGTGCTGAGGAATCGAACCCAGGGCCTCATGCATGTAAAGCAAGCATTCTACCACTGAGCCACCTTCCCAGCTCCAAAGTAGTAATTTTTTCACACCTTAATTAACTTTAGCCATATTTCTTTTGTTAAGGTCCATGGAAGAA
Source organism: Dipodomys spectabilis (assembly GCF_019054845.1). Taxonomy (NCBI): domain Eukaryota; kingdom Metazoa; phylum Chordata; class Mammalia; order Rodentia; family Heteromyidae; genus Dipodomys; species Dipodomys spectabilis. Next base: position 8,589,245 of record NW_024870824.1, read on the forward strand.
TATAGTAAATGCCTCTAAACTAATGTTTCTAAAATAAAGAAAATGTTCTGTCCTTGCCAAAAATCTATTTTCCTAGCTTTTTTACGGACAGGGAAAATCTACAACATTATGTTTATGTTCCTCATGTCAAAGTTCAGTAAAAGCTGTTGTAAGCTGTCAGTCTTTGCTTTCAATGATACCGACATCTTCTGCTAGCCGAGTACTAATCACTCATCATAAGAACCTTGCTCAGCATCCTTGGAAATTATAGTTACTTCATTTGTGTTGCTTACTAGTAATAAAAGAAGATGATGAGGCAGAAACAGCACCACCCAAGGAGACCAATAGTACAGTTCCATATAAGACAGTCCTACCCTAAGTACATCACATGGCACACAGAGTTGAAACAAGCCACAAAGGAACCAATGTATACAGTTTAAGTTGTAACACACAAGGTTCAATTATCGGTTCCTGGAGCAATTGCTTCAAAAACTTTGTCCCTAAAAATAAAAACATTCCCTCAGAATGAAGAAACTATCAAAAAACTCTGGTATAGATAAGAGAATCTGGGTCTAAAGAACAAACTGTACACAGCTGCAGCTCAAGTTAAAGAAAGAGAAACTAGGGCTGGGGATGTGGCTTAGTGGTAGAGTTTGCCTAGCATGCATGAAACCCTGGGTTCCATTCCTCAGTACCACATACACAGAAGAAGCCAGAAGTGGAACTGTGGCTCAAGTGGTAGAGTGCTATCCTTGAGCAAAAGAAGCTCAGGGACAGTGCCCAGGCCCTGAGTTCAAGCCCCAGAACAGGAAAACAGGAAGGAAGGAGGGAAGGAAGGAAGGAGGGAAGGAAGGAGGGAAGAAGGGACGGAAGGAAGGAAGGAAGGAAGGAGGGAAGGAAGGAAGGAATGAAGGAAGGAAGGAAGGAAGGAAGGAAGGAAGGAAGGAAGGAAGGAAGGAAGGAAGGAAGGAAGGAAGGAAGGAAGGAAGGAAGGAAGAGATGGAGGGAGGGAGGGAGGAAGGGAGGGAAGGAGGGAAGGAGGGAAAGAGGGAGGGAAGGAGAAGAAAGGGAAACTAGCAATTTGTTCTGTTTACAGACCTTCTTCCACCCACATCTACTACCTTCTAGTACCTAAGTTCATATCACTTCTGTTTCTTAGTTTACTGCAACAGTGTCCTAACTCATCTCCTTACCTTCAGTCCTATCTACTTACCTATATACATTCTCCACACTAGATTCAAGAGTAGTCTTTCTTACATAACCACTCTGTTAATGTTATTCTTCATATAAAACCCTTAAATAGCCCATTTCCCTCAGTTTAAAATCTAAATCCCGTAGTATGACATAGGATTCTTCTGGCTTTTCCCCTCAGTTTAATCACTGAAGAAACCTTCACTTCCAACTTCTATCTTCTATCCATACTGAAATAGTTGCAGGTCCAAACAGATTATGCTGCTTCACTACTCCAGACTTTCCCTAGACTACTGAGGCCTCCCTCAGCCTATACTGTGCTTTCAAGCGAATTCCAACAGGCTTATAGGATGATTGCTCCTCTAGCTGGATAATTATTTTCCCTTCTGTTTCTATAGTAATGGGGCACTTAGCCATCTCATAAAACTGGTAGTGCACTACAATTGTCTTGACTGCCTTCTTTATCTGCTTCCAGACTAAGTTCCTTGAAGGCAGAGCCTGAGACCTAGTTATTATTATTTCCTATGAATAAATACTATAATCTGAGGCTGCGTCCCTAAAATACCAATCCTGGGGAAGTCCTCAGAGTCTATTCCATCTATCCATTGAGTGAATGATGCAACTATAAGTGGATAAAACCATTAAAATCACCCAACTGGAGACTGAGTTGAGTGTGGAACTAAGGTCTTAAGATTACAAAGCTCTTAAGATTACTGTAGTTCCTAAAGTTCTTTTACTTTCTTCCTCTTTCATGACCATTAACTGTTGCCTTTGAATAAGAAAGTTAAGCACACACATTTTTCATGAGAAGGAAGATATTACTTTCTTTTGCTTTAGTGGAACATCATTTAGAGATATATTTGAAACTTAAAAAAAAAATTGCCAGGTATGATGGTACAAGCCTATACTTCCAGCACCCAAAAGGCTGAGGTAGGAGGATAACAATTAAGGTCCAGAGCAGCTTGAACTAAATGTTGAGATTGTTTCAAAAGAAGTTTTATATATATTGAAAGAATTTTTTTAAATGGCTATTATAACTATAAAAAAAAGTTATCCATGTTTTAGTTCTCAATTTAGTCTCAGTAAAGACTGCAAAAGTGACTCAGACAAAAAAGCTGCATTTTCTGAATCAGACCAAAAGAGGGCAGCAACAACCAAGAAAGTGAATCACAGAACAAGCAAAATTCAATTCAAAACCCAATAAACACCCAAATAGCAAGCTCAATTACTAAAATAGACATGCTGATATTTGTATACTGAGGGTATACAGTTTACATACTTAATACGTATTTTACTTACAGATTCTGTGTATACTATACTAAACAGCTTTACTCAGTGTTTTTTTTTAATTATATCTAGCTGTTTAATGGATTCTCTGAAATATAGAGCAAGAAGTTTGCAGACCATTAGTTTGTTTTTTTTTTAAAGTAGTAAAAATAGCAGACTCCTGGAAAACAAATTGTTTCTGAGAGCTTTATCTCTTAGGCCTCAGTAATCCAAACTTTTTAATTCTCTTATACCAACTTCTAAATGCACGGTTATTTGTTATTAATTCTCCGCAGTCCACAAACCATACCCATACTATCCAATCCAGACTGTGCTAAATACCTCATTCCCTGTCCCTCCTATGGCATGCTCACTAAATATTATCACTAATTAATTAATTGCCGGTCCTGGGGCTTGAACTCTGGGCCTGGGTACTGTACCTGAGCTTCTTTAGTTCAAGTCTAGCACTTGTGCTAGAGTTCCTCTTCTGGCTTTTTCTAAATAGTTTCTTGACTTTCCTGCCCTTTGAACTGGCTAGCTTTGAACTGTGAACCTCAGATCTCAGCCTCCTAAGTAGGTAGTATTATATCCATGAGCCACTGGCACCTGGCTCACTAAAAGTTTTAACTATAAATGTAATATTGAGTGGCTGGGAAGGTGGCTCCGTGGTAAAGCGCTTGCCTTGCATGCATGAGGCCCTGGGTTCGATTTCTCAGCACCACATAAGCAAAAAGAAAAAAGTCAGAAGTGGTGCTGTGGCTCAAGTGGTAGAGCGTTAGCCTTGAGCTGAAGAGCTGAGGGACAGTGCCCAGGCCCAGAGTTCAGGCCCCACGACCGGACCCCCCCCCCCCCAAAAAAAATGTAATATTGAAGGAATCACATTGAATTTTAAAGAATTTAAACATCAAAATCCAGCTCACATATAGATTTATAGATTGATAAGAACTTGTAGGTAGAGGTATCTAATTTCTCCCTGCTGGGATCAATCCATTGATGGCATTATTGGGAGATAGAGCCTGGAGGGAACAGGTTGCTGGGGCATGCCTTTGAAGGACATTTTATTCCTGACTTTCCTGTCTTTTTGTCTGCTTCCTGGCTGTCATTAAGTGAGCAGCCTGTTCTGCTATATTCTTCCATCATTATATTCCACCTTAACTCAGGCTCAAAGCAATGGATTCAGGCAACCTTTTGCTTAAACTGCTGAGCAAAACAAATCTTTGCTCCTCTAAACTGTTTTTCTCAGACAATTTTTTTTTGGGTCCGGTTGTGGGGCCTGAACTCTGGGCCTGGGCGCTGTCCCTCAGCTCTTCAGCTCAAGGCTAGCACTCTACCACTTTAGCCACAGCACCACTTCCGGCTTTTTTCCTTTTTGCTTTTGTGGTGCTGGGGAATCGAACCCAGGGCCTCATGCATGCAAGGCAAGCGCTCTACCACTGAGCTACCTTCCCAGCCCCTTCTCAGACAATTGTTATAGCAACAAACATCAAGTAACACAGAAATTTGCCATAATGAAGGGGGTGGGGTGGGGTATGTTCTGTCTTTACCAGACCATGGGGGTTCAGAAGCCACTGGAACTCTTTTACAGGAGGAATTTGGAAATGTGGAGAAGGAGGCTAGAAAAAGCTTAGAATGCAGTAGAACTTAATGAGTAATTCTGGTGTGATCTCCTAAGACCAGAAGACAGGACTGAAGAGTAAAGACTATGCTCAGGAAGATATGAAAGGAGTCTCAACGGAATTTAGTGATGTCAAATATGGGAAATGGAGGTTAGGAGAGAGCAGTGGCTCAAGTAGGTAGGTCTCAAATTTCACCCTTACCCAACACCCAACTCCACCCTATGCCACTGGGAAACTACCCTGTCTTCATCGGAAGTTTAGAAGTTTATTCTCAGAAAAGGGTAAAAAACAGTCTCTGGATTGGGGACTGCCAGGCACAGCTGTGGGCAAAGATCCTATGCTTAAAAGTGAAGTGTAAGTAAACCTTTGACTACGTGTACTGAGTCATTCAGTACTTTACCCCTTCAGTCTCTCAGAACCCCAGGCAAACTGGCCTTTTAGCCTTAAGGCAACAGGCTGCAAGAACAACCGAGAGCTACTGGTATAGTATAAGTGATTACTCCAGAGTCCCGCTGTCCAATATAGTAGCACTAAGTACATTGTAACTACTAAGCATGTCTAATGTAATTATGAAAAGTTAGGTATTACAATTTTAACAAAATTTAAATTTAAAATGAGCATGTTATTGTAACTGTCAACTATGTTTAGAATACCTTAAACATGGAAATCTACTTTTTCTTGCACTCCCCTGCTCTGGCAACTCAGGGCCTGGATGCTGTCTCTTAGCTTTTTTTGCTCAAGGCTAGCACTCTACCACTTGAGCCATAGCTCCACTTCCTGCTTTTTCAGTACTTTATTGGAGATAAGTCTCTCAGTTTCCTGCTTAGGCTGGCTTCAAACCACAGTCATCAGATCTTAGCTTCCTGAGTAGCTAGGATTACAAATGTGAGCATGGATGCAAGCCATGGGTGCCCAGTGGGAATCTTACTTTTTTTTTTTTTGGGGGGGGGGGGGGGAAGTCCAGTCGTGGGGCCTGAACTCTGGGCCTGGGTGCTGTCCCTCAGCTCTTCAGCTCAAGGCTAGCGCTCTACCACTTGAGCCACAGCGCAACTTCCGGCTTTTTCTTTTTGCTTATGTGGTGCTGACGAATCGAACCCAGGGCCTCATGCATGCAAGGCAAGCAAGCGCTCTACCAGTGAGCCACCTTCCCAGCCCCTGAATCTTACTTTTTTTTGGTAAATTTTATGGAATCAAAAGTACACGTATCTATTATGAAAGTTTAGCCTCTAGACTACAAATAGACACCTTGTTCAACTTGATAAAGGGTATTTGAAGAAAAACAAACAACCCTGTAACATTATACTTGTTGAAAAACTAGAAGCTTTCCTAATAAGATCAGGAACAGGGCCAGAATGTCCCCTTTTACCTCTCATTTTCAGTGTCTCAACTAATGAACTACAAAAAGGAAACAAAAGTTATATACATTGGGAAGAAGTTAATTAATGTCTTCATAGGTGACACATTTGTCTATTTAGAAAGTCTGAAAAAACTAACAAAAGCGAGGCACCAGTGGCTCAAACCTGTAATCCTAGCTACTCAGGAGGATGAGATGTGAGGATCTCAGTTCAAAGCCAGCCCCGGCAGGAAAGTCCATGAGACTCTTATCTTCAATAAACCACCAGAAAACCAGAAGTGGCTCTGTGGCTCAAGTGGTAGAGTGTTTGCCTTGAGCTGAAGAGCTGAGGTAAAGTGCCCAAGCCCAGAGTTCAAGTCCCACACGACCAAAAAAAAAAAAATCTTCCAAAATTAATAAGCAATTGTATCAAAGATGCAGTATACAAAGCTAATATACAAATGTACAAATGGAATATGAAACTAAAAGCATAAAGTAATTTCAGTGACAGTCCATAAAATGACTTAGGTATACAACTAACAAAATATATACAAACTCTAAAGCATATTATTTTAATAAACTGAATCAATGAAATAGTTAAATGGAAAGCTAAACCATGTTTAGAGTCAGGAAGGTTCAAGAAGTCAAGATGTTCATTTTTCCAAATTTGATCTACAGATAAAATGCAATCCCAATAAAAAGCAAATTATCAAATTACGGGTATCAACAAATACATGGTAAAGTTTATATGGTGGGTGAGAAAAAGATACCCAGGAATAATATACTGTTGAAGGAAAAGAACAAAGTTGGAGTACTGACATATGACTTCATGAATGACTATATAGCTACAATAATCAGGACAGTATGACACAGGCAATATAACAAATCAAAGAACAGAATAAAGAGGACAGAAATAGACCCATTATATATACTTAACTGGCCTCTTATCAAGAAGAAGGCAATACAATGGAGTAGAAGAAGAAAAGGCAATACAGTGGAATAGACACTTCCAACATTTTATTTTTTGTAAAAAGTAACTCAAAGTGGCCAGGCACCAGTGGTTCACCCTTATGATCTTAGCTATTCATGAAGCTGAGATCTGAGGATCACAGATTGAAGCCAACCTGTGTAGGAAAGTTCATGAGACTCTCAGCTCCAATTAAACACCAAACTATCCAGAAATAGAACTGTGGCTCAAGTGGTAGAGTACTAGCCTAGAATACAAAAGCTCAGGGACAGAGCCCTGGCCTTGAGTTCAAGCCCCAGAACTACACACACACACACACACACAAAATCAAATGGACTTATTTATAATGTGCAAACCTAAACTAAAACTTTTATAACAGCGAAGAAAGCCTTGATGATCTGGGGCACGGCAATGAGTTTTTCAATTCAACACCAAAAGCAGAATCCATGACAGAACTAACATGTTGGATTTCATTAAACCAAATAACCACAATGTCACCTGCTGCATACAAAAGCTGTTAAATGTTGCCCTGCTGTACTGTACTTTACCACTTTCACTTCATATTAGTGGAGAATGTTGGCAAATATACTTTCAGATGTCCACTAATATATTATCTATTAAGAGTACAAAAGTTTGTACATAGAAGATTTACCATACTTTTTAATTTATAATAATTTATCTTTATAATTGAGAGAGAGAGAGAGAGAGAGAGAGAGAGAGAGAGAGTATGTGTGTGTGTACCAGTCCTGGGGCTTGGCACTGTTCTTGAGCTTTTCTGTTCAAGGTTAGCACTCTACCACTTGAGCCATAGTTCCAATTCCAGATTTTTGGGGATCATTAAATGGAAATAAGGGTCTCATGGGCTTTCCCGCCAGGGCTGGCTTCAAACCACAATCCTCAGATCTCAGTCTCCTGAGTAGCTAAATTACAGGCACTGAGTTTGTCTTTTTTTCTTTTCTTTAAGTCAAGAGTACAGCAAGCTACTTTAAGAACTTTAAGAACAAATGACTTTCATCTTTTTCAAATGAGAAATACCCTTTATTGATTTCTCTTACTGACATTCTGTGCAATGGTGACTGAGCCAAAAATATAAAGAGTCATACTTCTATTCTAAGACATAAATAACTAAGTAAACATAAACCTGGCATTTGTTGCTTCAATGTTAGTTTAATTAAAAGCATTTTAAAAGCTGATTTTATTTATTTATTTTTGCTGAAAGTATACCCTAGAAAACTACCAAAACTGTTATCAGCTCTGTGCACTGCTAGCTTACACCTCTAATCCTAGCTATTCAAGAGGCTGAGATCTGAGGATTCCAGTTGGAAGCCAGCCTGGACAGGAATGTCCATGAGACTCTTATCTCCAATAAACTACTCAGCAAGGTATCAGTGGCTCACACTTGTAATCCTAGCTACTCAGGAGGCTGAGATCTGAGGATCATGGTTCAAAGCCAGCCAGGGCAGGAAAGTCCGTGAAATTCTTATCTCCAATAAACCACCAGAAAACAGGAAGTGACACTGTGGCTCAAGTGGTAGAGCGCTTGCCTTGAGCTGAAGAGCTGAGGGATAGCACCTAGGCCCAGAGTTCAAGCCCCATAACCAACAAAAAAAAGAAAAAAGAAAAAAAAGAAATTAGCACTCCGTAAAAGGACTGGAAATATTGAGGAAATCTTCCCCTTCTTGAAAAAAAACTACAGCAAAAAATAGAGATAAAAACAATAAAAGAAAACTAAAAGATCAGATTGGGAAGCCCAATATCCAAATAGTAGGAGAAAATAGAAAACAGAGAAATAAGTTATAAAGAAAATAAAGTGAACTTCCAAGTACTTAAAAAACAAGGACAAAAACAGACCACACAAAGGCCCGGTCAAATTTCAAAATACTGAAATACAAAGAAAATTTGACAACAATCTACAGAAGGATGAAAACAGGTTATGTACGTGTTTCCTAACAAGAAATTAATACCAAATAGTTGGATTACAATGGAACTAGGCCTTTAAAAAATCTGAAAATAATTACCAAACTACAGTTCTATAACTATACAAAACTATCAATTGTGACTTCAGAATAGACATTTTCAAACATTTAAGGTTTTAAAAAAGTTATCCACATGTACACCAGAAGCTATTGTAAGATATGTTCCACCAAAATTAAGCAGAGCAAGAGAACTGAAATTACCAGGCACCAGTGGCTCACAGGAGGAATGGCTATTCAGGAGGCTGAGATGTGAGGATCCAAGTTCAAAGCCATGCAGGAAAGTCCATGAGAATCTTAAATCCAATTGACCACCAAGTAGAGCTGTGGCTAAAGTAGGATAATGCTAGTAGCCTTGAGCAGAAAAACTCAGCATCAGGGTCCATACCCTGAGTTCAAGTTCCAGGACTGGCACATAAAAAAACCAGTAAGAATTGAAATACAGGGAACCAGAGGCCTACAATATGAGAGGTAAAACAATTTCCCAGGATAAAGATTCCAGGATAGCTGCTCTGTGCTGGGCACAGAGAAGAGCCAGTTAAAATGGAGCAATGAGGAGCTCAGTAGTAAAGGGTTTGTTTGCTCAGCATAAAAAGAGTCCAGGTTTCAATCTCTAGCACCAAAATTAATAAAAACAAGATAAAATGCTGGATGGAGATGGCTCATGCCTGTAATCCTGGCTGCTCAGGAGGCTAAGATCTGAGGATCACAGTTTAAAGCCAACCTGGACACCAAAGTCCAGGAGTCGCTTATCTCCTATAAACTACTTTAAAAAAGAAAAGCCCGGAAGTGCAGCTGTGGCTCAAGTGAGTGGTAGGAGCTCAGGGACAGCACATAGGTCCTATGTTCAAACTCTAGGACTGGCATGCACATGCACACATGTATACACACAAATGATAAAATGGAGCTGGGTGCCAGTAGCTCACACCTGTAATCCTGGCTGCTCAGGAGGCTAAGATCTGAGGATCACAGTTCAAAGCCAGCCCGGGCAGGAAAGCCCATGAGACTCTGATCTCCAATTAACCACCTGAAAACTGGAAGTGGCCCTGTGGCTCAAGGAGTAGAGCACTTGCCTTGAGCTGAAGAGCTCAGGGGCAGTGCCCAGGCCCAGAGTTCAAGCCCCCCAACCAAAAAAAAAAAAAAGTAAAAGTAAAATGGAGTAATCAGTGATGAAACTTGGTCCTTACATTTAAAAATGGTCATCAAGAACACCTGGCTTTGCTCTGGCTTTGTAAACTGGCAATACCCTGGATAAGTCTAGCCCAGGCATTGGCTTATCTGGACTATATACTGAGTTTCTTCCCTTCTGTTTTACTTTGCTTACCCTGTCAGGGATACACATTCCACCCCACAGAATTTTTCAGCTTTGATTTATTTAGGAGTGCCAGAAGTTGACCAGGGTGAACTTAGGAACAAAAAATACAGAGCAGTATACTCTTCCTGCTAAATGTCTATGTATTTAGGCTGCCAGATGCTTACCTGTGGTGAGACCTGTTTCTCAGGCCTCACTCAGACCTGGCGAACTAGTGCCATTCCTTAAAAGGGGCTCTTGATTTTAAATTCACACAACCTAAATTTGGGCTATGATTCCAAGACAGGAGTCAGCTCATTTCCTCTTTGAGATTGTCTCTCATAACAGCAGTGTTGCCTTCTCTAACAGAGTCTAGATTTTTGCTTGTCATTTAAGTTTTGTAATAATTTGTTTATATGCAAATGATTAATAAAAGCACAACATTTACTGTTTAGGACATTTTATTTAATAGATTAAATGAACAGATAAATGTCTAAAGGTTATTACCTAATACAGGAAAAGAGCATAATAGAACTGAATTTATTAAAAGGAATCTGATCTCCAAAAGATTTTCAATCTTATCAACTCTTCTTACAGCAACACAAATTGCTCAAAGGTACACTGCATCAAAAAAACCTCAGCATCAAATATAAATACACTTGGCAAGGTACTGCTCTACACTAACCATCAATCAATATAAAAATGAAAAGCTGTCCCCTTGTTCTCCTTCCAGAGAGTAATTCAGGTTTTGATTCAGTTACCACATCCTAATGTAATATGTGGTAAGATAAATTAGGAACTTCCTAGACAACTGATAATTAGTAAGAAAACAAAACTAAAAGTCAAAGGATCCCAAGGTATACCCTATGAGGCCAAACCAATTAAACTAAATAATTTAATACCATGATCAATTAGTACCATAATAAATATAAATGAACTTCAGTGCTTCTTTTACTAACTGGATTTGTGGTGTTGATTGTATGTATTAATATTTTAGCTTTGAGCTTTGAAAAAGTGGGCCAATGTGAATAAAGTTGGCAGCCATTTCTGGAGTTCCCTCTGCCCAGTAACTACTGTATCTGCTGACTGAAAACAAAGATATGAGAAACTTCATCCAAGAAATACATGATTCTCTAAATTTTAAATTTTACAGGCTAATCAGAAAAAAGGCCCAGAACACTCAAGGATGGTCTCTTGGCACAAGATGCCTATGAAACCAAGCAAAAGGTAATTATATGGTGTTCTTAGCAGCAGAGAGGTTAGCAGGGATCTAATAAGAGAGTATGACTAAACAGTACTCTGAACACAGAGTACATTACATAGAAAAAAAATGTTTCCAACTCCTACCACTGTGCTTGTGCTTCACAAGTACAGTTAATCATGGACAGTAACTGCATGACCATGTGGCTAACAAAGGAGAAATAGAAACTAACAACTACAAGCCTAGTTCAAGCTAACTTGTATCAAAAGCTACAATTATTCTGAGCTACTGGCTAAGTGGGCTATCACCAAAACTAAGTGGTACTGAATCAAGTGAATACCATTTGGACTCACCACTGTATGATGATTCTGGGAGGGCTAGGATCCCTGGGAACTTAGGAATTTCTTATAACACCTATAAATCACAATGCAATTCACTAACTGCCTCAACTCCTGCCTCCTCTTTTCTGACATCAGCCCCTAGGGGCTAATTCAAAGTGAGGGACATACTAAATATGGTAAGCAGACTTCTAAAACATTGCCCAAGATTTATAGTCTGATATATACACCCTATGTAAAAGGACACACCATCACTCCTTTGATTATGTTATTAATGCAATCAAATTTCTGTGTGTGTTGGCACGTGCACACACGCATGCATGTACACACCAGTTATGGGATTTGAAGTTTTTTGCTCAAGGTTAGCACTCTACTACTTGAGTCACAGCTCCACTTTCAGTTTTTTGGTGGTGAACTAAAGATAAGAATCTCATGGAATTTCCTGATTGGACTGGCTTCAAACCTCGATCCTCAAAATCTCAGTCTCCTAAGTAGTTAAGATTTCAGGAGTGAGCCATGGGCACCTGGCCATAATTGACTTTTTTTTGAGGGAATGGGACAGTACTGAGGTTTAAACTCAGGACCTCCCACCCCTAACCCTTTTTTGCTTTAGTTATTTTTCAGGTAAGCCTCATGTTTCTGCCCGGGGTTGCATCAACCCATGGCTTCCCATATAGTTGAATTACAGACACATACTACCACTCCTGGCTTATTTATTGAGAGAAGGTCTTGCTGACTTTTTGCTCAGATTGTCTGTAACATGATTCTCCTGATCTGTGCCTCCCAAGTAGTAGGGATTATAAGGTTCAGCCATTAGGCCCAGAGTTTTTCTAAGAAAGAAAAATTAAGTCAGCCTGACCTATCATTTGAGCCCTTAAGAGGTAGAAACACGAGAATTCAGTACACCATTCCTGAATTGAAGATGGAAAAGAACCAGGTGTTGGGTACAGGTTCAATCCTGTAATTTTATGTTTTTTTTTTTTGGGGGGTCCGGTCGTGGGGCCTGAACTCTGGGCCTGGGCGCTGTCCCTCAGCTCTTCAGCTCAAGGCTAGCACTCTACCACTTGAGCCACAGCGCCACTTCTGGCTTTTTTCATTTTGCTTATGTGGTGCTGAGGAATCGAACCCAGGGCCTCAGGCATACAAGGCAAGCGCTCTACCACTGAGCCACCTTCCCAGCCCCCCAATCCTGTAATTTTAGCTGCTCAAAAGTCTGTGATCTAGGGGCTGGCAAGGTGGGTCAGTGGTAGAGTGCTTGCCTTGCAAGCTTGAGGCTCTGGGTTCGATTCCTCAGTACCACATAAGCAGAAAAACCAGAAGTGGCGCTGTGGCTCAAGTGGTAGAGCACTAGCCTTGAGCTGAAGGACAGTGCCCAGGCTCAGAGTTCAGGCCCACGACTGACCAAAAAAAAAGTCTGCAATCTGAAAGACTGTGATTTGGGAGCAGCCAGGCAAAAAATGCTTGCTATACTCCATCTCCATGAAAAAAAAAAAGCAGGCTGGAGATGTGGCTCAAGTGGTAGACCACTAGTGTAGTAAGCTTAAGATCCTGAATTCAAACCTCAGTACCAGAAAAAAAAAATATTTAAAGTGCTTAAAGAAAAATTGTATGCAGCTTCTGGGTGCATTCCCTGGCTGATAGTCAAGAAAGAAACAGAGATTTCAGTCTCACAACTGCAAGGAACTGAGTTCTTACAAGAACCTGAATGAGCTTGAAAGCAGATTTTTCCCCAGATTTCAACCCTGAGAACCCAGCCAAACTGACCTAATAAGTGTTGTGCTTTAAGCTGTTAGTTTATGGTGATTTGCTATACAGTATCAGGAAACTCATACACTAAGCAAATTGCTGTAATCTAAAATTTATTTTATATCTGAGGTGAAAGGAAAAAGAGCATGAGTCTTAATCTTTATTTCTGATACCCTACAAAACTATACATACCTTTCTGAGTAAATTGCTTTCGTTATTTATGCTTCTGTTTATTAAAAAGCAAAATGAAAGTACACACACCTCTCAGAACCACTAATACCATAAATAAAATGGAGTGGTAAGAGATCATTCTGTAGAGGTGATTGTGCTGTCTGACAGTAAAAACACTTCTTGTAAAACACACAACTGAAGACTGGACTAAGTGACACTGCTCTCCAATACATAAGAAAAAACCTATTCCTCATTTCTACATTGATGCTTAACTCTAGTCAGTTAATACACAAAAAGAACAAGAAGTCATCTAAAACAGGGCCTAACTATTTGATATCAGATCCGTCTTGATAGAGCATTTGTTAATAACTGTTTCTGTTAGCCAGACTGTATAAAAACAAAACTTTTCCTCCATGGGATATTCCCCAAACTTAAATAATTCCTATTAGCAACACTACAGGTTTAGGAGTGTATTTATTAACTCATTTTTACTCAAATTGAGTGATAAAAAAAAAGTTTCAACTCAAGGTCTACGACAGAGCTATACCAAACCTTCAGAGTAATGGCTTTCCCGAGGAATAAGCCCAAAAGGCTGATTGGTGCTTCAGCCCATAGGACATATTTGGAGTTATCCTTGGAGAAAACATTTAGTTACAGGAAAGGATATCACCTAGGAAGGTTTCTATCTCCTTTGAAAAGTAGTCAGCTCTCAGTAACAAGAAAATCTACCTATTTGTAAGACAGGAAATAAGGGTAACTGCAGCCAACAACTTCCTTTCAAGTCCTATTACACCTACCCAGGAAAGGCAAGAATAGCCCACCCTTCAGAATTACACTGAACAGAGTTCAGGGGTCAGCTGATTCATTTCTTTATTCTATCACAGGATTAACATTCAGTTCCTTGTAATAAGGCAACAGAGATTACAAATTGAATTCAATTGCCAGTAAGTCCTAATCTAGCTTTGCCACAAAATGTATCACATTTCCCCTAAAAGATAGCATTGGAAGGGTAAGTTTTTATTTGACTACCAGTTTCATTATCTTAGCACTGTACTGTCTCACAGGACTAGTATGAAGAGTAAATAATAAAATGGATACAAAACACTTTGTTTTCCAAAGTGCTTTGTAAACATTAAATAATACATGTTGATGGGACCACTGAAACTGTTTATCTTCCTTCTTCAATGCCCACTCAATACATAGAACTCAATTAGAAACTGAAGACAACAAATAATGGGTATCCTTAAATGCAGAGAATTTCCCCTTCCATTTTTCAAGAATTGGCCTAAGAAGGGTGGCAAATGTGTATCTTATCTCACCTACCATTTACTGGGAAACAAACTAAATTTTGACATCATTACTTATTTATACCTAAAGCCTAAACAGGAGCGATGTGGAATTGGTGTACTCACCCAAAAAAAGAAATAGCTGGGCACCAGTGGCTCATTCCTATAATTCTAGCTACTAAAGTAGCTAAGATCTGAGGATTGAGGTTTGAAGCAACCTGGGCAGACAAATCTGAGAGATGCTTAGCTCTCAGATTTTATCTCAATCAATCTCTCAATCAGGAAAGAGCCAGAAATGGAGGTGTAGCTCAAGTGTTAAAGAGTCTAAAACAGAGGCATAAAATGACCTAGAAAAATATGGACTATAAAACCAGAAGAACTAAATGGTGGCATATGCCTTCCTGTGATTCCAGTACTAAGGAGACTGAAGCTGGAGGACTGCAAGTTAGAAGCCAGCCTGGGATAGACAGCATGACCATTTCAACCAAAAACAACTATTTAAATGTACACAAACAACTATTTAAATGTACACAAAAGGAAAAGGGCTAAAGATACCTAGCAGTCCTCAGAAACAGGCTCATGTTCTCCATGATGACTGAGTAAAAAACATAAAAGGAATAGGTACGGCAAGCAGCTCATTCATCTGGTGCCACACAGACCCACGGGTAAACTCAGCACTGGAGAGAAAGCGTCCTCAGTTTCATCATAGATAACTCAAAACATCATATGTATGCCATAAATACGTATAATTTTTGTCAATTATACCTCAATAGCGGAGCATAGCAGATGACAGTCTAAGATCTTCCATTTATCTTTCCCTCAATCTACTCTGGCTTTCCAGAATCAGTCTCTTTTTCCTGATTCCATTCAGGGAGCATGGAAAGATTCTAGTATTGTAATAACCCATGTAAATCACATCAGAAATGCCACATGAAGAACATAAGGTAACTGCAGTCCATTCCCTATGTCAATGTATTACTGCCAATGGAAAATATCTTAATTATAAACTCAAAGCAACAAACAATTTCTCTCTGTGTCTGCATCCCAATAAACCTCATTTCCCAATTGTATTTAAAAGGAGAAAATATCAGCATGAGGAATTGATTCTCTAACAAGTCTAAAGTATTTTATTCTTCTAACAGTCTAAGAAGGTGAGTGACTGAGGAAAAGAAGAAAGTATTTTTGCCTACAGCTCAGCTCATCTTAAAGCCCTGGAACTGTCTAACCTGCAATTGATAGCCTAGGAGGAGGAAGGAAAGGCCACTCCAGTTTCACTATTCCAGGACAGAACAGATGGAAAACAGGCTGGACACAATGCCTTCCCCCTACAAGTCTACAGCACCAGCCCCTGCACTGTAAAGCACTCATAGGCTGGGAAAACAGCTGCCAACAGAGAGAATTTGGAAATCCTAGTTT
Organism: Dipodomys spectabilis; assembly: GCF_019054845.1. NCBI lineage: Eukaryota > Metazoa > Chordata > Mammalia > Rodentia > Heteromyidae > Dipodomys > Dipodomys spectabilis. The sequence goes on from NW_024870824.1 coordinate 8,605,019, forward strand.
CCAATCAATTATCAGGCAGATATGCCCACCTCCTTTCAATCAGGAAGGAGATGAGAGCCTATACACATATTCTGACATTTAATGAAAGAAGAGTAAATAAACTTCCTGTCAAACATGGTTCTAACAAAACTTTTGCATATATATGTATATATATATATATATGTATATATATATATATATATATAAAATGTTAGCAGAATTTTCCAAAGTTACAACATATAATTCCTAGATAAATACCAATTTGCTCTTCCTCACTCTCTTACTAGGCTGAGTTTCAAGCAATTGTGATTGCTCCTTTAAAAAAGGGGTGTTGACCATTCATTTAGAAATAGTCAGTGACTCAGGAATGCTGTTTCCCAATCACCCTAGCAACTCTCTTCTCCTCCCATGTTATGATGTGAGTGGCAAGACATCTCTTCCTCAAGGGTGGGCAAGCGTGTGACACACCCAAGACCTAGCAGACAGGAAGTTTCTTCAATTGCTATCTATCACTTCCACACACAGCATGCATTGTGAGGATACCTTGTTTAAAATTCCATTTCCAAGCTGTTTTTACTTCTAAATAATAGCTGTATGTTCTTTCTATCCTCACATCATTCTTGAACATCTAGAAATAATCACAGTCTACCGTAACAATTTAATCAAAAACTTACTGCTACTCAAAAGCCAAGACTTGATCTTATTTGTCTACAGAAAATATTGTCTGGTCTTGTTCAAATCCAGAATATTTTGAGAGCCAGGCATGGTAGTACACATCTGTAATTCCCACACTTGGGAAGCTGAGGAAGAAGGATCATGAGTTCAAGACCAGCCTGGACTACATTCTTGAGTACTATGAGCCTCAGCTGCATAGTGAGATGCTGCTACCCCCTCCAAAGTTCTATTTTCTCTTAGGAAGAAAAGTGATTAAATGAAATCTTATAACTCCTCCTCACCAGAAATGTTAACAACAAATACAGTTCTCATACTTCTAGTATTCATACAAACTAACAAAAAGCTATATGCCAAAGTACTTAGGTGCCAAACATTTCCATGTATCCATATTTTTCTCTTTGGTTCTGTTTAAAACTTCAATTTCTAAAAAAATTCCATAAGGGAGTGTTTCTTTCTATCTATCTACCTATCTATCTATCTATCTATCTATCTATCTATCTATCTATCTATCTATCTATCTATCTATCTATCTACCTATCTATCTCTATCTATCTATGTTCTCTTAGAAAGATATATATCACTTTTATAATAAAAATACATTTCCATTTCAGGTTAAAATAGTAATTTTCAAAGACAAGAGAGCTAGAAAAATTTATGCCACCACTTAAAAGTAAATAAAAGCAAAATACACAAACCATACTTGCAACAATGCAAGAAAATTTGTACATCAAGATAATGATTAGGCCAGGCGCTGGTGGCTCACACCTTTAATCCTAGCTACTCAGAAGGCTGAGATCTGAGGATCATGGTTCAAAGCCAGCCCAAGCAGGAAAGTCCAAGAGACTCTTATCTCCAATAAGTGGCAGAGTGCTCACCTTGAGCTGAAGAGCTGAGGGACAGCGCCCAGGCCCAGAGTTCAAGCCCCACGACACACACACACACACACACACACACACACACACACACACACACACACACACACACACACACACACACACACACACACACACACACACACACACACACACACACACACACACTAAAATATCCCATACTTGGGGGAAAATGCAAAGCAGAAACTAGGTTCTTAGATATTGTTCTGAAAAAATGTATGTGTCTTCTCAAAAATAGAAACTCATCACTAGCACAGCATTTAACACAAACCATCATCATCCAATTCACATATTCAAAATGCCCACCAATATTTAAGGTAACACTCTGATAAGGAACAATTATGTGAGAAAGAATAGGGAAGTTAATGAAGTCTAAAATTTAGCTCATAGGCAGGCTCAGTCCTGCATTCAGGAGGTTGAGATCTAAGGAACACAGTTCAAAGCCAACCTGGGCAGAAAACTCCACAATTAATCAGCAAAGGCTGGGAGTAGAACTGGTTGGTTAACCTCAAGCAAAAAAGCCAGGCAAACTGGGAGCTGGTGATTCACGTAATTCTAGCTACTCAGGAGGCAGATATCTGAGGATCATGGTTTGATGCCAGCCCAGGCAAGAAAAACCAATAAACTACTCAGAAAAAGACAGAAATGGAGGCTGGGAATGTGGCTTAGTAGTAGAGTGCTTGCCTAGCAAGCATAAAGCCCTGGGTTTGATTCTTCAGTACCACATAAACAGAAAAAGCCAGAAGTGGTGCTGTGGCTCAAGTGGTACAGCACTAGCCTTGCGCACAAAGAGGCTTGGGACAGTATCTAGGCCCTGTGTTCAAGCCCCAGGACTGGCAAAAGAAAAAAAAAAAAGCCAAGCAAGAGCACGAGGCCCTGAGTTCAAGACCACTGTCAGCAACAAACAAATATAAATAATAAAAAATTAAAACATAACCTCACCTAATTTATAGGATTTAGAACAACATAATAGTTCTAGGCCTCTTTGTCCTCATTTCAGGAGGAAGCTGGGTCAGATCGTTTCCTATAGTCTCTTTAGGCTCCTTAAAGACTACTTGGTTACTACTCCTCTTTTTGAAGGCAGCCCAGTGCTTGCTGTTTGTATGATAACACATTTCCTCCTCCAGTGGCTTCTCACCACTTCTTGTGGTTTCAATCACAGGAAACAAACGTCACCCATGGGCCTAGTGGCAAGTAACGAACAAGCTTGGCGGATACGTAGAGCTGCCAACTAAGACCCCTCCCCATCTTTTTATTTTTTTATTTTTTATTTTATTTTTTTGGGTCCGGTCGTGGGGCCTGAACTCTGGGCCTGGGCGCTGTCCCTCAGCTCTTCAGCTCAAGGCTAGCACTCTACCACTTGAGCCACAGAGCCACTTCTGGCTTTTTTCTTTTTGCTTATGTGGTGCTGAGGAATCGAACCCAGGGCCTTGTGCATGCAAGGCAAGTGCTCTACCATTGAGCCACCTTCCCAGCCCCCACTCCCATCTTTTTAAAATACAAGAATAAAGTAACCGCTAGAAACCTTTATGGCCGGGAGCCTTGATGTACATCTCTCACCCAAACTAACAAAACTAAAAATATCTCTGCAGGACTCAAGCATGACGAAGTAATTTCAGAATAGTCTAAAGCCACTTGCTTCTATGGCCAAATGAAGGAACTAAAAGAACTCTATAGAAAAAGATGGGGGAATGAATGTTTAAGGAACGAACAGGAAACACTCCTACTATCATTACCATTTTTCTGTAAAGAGTAGTCACATTCTAAAAGACTCATCCTTGACCTCTTTATTTACTCTTCAACATAAACCTATTTTTGCCATAAAAGACTATGATACCAACTGATCCAAATAACATGATCCGAATAACTGATCCAAGTTAATAGATGCTTAGTCTATTAACTTTAGATGTACATTAACACTCCCTAGAGCATTGGGTCAAATGCAGCTCTCATATACTATAGTAATAGTTGGTAGCTCTGTAGTATATAAAGTAATGCTGAGATTTTTGTTGTTGTTGTTCCTACAGACACATTTCTTTATTCAACACAAGTCAAAACTGTAAAACACTATCTTCACATATTCTTTTCTCAACAAAGATCTCTAAGAGTCAGGGCAGATACAATGGTCTGTTCTCTGTCTCACAAATACCTTAGTGAGAAAAGACTACTTTCAAAACTGTCCATCTCTTACATTAGACCACAGAAATGGAGAGACTTAAAAATAATCACTAAATTCCAAAGGCTAACACAAACTACTGTACATAAAAAAATATTGCAGGCCAGGCGCCGGTGGCTCACACCTTTAATCCTAGCTACTCAGGAGGCTGAGATCTAAGGATCACTGTTCAAAGCCAGCCTGGGCAGGAAAGTCTTGAAACTCTTATCTCCAATAAACCACTAGAAAACTGGAAGTGGCACTGTGGCTCAAGGGGTAGAGCACTCGCCTTGAGCTGAAGAGCTTAGGGTCAGCGCCCAGGCCCAGAGTTCAAGCCCCACAACCCACCAAAAAAAAAAGAATATTGTTTCCTGGCTGGGGGGGGGGGGGGGGAAGAGGGGGAATACAGGGATGATGCTAGAGAGAGAAGGGATAGTCGTAGAAAAACAGAGAGGTAACAATGTTTGACAAGAAATGTACTCATTACTTTATTCCTGTGACTGTAACCCCCTCTATACAGCATCTTTACAATAAATAAAATAAAAAAAAAAGAATATTACTAAAATGAGCTAAACTACTACTGCTTTCAGGAACCTTATAAGTTAGAGGCAGATAAAGTTCCCCAAAAGACTTGAACAAATACCTTCGTATTCAAAGAACATTTGAAATAAAAATGAAATAAAAAGCTTTATACATTGTAACAGAACATCTGGAAGAAATAATTGGGCCCAAAGACAATGCCAACACTCACCCATACAGTTTGGTTATATATCTACAGAGTTGAATTTTTTCTTAATCTAGATAATCTCTCAAAGTCTGAAATGATGGATACATTGAAACAAAGACTGGAAATCAAACTATCTAAATACCATCTAAGATAGCTGAAATGATCTGCTGGACCACTGACCTTAACATCAATCTGTATGCATTCTTAGGTATCTTGATTTACCTAGTAACACCACACACATCATGGGTCCCAAAATTGACAACATGCATCACATGTTATAGAGTGTTCATGTTCATTACAGAAATGGACCTAAAAGCCCCTATCAAGGAAAAAAAATGGGGGTGGGGCGGGGTGGGTTTGAACTCAGAACTACTCTACCACTTAAGCCACATTTCCAGTCCTTTTTGCTTTTTTCTCAGATGGGTCTGGCCAGCCTGTGATTTGTCATCCTCCTACTTATGGCTTCCCATAGCTGCAATTGGACAGATGTGTACTACCATGCCCAAGTTGTTTGGCGATATGAATTCTTGGAATTTTTTGCCCAGAGTGGCCTTGATTTTTACCCAGATCTTCACCTCCCATGTAGTTGGTTGTTTGGGATTTTTTTTTAACTGTATTTTTTTGTCTTTTCTTTTTTGGTACTGGGGATCGAACCCAGGACGTTGCACTTGCTAGGCAAGCGCTTTGCCACTGAGCTACATCCCAGCCCTCTCCCATGTAGTTGGAATGACAGGTATGACCCATTGTGTCCAGCTAAAATTAGTCTTGAAGTGGCTTTGTCTTTCTTACATTATTTTTCCCCTACCAATATTTGTAATTGCTCTAACCAGGCTATTTTCCCTCATTAACCCTACATATTTATACCTGAGCCTCTGTTCACACTCCTCCCCACTTCACAAAATCCTTTGTCTATGTTGTCAATCCATGGATTTCCTTCCAGTGCAAGTCATATTGCCCTTATCTATGAAACTAGCTAATATTGCCCACTATTTGGATCATTTACAGAATTTGGGATAGAGGCAACAAATCTTAGAAATTCACAATAACCACCTATTTCCACAAGAAAGAAGACCAGGAAAACTGAAATGACATGCCCAGAGTTCCCACAGTTCATTAATAAAGTCATAACTAGACAGCAATATATGGAAAGACTACTACAGAGTAGTTACACCTAGGTCTTCTGACTTAATTCAATCCAATAATCTTTCCATTTAATTCTCTCAATCCTCTGACTTTGCCAGTATTTAAAGCTTAGATGGGTTAGGAGGTAGACACTGTAGCTAAAGAGTAGAGCACTTACCTAGCATGCACAAAGCCCTGGGTTTGACCCAGAGTACCACCAGGGGAGAAAAAAAAGGAAAATGAAAGAAAAAAAAAAAGTCTTATAGAGAATTTATATATCCTTTGGTATATCTATAACTGAGATTACAATCTCTTGAGAAGCAAGGCCTGGACCTGATACAATAACCACATAACCTGGGAATCAGCCTTTGGATCTGAAGTAGATCCATGAAATTCTACTAGTCATTTAAAAAAAAAAAATCTAGTTCTAAATACTCTGGATCTCTGTGGCAAGGTTTTAATTATTAACCACAGGCAAATAACTGCCAGAACAAAAGAACAAACTTTAGAAGTCCCCAGACTCAAAAGAGACCATGAAGCTTACTAACCATGAGCAATATTTACAATCCAGTTTCAGGATAACAAAGAAGTTTTTAATACCACCAAATGCCAAATATAAAATGTAAAAGGCTAATTATGCAACAGCTTCCTTCTCCTGTTTCTCACCACTACTTGCTGCTCTCAGCAACTCAGACAACTAAAACTTCTGACAGGTGATTATGTTAAAGCTGTTCTACTTACAAATAGGTAAGGTTACATTAAAAAATAATTTACACAACTGCTTAATAAGTCATGAACACAGAAAAGGTAGGTCTTGCATACACTATACTACTTTTTTTATTACTAAGAACAATTAAGATTCTTCTAATGGTTTCAAAGTCTATGGCCAATGCACTTTGTACTACATCTAAAACCAATATTACTTTCCCACTAATTGAACGCTAAGAGAATCCAGTTTTAATCAACTATAAATACCAAGGGACTCTAAAGGGTACCACACACACACACACACACACACACACACACACACACATCTTAAGAAATTCTAGCAAACAGACAACAAACAGCTTGCCATGTGTTCATAACTGGGGAAGTAAAGGCAGGAGTATCTCGAGTTTGAAGCAAGCCTCTACTATATACTGAGTTCAAGGCTAGCATGAACTAAATAGTAAGGCTCTGTTTAAAGAATACCTAGCAGCCAGGTGCCAGTGGCTCACGCCTGTAATCCTAGCTACTCAGGAGGCTGAGATCTGAGGATCACAGTTTAAAGTCAGCCTGGGCAGGAAAAGCTGTGAAACTCTTATCTCCAATAAACCACCAGAAAATTGGAAATGGTGCTGTGGGGCTCAAGTGCAGAGCACTAGCCTTGAGCTGAAGAGCTGAGGAACAGTGCTCAGGCCCAGAGTTCATGCCCCACAACCAATCAATCAAAAATATTCCTGGCAGTGAATTTTCTTATATTACATACAAAAATCAAACATGTAGAAAAATGGACATTACAATATGATGAGTATCTGGGGGTTTTGTTATTGTTATTGTTTGTATGTGTACCAACAGTGGAGGCTGAACAAGCACTCTTATCGCTAGTATATGTACTTATATACTATGGCTTGAATTCAGGATCTCACACTCTCGCATAGCTTTTTTCTACTTGAGGCTGGCGCTGTACCACTGAAGCCACACGTCCACTTCTGGCTTTTTTGCTAATTGATTAATGATAAAAAGTCTCTGGGATTTGTCTGCTGGGGCTCGCTTCTAATGGTAATCCTCAGATCTCAAGTTTCCCGAGCCTCTAAGATTACAGGTATGAACCACCAGCTCTTGGCTCAGCTCCACATTTTACTGGTTAACTGGAGATCTAAGTCTCTCAGATTTGTCTGTCCAGGCTGTGCTTCAAACTTCAATAATCACACCTCAGCCACCAGAGTAGCTAGGATTATAGGCAGGAGCCACTGACACCTGGCAAGTACTGAGGGTTTTTAACCAGTTAGACCTAGACCAAGATTTGAATACCAGCTCTGCCACTTACTAGTTCTATGTCTTCAAACAGTTGCTTTATCTTATTAAGTTCTAATTTAATCATCTATAAAATGAGACTATTAGTATCTAATTTTATAAGGCCAATGTAGAGTTTAATGAGTTACTAAATCTAAAGCTCTTTAGCACATTGCTAGGGATAGGGTAAGCATGCAACAAACAACTGTTATTATTACTGTTAATGGTTATTACTCTTGATCCTTCCAGTCAGTGTAGCATGAATTAATCTTCCTCATGTATAAGAATTTATAGATGTATAAACATTTACAGATAGGAAGACATTATACAACCTACAACCTAAAGTACAATGAGTACAAGAAAACAAGTTTCTTAACAGTAAGAGAGTAAATGGAATCTTAAAGGTTTCTTTTTTGTTTGTTTGTTTGTTTTGGCGGGTCATGGGGCCTGAACTCTGGGCCTGGGCACTGTCCCTCAGCTCTTTAGCTCAAGGTTAGTGCTCTAGCACTCAAGTCATAGCGCCATTTCTGGCTTTTTCTGCTTATGTGGTGCTGAGGAATTGAACCCAGGGCCTCATGCATGCAAGGCAAGCACTCTACCACTGAGCCACCTTCCCAGCCTCTTAAAGGTTTCTGATTCTACTAGTTTTAGAAATGTTGTCTTGCGGGGCTGGGAAGGTGGCTCAGTGGTAGAGCGCTTGCCTTGCATGCCTGAGGCCCTGGGTTCGATTCCTCAGCACCACATAAGCAAAAAGAAAAAAGCCGGAAGTGGCGCTGTGGCTCAAGTGGTAGAGTGCTAGCCTTGAGCTGAAGAGCTGAGGAACAGCGCCCAGGCCCAGAGTTCAGGCCCCACAACTGGACCCCCCCCCCCCAAAAAAAAAAAAGACATGTTGTCTTGCTTATAGTGCAAAGTTACACCCCAAATGAACATGTGCAACATGAGGGAAATGGGCAAATTTTAAAACTAAATCCATAAAAACTTCTAGAAGAAAACAGAGAAAATAAGTATTTAGGGTCATCACAATTATAATGACTGATTTTACCAAATTTTAAAATATGACACAAAAAGAAAACATGAAATGGACTAAACTTCCTCAAAAATTAAAAATGAGGCTTTTTAATGTATACTGTTAAGAAAATGAAATGGTAAGCCACAGAATGAGTAAAATATTTGAAAAAAACTGATCTCCAAAAGATTTTTATCTAGGCTATAAGGCAAAAATTTAGTGGACAAAATCTTGAACAGATTGAACACATACATATAAAGAACAAGAGTAGGAAGAGAAGCTCAACATTATGGGGCCTGCAAGTTAAAGTCACTCTAAGCTAATATTAACACATACTCACTAGAATGGCTAAAATTTAAGCAAGAAACTATGGGACATTCTTGTTTTATTTTTATTTTTTGGGGGGGGATGGGGGTCAGTCCTAGGGCTTGACCTCTGGGCCTGGGCACTGTCCCTGAACTTCTTTATGCTCAAGGCTAGTGCTCTACCATTTGAGCCACAGCACCATTCCCAGCTTTTTCTGTGTATGTGGTACTGAGGAATGGAACCCAGGGCTTCATGTATGCAAGGTAAGCACTCTATCACTGAGCCACACCCCCAGCCTAAGCAACAAAACTAGAACTCTTTTTTTTTTTTTTGGTTGGTCGTGGTCTGGCCTGAACTCTGGGCCTGGGCACTGTCCCTCAGCTCTTCAGCTCAAGGCTAACACTCTACCGTTTGAACCACAACACCACTTCCGGCTTTTTCTGCCTATGTGGTACTGAGGAATCAAACCCAGGGCCTCATGCATGCTCATGCATGCAAGGCAAGCACTCTTATCACTAAGCTACCTTCCCAACCCCAAAACTAGAACTCTTAAACATTGCTAGTGAGAATGAAAATGATATACTAACTTTGACAGGTTGGCAATTTTTTAAAAATTAAACACAGATCTAACATTATGACCCAGTCATGCCACTCCTCAGTATTTATCCAAAAGAAATGAAGGTATGTATATGTACAGACAAAAACCTGCATATGCTTGTTCTAAAACTCTTCTTGAAGCTTGCCTTGAGCTGAAGAGCTGAGGGATAGCACCCAGGCCCAGAGTTCAAGCCCCAGGACCAACCCAAAGAAAAGAAAATAGTATGTAACATCACAAATTCTACCTATATTTGCTGCTCTCAGAAATTCCGAAAGCCAAGTATAACCACCACCAAGGATTAAATTTTCTAGTTCTCTATCTAAAAATGCCTCTACATAAGATCGGTTTATGTTTTCATTTTGTTTGTAGTACTGGGATTAAACCTAAGGCTTCCATATGCTAAGCAAGACTGTTACTACTGAGCTACACCCTCACCCTGCCCTCTATGTGTTTCTTCTTCTAATTCAATCCCACTATGCTTAAATTCCTTTGTGTTCTCTATTTTGTTCCTATTCTTGAAGGCAAGAAACCTAAACAATACTTTAAGGGCAAACTGACACTCCCTAATGTCACACAGTGAAGCAATAGAAAACCAGTTTTTTTTTTAGTCTTTTCCCTTAGTCTCATATCTATTCCCTCTTGTAAAACTCTTTTCTACTTCTCTAGCTATTATAAGATCCTAAAATTTGCTAGTGGCTCACACCTGTAATCCTAGCTACTCAAAAGGCCAAGAGCTGAGGATTGAGGTTCAAAGTCAGCCCAGACAGGAAAGTTCATGAGACCCTTATCTCCAATTAACCACCAAAAAAGCCAGAAGGCTGGAGATGTGGTTTAGTGGTAAAGTGCTTACCTCGCATGTATGAAGCCCTGGGTTCCATTCCTCAGTACCACATACAAAGAAAAAGCTGGAAGTGGTGCTGTGGCTGAAGTGGTAGATTGCTAGACTTGAGCAAAAGAAGCTCAGGGACAGTGTCTAGGCCCTGAGTTCAAGCCCCAAATACAGCACAAAAGCAAAAACAAAGAAACAAAGAAAACTCTAAAGTTTGCTAAAGGAAAGGTAGAATCTAAAATTCTTGTTTTCCTCCTCCATTAAGTTATCCAATTTCCTCCTCTTAGCCACTGGATGTTCCCAGTGGCTGTTCCCAACTTCAACTCCAAGAAATAACTGCTGCACTGGTGGGTTTGGCCTTAATAAGCACTTAAGTTCCCTCCAGCTCTAAAGTTTTAAGGATATCATTCACAGCAAGCTTGAATAATGAATGGAAGTAAAAAAAAAAAAAATCTCAAGGTTCAAATAATAAGGATTCATCCAACTACTCTATAATTAGTGGTAAAGCTCATTAAAATTTGACCTCGAAGTTTGTTTTTTCCTTCAAAATGTTTTTCACTTCCTTAAAAAGGGTTCCTCAATTCTAAAACCTGTTTATAAAAAATAAAATAAAAAAGCTAGGCGCTGGTGGTTCATGCCTGTAATCCTACTCAGGAGGCTGAGATCTGAGGATAGCAGTTCAAAGCCAGCCCAGGCAGGAAAGTCTGTGAGACTCTTGTCTCCAATAAACCACTAGAAACACTGGAAGTGGCACTGTGGCTCAAGCAGTAGAGTGCTGACCTTGAGCTGAAGAGCTTAGGGACAGCGCCCAAGCACAGAGTTCAAGCCCCATGACCCAAGACCAAAAAGTCTGGAAGTGGTGGTATGGCTCAAGTGGTAGAGCATTAGCCTTGAGCACACAGAGGCTCAAGGACAGTGTCCAGGCCAAGTTCAATCCCCAGGACCAGCAAAAAGAAACACACACACACACACACACACACACACACACACACACACACACACACACACACACACACACACACACACACACACACACACACACACACACACACACCCCTTAAGGCTGAGGGTGTAGGAAGAATACAACTAATATGTATATGTATAGTGATTAATGTGTTTTGTAATTTTTTTTCAATGTTAGCTTCCAGTTCTTAAGAAACTTTAGGAGCTGGGAAGGTGGCTCAGTGGTAGATTTAAAAAAGACAAATGAGGGGCTCGGAAGGTAACTCGGTGGTAGAGCGCTTGCCTCGCATGCATGAGGCCCTGGGTTAGATTCCTCAGCACCACATAAGCAGGAAAAAAAATGCCAGAAGTGGTGCTGTGGCTCAAGTGGTAGAATGCTAGCCTTGAGCTGAAGAGCTGAAAGACAGTGCCCAGGCCCAGAGTTCAGGCCCATGACTAACAAAAAAAAAAGAAAAAAAACATGAATGGTAATTGATGTAGCTAACACATAAAATGTAAGAAAACACCAATTGCATATACAAACTGTAAGGTCCACTCCTGGATGGCTAGCAGACTCCATCCTCCTCGCAGCAAAGTCTTCACCCAGTACCTGCGTTACCTAGGCAACTGGGACACCTGGAAGAAGTCACATCTGCATCCGCTGAGGTCACATCTGAATTTGTTGTGGCCACACATTTCTCCACCCATACTCTGGATAAGGCCTAGCCCAGGCCTAGAAGCTCTCTCTCTCTCTGCTCTGCTCTTTTCTAGCTCTTTTCTCTCTTTCCTCTCTTTCCCAGGCCTTTCCCCACCGCGTGGAGGACCAAGATGGCCTGGTGCCAGCCGGAACGATGAATAAACCTACCCCTTACCTGAATACCACATGCATGGTGCTGTTCTTACTCGGCTACCTCTTTTTAAAAACCTAACATAAATGGTGCCGTGACTCGGATAAAGGGCTTAGAGTCAGGATAGGTGGGATTCCTCTGGGTTTTTTTTTCCTCTTTTTTCTGTTTGTTCTTCCCTTTTTACTCTGAGAAATACCCACAGTTCTGATGGCCTTTTGCGAACCCATCTGTCTGCTGCGGACACAGCACATCCATACCATTGCTGGCCTTCACATCCACGTCCACACCACTTCTCTACTATGGTGAGTGAAACTACTCTCTATGGCTCTCTGTTGCTCAGTCTCTGTCCAGAAGTGACGCCACGCCAGAGAGCTCCTATGGCCTTTAGTTGAAAGGCGGGTCACCTCTGAAGCCGAGGACGCTTGGTTTTGGGGGCTTGGCCATTTCTCTCTAGAGGGCTCTGGGGGAAGTCGGGACGCCGCTTCTGCCTGGTCAGCTCTCCTTCACTCACCAGACTGACTCTCCTACTCATTTAATGGGGTGCTGCGAATGACGCCTGAGCCGTGAAACCCCTTTGAAATGCCTCCTGTGCTCCCTGGAAAGCCAGAGAGCCTAATTTTATGCCATTCTCAGATGTAGACAGTTTTTGCTACTGCAATGGTAAATGGTCAGAAGTCTGTTTAATTTCAGGCTCTCTTTGCTCTCTCTTTGCCATTCATGTCCAACTTTCTACCCTTTTTTCTACAACTTTTTGGCTTGAAGAGTGTGACACAGGCTGGGTCCCAGGGATCCCCCCTCTAGGTTCCCTCTCAAAGGCTAGCCAATGTAGGCTTGATCTATTTGTTCAGGGTTTCTTTGCATTTTTTTTTTTTTGTCGGTCGTGGGGCTTGAACTCTGGGCTTGGATGCTGTCCTTCAGCTCTTCAGCTCAAGGCTAGCACACTCTACCACTTGAGCCATAGCACCACTTCTGTTTTTTTTTCTTTATGCTTATGTGGTGCTGAGGAATCGAACCCAGGGCCTCATGCATGCAAGGCAAGCGCTCTACCAAATCCCTAGGACTCCATCTCCCAGCTAATCTGCAAAGAGCCAGGCTGGAAGCATGGCTCAAAACTCTTATCTCTAACCAGCCAAACTCTGCAAGTGGTACTATAACTCAAAGTGGTTCAGTGCTGGCCTTGAGCAGAAGTGCTCAGGCACAGTGCCCAGGCCTTGAGTTCAAACCTCCTTGAATACCAACTGGGACAAGCCAGCCCAGCAACGGGCACCTAGACTCAGCCAGTCTGGGGAAGAAGGGAACATGGAGAGGAGTAAGAGGAGATGATGTCACATCAGCCACTTTGTGCCTGCCCTTTCAAAATTAACCAGAGCCGGGAGATTAGTAGAAGTAAGAAGCCTGTCCATCTAGTGTCCATACCTGTCTACCTATTAACTGGACAAGAATTTATATTCTTGCCTTTGTTACCTGTCTTCTCCTCTACCTAGTCACCAGATGTCAGAAGTAGTTAGGGACATTTCTACCAACATTTTCAGCCCCAAGTCCTTCCTCTTGCCATTTATTTGCTCTCTAGTATTTTTTTTTTCCAGTCCCTCAATGCTCATGAGACTTCTCCAGACTTCAGCTAAGGACTCGCCACCAAGGGACAGCTGCTGCTCACTGCCTTCTCAGAGAGGGGACCAAATTCCAGCCTTTTACCCCTATTGTCGACGCCCCTTGTCAGCAGGAAGTAGCCAGAAAGAATCCTCACCCTATTTCATGATTTTTAAAAGGCTGAAATGTAAGGTCCGCTCCAGGATGGCTAGCAGACTCTACCCTCCTTGCAGCAAAGTCTCCACCCAGTACCTGCATTACCTAGGCAACTGGCACACCTGGAAGAGGTCACATCTGCATCCGCTGAGGTCACATCTGAATTTGTTGTGGCCACACCTTTCTCTGCCCATACCCTAGATAAGGCCTAGCCCAGGCCCAGAAGCTCTCTCTCTGCTCTTTTCTAGCTCTTTTTTCTCTTTCCTCTCTTTCCCAGGCCTTTCCCCACTGCGTGGAGGACCAAGATGGCCTGGTGCCAGCCGGAACGATGAATAAACCTACCCCTTACCTGCATACCACATGCATGGTGCTGTTCTTACTCGGCTACCTCTTTTTAAAAACCTAATACAAACTCTCTATAATGCATACATATTTGTTAGTACACATGATTTTAACCTGTACTCCTAAATCATAGGCGGCATATAACCTTATCTTTTAAGCCTTTTACATTCCACTGAGTTTCTAAGGCTTTATAAGAAATAACTTAGGAGATGGGAAGGTAGTTCAGTGGTGGCGTGCTTGCCTTGCATGCATAAGGCCCTGGCTGGGTTCAATTCCTCAGCACCACATAAGCAGAAAAAGCCAGAAGTAGTGCTGTGGCTCAAGTGGTAGAGTGCTAGCCTTGAGCTGAAGAGCCTAGGGACAATGCCCAGGCCCTGAGTTCAGGCCCCACAACCAACCAAAAATAATAGTAATTTTGCAATCCAATCCAATCAAGGCAACGCTGAGGATCCTCAGGAATAACAAAGGTTTATTCAATCATGCTGAATACAAAATTATTCTAACCTGTGTACTCATTAACAAAGTTAAATCATGCCTCACCAATCATTTCCTTAGCTTTTAGAGCACAATTTACAGGTCAAAGCTTGTTGTTGTTTTTTAAGTGCACTAGCTGGGTGCTGGTGGCTCACACCCATAACCCTACCTACTCAGGAACCTGAGATTGAGGATCAAAGTTTTAAGCCAGCCAGGACAGTAAAGTCTGTGAGAAGCTTCTCTTCAATTAACCAGCAAAAAAGCTGGAAGTGAGCTGTGGCTCAAGAGGTGAAGAGCTAGCCTTGAAGGAAAATGCTTAGGGACAGCACCCAGGTCCCAAGTTCAAGCCAAGCCCCAGGACCAGCACCAACACCCCCCCCCCCCCAAAAAAAAGACCTAAAATTTAACAACTCCCTATTCTCAAACATTTCTTCATTTTTAGCTTTGAAAGAGAGAATTTTCTTTGAGGCAAACTACATAAAACTAAGAGGACCTAGAAGCTCTTTCAAGGTAGGAAGGGCAGAAAATTTTATGTTATCATTTTGTCATCTCAAACATCCTAAATAACATTCTTGTAGATTTCCTTCCCTCCTTCCAAACTAAATAATCGCTGTTTTTCTTTTAAAAAAGAAATGACTTAGGGCTGGGAATGTGGCTTAGTGGTAGAGTGCTTGCCTAGCATGCATGAAGCCCTGGGTTTGATTCCTCAGTACCACTTAAACAGAAAAAGCTGAAGTGGTGCTGTGGCTCAAGCGGTAGAATGCTAGCCCTGGAGCACAGACATACTCAGGAACAGTACCCAGGCCCTGAGTTCAAGCCCCAGGATCAGCAAAAAGGAGAAGGAGGAGGAGGAGGAAAGAAAGAAATGACTTAAAGCTTGCTGCATATTTCTGTTTTCTGCCACTAAGTTAATGTCTTCTTTAAGGAGATGGGCAGAAATCCACATGAACAATTCTACTCCTTTCATATTCTCTGCATTTTCTATTGTCTCAAAATTCTGCCCAACATTCTTCACCTTTTGCTGCTCTAATTCTGGTCAGGGGCCCACGACTAAACATTTGTACTCTATCACTTTGCTTTAGAAAACTGTGAAACTGAAACATGATAATTCAACACAGGAATCCAAATTAAACAAGATTTAAAAAAAATATCTATTCTCCCTAACTCCCACACAAAAATTCATGTTTTTCAAAGTCATGCTCCTAACTGAATCAGGAAGCAATATTCTTAGAATGTATTAATTTCACAATTGTATGAAAAGGCATGGAGTCTATTAAATGCAAGAATACTCTGCAGCCTTCCAACATCCTCCCCATATATATATATGTATATATATAAATATATATATATTTCAAAAATATACTTACTCCCCTTATATGTATTTAAAAATCAGTCCACTTGACACCCACACTCATCATTGCTTAAGTAAAAAACACTCTGTTCAGTCGGAATTCTTATTTTCCTCCATCTGAAGGAATTCTGAAAGGAACTGGAATAATGCTAGAAAAAGGAGATCTTCATAGTCCCGAAGAAATCAGACTCAAAGAACCAAGGGAGAAGGACTGGGACCTGTCTCAAATGGTAGAGGACAATCCCCAGTAGGGGCCAAACAACAACTACCACTCTACAAGGGAAAACCAGGCTGCCTGATTTCACCATTCATGTCAACATCTCTAACAAACAATCTTGTGTTTTAAAAAGATGATTCCTAGCCAGGTTAGGCAGTTTATGCCTATAATCCTAGCTATTTAAGCTGAGATCCGAGGATCATGTTGAAAGCGAGCCTGGGCAGTAAAGTATGAGATTCTTATCTCCAATTAACCATCAAAGAGCCAGAAGTGGAGTTTTTGGATCAAGTGGTAGAGCACTAGCCTTTAGCAAAAAACTCCTATTCGGCACCTAGGCCCTGAGTTCAAGGCCCAGAACAGGCTTGTGTGTCTGCCTGCTGACTTCTCCCCTCCCTCCCAACCCCCACCCAACCCTGCCCCCGTGATTCCTAACCACTTTGTATACTTGGACTCCACCTCCTTTCCACGCTTGTCTCACAGGGTTAAAACAGATCTCGGGCAATTAATGAGCTATGCTTTTTCATCAGCTACACTTTACTTAGAACCTCGTAAGCCCAGAAATGTATGTAGTAGCAATTAAAGAGCCCCTCACCTCACCTCAACTGCAAACAACCCGCTCAAAAAGTTATCATCAGCAAAAGGACTGCAACCTTTCAAACGCAAACAACCTTCAAGCACAATCCAGTGCAGTTTTAAAGTATGTTCTTAATGGAATTCCAGAGGGCAGACTCTTTAGAAGAAGTGGAGTAGGCGAAGGAGCTTTGAGTTTGGTTTCAGCCTGAAGTTCAAGAAAACTAAGCCAAGGGTAACAAAAGCACACCAGTAATCTCACCCACTCCACCCACCCACATATACATACAAATGCTCCTAGCTCCTTGTCTGGCATTTCCTCAGAGTTCTCATAAAAAAGAATATTCTGATGCCTTGAGGTAGATTATACTTGGCAATTAGAAGGTTAAGCAGTGCTCTCCTGGAAATTTCCTAATTCCCTAGCTGTTGACGCTACTCTCTCCTCACTACCTGTAATGTAATAGCTAGTTTTTAAGATTCAGCAGAGTAAGGGTTAAGATCAACAACCCAGAAAAAAAGAACGTGGTTCAGCCTGCCACCCATGCAAAAGCAAATATCAACAACTGTGAGCCAGATCCACTCAGCATATACAAGGCTCCAGGGATATGCCAGAAAAAAAAAACAGGTGAAAAGAAGTTGAGTATCCACAAGTTTCTCACCTTACAGCACCACACACCACAGTAGGTTTGGCAAATTTGTGAAGGACACACATGCTAGGATTAAATAAAAGGCATATATAAAATTCTACTAAGTACTTGAAAAAACATTTACAAGTCATAAAGGTCATTACAAAACGGCAGGAGTTTCGATGAAAGAGGCCAAACAGTAGCCATAGAAACAAAATCAAAACAAAAAGATACATAAGTAGAAAGAATATATAGGCACCAGGAACTTAAGCTTTGGAAGGAAAGCTCTCTTAACCAAAGCGTTTTTATCCCAAACAACCTAGGAAAATGTCATCAAGGAGGAAGTGTTATTACTATTAACCCTGTATTTCTAGAAAGAAAGGTGTTCACTAGATAAAAATCAGTTACTGACAGCCTGTACGTCACCAGAATTGACAGTCCAAGAACACCTGGTCTTGCTCAAAATAGGTAGGAAGATATGAGTCACTATTTTAATTCTGTTTAAAGTGCTCCACATCCCAATCATCCAGGTCACAAAACACTTTCTTCCTGTTTCCATCACTTACCATTTTCTAACCAAACTTGTGGAGCTGGGTCAGAATAATGGGGAAGGGAGGCTGAGAGAAATCAAGAGGGAAGCATTACAAGCTATTTGGTCAGTACAATGAGATAGTAGGATTGGGGTATAAGCACTTGGAAGAGTAGACTAAGTAAATAACTAAGTTACTAACTAGCAATGATTAAGACCAAGCCTTTCTCTCTTGGGCAGTGCTCAGTATCTTTCAAAGCTTTGATAGTACAAAGCCAGCAAATAGCTCCCTGGAGAGAGGAGAAAGATGATCAGGATGGGCAACAGGTAATATAAAATATAAGAAAGTTACGTAAATGTCAATATTCATTTAAATCAGGATAGGAAGTAATTTGGCACCTGAGAAAAACTACTCTTGCAGGAAAGGGATGCCAGTAGCCTGGGGCCCAAAAGGTTGCAGAAGAAGAGTTAAGATGGTTATCATAGGAAATACACAAAAAGCAATTCAATTACTCACAAACTTCTTGGACTTGAAGTTTAACTTCCTCCCCACTGGGGAGGTTTATCATATGGGTCACGAAGGGCATAATCAGGAGAGTTCTACCCCTCTGAAAATTGATAAGCAACAGGGCAAAGAGACAGCTTTTCTAGACAGAGGAAAGATGGGAAGTCGATGGGACTGCTGTCCTGCTCCAATGGCTACAGGAGCTGGGCAGGAACCCATCCTGGTAATCGCAAGGACAAATGTCCTAGGGAGAAAGGGAAGTTAGGGCCCAAGTCAGGTAACATTCCTGAGGGGAAGGATTATCAGGTGACACCCCGGCTGAGAGCCCACAAGAGGACGGGGCGGGAGGAAAGTTAGCAGGTGAAACGGATCGAGCATGAGGAAGTGACCTTTTAAGTCAAGGAAATGAGAAACCCAAAAAGGAGTTATGGCTGAGGACATTAAACATGGACACGGGGAACCAGAAAGAGGTGTGTGTGTGTGTGTGTGTGTGGGTAGTGGAGGCAGAAGAAAGGAAGGGGGACTGAGAGCCCGAGAGGCCGTGGAGTGGGGGGCACCGCGTGCGGTCTGGGAAGTGAGGAAAGCCCACAGGCTGCGGGGGTCGGGGCCAGGTGGGATCCCGGGGCTGCCGGGAGGGGAGGATGTCGGGCTGCGGAGCCGAGAACCCAGCAAAACCAGGAGGGAGGCGCGGGGGCGGTTCCCACGGCTCCGACGCGCGCCCCCCCGCCGGGACGGGCTGCGAGGGTCTCCGCAGTCCCGGGGGCGGCCGCCCGGCCGGGCTGAGGGGGACGGGTGGGAGGGACACTCACAAATTTCTTGGATTTGCCACCGTCGCCGCCCGTCGCAGGCAGCTCATCCGGGCTCCGACCCTTCTTCTTATCCCGGGTCCCGCGGCCGGGCGGCTCCATGTCTCGGTTCGGTCTTGCCAGCGACCCAGTGTCTACGACGCCCGGCTCCCGCCTAGCTGCTCCGCGCCCGCCGCTGCCGCCGCCCAGCAGCTTCTTAGCCTGTCGCCGCGCCCCGCCTTATTAGCATGCCGAGCTGCGCGCGCCTCATGAATATACAACGGTGACGCCTCGCTCCCGCCCGCCTGCCCCACTTCCGCCCGGACCCGCCGCCCCTACCAATGGGGGAAGGGAGAGGGGTGGAGGGAAGCCGCGGAAGCGCGCTACCTGCCCGGCGGGCCTAACCATTAGCACCCACGTGGGGGGGTGGAGAGTGGGCGGTGCAGCTCGCCCAGGCCGCGACAGCGAGGCGCGCCCCCTGGCGGTTGGTGCTGCACAGGCTCTGCTCGTATGCAGCGCCCACGTGGCTGTAAAGCTTAGACCTCACAGTACAGGATGTTATCTGAACCGAAATTCGCATAAATGAGACCATTATTCTGGTATAAAACTGAGAGCTGAGATTTCTGGGAATAAGGCAGTTTTCACGTGTGCAATGGATCTGTGAAGTGAGCACATGAAACAACATTAAAAGCAGACAGCTACTGTGTATTGAAAGCTATGTGTCAAGAACAGAGCTTTTGTGCAGGTCAAGTGCTAGATTCCAAACTAGCTCTGGAGTTACACTGCTCAGTTCTGAGTCCTGGATCACTTTCTAGTATGATTCTAAATGGATAAACTAATTATTGACAACAGTTTGAAACAACAGTAACCACTTAGCATATGTTACCACACACTCTAGGCTAGGCCATCTAAAACTCTGGCACATGAATCCTCACAATCTCCTGTGATAAATTGCACCCCGCCCACAATTTTACAGATAAAAGTTTCTGACTCTGAAAGTGGAAGTAACCTGCCCAAGGATACATAATTGACACAAACTCTGTTTAATAAGGATTCCCCACTGGCATAAGCCAAACATGCCTGAAAAGAATGGGTTCTCCAAGAGTAAATTTCTGTTTAGCTTGATCTCAACAATTTCATCTAATCTGCTGGCTACATGTGTTCTCCTGTGTGGAAACAATGTAGCACCTAGCAATCCCAGGATGGACTGAATAATCTTGACTAAAGCTGGCAAAAGATCAAGTGGACATCTGTGGCGGGATCAGTGATTTACTGGGTTCCCTGTGCTTAATGTAGACCCTGGTGACTCCTAAGGCTGTCCATCCCCCTGTGTCCAAGACCTTCGAATAGCCTAATAGCAAGTTACACCGTACTGTCCACCTACACTTGAAACTCAGTTTGTCCATAACAGTTTTTAAAAAATTACTTTCTAAAATAGTATTTGAAAGAAAGATTGGAAGGAGTAACCCATTTATCATTCCTTTTTCTTGTACCACAGTCAACATCTACATTTATTATGATTATAAACTCCTCCAAGGGAAGGGCCCATGTTCATAACAGTATCCAGCATTGTTCTTCACAAAGACACAATAAACATTTTTCTATCTGGCACTATGCTAAACACTCACCATATATCTACTAATTAGCATCATCATACCCGAAACCTATTTTCAAGTTCTGAAGTCATCTTCCTCTTAAGCCAGTAGTATGCCCATGTTTATCTAACTCTTAAGCAGAATGCTCTATTAACTCCTTATATGTGAGTAAAATAATTCATGTAGAATATATACACAGAGTCTAACATAGGGTACTGAATAAATGGTACCTTATTATTTTTAATATGTGTATTATCATCCCTATTTCCCTCTCACTTTACACATAGGTAACTGACAAGAATACTCACAGATATGTATAAAAAAATACCAACTTGGTTTATTGGATAAAAACAGTGGTAAAATGAACACAAAGCCAAAAAGTAGAACAGGACATTTTTACAGGACATTTCCCCTTACTTGAAATTATACTTTTAATCACCAGGAGTTAAGGAGTTAGGAGTCAAGGTCCTCCAAAACCTTCACTCTAGGTGTTTTGGAAGCAAGGCCTGCAGTGAGATTACCCAAGAGAAGATGTCAGAGGCAATCTCAGTCTTGTCTACTTTTTCATCTCCAAGTCTCAGGGTTGGAGGTAAACAGAAAAAATAAGGGGCCAGAGATCTGGGAAATGTCCTCTAGTGCTCACTGCCCATAATTCCCCAGAGACATCTATCCTAGTCCCATCCCACTCATAAAAGGTACCATGGTCAGGCTATGATAGAGGAAATGGGGTATAGATGGTTCTAAAAACACATGAGGTCTCCAAATCCTTCCCCCAAATTAGTAAAAGTTCTGGAGGTAACCAGTCCAGGAGTGAAGGACCCATATCCTTCTCTCCCACCCAATCCAGACGTGAAAAGGAATTCCTTGGAACAAAGCTGTTCTTAAATTTCCACATCGCTTTCCTTGTCGTTGTCATGATCTCCATCATAGAATTCATTGGGTGCCTCAGGCCTGCAAAAGAGGAGAGATTGGGAACTCGCTTTCCAAGTTCTAGTCTTCTCCCAGCATCTTCCCTCTCCAGAGCCATTTCTTGGGTTCTCTCTGTCAGGGACTCATTCATCTCCTGCTGTTGAGACCAATGGCTATGCTTTCATCCATTCACATGTTCAGAAAACATTTGTGGAGACTAGCCTTAGCAATACACTGGAGAATCAGCCAGTCAAGATTTCTATTTGTCCTCAGAAGCTTACCAAATAAATGAGACTAATGCTAACAAAGCAAATAAACAAATATACTTAACTCCCCTGTCCCCACACCTCAGTACTAGTTTAAACTCCTTGGTAGGCAAGAAACTTTACCAATGAGCCATGCCTCCAGTCTTAAAACTTCAGAGAGTTAGGGGTGGGAAGGTGGCTCAGTGGTAGAGCGCTTGCCTTGCATGCATGAGGCCCTGGGTTCGATTCCTCAACACCACATAAGCAAAAAGAAAAAAGCCAGAAGTGGCGCTGTGGCTCAAGTGGTAGAGCGCTAGCCTTGAGCTGAAGAGCTAAGGGACAGTGCCCAGGCCCAGAGTTCAGGCCCCATGACTGGACCCCCCCCCCCAAAAAAAACAAAAAATAAATAAATAAAACTTCAGAGAGTTGTATGAACAGAATGAAATTAAGGGACATGACAGAAAGTGATCTGAGGTGAAGGGTGTTCAAATAATGTAGGCCTTTGAGGGAGAATGATGGAAGGGATAATACTGATAAGGATGTGCTGTACTTATAAACTGACAGACTGAATTGTAATTCCTTTGTATAACTACTTAAAGATGATAAAATATAATAAATTTTTAAAAAGAATGATAGATCTAAAGTGTGAGAAGAAGCTGGGGAGGGTTGGGAAGGTGGCTCAGTGGAAGAGTGCTTGCCTTGCATGCATGAGGCCCTAGGTTCAATTCCTCAGCACCACATAAGCAGAAAAAGCCAGAAGTTGTACTGTGGCTCAAGTGGTAGAGTGCTAACCTTGAGCTAAAGAGTTGAGGGACAGTGCCAGGCCTAGAGTTTAGGCCCCACAACCGACAAAAGAACTAGAAGAAAAAGAAGGAGGAGGAGGAGGAGCAGCAGCAGCAGCAGCAGCAACAGCACAGCAGAAGCTGGGCAGGAAAGGCCTTAGAAAACTATTCCAAGCATGGAAATCATAAGGTAAGAGGAAACTGTTGTGTTCCAGAAAGACAAGGTCAGGGTGGCTAGAAGCCATGTGCATGGAGGAAAGTGATTTCAGATAAGATCAGGGATGGGCGGATGGACTAGCATGCAGGGCCTTTGTAAGCCACAGAAATGGGATTTCTGTTAAGTACAAGAGAAAGAAAGGGTTTTAAGCAGAGGACCAACATATGATCAATCTGTAGAAAGAGACCAGATGTGAAAGCAACATGGATTCCGTGAGTATTCAATGTTCATTTCCTTCCTTTTGAAAAGCTTCTCTAAAGGGAGAATTGAGAAAGTCACCAAGGAAACTGAGAAAGTCAGGGAAAACCCTGCGCACGTGAGTCAAGTCTGTTACCTCTCAGTAAACAAGGGGAAAAGGTGGGAATCAGATACTCAGGTTTGAATCTCAGTCCTGACCCTAGGAAAGTTACTTAACCTCTGAGTAGATTCCTCCTCTGGTCATTTGAAGATAAAACCCACCCCACGGAGTTGTCTGATGGCAAAAGAATGGTGACATAATGATATGCATGTCATAACATCAAACACTTAAACTGGTGCTTGGCAAACGGGCAAAAGTAGCCACTGTTAAACCTAGTGCTGGTGACTCACACCTGTAATCAGCTCAGAAGGCTGCAGAAACTACCAAAAAGTTGGAAGTAGAGCTGTGGCTCAAGTGGTAGAGCACTAGCTTTGAGCAATAAAGTTCAGAGACAGTGCCCAGGCCTAAGTTAAAGCTCCAGGCACACACACACACACACACACACACACACACACACACACACACACACACACACACACACACACACACACACACACACACACACACACACACACACACCTCTCTTTATTGTGGTTCAGACTCAAAGCCTTGCACTTGCTATGCTAGTGCTATTCGATCCCCGCCCAGGCCTAAGTTAAAGCTCCAGGCACACACACACACACACACACACACACA
Organism: Dipodomys spectabilis; assembly: GCF_019054845.1. Classification (NCBI taxonomy): domain Eukaryota; kingdom Metazoa; phylum Chordata; class Mammalia; order Rodentia; family Heteromyidae; genus Dipodomys; species Dipodomys spectabilis. The sequence continues at coordinate 8,628,921 of NW_024870824.1, forward strand.
CACACACACACACACACACACACACACACACACACACACACACACACCTCTCTTTATTGTGGTTCAGACTCAAAGCCTTGCACTTGCTATGCTAGTGCTATTCGATCCCCGCCCAGGCCTAAGTTAAAGCTCCAGGCACACACACACACACACACACACACACACACACACACACACACACACACACACACACACACACACACACACACACACACACACACACACACACACACACACACACACACACCTCTTTATTGTGGTTCAGACTCAAAGCCTTGCACTTGCTATGCTAGTGCTATTTGATCCCCATCTCCAGCCCTGCTTTTTTGGCTGGTTATTTTGAGATGGAATCAAGCATACTTTCTGCCCAAACTAGCCAGGGTCCAAGATCCTCCAGATTTCAACTTTCCTAGTATTGCCCAGCTGCAAGTCTGCTTATGCAAGCTAAGCTACAGGCATCAAAGAAGAACAGGAACTCAGATAATGGCCAGACAGTGAGGTAGGGCTGGGGAACAGGAAGAAGCCTGAGGTGTCTGCTGGCTACAGGCTAAAGGGTGTGGGTCAAGGTAGAGTTTGGCCCAGATGTTAGTCTAGGACTATTGATGAAAAAGCCAAACATCAAAACCAACTTATAGGTAGGTTTTGCCAAGCCAAACCAGATGGTAAAAATCAATTTCCAAAAATCAAGCTTTAGATACCTGGAGAAGCTGAGAAGGAGACATGGCTCAAAAGGCATCCCTGAGGCCAGGAAATAACAAGTGTTCATAGAGAGAAATTATAGCAATCAAGTCCAAGTCCAGAGGAAAGAGACAGAGCCCAAAACTGTGAGACCCACAGCAAATGCTAGAAGGAGCTAAGAAGCCTATCAGTGCAGCAGCGCCACTTCCAACACAGGAGCAGGATTAGTGTTCTGCAAGAGTCCAGTTCAGCTTGTCTCTCAGTCAAGGAAGGAAATCCGTTCTCTACTATACGTTTCCACACTATGTTCTGTTACTTGCTCTTCATTTTCCAGAAAAGCTTTGGAATTTTTTTTTTTAAAATCATGCTAGTCTTGGTTTCCTCCTAATTCATTTCATATTTCCAGTAGGTATCTTAGAAAATAAAGGCTTTTTTGAAAAACATAACCACTGTACAGCTCTCAAACCTGAAATAGTGAGCAGAGCAGAACAATCAACCAGAGCCTCATCCATGGGCATGGGCAGTGACCTGTTCAGCTCAGACCCAGGACAAAGATGGTGACAAGAATGGAAACTACCCCCAGACTTCTTAGAAGGCAATTTGGCGGGAAATGTAAGAACTTCTTATTGCAAACAGCCTTTGATCTAGCAGCAATAATTCTAGGAATGTAATCCACTCAAACAAGCATGTAAGGATGAATTTGTAAGAGGGTTAATTGCCACATTCTTTATTACTATAATAGGAAAAAAAAGGAGGGGGGGGAAATGAATGCAAATGTCCATAGATGGTAACTGGTTAAAATATGTTGTAATTATATAATGGAATATTATGCAGCTGATAAAATGCTTAAGCCTCTTTAGGGAGAGAGTGAGAAAGAAAGGGAAAGAGAGATGGAAAGATATATCTTATTAAAAAAGAGAAAATGTAAGTTGTAAAAACATGTACAGAATGTCCTTCCTTGTATTAACACAAACACAAACAACAAACATTGAACATGTATGTGTATAGTAATGTAGAAGTAATATTTGTAATCTATAGAAAAAGGCCTTTCTGAAAAGATATAAATCAAATTATTAGTAGTGGTTACTTTGTGAAATGGGTCTGAGACTATATGAAAGCAAACAACATATTTTGATGCTGTTTATAATTTTTACAATAGTTCTATCATTAAAAACAGCCTAAGGGAGTGGGAAACTCGTGGCAGCCTTAAGAAGGTAATCCAGGGGTAAGTAAACTAGTGCCCTCCAACTTGCTTTTTTCCTTTTAAGTTTCCCCCAGAAAGCCTGCTGCCACCACCTGCTCAAGTCCCTGCCCCAGACCTGCTGTAGTTCTCTTCTGGACCCCTCTCCTCTGCGTCAGCCTCATCAGTCCTTTCATAAGTCAGGAGGTCTGCAGGTACATCATGAATCTGGACACTAGGTGCATGGTTTAGCATCTTCAGGTTTTCAAAGATTGTCTGGCGGATTTGATCCAGGTACTGGATGGAGATGAGGAACAGAGATAGTGAATAGTTATTTTCAGGTCATCACCCTTTTAGTTTCCTTCCATCCCTACCATCCTTGCTTATTTAGTTAGTATATTTAATTTTTTGGTGGTACTAGGATTGGAATTCAGGGCCTTCTTTATACTTGTAAGCTAAGTGTGATACCACTTAAACCATGTTCTATCTCATACTTCTGTTGTCAGATAGGATCTCATGATTTTGCCTGGGCCAGCCTCAACCCATGATCCTCCTACTTCTGCTTTCTGCATAGCTGAAATTACATGCATACTCAAGTTTGTTGGCTAAGATAGACTTTTGCTAACTCCTTGCTCAAACTGGCCTTAAACCACAATCCTCCCCATCTGTCCCTCCCAAGTAGCTGAGATTACACTCATAGATTACATCATTCAGCCCAACTATCCTAGTTTGTCCTCCAGCTGACAACAGTCTCTCCCCATCCATCCCAACTGCATCTACTTTATCCTGGGCTACTTCCTAGGCCTTCTCTTTTTTTGTGCCAGTACTAAGGCTTGAACTCAGGGTAACACACTCTTGTTTATTTGCTTTTTCTCTCAAGACTGGCACTATACCACTTGAGCCACACCTCTACTTCCTAGCCCTTTTCTTTGGTTTCTCCTGCTTCATATATCCTGGACCCCTCCTGAGCTCCCACATCCTTGTGCCCAGCTCCTCAATGCTGCTGACCTGACGTGAGTTCTGGTTCTCAATACGGGTACTGACGTCTGGATGAAGTGTGAAGTCCGGGGCAAAGTACTCGAAATATTCTTGAAGCAGGGAAGAAGTAAGAGGATGAGCCAGAAAGTATGATGTAGAACAACAGAGGCAGTCCCCAAGACTTTCCAATCTCTTTCTCTATCTGGATCCCCTGTAAAACAGCTGCCCAATTTTTGCTCTGCTCTGAGCCTCAAGAGTTTAGTCTAAAGAGCTCTGGTAGATAAAATGTCCTATGTTGCCTTGAAATGGGGTCATTTTGAAAGCTGATGAGAAGGGCCTTCCTGCTGTGGGGTGGTCCTTACCACTGTAGGGAAGCTCCTCACTAATGGCCTCTTCTACCAGCAGTGATGTCTCATAGGTCCTGAAACCAACAAGCAGAATGGGTAGGCTGACTATGTGGGCTAATGCCCCCGCTTTCCCCGGCCAATCTCAGGGAGGCCACAATGACAATGAAGGGAGCATACTCACCAGCAGCGAGCAACATTTCGGACAGTATAGCCGCCACCACCCAGCACCAGTAGAGGAATATTAAAGCTCTTGACATATTCAACACATTCCCTGTTAAAAGGACCCAGAGGAATGAGTGGAACAAGGTATATAGGTATTGTTTAGAAAAGAAGGCAAGGTTAACTACATTAAGTGGTACCCTTAAGATTTGTGTAATTTAATATTTTGTGTCTCAATAAAAATTTTAAGATAAAGTGCACCCTGACTTTCAGTTCTGCTCAACACACTCCCTGGCCCTTCTCCAATCTGTTATTTCTAGTCTTCAGAATAAAAATCCCTATTTTTATCCATCACCCTCTCCTCTACTGTAGTCTAGACACATCTCCTGCCCAGATAATATCAAGGACTCCAAACTGGTCTACCTATGTGAAGCCATCCTGTCCCCCTCATTTCCACCTCAGGCCTTTCTCCACTCCAGCAGTCACAAAAGTCACTTAAAACCACGTGGGATCATGTCAGTTTCTTGCTCAAAATCCCTGAACAGCTTCCCATCATCTATGGAATATAATTCACACTCTTTACCAAGCTCTGAAGCTCTCTGTAAATCTCAGTATGGTCAGTTCTGAGGACCTCACAACAAATCATTTCAAGCGGGCTCCTACATTCTGGCCTCATTGATCTCATTTCTTCAAGACACCACCTCTTCCCATGGGCCCTAGTCACTGCTTGGGACAGGCTTCTTCTGAGTCTTTTATGGCTTGCTCCTTCTTAGCCTCCAACTCTCAGCTTCTGTTTCACCTCTTCAGAAAACCCTTTCCAAATCATGCTATCTAATATAGATTCCCCACTGTTAACCTATATCTCAGCTTTCTGGGTTTTTTCCTTCATAGGATTTCTACTATCTATTTATCTCTCTTGCTTACTGATTTTGTGTCTGCTTCCTACACTAAACTGTAAACACCTAGTGTAACAATACCTGGAACATAATAGGAATTACTGACATATTCAATGGATTCTTATGCAAATGATGACAATCTAGGGAACCCTAGTTCAAAGCAGAATTTGTAGCCATATTTCCAAGAAGAGGTGAGGTACCTTTCACAAATACCCCCGTTCCATTAACCAAAGTACAAGGCTACTTGAAAATCTGGGAAGAGCAAGGAGAGCAAGTCTCACCCATGTCCCCGTATGCTGAGATTAAAGCAGCCCAATCGATCACAGCCCAGAGAGTCAGCTCCACACTGCAAAAAGCAAAACATCAGGCAGCTGCAGTAAAACAACTGAACAGAACACCAAGGACATCAGCAACCTGGAAAAGCTCTCTTCCCTACTCTTTTTTTTCCAAGCCCAGGGAAGCCCTCTCAGGGAGAGACTGACAGTATTACCTGGAGCACAATACATGTGGGTTGATAGAAGTCCACCACCTGGTTGATGACTGGCTGGAAAAGGTGCTTGTAACCTGGGAGAGGGCCAAAGATGGGCACCTGGCACCCCAAGGGGATGGGGAGACAGGGAACAAAAGAAAAAAGGGGCTGAGAGAGTATGTAGCCCAGGAAAAAGGAAACCCACAGAAACACAAAGCTGGTTCTGAACTTATAGAGGATTCTCACACTGCTATGAGTGACGAAGGAAAATCCCCTTCCCAGAAAAATGCACATAGACATGTTATATGGTACACAATTTCCAGGACCTCACAATTGTTTAGCCATTCATCCTAAGACACATGGCTCAACAGTAGATAATCCAGTCACAAGGAAAGAAGGAAGGGAGGAAGGAAGCAAGGAAGAGAGGAAGGGAGGAAGGAAGAAGGGAGCAAGGAAGGAAGGAAGGAAAGGAGGGAGGGAGGGAGAGAGAGGGAAGGAGGGAGCAAGGGAGGGAGGGAGGGAGGGAAGAAAAAAAAGCAAGATGGAAGTGCCAGGGTATGAGAGCAGGGAGAAAATGTCAGTACTTACTCTGGTCATCAATGCCATCCCGTAAGGGCACATTGAGACAGTAGTAGCGGCCACTCTCTGCTCCAACTTCATACATGTCACCTATGAGGGTAGGGGCAATGACTATGAAAGGGAGACTCCTACAACCCAGCTGCCCCGTCTAAGGACTCTACCACAGCCTCTATAGAGCTACTCAGTCTCTCTCAACTTGTGTTTCTTCAATAACATACAAAACAATTTTTTTTTTGAAACAGGGTTTTGCTATGTAACTTAGGCTGGTCCAGAACTCAATATGCTGCCCAGGTTGGCCTCAAACACTCAATCTACCTGCCTCAGCTTCCCAAGTGCTAAGATTATAGTTATGTTCCACCACACCTGACTCTACAAATACTTTTTGATGCCATACCACCCGCTCACATGTGTAGTAGACACAGGTAATATAGCAATGGAGAAAACTAATGAAATTAATGAAATCTTACCAAGCTCATACTTTGGGGGATTAATATGATGAGAAAGGAGACAGTAAGAAAAAACAAAGCATAATAAATATAACTAACAGCCAGTGCTTGAGTGCTCTGGGAGAAACAGACAGGGTGAGGTCATACAAAAATGGGGAAGGACCCTCATCTTTACCTGGGGATCAGAAAGGAAAGGGAGAAATCTCTAACTCTAGAAACTTCCCAAGCTGGACTTGACTCATCCTGTTTTTTTTCTGCTCTCGCTCCCTGTCCAACAAGGCAATAATCGACATCTACTCCTTGCAAGATGAGAGATCAGCCCAATGGACAGCCCAGGTTGTGGCTGTTACACATAATGGCTGCATTGTGATAATGTAGCTTTGTCTAAGAAAGCAACTCTGGCAATATCCTGCTTATCTGCTTTCAGAAAGGGGCCGTTACCCATCCATACACTGGCCACAATGAGGCTGGATGGAAGCTTGTAAGAATTTGCGAATAATAAACTATGTGGGGCCTGGGCTTTGAACATTTTCATCTTCCATTAAATTGTGGTCGGCTCAGAATGAGGTTTGTATTCATGTTGTCTAGCTTGTTTATAAGATATCTAGCATGAGGTTTGTATTCATGTTGTCTAGCTTGTTTATAAGATATCAAGCTTTGTCATCTTCCCATGAGAGATGAGATTTGCAAAAAGAGTGTGAGATGACCATTTTTTTACATAGTCAAAGTATAGGCCAAAAGTTAGAAAATAAGGGCTGGGAAGGTGGCTCAGTGGTAGAGCGCTTGCCTTGCATGCATGAGGCCCTGGGTTCGATTCCTCAGCACCACATAAGCAGAAAAAATAAAAAAGCTGGAAGTGGCGCTGTGGCTCAAGTAGTAGAGTGCTAGCCTTGAGCTGAAGAGCTGAGGAACAGCGCTCAGGCCCAGAGTTCAGGCCCCACAACCGGACCCAAAAAAAAGTTAGAAAATAAAAAATGAAATTCAAAAAAAAAAAAAGGGAAAGGAGATGATTATGATAGCTGGAATGGACAGAAAGGTTTCTCTAAGGAGAGGGCGTAAGAGTTCAAGTCAGAAAGAAGTCAGTCATGGTAAAGAGCTGAAGGGTGTAGCCAAGCACGGTGATATATGCTTGGGAAAGTGAGGCAATACGTTTGAAAAAAATAGTACGTTTGAATATTGGACTACATAGAGAGACTCTGAATCAAAAAAAAAAAAAAAAGAAATCTGAAGGACAACAATCCCCATTTCCTACCAGTGCCAGGGAAGAAGTAATTTCCATATTTGTGGAAGGACACAGTCATCACTCGGTCAGTGAGGTAGAAGGCTTCCTGAACGCCATCACCATGGTGTATGTCGATATCAATGTAGAGTACTCGAGGGTGGTACCTAGGGCGAGGACAAAGCCAAGGTCTGAGTTAGAGGAAGAGCCCCCCACACAACTCACTCAGGGTCTGGAATTATTTAAAGCCTGCTTCTGGCCAAGTCACCTGAAACCTAATCCCACCAGTTTCCTAAGGGTAGCCCTGAAGACTAGAGACAGGGGCAGGAGAGGGAAGTGTGAGCATGCTGAAATGTGAGCAGGCAGCAGGGAATCTGCAGCAGAGCAGAGAAAGAGGCTATCTAAGAAAAGCATCAGTGAGGAGGGGAGGAAGCCAGGCTGAATCTCACAAGTACCCCCACCTCCTCCTGGGCTACTTACTTGAGCAGCTCCAGGATGCCGATTACAATGTCATTGACGTAGCAGAAGCCAGAGGCCTACAACAAGACAATGTTTCAGGAATAGAGGAACAATTCTCCTACCCACCAATCTGTCCCCTACTGTCATACTAATTTCCTACCTAGGGGAGTCACTGCCTCCCCCAATACTCACCTCAAACTTCTTGGCGTGGTGCAGACCACCAGCCCAGTTTATTGCAATGTCACAGATCTGAAAAGACAAACACCTAACTCATAGTCCTCTTCCTGCCACCCATCAAGCTGGGTGCCCATGAGAACCAGGAGTCAGGCTCCCTCACCTTGTTGTTCAGTTGGGTTGCTCCTTGCAGGGATGCACCTGTGTAACGGCTGCAGAACTCAAAGAGCCCGGGAAACACTGGGCTGCAGGAAGAGGAGCAGGTTGGATGCTCTTGCCTTTGTCTAGTCTCCTCCTATGTCTCCCTGTCTACCCAAACTCCTCAGTTTAACTCTTTCTCCCACACACCTGAGCTATCTGCAAGTTTATTCAACAAATATTTTGAACCAACTCATGTACCAACCCTTGTGCAAAGCATGGGAAGGGAAGTAAAGAAGTATTTCGCTCTGTCAGGGAGTCCATACATTAAGTAGGTAAAGAAACAAACAGCTTTTTAGGTTCTTTAATATACAACGAAAAAAAAGGAGATAAGTTGAAACAAAACATGAGCTCTGTTTTTCCTAAGAGTTTTCTAGGTGTATAACACTTTAACTTGATGTTCAATTATATTCTTTAAAGTCATATACTTTGCAGAAAGAACTGCAGTCCTATTTATGTGAAACATGAGTGAGATAACTGGAAGAAATTCTTTAGCTCATTGTGTGGCACTGCCGTGATATCATCTATAACAATTACCACCTTTATTCCATATTAACAGGAAAGGCTTGAGACTAGACACAAAAGGTTCCATATTCTATGCCCCAATTTACATAACATTCTGGAAAAAGCAAAACTCTTAAGTAGTTGCCTGAGCTAAGGTGGAAAGCAGGGACTGACTATAAAAGGGTATGAGAGGCCTTTTGGAATAAAGGATATATTTTATCCTATATATTCTATCAAAATTCTAAGAAATATGATACCTAAAAAAAGAGGTGATTTTGTGTGTGTGTGTGAGAGAGAGATAGTACTGGGGCTTGAACTTAGGGCCTGGTATTGGCATTTGGCTTTTTCTGCTCAAGGCTGGTTCTCTATGTTTGAGAAACACCTCCACTTCTGGCATTTCGCTAGTTAACTGAAGATAAAAGTCTTCTGTATTTGATTTGTCTGCATGGCTGCCTTCAAACCTTGATCCTTAGATCTCAGAATTACAGGCCCTAACCAACAGTCAACAGTGGCAAAAAAGGTGAATTGTGAATTTACTGTATGTAATTATACCTTCACAAACTTGACTTAAAAAAAAATCCTAGGTCTGGGAATGTGTCATAGTAGTAGAGTACTTGCCTACCATGCACGAAGTCCTGGGTTTGATTCCTCAGTACCACATAAACAGAAAAAGCCAGAAGTGGCACTGTGGCTCAATGGTAGAGCAAAAGAAGCTCAGGGAGAGTGCTCTGGCCCTGAGTTCAAGCCCCAGGACTGGCCAAAAAAAAGAAAAAGAAGTAAAAAAAATCCTAGTTTCAGGTCTCCAAGAAAATAGTATAGCTAATACATTTGACCCTGTGAAAAACAGGACTGTAAGAGGTTTTACTGTTTTCAAATAGGTTTGGTACTTAGAAAACTAAACACATGAACAAACAAACAAAAAACAGTTATCATCTCTAGGGCAAACAAAAAGTTGTGAGGAAGGGGAAGCCAGCATGAAATTGTGAGAAAATAAATGCTCATATCCCATGCAACAGGTTTAATAGACAATTCTTAAAAACTGATTTTTAAAAAATCAAATTAGTAAGGTATGAGCCCAGATTCAGAAGCCAAACTACCTAGTTCAAACACCTGGTAATGATGAGTTTGGATAAAACTGTTTAACTTTTCTATGCCTAAATATCATCTGTAAAAAACAGGCAATAATAAATCCTGCTTCTGCCTGACTACATAGTGAGTTTGAGGCTACCCCTGGCTATACAGCAAGACCATGTCCCAAAATTCAAACAAATACAATGCTTGATAAGAAATGTACTCATCATCTTGCCCATGTAATTGTAACCCCTCTGTTTGTTATTTTCACAATTAAAAATAATAATAATTTTTTAAAAAATCAAACAAATAAATAAACAGGAGGTTGTTGAGATTAAATGAGTAAATGCCTTCAAAATATTTAAAATAGTACCTAGAGTCTGGAACCATGGTTAATGGTAGAGTGCCTGTCTAGCAAGCATAAGACCTTAGAGTTCAATTTCCAGTACCACAAAAATAAAGGAAGAAAAAGAGAGAAAGTCTAGCACCTAGTTGGTACTTCCTAAATACTACACATCACTAGTGAGAATAAATTGATTTTATTATATTGAAATCCAAAGTTAAAAACCAGAAGAAATACATAAAGGAGCCAAAAGTGGTTGTCATTGGAGAAAGGGAATTTATGAGAGGAAGGAATGAATATGTCTGGGATTTTTTTTTCATTAGAAGTTTTGAGTATAATTTGGCTATTTATTCATACTATATTACTCTCAAAAGACTCCAAAATTACTTAAAGTAAAAAGGAAAGGAAAACTCCAGATTCTCCTCTGAAACACAAATAAGCGTAACACAATTTCCATTGCTAAAATTAATTTAACTTTCCCCAGCTTAATAGATATTGTTTAGCAGCACAAATGGCCCTGAAGTGGTATTTCCTACCGCCTCAAAGAATATCATAGATTTTTATAATAATAATAATAATAAAAGAATATCATAGGATTCCAGCTGTTGCCTAAGGGCTGACTCTGCATTCCCATACTTGGAAATAGCTGCAGGGAAAAAAACAAACAAACTCCAAGTGGGAGTAAAAAAAGGCAAGAAACATCTCAAGACAGCATGTAACACCAAATGAGTGATGCAGGCTATGGTAGATCCCCATATATCACCCTACACCAGAATCAACTCCAAATGGATCAAAGACCTCCGAGTCTAAGCAGACACCCTGAAAACATTACAGGAAGGAATAAGAGAAACTCTAGGGCTCCTTGGCACAGGCCAAAATTTTCTTAATAAGCACCCAGAAACACAACAAATCAAAGATTGGACAAATGGGATTGCATGAAACTGCAGAGCTTCTGCATGGCAAAAGACATAGCAATCAATAGAAAGCCCATGGATTGGGAGAAGATCTTCACTAGTCATACAACTGACAAGGGTCTCATATCTAAAATATACTTAAAACTCAAAAAATTAAATCCCCCAACAACAAATCCTCAAAGAAACAACCGCCCGATTAATAAGTGGGCTAAAGACTTTTCTTTAAGAGGAAATAAGAATGGCCAATAGATGGGGCTGGGAAGGTGACTCAGTGGTAGAGCACTTGCTTTGCATGCCTGAGGCACCACATAAGCAAAAAGAAAAAAGCCGGAAGTGGCGCTGTGGCTCAAGTGGTAGAGTGCTGGCCTTGAGCTGAAGAGCTGAGGGACAGCGCCCAGGCCCAGAGTTCAGGCCCCACAACCGGACCCAAAAAAAAAAAGAAAGAGAGAAGGAAGGAAGGGAGGGAGGGAGGGAGGGAGGGAGGGAGGGAGGGAGGGAGGTAGAGAGGGAGGGAGGGAGGGAGGGAGGGAGGGAAAAGAAAGAAAGAAAGAGAAAGAGAGAGGGGGAGGGAGGAAGGGAAGGAGCGAGAAAGGGAGTGGGAAGAGGAAAGGAGGGGGGTAGCCACAGGTCAGCCACTATCTTCACAGGAGATAGTGTGGAAGGCCAGAAAGTCTTGAAGAGGTTGAATGAAGAGCCAAGGTCATTCAAAGAAGGCATCCTGTGCAGGTGAGCTGAGAGGTAAGGGTGGGAAGATATTGGTCTCTATCCTGAAGCCATAGCTCCTCTGTCAGTAGCTTCTTTCAGGGAAACATGTAAGTGAGGTGGTTTGAAAATACACCTTCTAACACAGCCTCTTCAACTACTGGTGCTGGGAAAACTGGGCGGCCAAGTGCAGAAAACTAAAAGTGGACCCCAGCCTATCACCATGCACCAACATCAACTCAAAATGGATTAAAGACCTTAACATCAAACCTGAATCTCTGAAACTACTGCAGGACAGAGTAGGAGAGACACTTGAACTTATAGGCACAGGCAGGAACTTCATGAACAGCGTCCCAGGGTCACAATAAATTGGAGAAAGACTTGACAAATGGGACTACCTTAAAATAAAAAGTTTCTGTACAGCTAAAGTTATAGCAACCAAGCTAGAAAGACAACCAAACTAACTGGGAAAAAATATTTACTAGCAATACATCAGACAAGGGGTTAATATTCAGTATATACAGAGAACTCAAGAAACTAATCCCTTCCAAACCTAACAAAGCAGTTACTAAATGGGCAAGGGAACTAAAGAGAGACTTCTCAGAAGAAGAGATAAAAATGGCAAAGAAACACATGAGGAAATGTTCACCATCCCTGGTTGTGAAGGAAATGCAAATAAACCCTGAGATACCACCTTACCCCAGTCAGAATGGCCCACAGCCTAAAGTCAGCCAACGACAAATGCTGGAGGGGATGCGGAGAAAGAGGAACCCTATTACACTGCTGGTGGTAATGTACACTTATACAACCACTTTGGAAAGCAGTCTGGAGGGTCCTCAGAAAGCTAAATATTGACCTCCCTTATGACCCAGTCATACCACTTCTAGGCATCTATCCTGAACAACAGGAACCAGTATACAAGGACATGCACCTCCCTGTTCATTGCAGCACTGTTCACAATAGCCAGGATATGGAAACAACCCAGATGTCCCACCACAGATGAATGAATCCAAAAATTGTGGTATCTATACACAATGGAATATTATGCAGCCATTAGAAAGGACAAAATAATGGCATTTGCAGGGAAATGGATGGAGCTATAAGAAATCATGTTGAGCAGGGTAAGCCAAGTGCAAAGAGACAAACGGCACATGGTCTCCCTGATAAGTGGATGTTAAATCCAAAATGTAAGGTGATACGACAAAATTAACAAGACTTAAGAAACAAAGGACTTCCACTCATCAAGTCGAATCACTATTAAATAACCCCATGCTGCTGATCACATATATGGTATATATGTGCACACCGGAGGGAAACCAGGAGGACTACACAGAACTAGAGGGAATCAGGGAAAAACATACAACAGCAGGACCCATCAGCTGCACTGGACATTGATCAAAATGAACTAAGCAATTCAATGGCAGCGATGGGAGGGAGGGAACAAGTGGGAAAGAGGGAACACCTGATGCTATGCAAAACAAAAGAAATGTACATATCACCCAATGTTGAAGAAATAACTATCGCAAAACTCATAGAACTCATAAATGTTATAGATCATGATAGACAATTTGCCCCAAGAAAGTTAGAATGTGTTTGTGACTTTAACTAAGTATCACTATCACACAATACTGTGAAATTTGGGAAATTATGTAACCACTTAATCACAATAAAAATTTTGAAAAAAAAGAAAGAAAATACCGCTTCTAAGCACAGCATATTGGTGCACATCTTTAATACTAGCACTCAGGAGGATGAGATGAGGAAGGAGTTGGTGAGCTCAAGGCCAACCTGGGTTATATAGCAAGGCCCAGTCTCAAAACAAAATAAACAAAAAACCAAGGCTCTGTATCTAAATCCTACCACCTTGGCGAACCAGTTAGGTGACTCACCTGGGCCACCTAAATCTCCCCAAGCTCCATTTATTTACATACAACATCAATAAAAGAACTGTTATGTCTCAGGTTGATATAAGAATTAAGTGGCTAAGCCAAGTGCTGGTGGCTCATGCCTGTAATCCTAGCTGCTCAGGAGGCTAAGATCTGAGAATCATAGTTCAAGGCCAGTTTGGGCTAAGTCTGTGAGACTTACTCCAATTAACCACCCAGAAACCTGGAAATAAAGCTGTGGTTCAAGTGACAGAGCACTAGCCTTGAGCAAAAACATTCAGGGATAATACCCAGGTGCTGAGGCTCAAGCCCCTTGATGGTACCAAAATAAATAAATAAATAAATAAATTCAAAGAAGAGAGGAAAAAGTCAAATTTTTAAGTCTGAGGACACATCAATTAAAAGCAATATGTCAATTTTATTTATATCTTGATTTAAGTAAATTAAGGTTGTGTGTGTATGTATATGTTTATATGTATATATAAAGACAACTGGGGATATCAATACTGATTGAATACTTGACAACACTAAAGAGTTACTATTAATTTTTTTAAGTGTTAATACTGGTATTACTTAAAAGTAGCACTTAAAGATACATAATAAAAGCCAGGTGCCGGTGGCTTACACCTGTAATCCTAGCTACTCAGGAGGCTGAGATCTGAGGATCATGGTTCAAACCATCCCAAGAAGAAAAGTTCCCATAAGACTTTTATCTCCAATTAACCACTCAAAAACCAGAAGCGGCACTCTGTGACTCAAGTGGTAGAGTGCTAGCCTTGAGCACAAAGAGGCTCAGGAATAGCACTCAGGTCCTGAATTCATATATAAATATAAAATAAAATGTTTATGGAGCCAGGGCACCAGTGGCTCACGCCATTAATCCTAGCTACTATAGAAGGCTGAGATCTGAGGATTGTGGTTTGAAGCCAGCCAGGAAGAAATGTCTGTGCGACTCTTACCTCCAATAAACTACTCAGAAAAAGCCAGAAGTGGTGCTATGGCTCAAGTGGTAACGTCTAGCCTTGAACACAAAGAGGCTCAGAGACAATATCCAGGCCCTAAGTCCCAGGACCAGCAAAAAAAAAAAAAACCTATGGATGAATTGTACTTATTTAATGTTTATGAATCCCATCTCTGCCACACAAATGCTGGAATTACAGGCATTCAACACCACACTAGGCTGTGATTGCCTTAAAATAATCTAACATAAGAGGATACAGATGAAGTATGGGCATTTATTTGTTAAGTGTTGAAATTGGATGATATATGACTTCACGGCTCTACTCTACCTTCAGAAATGTTTGATATTTGTCTTAAAAAAAGTTTAAGCTGGGCAACTGTTGGCTCATGCCTGTAATCCTAACTACTCAGGAGGCTGAGATCAGAGGATCGTAACTCAAAGCCAGCCCAGGCAGGAAAGTTCAAGAGACCCTTATTTCCAATTAACCATCAGAAAACTGGAAGTAGCACCTTAGCTCAAAGTGGTAGCGCTCTAGCCTTGAGCAAAAAAGCTCAGAGACATTGCCCAGGCTCTGAATTCAAGCCCCATGACTGACAAAAAAAAGTTTAAATAGAACTAACTACTTGGTAGTTATTATGGTTATTCTCATGGATGTTTATTACAATGTAAGCAAGGATCATAGATCATCTTTGCTGCCATTCTCTTGTTCTCTACCATAGTATCTAACCCTCAAGATATGCCACACAAGCTTACTTGTATCTGATCATATCAAGTCACTCCTTTTCTTTTAAAAATACTTTAATAACTATCTTCTACTCTGAGAGAAAAAAAAAAGCTCAATTCATAACAGGGCTGTTTGTTTTCTTTTAAAAGGACTCCTTCGGCCTCCATGTATATCATTCTCTTCTTATTCTGCATTCTGCCTTTCCCCTATTCCTCAAATGAGTCATATTCCATCCTACCACAGACCCTTAGCACTGTCATCCTTACTGCTTCCATTCAAATCAACTTTTACCCAAATACTTCCTACTCAATCTTAGCTCAATCTCCAACACTAGCCTAGATAATCCTGCCAAGTATACACTTTAATGGTCTGTTCCTGAATGTCTCCTTCACAGGACTTAGTACTGGTGCAATATTAAATTTTTGCTCTTATTCTTCACTGTGTCCCTCATATATAGCACAGGGCCCCCTTTATATCCTCCCACTGCTACCAAAGGACTTCACTAAAGGATATGGCATCAAAGTGCTCTCACCAGTCATCGCCCACATTGAAGGCATTAAGGCTCTTGGTAAAGCCTTGCATATTGGTGGGGCTGACTCTCTGCAGGAAGTCAATGTAGTCCTCAGAGTGGAAGCGGCACATGTCATGCTGGGAGGCCTGGTACGGCTTGAAGACCTTGGGAATGGAGACATAAGATGAACTAGGCAGGGTCTGACACTGAAACCAGTTCAAAACAATGTGCAACAATCCTTCCACCCTTCACTCATTATTCTGAGACAAAGGTCAGCTATCTTAATCAAGACCCCTGAAGATTACTTCCTCATCTTCTCACCTCCAGTTCAGCTTCTCCTACATCCTCAGCCTTGAGCCCTGATCCACCAGCCCTGTTCACTAAATCTCCTTGTCCTAATTTTCTCTATACTCATCTCCTCTCTTAGGCTCTGACTCTGCCCTCTCTCCCCTAGTTTCTTTCTTTTCCCACCTAAGTTCTTCATGGTTGTAAGGTCTGCACAGGGATACCTCCCTACCTCTTGGCTAAGTTTCTGCCCAGTATCTGTTACCTAGGTAACTGGCAGACCTGGAAGAAGTCACCTTCCCCTCCAGCTAGGTCACATCTTGGGCCACCTCGGGACACCCGCCTCCCATCTGACCTTTGGAGGGTCCCAGGCACTGAGGTCAAGTCCAGATCCAGTGTAGCCACACCTTTCCTCCTCCTGGCCACACCTCTTCCTGTCCCTGGCCTAGATAAGTCCTGGCCCAGGGGTGGGTCGCCCCTTTTCCTTTTCAGCCATGTCTGTCCACCATGTACACAGGGGCAGCAAGCAGTTCAGTAAATAAACTTCTCCTGCCTGAATAGCGCGTGGTGTTCTCCTCATCGGCTACCTAATGAAACCTACCTCTTTAATATGCCTTACAATGATGATGTGTGGCAACCTAATTGAATTCCCAGTTGTTAAGCCAAATACTTACCATCCTCAATAGTGGGGGGGGGGGGGGGGGGAGGTTCACACATCCCTTTGAAAATTAGGTAAAGAAAAAACTTGTCTTCTATAAAATGTACTCAAGAATACACAAACAAACAACCTCAAAGGATTCAGTTTTCTGCACTAACATTACCTATCTTGTATGACCAAACTACTGACTGCACCTCATTACCCTCATAGTGATAAGGGTCAAGTCTGCTATTATTCTACAACTATAAATTCCAAGCTAGGACAGATAGCATATATATGTATAAGTATATATAGGAGATAGAGAAATGGGTATCAGTTAAGTAGAGCTGTGTAGAGTTATTCTAGGTTGAGAAGAGATTACCCGGAACATCTCTCGCTGTATGCACACACAAACACAAACTTATTCACAGTGCTGCAGAGCTGTATTTGCTGTTCTAGCTCCTTGGAGATAGAGAAATGTAGCAAAAGAAAAACGGTGGTAAATCAGAGTAAGCCCCACACTCAGACATAGTAATAAAGCCTCCCTGCTTCCCATCTCCAGTGCCAGAGCACTGTGTTCTTAAAATTCATGGGAGCTAAAGGTGCAGTTCAGTGGTAGAGGCATTTCCCTGGCATTCATAAATCTCTAGGTTCTGATCCTCAGCAAGGCAGAATAAGTAAATATATAAATATAATTTGCAGGGGAGGCTCACATCTGTCTTCAACCCACACCACATCACCGTAGCCCTAGACCTAGGGCAAAGGTCTGAGGTTGAAGGGAGAACGACCTGGGGTGAAGAGTTAATTCCCATTATGTCAGAGGACGCCACCCGCAACCGGGAGTGCTCCTGGTGTCTACTTCCCGGGGGCGGGTTGCACTCAGTGCATTCAAGTACAGCCCACGCAATCCAAAGGCCACCGCTCACTCCCAGCCCCAAACCCCAGCAGAAGCAGCGGGACTCACGATCATCTTCTTATAGAGACCATAATGCAGAACCAGGCTATGGGTCAATGCCAAACGATGGGGCTTCATAGGGTGCCCAGCTCCTGAGAGTGGGGGGAAAGAGAGTTCGTCAGCTTCCACCCCTGGGGTTGCAACCCCTGTTTAGAAATCTCTGCACCCCAGCTCCTCGCGCACGACCAAGTTGCTCACCATAGTGGAAGTTGCCCACGTCGGGGTCGTAGAAATAGGCCACAGTTTTGGACATGGTACCGGCGGGACCAGGCCCCGAGCCACCGCCGCCCGCCCTCTAGCCGCAAGCCCCGCCCTTGGACTGCGTGTTACGTAAACACGTACCCTGCCTCTGCGGAACTCGGAGTTCTCGACCCGCCTCCAGAGACCACGCCTCGGACACGCCCCCTGCGGGAGTCCCGCCCCTCTCCTAGCTTGAACGTCCTGGTTTGGGGCTTGAGCCTCCCGGCTGGGGTGGGGACGTACAGCTGCAGTTCTAGGATGCGAGGGCCATTTCTTTTGGGGCGGGGATTAGATCCGCGGGAAGCCGAGCTAGCCCATCCAGTCTCTTTCACCAAACAGGCGCGGGCCGTGGTCACCTGCCTGAGAAGCTTGGAAGATCTGGCCACGCTGCCCCTCTCAGGTGCAGAACGCCAGCTTTCCCCAACCCGCTGGGAGGATTCCGAGTTATCCACTTGTCCGGGGTATCTGAGGGCAGGAACTGCGTCAGGCGTGCAGGATAGACCACTGGAGGACACGCCACCCGCACCCGGCCTCCTAACCCCCGCGCGGACACAGACTCGGCGCCGCACACACTCCCGGGGTGGGGGAGACGGCGCGGCGCAGTCACGCGCGCATCTTACTTGCGCTTACACGCGCGCGAGGCTCACGCTCCCCGCACACCTGCGCTCCGCCCTTTGGTCCCAGGCCGGCAACGGGAGAAGACATTTAGGAACCCAAGGCGGCTTTGGAGGCACCCCCCAGCCCCCCTCCCTTCTCCCCATCAGGGCCATTTCCCAGGACCGCAGTGGTCCGGAGGCTCCCTCGGCTCCCAATCAGTCCTCCTCCTCCGCCATCCTTCCCTCCCCCCGCCTGCCGCGGCACGGGTATCCGCAGCCACAAGCTCGGAGCCGGTGAGGCTGCGAAGAAGGGGGGAGGGGGAGGAATCAAGGGATGAGCGCCGGGAGGGCGTCGGGGGCCCTGAGCCGGACTAGGACGCCCCTGGAACGGGAACCCGAGCCGGAGCCGGAGCCAGAACCAGATCATCGGTACCGGGTGGGCATGGTGGTCAGGGTGGGAGGAATCGAAAAGGCAGGGAGGGATTCAGGAGTACCGGGAGGAGGGGGCTGCCGAAGGCCTGGCTCAGGCCAACGCGGAGGAGGTTGAGATGGATGCTGACTCGAGCGCGATTTCTGCGCCCGCCGCCTGAGAATTCCGTCCCTTCCCACGCTGCAGTGTCCTTGGGAGGGACAGAAGCGGGGGACGAGCTGGAAAGGGGAACCGTCTGGACGCCGGAGAAGTGGGACCTGGTTGGGGCCAAAGGCTTGCGTAGCTGCCATCTGGCCTCCAGCCTCGGGCGGCCTTGGCCGACCAGCACCCTGGGCCCGGACAGCTCCCTGGTTGGGTAGGGGTGGGGTAGAGTTTCTGAGGCTTGCCTGTGGGATCTTGAGAACTGCATTTATACCCCACTCCCATCCTTAGCTGCAGCCCCCTAAACCCAGGAAGCGCCCTGGCCCGCGCTCGCCCCCCAGGGCCTCATGTCGGAACCACAGCCTGACCTGGAGCCGCCCCAACATGGGCTGTACATGCTCTTCCTGCTTGTGCTGGTCTTCTTCCTCATGGGCCTTGTAGGCTTCATGATCTGCCACGTGCTAAAGAAGAAAGGCTACCGCTGTCGCACGTCCAGGGGCTCAGAGCCTGACGACGCCCAGCTCCAGCTCCGTGAGTGAACAGCCTGGAATCCTGGCTCAGTCAACTTTCTGCCTTACTCCTTTCCCTACCACACCTTTCTGCCTCCTTGACCTACGACCGAAGCCAAATCCTGATCAGGCCTGTAAGAAACCTAGCAATGCATTCTGAAGTCAGCAAGTAGATGATAACACCCTGAAAGCAAGGATAGAGAAGGCAGCATGGGCAGCAACAGTCCACTGCTCACTGCTGGTAGTCCTAGCCTCCCATTGACTTCCCCATCTCTATGGGCCCTGAAATGCTAAAACTTCCCAGCATGATGGCAAATGGGTAAAGGGATATCCTGAGCAATCAATTGGCCATGGGGGCCATCAGCTCATGTTCCCCTAAAGCTGACTCATTTCTTGCTTTCTTGCCAACCTCTTTCATCCTTCAGCTGAGGACGATGATGTGAATGAGGACACGGTAGAGAGGATTGTTCGCTGCATCATCCAAAATGAAGGTGAGTATAGGCTGGCCCCTTGCTGCCTCACACTCTGACTTTCTCTTGCCCTGACCTCCACCTCCACTGACTCCCTCTTTCCCTTCTCCCCTCAGCCAATGCTGAGGCCTTGAAGGAGATGCTGGGGGACAGTGAAGGAGAAGGGACAGTACAGCTGTCCAGGTGAGCTGGAAACAAGGGCCAGCATGACTTAGCTTGCCTTGGAGAGTACCCTCTCCTCCAGCACAGTCCTATCCTAGTGTCCTTGCATGTTTGGGATGGGGTAGGCATGGGGAGGAAAGCAAGGCTGCCTATAACATAGGAAGAAACAAGTTTTGTAGAAATTCCAAGTCCTTCAAACCATGTCTCCCATGTATTATCAAGGCTAGCATTCACATCTAGTACAACTCTTTGGAGTTAACCATTACCCTCTTTTAGCAAACAGGGCTGGAAGGAAGAACACATAGTCATTCATATCTTAATGTTGAATTTATTAGATTAAAAGGAACTGGGCTTGGGAAACAAGGGCTTCTGGGGGCATGCTAAAAGAACAGGGAAGAGAACAGAAAGGGAAATGGAAATACAATTTCTGCTCTCCTCCCTACTATCCAGCGTGGATGCCACCTCCAGCCTGCAGGATGGAGCGCCCTCCCATCATCACACCGTGCATCTGGGCTCATCAGCCCCTTGCATCCATTGCAGCCGTGGCAAGAGGCCCCCGCTTGTCCGACAGGGACGCTCTAAGGAAGGAAAAAGCCGCCCCCGGACTGGGGAGACCACTGTGTTCTCAGTGGGAAGGTGGGACTATGGTGCCCAGGAAAAGGGAGGCTGAGGTGGGGATCCCAATAATAAGGCACCTGACCCCAAAGGTGAACCCCAGCTCTTTTCTCTCGGACTGGAACTGCAGCAAGGGTCAGGCTGCAAAATTTGCCTCACCATCTGAGAAAGCTTCCCCTACCCCAGAGGTCAAAGGGAAGTGACCATCAAACCCAGGATGTCTGGTTGGAGGGGTAGGCTCAGCTGCTTGTTGAGTTGAGGGCCTAAGTCTCAGTATTCTCTCCTCTTCCAGATTCCGAGTGACACACATTGAGAAGCGTTATGGGCTACATGAGCATCGTGATGGTTCCCCCACGGACAGAAGCTGGGGCTCTGGTGGGGGGCAGGATCCAGGGGGTGGTCAAGGGTCTGGAGGGCAATCCAGGACAGAGCTGCCTGCTGTTGAGAGGTTGCCCCCTGAGGAGCCCCAGGATCTAGCCAGTCCCCTGGTGCAGAATGGAGGACTCAGGGATACCAACCTAGTCCCTTCTGCACTTGAGGGGAACCCTGGAGCCTCTGCAGAACCAACACCAGGGGCCAGAGGGAGGGGCCCAAGCTCAGGGATGCCTAGTCAAGGAGCAAATGGAGAGCCAAGCAAACTGGACACCTCAGATCTGCAGGTATGAAGACATGGCCAGGGTTACCATGAGCTATGATGGGCTCAGTCTTATTGCCCTATTCTGACAAGCACTAATTACGATCCACCTACTGTTCCCATTGTCAATGTCCCCCCCCATCTCTAGGTGTCTCCACCACAGGGACCAGGGGGCTTGTGAGGTGAGTCTGCCTGAGACCTACGTCAGGTAATCTCACCCTTCCACCCTCTATCCGAACTAAGCCTATCAGCTTCCCATTTCCCCAGAGTTAGCCTGTGCTTCAGATTCCTTAGCTGGTGGTGGGTGTTCCAGTGATTAAGAAGGGTCCTGAAGCTCCTGGGGAAAGTGGGGACAAAACTTCAACAGGAAGCAACACTGTTCCCCTTCCTCTCCTCCAAGCCTCATTCTTCATTGTGCTGATGGACTGACTACCAACTGGCAGGACCAGGGGGTGGATGGTCATGAAGACCCTCCCCTCCACTGGGCAGCAATGCCCCTCCGTTGAGGGACCAGCTCTACTTCTACCTGGAGTTGCATGGTCTCAGGCTGAGGGACCTCAGAAATCCCCCCTTCCCATCCCCATACTCTTGCCCCTCAGTCTCATACCCCTTTTCAACCTGACAACAGAATGCCTGGCCTGTCTCTTCCCCAATGCCTCACTCCACATGCTAGAGAGTGGCAACTGGGACCAGGCCCTTGCCCTTGGTGGGCCCCTAAAGCAATAGCACCTTAGGCTCCCTGCCCTGTTGGCACTAGAGTCTCAAGACTTGGCTTGGACTTCTTGCCCTTTATTCACTGTCAATAAATCCGCTCAAACCATTACAGCTGCTTCACATACTGGCTCCAGCTCCTTCTGACTTCCAAGGCCTGTTCCTCTCCTGGCACTAAGCCTAGTGACCTTGGCATCCAGACCAGGATGGGCCATAAACCAAGGTAGAGATAGAGATGGGCTAGAACCACGCAAGACTTTGGGGAGTGGGTTCCAGCCCCAGAGATGGGGGGGGTATTTTACCACTCTAGAGATGGGGTGATGGCAGAAGACAAAGGGGATAATTCCAGTCCTAGGAATTTCAGGAGAACAATGGAAAAGAGGAGTCAATCCTAGCCCCAGAAAGGAGAGGGGAGTTAAGAGTGGGCACAAGAGATTCTAGCTTTTGGCTGTGTTGCTCCACATCATTGAGGGAGTAGTCTCTGACAGCATGGAGATAGGGCAGCAGCATTATTTGGGGCAGTGGTTCCCCTGGCCTTCAGGTGAAGTGATCTGGGTGGCCAGGATCCGGAGCTTTAGCTGGTGGGGGAGGTGGTGGACGCATCTGTAGGGAACACAAAGTTAGTGCTTCAGAGCCCTCCCTAGCGGATATACTTGTCCTAGCAGACAAAACAGAACCATTGGAATGACCCCCTTTGCAGTTCCCTCTAAGGCAGGGACTCTTACCGGCCTGAGTCGAGGCACCATCATGTCCAGGGGGCCAGGACAGTCCAAGGCTTTAGAACAGTCTAAGGATGTGTCTGGGAACAAGAACCAAGAGTTAGTCTTCAGGCATTGTTTTGTGTAATCCTGCATCTCCAGTACTTAGGACAGTAACACTGTAAATATTTGTTGAATTAATGAATAGTAATGAACCTCAGTCACAAAATCCATCCATCGAGCCTCAACACTTATTGAGCAACTGCTATGTAATCAGTTATGCCTGAAATACCAAAAGAAAGAAAAGGTGGGAGATACAGCTCTCCCCAATAGCTCTCAGGAACCCAGTTATTAAACATCAACACACACGGTGACTATCTTAGTACTAAGTTATTCAAAGTGAGATAGGTGTGGTTAGAGATGGTTAACTTCAGAGGATCAGGGAGGGTGCCTCTGTGGAGAAGGTAAAGTCTAGAAGGTTTTAGAAAAGGTAGACATTCCAGAAGGAAAAGGGAAAAAGGGACTGGGGACATGGCTTAGTAAAAGAAGTTCTTGCTTAGAATATGCAAGGCTCTGGGTTTGATCTCCAGCACCACAAAAAAAAAGAAGTAAAGAAAAAAAAATAAAGATAAAAGTGAAATTAAGCTAAGCATTTTCAAGGTTCAGAGATACTAAGAGTAAGTGGTACTTTTCCTGGAAAATGGAATGGAAGATGATAGATACATTTTGAAATAATAAGACGGAGCTACTATCTGCATATTTACAATATGCCAAGCACAACGTTGAGGGTTTTGTTTTTGTTTTTTTCTGGTACTTGTCCTGGGGCTTGAACTGAATGAAGGCCTGGGCACTGTCCCTGAGCTCCCCTCCCCTCCCACTCCAAGGCGATCACTCTACTTCCAACTTTCTTGAATTGTTTAGTAGAGATAAGACTTTCCTGCCCAGGCTGGTTTCAAACCACAATCTTCAGATCTCAGCTTCCTGAACAGCCTAGGATTATAGGCATGAGCCACCTGTGCCTGGCTAGAAACATCTTTTTCCTTTTTTTTAACTCTCAAAAGAACAAAATAACAAAGCATGGACAGGTAGAACAGTTCAACTAGGTCAGCCTAACTCCACATCTCAAGCTCTTCTTCCCACTAACCTGCAGTGGACCTAGTGCAAGGTATAGTGAGGGCCAACAGAGAAGCAGAGTATGGCCTTAGGGTCCATACTTCCTCTTCACATCTCTTCTCATTACAGAACCCCCAAGTCCTTCTACTCACCCCCAGGAAGGGCAGGTGCAGAGAGTCCACCCAAGGCAGAGGTGGGTGCAGGAGGAGAGAAACTGGGAGGAGAAGGAGATGGCATCATCTGGAGGCAGGATGGGCACAGAGTTATTCCTGGTATGGGAAAGTTTTACCAGCTTTTCTCCTATCTACAATTCTTCTATCACACTCACTGTAGGAAGTGGCCAAATGTTTATATTCAGGCCAGGATTGTAACTTATACATATTTCAACAGCCAATACATTTTGAAGATGATATACTAATGTTGCAGGCATTTTGCTAGCACTGCGTATACACTAATTCAACCCTCATCACTATCATATCAAATAGGCATTTTTATGACTTTATGTTAGAGGTAAGATTATGTTAAGCCATCCATCCAAGATCACAGGGTCAGTTAGTGGCATAGTGTGGCTACAATGTAGGTCTCCTGACTCCCATTGTTAAGCCCTTCCTCTATAGCATGGAAAAAAACATGAAGATTTTTAAGTATTTTCTGTGTGCTATCGGGATAAGAGGTATACTTCTATTCATGACAGTGAAACTGCTGAAACAGCTAACAATGAATATAAATCCACCTTACACATAACATAAGCTCAGAGATGTTGCCTAAGATCACTGCTCAAGGCCTTGTGGTAGAAATTTGAACTGAGATCTATCCAGCACTAAAATCCTCTGAATTCCTAGGAAGCTTGCCTTGGTTTCTCTTTCCTCTGCCCAGAGGATAGAGAGACGTAAGCCACCATAGGAGGAAATCCTGGGGAGAAGAGGGAGCATTAAGTTAAATACAAGGCCGTACCCTAGAAGTACCTGGGGACCCAGGAAAAATGAGGCCTCACCTGTTCAGAGTCTGAGAGTTCAGGTGGTCCTGGGGGACCAAGCAACTCCTCTACCAGCAAGGAGGGGAAAACTCCAACATGGCCCCCAAATTCTCCCCTCCAGAAACCATCATCCACTCCATCTTGGGCCCTAGGTAGCAGGCGGATGAGTGCTCCCTCAGGGAAGCTCAGCTCCTCTTCACTCTGTCCAGTGTAACTGTACAGGGCATGGGCCAAGAATGCTGTAGATGCCCAGAAGAGGTGGTGAGAGAAGGGGATGGGCAGTGATACCATCAGACCCACACCACCAAATAATTTGTCTCCATACTCAGGGTACCCATACCCAAAATTAACCTTTCTTACCAGTGGGTTCTGCTCCCAATGGATTGTTACTGTCATGGCTGCTCTCAGAAAGGGACAGATCCGGGAAGTTGAGATACCGCTCAGGAACAAAGCCTACCTTACCATGCTGGTTCCGAGCCTGTTCATCCAGCAATATAAACATATCAGACTTATCTTGAAACAGCTTATGGCCCTGGCTCCTCCACTCAGCCTTCTGAGAGTGGAGGAAAGCCAGGAGTGGGCCTTATGGGCCACAGAGAAGTCCTCCCACTGACCCCCAACTCAAGATTGTAATCCAGAATTGTATACCCACCTTGACCCATTCTTCAGCATCTCCTTCCTCTATGACCTCCAGCCACTCACCCTCCATGATGGTCAGTTCATCCTCATGCCCTGCCTGAGTCCACAGGGAAAGATTCAGGAGTTTGCTGGACTCCCACTCCCACTGCCCATCCGAAGTCCTGTCCCTTCTTTATACCTGATAGCCAAATACCACATGTGCTGGGCAGGGGAGGGGCCTGGTAGCCAGGGCTGGAGGGGCAGGCTCCTCAAAAAGCTCCCCAGTCTCCTCACATTCATCAAAATCAGAAAGCTCAACATCCTCAGCCTGTTGGGGAGTAAAGAGCACATCACCATGGAGCCCACTCTCAAGTACTTCTTGTACCTCCCACTCCCCCACACAATGGGAACTGTCCTTTAAGGCTGAATCTCCCAACCAATCATCAATTCTCATAATCAGAAGCACCACAGAGCAGGGTGAAATTGAAAAATACTATTTAAAATCGAGTACTTAATATGTATACAGTCCAATGTAAAGTATCTTATTTTGGGGCTGATACTGGAGTTTGAACTCAAGGCCTCCCATTCTTGATTAGGTTTTTCTGCTCGATTGCTGCACTCTACCACTCAAGCCACACTATTTTTTTGCTAGGTAATAGGAAATAAATGTCTCTTGAATTTGTCTAACTTGGCTAGCTTCAAACTGTGATCTTTAGATCTCAGCCTCCTGAGTAACTAGGATTATAGACATGAGCCACCAGAACCTGAAAGCACTGTAGTATCTTTACACACACACACACACACATTTACTATATATGCACATATATGTATATACATATATAATTATATATAAATATTTATATACATATTGTTTGTCATAAAAGATCTTCTACAGGAGAGATTATATGAACCCAGTATTATTGACCAGTATTATTAACCTCATTTTACTTTTGAAGAAGTTAAGGCTTGGTTAACTCAGTTTCCAAGATCATCAGCCAATGAATGCCTGATACTGAAGTCACTCACAGGGTGCTCCCAGAACCTTGGTTCTTCACCAACATATTATATTTGTAGTAGAAGCTTATTGAGGAGTTAGAGGTGTAGCTCAAGTACTAGAGTGTTCACCTAGTAAATATAAGGCCCTGGTTTCAATCCCCAGTTCTGCAGGGGTAAATAATTATTGAGGATTCTCTATGCCAGAAACCTATGGAGAATTTTATATGAATGGTTTCATTTAAGCCTTACAACAACCCTCTGAGTCAGGTACTGCTGTGATTCCCATTTCAGACGGTCTGCCTTCAACTGGGAACTTTTACCCTCCTAAGTATGTACAGTGAGAGGTGGGAAGAAGCTCACCGTGGGGGAGAGGTCCCTCTGGGACAGCCTGGCCTCACTAAGCCTTCGCTCCTGCTCCACCTCATCCTGGGCCTGAGTCATGGCTGGCTTCAACCAGTGCTGAACATCCAGGCCAGCCCCCTGCAGCAGGGCCAGCCGGGCAGCTCCCTTCACCTGGCTCACCTGACATGAGGAAAAAAGGGAGTTAATGGAACCTGGCCAGCTGTGTCCCTCTGCTTCCCCTCTCAGAGTTGACTGAGGAGGTGGGATCTCAGTGGTGCTAAGCCTAGGGCTATGCCTCACCTGTGCCCTCCGAATGCTCTCCTTCACTTCCTGTAGCCTCTGTTCTATGCCTGGGGCTTCTCGCTCTGGAGCTTGTTGCCTCCTCTGCTCCAGTCGCTGCAGCACCTGGTGAGAAAGGCAGAAGTGGGTGGAAATACTGTGGGCCACAACTTACTCTGGACCTGTACTTGGCTAGTTGCATCATTTGCAGTTTATCATTTATCTTCCCTATGATGTAGGTGTTATTATTGGCTCAGTTTAGTGATGAGGAAACTGAAGTCCAGAGAGGTGAAGTCACTCCTTTACCCAGGGTCACAGAGCTGGCAAGCAACAGATTTCATCTGAACCTAGGTTGGTCTACCACTGAAGGCTGTACTCTTAATTATTGTGTCATACCATGTGTTAAAATATCTTTCCTCCCAGCCTGTCTATAACCTTATGACACCCCAGTGATACTGAGATCCCCATCACTCAGCATTTCTTGCCCACCCACAACACCTGCACCCCCACCTCACCCGATGCCCATGGTGTTGGATCTTGTAGTCTCGGGCAGCCCGACCTGCCCAACGCTGGATCTCTTTCTCCAGGCCACTATCCTCAGCCACGTCTCCTGTTCCTTGCTCCAGTGAACACACCTGAATGGACAGGGGCATGCTGTGAGGAGAATGTGAGGCCATCTTTCTCATCAGTTCTCTCATTTTGCCTCTCAAGGACAGGAGCAAAGAGAAAAGGGGTATATGGTCATGTCTGTGGACACAATTATAAATTGGTGTGAACACAGTCTCAAGAACAGAATCAGGATTGGAGAACCAGACAAAGAGGATAGTGCAGTGAAGTGACTGAACTTTAATCTGAGGTATGTTTGTATGTCCTCATGGGAGGGAGGGAAACTGGAATTCTGAAGCCTCTTCTCCAAAGTTTAACAGTCACTGAGTTTATTAACTTAGGACAAGTGTATTACAAGTGTATTACAATAACAAGCAGGGAACTTTTACCTGATCAGCCCCTGCTGGCTGAAACTGCTGAGGGGAGGGAACTTTTACCTGATCAGCCCCTACTGGCTGAAACTGCTGAGGGGAGGGAACTTTTACCTGATCAGCCCCTGCTGGCTGAAACTGCTGAGGTGGAGTGGGAGAAAAGACGCCAGGCTCCTGAAGAAACAACTTCACATCCTGCTCCCAGTTTACCTAATGGTGGGAAAAGGCACAGTCACTCACTCACTGGCACCCTCTCCAGCACTGTCTCCAGCACCTCTTGGTAGAAAGAGGACAAGTGAGATGGGATGGGATAGACATGCAATAACAAGGTCTGTATTGGAAGAACAGGGTTCAAAGGATCTCTAAGGAGCTCTCACGGACCCCAGCCTCACCTGAGATGTTGTCTGTCCCCCATGGCGGGCATGTTCCAGGACCATCTCTGCAGCTTCCAGTTCAGTGCGGCTCAGTAAGGTCAGAGGATCTCTCAAGTGTTCTGACAGCTCACTTACCAAGGCCTAGAGAGAACCCCAACATACTCATATCACCTTCCCCAGGTCCCCACTGGAATGCTGTCCAGGTTTGAACAGGAGATGGGCATGAGGGACAGGAAGGAGGGAAAGAAACATACATTGCTTCTTCTAATCTTAGGCCCTCATGTGTATACAGCACTCAACAGTTTAAGAAACACTTTGAGCTGGGCATCAGTGGCTCATGCCTGTAATCCTAGCTACTCAGGAGGCTGAGATCTGAGGAACAGCGCTCAAAGCCATCCAGACAGGACAGTCTATGGGACTCTTATCTCCAGTTAATCACCAGAAAACTGGAAGTGATACTATGGCTCAAAGTGAGCAAAAAGAGCTAAGGGACAGAGACCATCAGGCTCTTAAGTTCAAGCCCTATGACTGAGTCGATTAAAAAAAGAAGAAGAAAAGAAACTTTCACATCCATTCTCTTTAAACCTCATGAATATTATAATATTAGCAGACCTGGGCTTAATGCTGATGAAGAATGTAGAGTTTGAGGGAGTTAAGTGTCCTGCATGATAAAGCCAGCTAAAAGCAGAACCTGAACTCAATATATATCTCGTATAAACCCTAACTAAGCAAGTAAAGTCCTTAGCACCATCAACCACCTCAGGGAACATGGCAAACAGGGACCCTCTCCTTTTGCTGAGGAGCAAGGATAATCCGAGTTAGGACTGGCCTTGAGCAAAGCTGGCAGTTCCTCTTGGTAGTAGTGGTCAAGGTGGGCATTGGTGGCCACCAAGTTTAGCAGATACTCATTACGGGCTGCTCGCAGCTGCTGGGAATACTGGGCTGACTGGACAGAGAGCTAGAAGAAGAAAATAAGAGTCAACAGGGTCCTTCCAAGGCTAACCAAAAACCCAGGTACGCAATAGATTCTCACACTGAGAGCTTACTACATGTGTGGCAACAAACCTAAATCCTCTAGTGGCAGCCTGGCATTGGTGACTCACACCTGTAATTCTAGCAACTCAGTAAGCTGAGATTGGAGCTCATGGTTTGAAGCCACTCAGGGAAGAAAGTGAGACACTTATCTCCAATTAACCACCAAAAACCCAGAAGTGGAGCTGTGTCTCAAGTGGTAGAGTACCATCCTTGAGTGGAAAAATCTAAGAGACAGTTTCCAGGCTCTGAGTTCAAGCCCAAGTACCAGCACACATGTGCGCACATGCACGCGCATGCACGCACGCACACCACACACACACACACACACACACACACACACACATGCTCCAGTGGCTTCTGCACACATGTAAAATAAAATCCAAACTGTTCCTTACATTGGTCTACCAGGTCCAACATGAGGTGTCTCCTGCATCTTTTCTTACTTCTGAACTTTCAAGAGCTTGTCTCTTGCTCACAATGCTCTGGGCACACTGTTATTCTCTTATTTCCTTGAGCCAAAGTTACTCCTACCTCAGCATTTGCATTCACCATTTCTTCTCCCTGGAATGTTCTTCTGCCAAGGATAGGTCCTTCTTGACACCCATGTGATCCATTCAGAAAGACCCTCTCTCTAAATCACACGCTTGTATTACCTAGTTTTACTTCCATCCTCATCTAATCATACTCTATCTCCCTCCACCAGGCCATGAGGGCAGAACTCTATTGGTCCTGCTCTCTGATATACAACTGCATAGCACACAGAGGTCCTCCATAAATACATATAAAAGAACAAAAAAGAAAAAGGCATTGTTTCCATTGTATAAGTGAAAAAATATAGCTCAGAGAAATCAAGTAGGTTAACCATAGTCACTCATCTAGGAAGTTGAGGAGCTTAGATTCAACACAGTGTCTTAAACTTATGCCCTTGGATACAAACCACTAGGGTACTCTAACTCCCATTCCTCAACTCATGCCTTCATTCCCCTAACCTTGGTGCTCAGTTTCTGGAGACTGGTCCGAGTGTGGAAGATGCCATGGTCACTTCGGTTCAGCCTGTGCAAGTGAGGGAAAGGAGTCCTAGTCAGACCCAACTTTAATGATTTACTGCCTCTCCACACCACCTCATGCCCCACTTCAAGTCTCCAAAATGCTCATGAACCCACCTGGCCTGGACATCAGCTGCCTTCTCCTGTGCCAAGGCCCATACACGTTCTCGCTGTCCATATAGCTTGTGACTTCGACTCAGCTCCCGGACAGACTGCAGCACCTCTGCCTGTGCTCTCTGGAGGCTCTCTGTCCCCTACAGCATGGGCACACAAGGTCTTGACCCAGACCACCTCCACTCCCAAATGAGGTTCCTTCATCTCATCCACTAAGCCATACCTTCCTAAGCACCTGCTCCTTGGCACTCCGCCCTGTGCCCCCTGCTAGGTCACGGTATCGGTCAGACGCCTGGAGTCGGGTTTGGCCTGCAGCCATGGTGGCATCCAGCAGGCAGCGCCAGGCACCAAACACTGTCCTGTCCCTCCCCAGAGAAAGTCTGTGTTGAAGAGAGGAACACTGCATAGCTTCCCAAGACACCCCCTCCCCAACACCATGGGAGACAGAGTGATTTCCCTTCCTCCTTCGTCTGGGAGCCCATCAATCGATCAGCCCATTAGCTCAGCCACAAGATCACTCATGCCCTCCACCCCTACCCACAATGTCCTTGCTAGGTCAGCTCCTCTCCTGCTGCTGCTGTGTCAGCTCTACCTACACTCACGTGCCCTGTCCCCTCACGAGGGTCCTTCATCCCCTACAGGTCTCTGGAGTTAAGCTCCCTATCACCTCCAGCTTCCCAGTAAGACTCACCTGCTGTCCAT
Organism: Dipodomys spectabilis; assembly: GCF_019054845.1. Classification (NCBI taxonomy): domain Eukaryota; kingdom Metazoa; phylum Chordata; class Mammalia; order Rodentia; family Heteromyidae; genus Dipodomys; species Dipodomys spectabilis. The sequence continues at coordinate 8,659,974 of NW_024870824.1, forward strand.
CTCCCCACTTCGCTGCCCTTCCCTCTTCAGGAATGGCCCAGCCAGTTTCTGGAGTGCCTGGTGAGAAAACCATCACAAATCCAGTTCCTTTTGCAAGACTCACTTTATCTGGGAGAATTTGGGCCTGAGGTATAATAATGCCATTCTTGGGATGCATAATATATACTAGTTGCTTTGCTAGATACCTTCCTGAGCTCACTAGTTTATTTACTCTTTACAATAATCCTACATGAAATTTAGGTATTATTATTATTCCCATTTTACAGACAAGAAAACTGAGGGTAAAAAATGTTAACTGATCTGTCCAAGATCACATATCTAATAAGTTAGCACAGCAGGGATTTGTCTGCCTGACTCCAGGCATTTACTCTTGATCATAATAAGAGAGGGACACTGCTGGTAGTTAAAGGAGGCTAGAGCTGGAGGGAAGATAAAAAGAAGTGTCCCATACCTGCCCATACTCCCGTTCAATGGCCGCCCTCTGCTTGCTGTAGGATCTGTGGCGATTGGGGAAAGAAGAGGGGTTTCCATGTGGTCCAGTTCTCCTACCCTAAATCCTTTCTCAACCTGAGCTGGAGGAAGGAAGGAGCCAGCCTGGACTATGACTACACCCAGAGGGAATGGGACTTAAGAAACCGAGTCCTTGAGATCACCTCGGGCAGCTGCAACACAGGACAGACTCACCTTATAGCTCAGAGCCCCAGCAGAATCCTCCCCACCCCTGAAGGGTCATCTGTGGGCTTGGAAATGAGGACTGATGGGGGGAAAGGGGGCTGGGTGTGGTATCCGCCAGCCTTCCAACAGGTCTGGAAGAGGGAGGGGATTTTTTCCCTAAGATTGATTGTGGGGGTGGGAAGAATGGCGTGGGGAGGGGTCAAGGAGGTTAAGGGAGGATCCCTCTGTTTATCTATGTGTACCTCCAGTATCTGGAGCGGCTGGCTTTGGATGAAGGCTGTGGATGAGCTATTGACCCCAGTCTCCCCGCCCCCAACCGGCATTTGTGTGGTGAGGGTGGGGGAAGAAAGGGGACTTTCTGCTGGGGCGAATGAGGAGATCTGTGAAGGGGAGGGGTCAGAGGCTACCTGATGTCCTCCAGCAGATCCGCCTCCCTCTGCTGCCGGATCTGAAGGATGCTCAGTTGCTCCAGGAAGCGGAGCTTCACCTCTTGGGCCGGCTTCACCTGTAAGATTAAGGGGAGAATAAAGACACCCCCCCTCCCCTCCGCCCCGGCTTGGAAACCTGAAATCACTGCACGGGAGCGGTGAGGGGGCGGGGTCGGGAGCGGCTGTGTTGTTTCCTCGGTTACATCTGGACTAGCCTCTGACCCCTTCCTACCCGCTGTCTCCCACCCCGGGTCGAGTACCCTCTGCGATCCCTCCGTACCGCCAGCCCACCAGGAGACCCTATTTCCCGGCCCATCTCACTTTTCGGGGCGGCGGCTGCATGTCTGCTTCGGCCCAGGAGGCCAGCGACTCGACTCCGGAACTCCAGGAGGCCCCGCCCACGAAGAAGCTCCGCCCAGACACGAGAAGGCCACGCCCTCTCCCCCGCCCACGCCGTGTCTGGCTGCGTGCACTGGGCGGAAACGCCGGGAGCACACTTGAGAGCTGAACCTCTGTTATTGTTGAGAATGTCCAGGAAGGTCCGAGCCACTGGGTGGACGCAGCGTCGTCTGGGCGATAGGAAGAACCCAGGGCTTCTGAGTCGAGACGCCTGGGTTCTATTTCTAGTGTAGCCACTGATTCAGCCTGTAATTATTTCGGCTCGTCATTTACATATGCATATTACCAGTCCTTGCGCTCTCAGGGTGTGAAATGATGAGGAGCTCAGAAGGTGACAGGGAAACTGAGTCACTGGACACCTGAGAGACGATGCCTCTGACGAAGAGATACAAGGTTGGTCCTAGACCTTTTCCTAATTCCCGTTGAGCTGGAAAAGCCAGTGCAAGCCAGGTGAGAAAGATGCCTGAAGCCAACAAAGAACCAGATGCAGAGGAAGACAGGTACATCTTGGGCCTTATTAGACACTAACCGATACCAAAGAACAGGCGTGTGTTGAAAGGTCTGCCTGGAGTCTTATGGTCTTGAAAAGCCCTTGTTACTTTTAAGGTCTTCCCTTCAGCCTTTGCACCTCAAGGTCCACCAACCCTGGCATGGGTTTCTGAGGAGCCTCACCCCCTTTCTTCATCCTCCTCACCAAGGGGGCTTCCTTTGGCCCACACCCAGATCCCCTAGATCCACACTCCCATCATATTTCAAAACTCTGAGTTCATGTCTCTAGTAGTATTTAAGTTATCACACACACACACACACACACACACACACACAATTTTACCTTCCCCAGGTAAAAGACTAAATAGTATCACCCTCCCTGCATTTAGGAAAGCCATACCCCTGGCATCAATGTACCCTATGTCCTGTTCCAATCCATCAGCAGATTTGTGTCACAGACACACCCATATTAACCCAGCTCATTCTGTCCCTAATCCTGACACCAAGTCCCCACAATTCACAAGTCCACAATTCATTTCCCTCAAATTCCAAGACTACCATCCTAGTCTAAGCATCCATTATCACTTTTCTGGTCTAATAATCTGTTCTTCTTGCTTCTAGCCTTCTTTCCACAACTCACAATTTGCCCAGAAGTCAGGGAATGACCTTTTTTTTTTCGGTCTTGGGGCTTGAACTCTGGGCCTGGGCGCTGTCCCTCAGCTCTTCAGCTTAAGGCGAGCACTCTACCACTTGAGCCACAGCTCCACTTCATGTTTTCTGAGTGGTTTATTGGAGATAACAGTCTCACAGACTTTTGTGCCCAGGCATGAGCCACAGGGCACACAGCTGCTGCTGCTGCTGCTGCTTCTTCTTCTTCTTCTTCCTCCTCTTCCTCCTCCTTCTCCTCTTCAGAGAAAAGAGGAGGGGAGAGAATAAGATCTTACCTTTGTCTTGTTTAAAACACAAATGCAGTGCCGGGCGCCGGTGACTCATGCCTGCAATCCTAGCTACTCAGGAGGCTGAGATCTGAGGATCAAGGGTCAAAGCCAGCCTGGGCAGAAAAGCCCGTGAGACGCTGATCTCCAATAAACCACTAGAAAATGGGAAATGACGCTGTGGCTCAAGAGGTAGAGTGCTTGCCTTCAGCTGAAGAGTGCAGGGACAGTGCCCACGCCCAGAGTTCAAGCCCCACAACCAACAAAACAAACAAACACAAATACCACCAAATAAATCCCAAATACCTGAAGTGTAGATAGAATCCATGGCCTATGAGGCCATGCTGATTGGGCCTCCACTGATCTACTTCAGTGATCTACTGCCCACTCACTGTCCCAAGGATCCATCCTCTTTACTATATCCCAATAGGCCAAGTCCCTTCCCAGAGTACAACTTCCGTGTCTACCTCTGCCTTTCAAACTCATGCAGAGGGCGTGGGGTGTAGTTGAGGAGGTGGGAGGGAAGGGATGGTAGGGAAAAAACAAAAGAGGAGCCAACAATGCTGGGTGAGAAATGTACTCATTATCTTGCTCATGTAACTGTGCATGCGTGTGTGTGTGTGTGTGTGTGTGTGTGTGTGTGTGTAAGAGAGAGAGAGAGAGAGAGAGAGAGAGAGAGAGAGAGAGAGAGCGCCAGTCCTGGGGATTGAATTCAGGGTCTGGGCACTGTTCCTGAGCTTTTCTGTTCAAGGCTAGAGTTCTGCCTATTGAGCCACACTTTCACCTCTTGGGGATTTGTCTATCCAGGCTGGCTTCAAACCATAATCCTCAAATCTCAGCCTCCTGCATAACTAGGATTACAGGCATGAGCCACAGGTACAGCCTGGCCATACTTGTTTAATGAATGAATGAATAAAAGAATAGAAAGTTTTTAGTTCCAAGGTTTATTAATAGTGACTAATTGTTTTGGGTTGTTTGGGGGCTCTTCTTTGGCCCAGTTCTCAACACCAACAATTTCCCCTTTCCATGGCTTCCCTGTAAGCCTAAAATATGGGAATTGGGATAAGACAGGTTTAGATATGACCCATACGTCTTCCTTCCAAACTTTATTTTTCCTTAATGCAGTAAAACCACCCTTCGACACAAACTTCTCACAGAACCCCTACATACCAAATATGTAAAGTAGGAGCTGCCTTGTTGAAGAAAGAATGTGGGGCCTTACAGTGCTAAGAAACACAGTTTGATATTCATCACCCTCCTGGCTTCACAGCACAGATTTTTGGGGCCCAGAGAAGAGCCATTACCTTCCCTGAGACACACAGCTTCTAGGAGCCTTAGACTAGTGCTCGTTCCACAGCACCATGCTAGATTTTGTATTTTGGAGTCTTTCTAGCCACGCAAAGGAAGCTCCAGCAGTGTCTACCATTGTGACAGCCTGAATCCTCAAGGTACCTCCCCCTCAATGCTGGTCATGTGAGGGGCTGGCTGGAGGGTGGACTAGAAGTAGAGGAAGGTTGGGTGGGAAATCTGGGTGTCTGTGTTGGAAGCTCAGTGGGGCTGGGGGTATTGGAGCTGGATGGCTGAGTAGGGCTTCCTGGGCCTGAAGAAGTCTCCTCTTTCCTCAGGATGAGGCTGTTCAGCTCCTGGAGCAGCTGTTCCTCCAGGGACCCCCGTGTCTGGGGACTACTCCTTGAAGGGAGTCCAGGAGGAAGGTCAGGTGGTCTTTCCTCCCAATTGCTTGCCTTGGAGAGGGGGATTTGATCAATGGACGTCTGGTTAGTGTGTGGGGTCTCTGAGTCAGTGGTCCACTCTGATATGGTTAAGAAGGTCGAGGTGTCCTTGGTAAGCTCAGAGAAGGCCCCCACCTCTTCATATACTGGCTCTTCATACACAGGCTCCTCCTCCAGCTCTTCTTGCTCTTCCACAGAACCCTGGGATGACTTCATCGGCTGGATGGGAATGGGGGCAGCAGGGGGCAGACACAGTTACTGGATTATTAATTGCGAACATTTATTGAGCTCTTCCCTGGACCAGACGCTGCAAGATACTTCATATATTTGATATGAGAACTGCCTTATGCAGGAGCTTCTTACTATGAAAGAGTGCAGAAGAGTTAAAATGCCCAAGATTACATAGCAAGGGAATGGGAATGGTGAGGATTGAACCCTTCTGCCAGACTCATTCACATAACCACTTGTCTTCTAGCTCTACAGTTCTGTGATCAGTGTCCTTTCCTCACCATGTCTTACCACTCATCATTTTTTCTTCTCTGACTTTGTCTCTGTCTGTCTGTCTGTCTGTCTCTGTTGGTCTCCATCAGGACATACACATATCACATTGGGGCTTGGGCAGTACAGACAAACACAGGGCTGGCAGGTGCATAGCTGAAGCAGGCACAGTACTCACAAAGAACATGGACAGGGTCCTCCGGTTATGTAGTCGCCGCTGGGCACACGTACAACAGGAATGAGAGGAAGAAGAAACAGAGGCACAATGAGGTCTGGCAACAGGAGGCAGGGATGGGGTGCGGGAGCACAGAGAAGGTGGAAGGGAAGGTCGAGGTCAATAGAGGGGGCACCATCCTGGCATGTACTCCACTACTTCTTGTGGTGTGACTGTAGTAAGGGTGGGATCAAGTAAGAGTTGGGACAGGTGCGGTGGGGGGGGGAGGGGGGGAAGGTCTCACCAGGGTCTGGTTGGCAGAGAGGAGGGTGGCTCCACTGTCATCTCCACGGATGGGTAGCAAAGGCATAGTGCCAAACTTCTGCCTAGCGAGGTCAGAGGAGGAGCGGCGTCGTAAGACCACTGGCTGCTGGTCATCGTGCTGGTGAGAGGGTGAGAGGTTGGCACCAGTGGGCTTAGGAGGCACTGAGAGGTATACCTCCCCCCACAACCCCCTGAGAGACTAGAGACCCAGCCCTCAACCTTTTCCTCCTCCTCACCTGGGCTTTAAGGATGCTGGTGGTCCAATCCCACATCTCATTGGCATCAGTGCAAGACAAGTAGCTGAGGGAGATCAGAGTTGATTTAGGGGAGTGAAGGAGTCACAGCTCTAGGGATGATGGAATAGAAGAAGGGAAAGAGGAGGAACAAGGACAGGGTATAAGTCTGGGCTAGAAGAGGAGCCAAGCTGGAGTACTCACAGGTGCATCTTCTCCAGTATCAAAGTGAAGCCCCACCTGGAAGAGGCCAAAAGAGAAAAATGATAGGATGACTTTCAAGCCAAAGAAGTAATGGAAGAAAGGCTGTAGATGAAAGCTGAGGAAGAGAACTCACGGTGTTGGAGGTTTTAACTTCTTACGGATTCCCAGGTAGACTTTGGCACCTTCCAGTGGCCATTCACGTTCTGGTTTAGAGCTCTGAGAACAGGAATAGTCAGTGAGGTTGAAAGCTCATGGTTAGTGAGTTCAGGAAATCATGGAAGCATTGGGGATATGTGACCGCAGGGTCAGACAGGTCAAGGTCAGGAAAGCCATGAGGCAGATGCAAGTATGCTCTGTGGAATCAGAGGCTTGGTACAGTCACCAGTCTGTTGCATGGTCACCCAAGAGTCTCATTCCTCTATCCCAGGGCCTCACCTTCTTCTCTTTGAGCAGCAACAGGCATTGACCACGTAACAGAAAGAACCTCTCCTGGAAGCGGCTTCCCAGCAAAGGGGGAGGCTCCTCACGACACCGTAATAGTCCTACCCGTGGACTCTCACGTCGGACTCCTGGGCACAAATGGATAATGCTGAATGGAGCCTCCAGGAGAAGACTGGGGGGAATATTAGGCTGAGGAAAAAGTCTCACCGGTGAAGAGGCAGCCAGCCTGGGCCAGGGAGACTTTCCTTAGGAGCAGAGAGGCTGAGCAGGGCTCTGGAAGCTGGCACCATTGTAGGGCCTGCTCTAGGACCTTCTCCTTAGGGTGCAGTGGCCGCTCTGAAGAGGAAAAGTAAGGGTAAGAATCAATCAGCATATCCAACCAAGTCCTTAGGATCCCAGCTTTTTTCTACCAATCTCTCACTCATACCCAATCTACTATCCAGCCACATTTAACACTGTCTCTCTGCCAGCTACCACATGGCACTGGGAATGCCTGGTGAGCAAATACATATGGCCTGCCTTCTCTAAACCACAGCCTGTTGGGGGAGCTGACAATAAACAGGTGGGCAAACAAAATAATTAGAGATTAATAATTGCCTTGAAAGAAACAATAAGCTGAGAGATTAGGCACAAGCACAAAGAAAGAATGGGCAGCAACTGAAAACAGGGTAGTCAGATAAGGTCTATCAGAAGTTGCATTTGAAGATGAGGCTCAGCAGTGTGAAGGATTAAGAAGAGCAAGCCATGCTAAGATCATGTAAGATGTTATAGGATGAGGGGCTGGGAAGATGGCCAGTGGTAGAGCACTTTCCTTGCATGCATGAGGCCCTGGGTTCAATTCCTCAGCACCACATAAGCAAAAAGAAAAAAGCCGGAAGTGCTGTGGCTCAAGTGGTAGAGTGCTAGCCTTGAGCTGAAGAGCTGAGGGACAGCGCCCAGGCCCAGAGTTCAGGCCCCAGGACCAGACCCCCCCCCCCCAAAAAAAAAAAGATGTTATAGGATGAAATGGAAGGAACAAAGGCTCTGAGTTTGGAAAGTTGTCTCTGGGAAACTGGACTATGAAGCCAAATCAGGAAAGTAGCTTAGTAGTAAATGCTTGTCTTGCTCAGATCCCTAGGTTCAATCACCAGCATCAGAAAACAAATCAAAACCAAACAGCCAAACAAACAAAAATAGCCCATGAGACCGCAGAAAAGAGGTGCGTGGCGGGGGGGGGGGGGGGGGAAGAGCTGGGAATGTGGCTTAGTGGTAGAGCTCTTGCATAGCATGCATGAAGCCTTGAGTTTGATTCCTCAGTACCACATAAACAGAAAAAGACAGAAGTGTCTGTTGCTGTGGCTCAAGTGGTGAGTGCTAGCCTTGAGCAAAAAGAAGCTCAGGGACAGTGCCCAGGCCCTGAGTTCAAGCCCCAGGACTGGCCAAATAAAAAAGAGGACAGAGGACAGGTCAGAGAATAGGTGATGTGAGATTAGGCCTGAGAAATAAGCAGCAGAAATAAGACACTTTCTGGATCTTACAGTTTACAATAAGGATTCCGAATTGTCTTTTATTTATTCTAAGCTCTATGGGAAAACCTTGGAGGGTTTGAAACATGGGAATGACATGATCTGGTGTGTATCTGAAATGTTCACTTGGCTGTGGTGCAGAAAACAGCTTGTAGGGGGTCAAAAAATGGAACATTCACATTCTGGAGCCATACCTGTTAGGGTTAATGTTGGATGGTGTTGGGCGGTGGTACCAGTGGAAGTGGAGAAAAGTGGTAGATTGAAGTGGAACCAGCTAGTTGGTGGGTGGATGTGAAAGGAAATGGAGGAGTCTCAGAGGACTCCAGGTTTCTGGTCCTAATAATGAGGTGAATTATGGCACCATTTATTGAGTTGGGAAATCTTAGAAAAAAATCTGGAGCCTAGAATCCTAGGATCTCAGTTGGAAGCCAGCTTGGCTGGAAAGTCCATATGCCACTATGACTCAAGTGATAAAGCACCAGCCTTAGACAAAAAGCTAAGGGACAGTGCCCTGAGTTCAAGCCCCAGTAGTGGCACAAAAAACAAGTTTGTTTTTTTTTTTAATCTGGGATTTTTGTTAAAAGAGAAAGCTAAGGAATCCAGAAAATGCCCTTCTTAAATGTTATAAATGTGAGGTACCTGTAAGAAGTGAAGATGTCAAGAAGCAGTTTGTGAGTCTGGAATTCAAAGAAGAAGTGTGGGCCAGAGATAAAAATGTGGCTGTCTGGGGCTGGGACGGTGGCTCAGTGGTAGAGCACATGCCTTGCATGCCAGAGTCCCTGGGTTCGATTCCTCAGCACCACATAAACAAAAAGAAAAAAGCCGGAAGTGCTGTGGCTCAAATGGTAGAGCCGCTAGCCTTGAGCTGAAGAGCTGAGGGACAGCGCCCAGACCCAGAGTTCAGGCCCCATGACCGGACCCAAAAAAAAAAAAATGTGGCTGTCAGCATGTTAATGGAATTTTAACCTTGGGAAAGAATGAATTCATCTAAAGAGAGATGAGATAAAGAAGAAAGAGTCCAAGATTTATCCTTGGTTATTGTAACACTTGAATCTAGGCATAAGGGGTAGAAGGGAAAAGGCACTAGATTTAAAACCAAGAGAAAAGCATACTGAGAAAAAGGGAATGGGTTAACTTATTAAACTCTTTTCACATGAATGAGTGAATGAGTAAGATGTCCAATATATTTGGCATTACCGAAGTCACTGATGGCCTTGACCTCATGACTACACACTCCATCACATACCCACAGGCAGGCACATGGTCATACTCACCAAGCTCTCCATGCTCAAGAATCTCAAACGTCATCCACAAGTCCGTCCCTGCTGCTGTTCCCCGCATCTCCAGTACCTGGTTAGTCAGCTCCTCAGCAGTCAGTGTTGGGGACACCTGGGATCCAGACAAAAGCAGAGAGCCTATCCTAGTCAGGCCGTTGACTCTGCCCTCTATCCATTTTTTCCCCTCGCCTCCAGTTCCCTTAGGACTAACCTTCAGGGTGACACAGTTGTCTGGGAGCTGTTGCTCTATGTAAACCTCCATGATGAGGTCTCCAGCCTGAGATAGCTGAACAAACAGGTTCAAAAACAAGATGTCAATGGGACACAGGAGTATGAAGAAATACCAAAATCAGACGATTCCTTACACCAGGTGCTGGCAGCTCATGCCTGTAATCGTAGTTACTCAGGAGGCGCAGATCTGAAGATCACAGTTCAAAGCCAGCCTATGTAGGAAAATCTGTGAAGCTCTTTATCTCCAATTAACCACCAGAAAACCAGAAGTGGCACTGTGGCTCCAAGTGGTAGAGTGCTTGCCTTGAGCAAAAGAGCCCAGGCCCCAAATCCAAAACCGGGGGGAGGGGGAGGGGGGGAAGATTCCTCACACCGTCTCCTACCATCTCCCCCTTCTCTTCCCAACTCTCTCCCCAATGTCGCATGGGCCCTTAAAATGGAGAGTGGAGGAGCTGGGAAGATGACTCAGTGGTAGAGCGCTTGCCTTGCATGCATGAAGCCCTGGGTTCGATTCCTCAGCACCACATAAGCAAAAAGAAAAAAAAAGCCGGAAGTGGCGCTGTGGCTCAAGTGGTAGAGCGCTAGCCTTGAGCTGAAGAGCTGAGGGACAGCGCCCAGGCCCAGAGTTCAGGCCCCACGACTGGACCCAAAAAAAAAAAAAAATGGAGAGTGGAACTGCATCTTTAGTTTTATAGAGTACTACCCAAGGCAGTGCCACACAGTGGTTGGAAAAAGAGGTTTGGAGGCATACTGCCTGGGTTTCAACTCTGCAACTCACCACTGTATGATCTTGAATAAGTGACCTTCTGAGCCTCAGTTTTTTTTGTTTTTTGTTTTTTTTTGGTAGGTCATGGGGCTTGAACTCTGGGCTTGGGCACTGTCCGTGCACTCTTCAGCTGAAGGCAAGCGCTCTACTGCTTGAGCCACAGCACCACTTCTGGTTTTCTAGTGGTTTATTGGAGGTAAGAGTCTCACGGACTTTCCCGCCCGAGCTGGCTTTTGAACGGAGATCCTCATATCTCAGGCTCCTGAGTAGCTAGGATTACAGGCGTGAGCCACAGGTGCCCGGCTGAGCCTCGGTTTTTATTTGAAAAAAAAAAAAAAGGAACTACCTACTTTATGGACTGCATGATACTAAAATGAGATTAAAGGTTCCTGGGATATAAGATGTCCCTGGTTAAAAAATTTGCTACTGTACTATTGTTCTCACTGCTCTGGCTGACTATACTAACTCTTCCCTGGTTCTCTTAAGCTTAGATATGAGATGCTATTGCTACCATTCTGTAACGAAGAAGCCTCATGGTAGAATGAATGGTGTAAACCCACTACCCAAAGCTCTTCTCTCCTTGGGGTTCCCATCTCCCAAAGAGCTGAGGGTCAGTATGATGAAGAACAGGCAGAAAGTTAGTTTTCGGTCTTTTTATTTCCCCTTCTGCCCCACCCAGACCTCTAAGCTCAGGGCACATTACCTGCACATCCTTCCAGGTAGTGATGAGACTGACCTCCAAATCAATCTGAGCTACCTGATCAGAATCAATCTGTGAAAAGGCCAAAGATTGGTATATGTGAGGAGGCTGATGGAAAAGGAAGGGAACGGGGACCTGAATAAGAGTTGGTGGTATGAAGAGCTAAGACTCAGTAGGGAGAGGATGCTGGGAAAAAGGCTATGGAACAGAGAAGCCCAGGGATGTGGGAGGAGGTTCTTGATACAGAGGGACAGAGAGGTCTGGGCTAAGGCCTATTGGGGTGGGCAGAGTACAGCAGGGGCTGGAGTGATTGTAGTAGTCCAGAGGTCAGGAAAGCCTTACATCAAAGACAGAGACATAGCCATCAATGAGCTCCTGCAACACCCGAACCTCATGCTCCCCTCGTCCATCTGTCTGGAATACACTGGGTGCAAACAGAAGGGCCAGGTTCCGTGTGCACATCTGGTTTAAAGCTGCACATTTCTGTACCCTGCAGAAAGGGATCAGGGTCATGAAGAATGCAATTATGCTCACCCCTTCACCAAAACATCCATAGATTCAGCAAACACTTATTGAGTTCCTGCTGTATGCTAGGGTCTAGGCAAGTACTGGGGATACAGCAATGAATAATACACAACAGTGGCCTTAGGGATTTATGAATGATTAGGCATGATCATAAATACAGCAGGTAGCAGCAAACTTTTTATGTAAAAAGCAGATAATAAATACTTGAGGTTGTCAGGCCATGGAATCTGTCGTAACTCCTTAACTCTGCTGTTATAGAGAAAAAAGAACCATAGAAAGCTGAGTGCCAGGGGTTCATGCTTATAATCCTAGCAACTCAGGAGGCTGTGTTCTGAGAATTAGAGTTGGAAGCCAGTCCAGGCAGGAAAGTCTTGAGACCCTTATCTCCAATGAACTTCCAAAAAGTCAGTAGAGGTGTGGCCCAAGTGGTAGAGCCCTAGCCTTGGGCACAAAAGCTCAGGCCCTGGATGCAAGCCCCAGGACTGGCATACATGCACGCACGCGCGCACACACACGCAGAAAACAGTATAAAATACATAATATATAAATTAATGGGTATGTTTTTATACTTATATACAGAACTTCGCTTACATAAATAAACAATAGGTCTGGAGTTGACCACTTTTCTACTATTACATAACCAGTACAGTACAGCCAGGGATTCATCCCAGAATAACTCAAAGGCCACTTTCCCCGATAGATTGGGAAAAGTAATCTGCATCTTATTTGTCTCTCTCTTTTTTTTTTTTTTTTGCGATTTTTTTATTGTGATTAAGTGATTACATAAATTTCACAAATTTCAGTGTTGTGGGATTGTGATGCTTAAAGTCACAAACACATTCTAACCTTCATGGGGCAAATTGTCTTTATCATGGTCTATAAAGTTTATGAGTTCTATGAGTTTTTTTTTGGGGGGGGGTCCAGTCCTGGGGCCTGAACTCTGGGCCTAGGCATTGTCCCTCAGCTCTTCAGCTCAAGGCTAGCACTCTACCACTTGAGCCACAGCACCACTTCTGGCTTTTTTCTTTTTGCTTATGTGGTGCTGAGGAATTGAACCCAGGGCCTCATGGATGCAAGGCAAGCGCTCTACCACTGAGCCACCTTCCCAGCCCAGAGTTCTATGAGCTTTGACAATACAGTTATTTCTTCCACGTCGGGTGATATGTCTCTCTTTCTTTTTAAATTAGTGGTACTGGGATTTGAACTCAGAGCCTTTTGCTTGTTAGGTCTAGAGCCATGCCTCGAGACCTTATCTTTGTATTTCTTACAGCTAACTCTTTGCCTAGCATAGCATAATAAAACAATATTGATTTCTTTTTCTTTTTTTCTTTTTTTTTTTTGCGGTCCAGTCGTGGGGCCTGAACTCTAGGCCTGGGTGCTGTCCCTCAGCTCTTCAGCTTAAGGCTAGCACTCTACCACTTGAGCCACAGCGCCACTTCCTGCTTTTTTTTTTTCTGCTTATGTGGTGCTGAGGAATCAAACCCAGAGCCTCATGCATGCAAGGCAAGCGCTCTATCACTGAGCCACCTTCCCAGCCCAACAATATTGATTTCTAACCATTTCTAAAGGCTTTTACTAAGAATTTCACATGGAATTTCATATCCATATAAGTGGAGGTGATATTACCCATCTCATCCACCTAATGAGGTATATAGTATTCATTACTTCACCTTCCTCTTAGAAATGAGAAAACAGGCTTGAGAGGGAACAAATAACTCACCCAAAGACACACAACTAGAATGATGGAGCTAGATCAAAAACTTAGGTATGTTGGACCCCAAAACTTTATGCTACAACAACCATCACTGAACAGCTGTTTGTGGAATGAATGAATGAATCAGTAAGTGAATGAAATAAATTGTGGAGTCTGACTGAGGTGATGAACGTTCAGGGAGGGAGCCTGCAGAGGATCTAGCCATACTGACCGATAGAGATGCCCAATGAGGGTAGCCAGTGTACGGCGATTGACCCGAGGCAGGCAGCTAATCACTTCTTTATACTTCTCCAAGCGTTGATTCTTTTGGGGAAGCTCTGAAGATGGAATGGAGGAGAGGATCCAGGTAAGGAGCATAGGCTAGAGTGTGGAAAGAGATATCTGGAGAAATCCCTGCCTGCCTCCTACCTCCCCCTAAGCCAAGTCTCCACATGACCCCTAGGGTGGAGTGCTGAGAAGGAAGTCTTCCCAATACCCCAAGAAAGCCTCACAGATTCTGATAGTAGGAAGGAGGCAAATCCCTTTTTGGCTTCATAATGAGGGATCTTGGGAGTACCAGCAGCCTCTCTCCAGCGAGGCAGTAATCGAGCAGAGGTCACAGGGTCATCAAGCTCTCGAAAGAAACGTTTGAGGGTGTCAGTAACATCTTCCACAAAGTGTTCCCCGGGCCGGAGTTTCACAGACCGGGCATCCCGCCGGAAGTCAGCAAGGAGTCGTAGGCTACGGGCCCGAGCGCCCCCTTTCCGATATACACCTTCCAGTCTGAGCCCTAGAAACAGCCAGTAGATTCTGTTCACCATGGCAAAAAGGACAGGCCATTACCCACCCAGTGACTCTCTCCTTGGGACATGGCTACATAGGAGTAGGAGAGCTGAGTGTTTTTGATTCTTAGCTCCTTGCCAGGAAGTAACTCTCTGACCTCGCTGTTGTCACACACAGTATCCCTGTTAGTATTATGCTCACCTTTGGTCCTCAGCTCCATCCAGACCTGGGCCCCCTCCCATTCCTGAAGTTCCCTCCATACAGCTGGCCCCTCCCTCTCTCCGCCCAGACCCACCTGAACTCCCATCTACTTCCTGTCCCCTCAGACCCTCCTGCTACCTGGATGGTGACAGGAGGCCATGTGCTCCCTCTTGGGGAAATATGGCTCCTCATGCCTACCTCTGTGTGGTCCCCTGGGATGGATGTATCCAATCTCTTTCAGCCCCCACCTGTATCTGCTGTATCTCATACCACTTTTATCTTTAAAGTAGTACTCTTTGATCTGATTATCTTCAGATTTTATATTTGAGCATTTACCAAATTTATTTACAATCCAAAAATCAGTATCCCCCAGTATCCATGCGCAATTGGTTCCAGAAATTCCCACAAAATAACCAAATCCACAGATATGTCTCTTATATAGTATTATTTGCATATAACCTAGACAGTTTGACCTGGATGCTTTAACTCATCTCTAGATTATGTGCAGTACTTGGCATGATGTTAGTGCTGTGTAAGTAGCTGTTATGCTGTCTTGTTTATGAAATAAAGACAAGCACAAGTCAGTACATATGCATCTCTCTCTGTCTCTGTCTCTGTCTCTGTCTCTCTCTCTCTCTTTCTTTCTTTCTGCTAGTGGAGTTTGAATTCAGGGCTTTGCACTTGCTAGCCAAGTGCTCTAGTAGACCCATGTTTCCATGCCTTTTTGGTTTCTGTTTTTCAGGTAAGATCTCTTTTGCTCAGGGCTAGCTTTGGACTACAATCTTCCTACATCTCCTTCCTGCATAGCTATGATTACAAGACTATGTCAACGCCGGGTGCTGGTGGCTCATGCCACTCAGGAGATACGAGATATGAGGATCAAGGTTCAAAGCCAGCCCAGGCAGAAAACTCTGTGAGACTCTTATCTCCAATAAACCACTAGAAAAAACTGGAAGTGGCACTGTGGCTCAAGCAGTAGAGTGCTCGCCTTGAGCTAAAGAGCTGAGGGACAGGCCCAAGCCAGAGTTCAAGCCCCAGGACCAACAACAACAACAAAAAAGACTATGTCAACATGCCCAGCTTACAAATATTTCATGTCTTTAGTTGGTTGAATACACAAATAGATATAAAACCTGCAGGTATAGAGGGACGCTTGTACTTTTGGTCATTTGTGAATATATACAGAGAAAAATCTCAAGTCCCTCTTCCATATTCTTGTTCCTAGATGAGTCTCTGTCTCTGCCTCTCACTTTCTTTCTTGGGAGTGTCAGTGATTGAACCCAGGGCCTTGCATATGCTAGACAGGGGTACTAACACTGAGCTGCATTCCCAGCCAGAAATATCCTTTTCATGGTAGAATTCAGAGTTACATTTTCAAATACTTGTGTTTTTTTTGTTGATGACCGCACTGCATAAAATAGCTTCCAAGTATAATTCTGAAAGACTGCTTATTATTTCCAAGTATAAGCAGGCTGTAATGTGCCATACAGAGAATATTTCTGTGCATTAGATAAGCTTCATTGAGGTATAGTTATGCTTCTGATTTCAATGTTCACAAATAAAACACACACACATTAAATAAGGTCACTTTAAACTGAAGTGTGCGTGCATGTGTGCATGTGCGCGCGTGCGCGCGCGCATACACATACACACACACACACACACGCATGCAAGGTCACACATTGATTCGTTGACAAAAATGTTGTACCAGAAGTTCAGAGGAACCTAAATCTGTCTCTTCCTTGAGGTAAGGATTCAGTATTCACTAATTGTTTGCAGTGGCTTTACAGAACATAACTCGTGCAAATAATGAGAACTGATTATATTTGTTTTCTTAATGCCATCTCACACTAATGTGTGAGATAGCATTCACTGCTGTATCTATAGCATCTTCCTCATGATCACTAGCTGCTCAACAAATCTGTCAAATGAACTTGTGGTGTATGGATCCTGGAGTGGGAGAGGGGCATGTCTGACCACCCCCTCTTTATTCAGGACCTTCCCACTAAGCTTCAGACTGAATTCCTCCTGTGACACAGGGAGGCTGAGAAGAGGCCTAAATAAGTAAGATAAGTCACTGAACGATGCTATTGCCAAGGTGAGAAGAATGTTATTAGCTATGACTGTCCAGTGTCTATCTTTTCATAGGGTGCCTCATCTATCTCCTCCTCCTTCCCCTTTCCTCCTCCTCTTCTTTTGTTTTAGGTGGGGTTGAACTCAGAACCTCATGCACCTTCATTAGCTTTCTGTGAGATTTTTTTTCCCCAAAAATTCAACCTCATAAATGGAGTCATAGGGAAGATAGATTTCTACATGGTCCTTATTTGTGTAGAGAACAAAACAGAGGCTAAAAACTCACAAAGAAGTGTAGGGATGAATTGCCAACTTCATGTCTGGAAAATCTCTCCCCACAGAATGATTCTGCTCAGACTATCAGGAAAGTTGCTTTCTGCACAGTGAGGCTCTTGTCTAGTGGCTTCCTTCCCTCTGTTCACCATAGCTGTGCATCCTCCATCACATTCACAGTGTTGCATTCATCCACCATCCCCACACCTCTATGAAAGTGACCTCCAAACATGTACCCCTGTCAGGCTCTGAATTCAAAGCTTGACACATAACTACTTTGAAAAATGAGGACTGTTTGTTCCATTTTACAGATGCAGGAACTAAGGCCTAGAAATACACAGCAGCTTGCCAAGTCATAACACCCTTTGGTGCTGGGAAGCAGAACCCTTTTGTGTTGCTGCCAGTATTGAGAACTGAACTCAAGGCCTCATGCTCTTGCTTAGATTTTTTTGCTCAAGGATGGTGCTCTACCACTTGAGCCACATCTCTACTTACAGCTTTTTGTTTGTCAGTTGGAGGTAAGAGTTGTCTGCCTAAGCTGGCTTTGAACCGTGATCCTCAGATCGTAGCCTTCCTGAGTAGCTAGGATTCCAGGCATGATCTAGAACCTGGCTCAGAACTATTTTTAGGTGGCTCATCTCCCATCTATGGCTGTGTCCATGTTCTCCTCTCCCCATCCTGACCCCACTGGCTCAGTATCAACCAGTGCCCACTCACCATGCTGGGTGACAAAACTGATGCAGGCGTCCACAATGATGGGGATGTCACCCCGGCTCATCTGCTGCTCCTGAAGTCCTGTGCCTCCCCCACCAGCGGCACCTCCAATGGCTGCATTCCATGCCGAGAAGTCTAGCCGACCCTCCCCCTGCAGATACAGGGTCCTGAGACCCAAGAGTTGGGTCCAAGTCAGAGCCAGCTCCACAGGGTCCTTTGACTGACAGTTCAAGAGCACAAGGACCCTGACTTTGCAGAAGCACCAGCAGGGGGCAGCAGCACCCAACCCAGATGGTCCCAGAGCTAGGGAAGCAGCTTTGAGGAAACAGGCAGTGATCCAAGAGGACAGCGTGCAGACAGTGGGATAAATTTCAGAAAAGGAGCTTTGAGGCTAAAGGCAGGAACAACATTTACCTTCCTGTCTCTACCAAGACCAAATGTTCCTTTTTGTCTGGGGTGTCAGCTGCAGAGACCACACCTGATAGGAGAATCACTGGACATTAATATCATCTTCATCTTCATCATAGGAAATACTATTTATGAGAGCTTAAGGAATTTAGGTACTAGATTAGGAGCCTTACATTCCATGCTTCATAAATCCTAGGAGTTACATATTACTCTCTCCATGTTATAAGTTGCATTACAGCTCAGAGAGATTAAATAACTTGCCTTGCTTTATTTGCTGTAAAATAAACCCAGGCATTTTGTTTCAAAAGTTTGAAAATAATATGATACTATAATTTTCTTACTCTTCTTTTTTCGTATTGTTGTTGGTTGTGGGGCTTGAGCTCAGGGCCTGGGCACTATCCCTAAGCTTTTTCACTCAAGTTCTACCACTTTGAGCCATAGCACCACTTCTGGTTTTCTGGTGGCTAATTGGAGATAAGAGTTTCATGGACTTTCCTACCCAGGCTGGCTTTGAACTTCAATCCTTAGATCTCAGCCTCTTGAGTAGCTAGAATTACAGGTGTGAGCCACCAGTGTCCAACTTCATATTCTCTTTTAACAAGAAGGATAACAGTGAGGGTATCCTGTCCACCCTCCCAGTCCCCAACCAGCAAAAATAATACCAACAATAACATTTATATAACATGTACTGAGTACTTTTGCCTTATTTTAACTTCACTGTAACCTTCTGTTGTGGTGGTGGTGGTGGTGGGTATGGGCTTGAACTCTGGGCCTGGGTGCTGTCCCTGAGCTCTTCAGTGCCCGCTGTCTCTCTTTTTTTTTGGCCTATACTGTGGCTTGAACTCAGGGCCTGGGTGCTATCCCTTTAGCTTTTTCTCTCAAGAATGGTGCTCTACCACTTGAGACACAGTTCTACTTCAGGATTTTTGATAGTTAATTGGAGATAAGAATCTTATAGACTTTCCTTCCCAGGCTGGCTTTGAACTGAGATCATTATATTTCATCCCCCTGAGTAGCTATGATTACCAGCATAAAAAGATGAGGAAATTAAGGCACAGAGATTAAATCATTTGTCCAAGGGTACACAGGACATATTAAAGGTAAGGCCTATATCTAGGTAGTTGGACTTCAGAGTTTGTACCTAAAGCTAATACATTCTGTTCTTTCTCACTAAAATTCTTGTAATTTGTAAATCCCACCCCCCCCCTTTTTTTTATGGTTGGGCTTGGGTGCTATCCCTGAGCTCTTAAGCTCAAAGCGAGCACTCTACCACTTGAGCCACAGCACCACTTCTAGTTTTCTGGTGGTTTATTGGAGATAAGCGTCTCATGGACTTTCATGCTTGGGCTGGCTTTGAACTGATCCTCAGATCTCAGATTCCTGAGTAGCTAGGATTACAGGTGTGAGCCACCAGCGCCTGGCATAAATCCCCAAATTTAAAAAGGTCCACTCTTACCCACCCCTATGGCTTCCTTCAGCCCTGTCCGCACCCCTGCTTACTGATCTCCTGCAGCCGACGTAAATGCACCATGTCCTCAGGGGCTGGTGGGCCAGGGCCTGGTGCTGGACACAGGAAGAGGTGGTCACCACGAAGAAGGCCAAACGCTGATAGCCAAAGTCCAGGGGCCAGGGCTGTATGGGAGGGGGACCGCAGGCACAGGCGGCCCAGCCGCAGCAGTCCTGGGCCCAGCAGCTGGTGACAGCTGAGTGGGGAAAACCACTGTGGAAGCAGAGAGAAGATGGGAAGAGACAAGGAGGGAATGAAGAATGAGAAGATGGGGGAAACCAGAAGTGGAGGGAATAGAATGGCGAGAGATAAAAGGAGGTGACATGACATGGACAGAGAAAGACAAGAAAGAAATTCAGTTCAATTCACTTCAACCATCATAGAGATGACCCACTGTTGTCCCAACTTTGTGTCTCAACTGGGATGTGGGATGAGAAACAGTGAATAACCAATATATTCTATTGCTGGTCTATCCTGCCTCAGGGTACTGGGGAGAATCTTCCTGGAAGAAGAGGTGTTGAGTTTTACCTCAAAGCAATGCTTCTCAGACTACTCGTGGTAAAGGACTAGGGTTTTTCATTTGCCTTTCTTTCTTTTTTTCTTTTAAGTTTTAATCTGTCACTACTCAATACCTATGTTCAAAATAATAAAAATGAATTTTCAGAAAACTAAGATAATAAAAGCAAAGACATACAAACCCTTTACTTGTCTAATTAGATTCAACACATAAAATTACTCTGCCAAATTGCTCTAATCGATTCAAAATGCTTCCTCTCAAGTTCTGTGCTTATCCTATCATGGAAAAGAACAAACAGTCCAGGGACAGTGTGATGTGACAGTATTCATACCGCATTGGGTAGCACTGCCTTAGAGGATGAATGGAACTTCTGGAAAGTATAGAAAATATAAGAGTAGACTTAGACCTGCCTGGGAAGGCAGAGCCCTCAAAGGATCGGAGATGGTTTGTTAGTTTGAGGAGAACTATAGGAATTATAGGTCAGAGCTAAGAATTTCTTACAGATGCCTATCAGCTGTTGGAGAGATGACTTGGAGATGCCAGAAGGTGGCCATTGGCCTTGGACATGGATGTCACTGGTAACCTGCAGAGTAGCAGCTTGGGAGAGCCTGGGTGAGAGGAAGGCAGCTTTAAGGTGTTAAAGAGAATCTTCAGGGCTGGGAAGGTGGCTCAGTGGTAGAGCGCTTGCCTTGCATGCATGAGGCCCTGGGTTCGATTCCTCAGCACCACATAAGCAGAAAAAGCTGGAAGTAGCACTGTGGCTCAAGTTGTAGCACTAGCCTTGAGCTGAAGAGCTGAGGGACAGTGCCCAAGCCCAGAGTTCAGGCCCAATGACTGACAAAAACAAAAAAGAAAAGAAAAAGAAAAAAAAAAGAATCTTCAGGCTGCACACAACTTTCTGAGAATTCAGGAGAGGGAGGAGGGCACTGGGGTGAAAAGTAGAAGATGGAGCAGAGATTGAGGAAAAGCTGTTTTAGGATGGAAGAGATTGTCATCATCATCATCATCATCATCATCATCATCATCATCATCATCATCATCATTTCAACACCCACACATGGAAGGCTTGCTGTGTGTGGGCCCTTACATGTCACTTAATCCTCATCCCTAGGGGATGAGTCTTTTACACCTACTCTGCAGACATAGAAAAGCTCCCCACACCGAGAGTTTGTAGGATTCAAATCTCAGGATGACTCTAGGGCCTGAACTTTTTATTCTAGAAATGGAGAGATTGGCTTGCTCAGGCATAAAGAGAAGTAAGATAGAGAGAAGAATAGTTTTGCCAGTTAGAAAATGAGGGAGCAGAGTCCAGCACTGGTGCCTCATGTCTGTTACCCTACCTACTCAGAAGGCTGAGATCTGACAGTCACAGTTACAAGCCAGCCCAGGCAGGAAAGTCCATCTATAATTAACCACTTCGAAAAAGCCAGAAGTAGTGCGCTGGCTCAAGTAGAAGAGCACTAGCCTTGAGTAAAAGAAGTTCAAGCCCCAGAACTGGCAAACAAAACAAAACAGGACAAAGTAACAACAACAGCAACAAAAACAAACCTGTGGAGCAGGGTAGTAGGAGTGAGTGGCAGCTGCTCTGTGGAAGAGGTTAGAGCACAGTGAGGTTGGAGTCCCATAGTCTGATGCCTCTGTGACCGTGACCAATGACTAAGTAGCCTCTAAGAGTGAGTTTTCTTATTTATAAATATTAATCATCTTCAACTGTGGTGGGTTGTAAAAATTAAATGAGATATAGGTGTCAAACAGAGGACTGGCACAGATAATAAGTACTCAGTTTGTTAATGGAAATGATCAGCATGGCTAGATGAATATGACAGGACAAGACAGGGCAGATAAGGTCAGAGCTGTTGGGGAGGGGTTTTAGCTACCTCACCTTCCCCACTGCACTGATCCAGGCCTCCAGACTGTCTGCTCCATCTGTGCCAAAATGCTGGATCCTCCCTCCAGTGAGGATGAGCTCAAAGGAAAAGGGGATCCTGCAGAGAAGATAGGGGTTAGGGAGAAATAGGAGGCAAAGAGGAGGGAGCTGTGAGATAGGGATTGGGAAGGGCACAGCCATTACCTGTCAAGGTCACCCGAGTCTGAGGGTGGGGGACTCACCCCCAGACATACAACATCCTGGGGCTGAATGAGGCTGAGGGGCTCAGGGCTGCTCTCAGAAGCAAACATTTCCAGTGCAGCTCCCAGCACACACCACAGGCGAGGAGGAGCTAAGTGGGAGAGAGATGGTCGAGGAGCAGCAGACCTCTGCCCCTGTTGTCATAGTTACCATTGCCCAGATATTTATTCTATGCCAAGTCTTCTGCCTCTGGATGATCCCAGTTCAACCTCCTCAACAATCCTCTGAGATATTACATTCCTTCTGTTTTGCAGATGGAGAAACTGAGGTCCCAATTGGAGCAGCATATCCAAATCATATACATAGGAAGTAGCAGAGTGGGGATTTGACCCAGGCAGTCTGTCTTCAGAGGAGACTCTTCTCTATCACCCAGTCTTCCACCTGGCATGGCTACTCCATCATTCCCAGCATCCCAGCCTATTCTAGGCCTTTTCCCACTTTCTCATCCCATCCTGTCCCCCCTGTCCCTTTGCAGCCCATTTGTGCCTGTCTCACACTGTATGCCCCTTGTCTCCTCCCATCCATTGGCTTCCCCTCACCATCTCGGCCCTTGCGAGGAGGTGGAGGCCCAGCCTTGTTGCTGATGGGACCACAGTACAAAAAGCTGCTGTAAGTGGCAGGTACCACCACTTCATTGTAGACACCAGGAGAAGGGTCTGCAAAAAGAAGACGGGATCAAGTTAGGCCAATGAAATGGGATGGTCTGACCTCCAGTGGGGAAGGGATCCAATGAGAGAAAGCCATGGACTCAACTCTACAGGCAGCATGGCTAAGCAGAGCCCAATGTGGCTGGATCCATCACTATCCAGACTGGAAGAGGGTGGCAGGGATGAGGGGACAAGGAGGCCTCTAGCCTAATGCTGGTTCACTGGCTCTCCCCAATAGTCAGACAACTAGGCAAGTGGCTGTAGGTGGGGATTTCAGAGCATGGGCCATTCTGTAAGTGACACAGGCCCTCTGGCCTGTCCAAATGGAAATCAGCCTTGTTAAGCTGATCACACCTTAGAACAATCAACTGAGAGGATTACCTGAGGGTAGAAGGCCAGGAAAGCTGCCATCAAGTGCTGAAGGGGACCAGGGCTCCTCAACTTCAGAAGCATCCACACAGAGAAGCTGGGTCATGGTCTTCAATAAGTTGGGTCCTGCCACAGCTGCACACAGTGCCTGAAGCAGATAAGGGCCTCTGTCAGCTCCAAGCCATGGAGACAGTCCTCTATCGCCAAAACCAGCCCCTGCCACCCAAGACTGGGTATTCCAATTCATATACTGACTACCTCCGCCTTCCACCATGAGCCTCAACTCATGCCTCCTACCTGGAGAAGCTGGTTATGATCTGGATGCTGAGGATGGGGCTTCCGGAAGAGACCTAGCCGGTACTTTCGGGAAATGAACTCTCCCCTGTGGCCAGGGGTCGAATCAGGATGCAGGCCCTCACCAGCAGGTAATGCCCATGCCCAGAAGCGGTTGGCACGATTGTTTCCCAGGACAATAAACAACTGTAGGATAACAAGGGACAAAGGCAAATGACCAGCACTCAAGTATCCCCATACACCCAATCCTGTCCCCATGCTGGGCCTGAGGATGTTCTTCCATTCCTCCCTCCTCACCTGTACTATTTCATTACTCCAGACACTTGTGTCTAGCTTCAGGCTCTGCACCTTGGAGATCCCAGAGCCCAGGGCCCGGTGCTGACCTGTTAGAATATGAGGGGCAGGTGAACGGGTACTCTAAAGACCTCCTGCCCCAGCCTCTTTCTCTTCCCATTTGGGTTTGAGGCCCCAGCCCTCACCTGCACACTGCTTACAGATGACCACCCCCAGGTTGACAGCAGCCCAGTCTGGGCGGGAGGCCCCACAGTCCGCACAGTGCCGGTTTGCCCGATTTGACCAGATCTTCTCAGCCACCTCGTAGTCAGACAGGGTCTCGGTTACTGCTTCCTGCAGAGCGGCTGCCCAGCTCTGCCGAGCCCCCCCAGATTCGGCTGTGAAGCTGAGGGGTGGACAGCCAGTCTGTGGGCATGGACCTCCCTTCACATCCCATCCCAAGGCCATTCTTAAAGGAGCTCCACAAAGCCATATCGTGATCAGCCTAGTTCCTTCTAAAATCTTGACTTTGTGCTCTGGACTTTCAGCAGCATATATCCATTAACACACACGCTCGCGCGTGCGCGCGCGCGCGCGCACACACACACACACACACACACACACGCTACGACTTGAATTCAGGGTCTAGATGCTGTTCCTTAGCTTTTTCACCCAAGGCTTGTACGCTATCATTTGAGACACACCTCTACTTGCAGCCTTTTGCTGGTTAAATGCAGATAAGATTCTCAAAGACTTCTCTTCCTATATGCATGATCCCCAGATCTCAATCTCCTGACTAGCTAGGATCTCTGGTGCCCAGCTCATTAGCATATGCTGAAGAGCCTTTAGTCCTCTCTAGTGCCTCCTCCCAAAGACCCAGAGCCTTGTCTCCCACCATTCCAGGCCCCACCTGAAGCAGCGAAGGGGTGTGAGCAGGTCAAAGCTTCGACTCTTGATCTCCCGGACACTGCATCCTTGCAGTTCAATGAAACAGATCCCAATGCCCAGAGAGAATGCCTGGTGGAGTTGGAGGTAGTGGTACTGTGAGGTGACAGAATGAGTTAAAGCAGGCTCATCAGCCCCAACCCAGCCCGCTTTACCTGCTCACTCTTGTACAGTGCCAGCTCTCCTGGGCTCAAGGCAGCAAACACCTTGGCCTTATGTCCACGCAGCTCCAGCATGCCTGTGCGGAGGGGTCGTGGTGGAGGTGGGGGCCGGGGATGGCCCAGAAGGCGCTGTTCCTTTAGGCAGGTTTGCAACGTGGAGCACCACATGTCCCGCTGAGCTGGTGGGGACAAGGAAGCAAGTGAGTATGCCATGTTCTCTCACACAGCCTCTAGCCCCCCCACCCAGTGTCCCAGGGGGTCCCAGCCCTCACCCTCATTCTCAGTGCGGAACACGAACACCCTCTGGCCGGTAATGACCTGGAACTTGTTGTCTTTGCTGCTTCGGGTCATCTCAATGGCAGTCAGGGGAATCACACCCTTGGGGAAAGGATCCTGGAGAGAGAGTCCAATGGCCCGAGGAGATAGGAGCTGAGTCAGGCGATTAACACTCCATCCACAAGCAATGGCTGTAGCTGTAAAGCCAGCTACCTTCAGTTGCTTCTCTGCAGGCCACCAGTGACTTCAAAGGCCACCTCTGGCCTCCCTAGGTCATCTCTTCAGTATCTCATACACATCTGTAGGAAACTCTCAGCTCCTCTGACTTTCTGACTCACTCCACTCCCCAACTCTCCTATAATTCTTCACACTAGCTGACTGGCTGTGGTCCTTTGTGGATCTTAGGTGGCCATCCTTCAACCCTCTGGCCTTTCAATCCTGATCCTCTTCACCCCTCTTCTTCTCCCTACTTTCTCAGAGCGTCTCTAGCCCCTCACCTTGTCACTGCCAAAGTACATCAGGCTCTTCCCATTGAACTGCACAAAGCGTCTCTGGAAGACATAGTTTCTGAGGAAGGAAGGGGCCAAGATTGGTGGGTGAGTGGGGTTGTATGGGGTGGGGGATCACAGGGTGTGGGAGCACTCAGGATCTGCCTCTTTATCCCTTCCTACCCCACCCTCCGCCACCTCCCAGCATCCTTCTTCTCCCTTCCCTTCCCAGCAGCCTCACCCCTGAGGTGAGAGCTTATCTAGCCAGCTACTGAGCAGGGGCATGGGGCGGTCTGCTGTGGAGGAGAAGCTGGCATAGGGTGAAATGAGGTCATCATTGGTCTCAGGGTCCAGGGTGGGTAGCGAGAGAGTGGAATCCCCAGGTAGCTCCAGACTGGCATAGCCAGCATCTTCCCGTGCTTCCAGATCCTGCCTGCTGAGCCTTTGTAGGGGTCAGAACAGGGAGGAATACACATTAGACACAGCACCCTGAATCCCCTCTCATTTCTCTACCCTCACCCACAACACCTAGTGGAATGCCTGGCAGATACAAGATCTCTTTTCCAAATGGAAAGTAAGAAGGTTGAGATGTCAAAATAACCATGCTTCTTCTTCCCTAAGCATACTTGGAATTTTTAACAATCCCCCTCCTCTGTCATTAGTAGTACATGGGTGGAAAAACTGGTCATACAAATGGCTTCCTGCCTTGGTTGCTCATAGTTAATCAGTGTCTTATAGGTTCTGGCTTCTAAGAAGTACTTGACTTTCTCTCTTTGGACAAATTTTCCATCAGCTTGCAAATTGCCTAACTTCTTTCATTCTTGCCCTCCATCCACAATCCATTTTCCTTCATCTTATAGAGCTCTTTTTAAAATGTAAATGAGCTGGGCACTGGTGCTCAAACCTGTAATTCCAACTACTCAGGAAGCTGAGATCTGGAGGATTGAGGTTCAAAACCAGCCTAGGTAGAAAGGTCTGCAAAACTCTGTCTCCAAAGTAACCAGCACAAAGCATTGCTGGAGCCATGACTTGAGAGCTAGAGTGCCAGCTGAGTGATCGAGAGGCCCTGGGTTTAAATTCCTACCCTGACCTCAGTCAGACCTCATGTTGCATCAACCTCAGCCTTGCTTACTACAGTCTAACCACATTCTTCTCCTTTAGAGCCTTTGTACATATTTTCTTTGCCTCGAACATGCTTCCTTCCTCATCTCCTTATGCTGCTTTTTATCATCCTCCAAATCCCGGTTTATGTCCTTTTCTCAGAGAAACCTTCCCTAACCATCCTGAGCAGACTCACATTACTCCATTAAGTAAGATTCTCACCCTCAATATACTTACGAAACTAAAAAATATCAGTACGTGGGTTTTATAATTTCGCTTTACATCTCTGGGAATGAGGCCCAAGCACTTACAGTTTTGGAGGTTGCCCAGGTTATGAGTCAGCTTTTAGGCTGAAAACCACTAACGCTTCCCTATTTGTTTCCTACTTCACTGAGAAATGGAAGCAATCAGCCAGAACTCCATTGACTCCCATTGCCTTAGCTACCCAGGTTCACACACATATTCAGCCTCCCTTCTGTGACCAATAAACACCCATGTACAGAGACAGCCCTTCCTCTGTGCGCCCCATCCTGCTCCTTTCACTGACAGACATCCCTCTCACTTTTCTACCATTTGTCTCCCTACATTGGCCTCTCATTTACAAACATACATAACATTCCATTCAATACAAAACCTTTTCTTTGACTCCATTTCCACCATCAGCAGTCTTTTTTTTAATCCTTGCAGAAAAAAGCTCAACAAAGTTGTCTATTGTTTTTAACTCCTCTCCTTCCATTCTTTCTTAAACCCACGGACTGGGCTTTCCTCCTTACACTCCAAGACTGCCCTTGTTAAAGTTCTCAATGACCTCTACCTTGCCAATTCTAGTAGTCAGCTCTCAGTCCTATCTTACTCAGCAACAGACCTCTGGGCGACACAAGGCATAGGTGGCCCTTCCCTTCTCCTAATATACTTTGTTCCCTGGGCTCTTCTAAATCACATTCTCCTGGTTTCTTTTCTTCACTAGACACTGCTTTTCAGTCTGTTTGCTAAACCTTCCACTTCCCCTAACTTTCTAGATTGCAGAGGGTACCAGGAATCTGGTCTCATTAGTCCTCTTCTCTGGCTACACCTTCATAACTGTGTATCCCCATGTCAATGCTAAGACCTCCCCAACTGAAGTCTCCAGCTTAGCTCTTTCATCCAAATTCTAGATTTGTGTACACAGTGATCTATCTGTCTTGAATGAATAGTAAGCCCTTCAAATTCAACATGTCCAAAATGGAACTCTGGATAACTGCCCCCCACTTCCACCTCTCACCTGTGTTACCTACAGTCCTTCTTATCTCCGACCATGGCAACTCTATAAATTTTCAGTTGCTCAGAACAGTACTGTCCAACTCAATGTGAACCATGAATTAAATCTCAAGTTTTCCAATAGCAACATTAAAAATTGAAGGAAATATATATGCTTAATTTAATAGTATACTTTATATAGTCCAATATAACCAAACTATTAAGATTTTGGAATGTAACTAACATAAAAATTACTAAGGTTATTTATTTTTATATCTGTTATATTCATCCAGTGTTTTTGTTTGTTTGTTTACTAAGTCTTCAAAACCTGGAAGGTGTCCTACACTTATAGCTTATTTCAATATAGACTTGCCACATCTCATAGCCCTGTAGTTACACGTAGTTAGTGGTTACAAGCTCATACTAAAGTCCTCGAAGTAATTCTTGACCAACTGTCTTTTTTTTCTCACATCTCCAAGTTAACTTGACAAGTTTTCCCTCAAAATCTAGCCACTTCTCATCACTCCCACTTTTATCACAGCATTTTGAGATCTTTCACATAGGTTACTGCAAAAACTGCCAAACTGGCTAAGAACCAGGTCCTCACACCTGCAATCCTATCTACTCAGGAGGCTGAGATCTGAGGATGGCCATTTGAAGCCAACCTGGACAACAAAGTCCATACTGTTACCTCTACTTCATCACTGAAAAGCTAAAAGTGGAGCTGTGTCTCAAGTAGCAGAATGCTAACCTTGAGCAAAAAGGCTCAAGGACAGTGCCCAAGCTGAGTTCAAGCCCCATAAATCACACAAAACCAAATACAAAAACAAAACAAAAACAAAAACAAAAACCCTCCAAACTGGTCTCTACTACTTTTGTTCCTCCCATACATACACCATTTCCAGCACAGCAACCAGAGGGATCCTTTCAAAGTGTAAGTAAAAAACCCTCCAATAACCTCCCATTTCAGAGAGTAAAACTGAAAGTCTCTATAAGGTCCTACCTGTCAGATGGGGCCCTTGACCTCTCTGACATCATCTCTGCCCAGCCAGGCCCATCTGCCCCAACTATGTTGCTGGCCTCCTGACTGCCTCTGCAGTTCCCTGAATGCATACCTTCCTGGAAGCCTCCACATTCTGACCACTTTCCCTGCCTGAGACACCATTCCTGCAGAAATGTTTCAGCTACTTTAGTTTTTGCTGAAATGTTATCTTCTTAATGCTTAGTAATTCTTAATTTAAAAAAAACCCTGCAGTCCCCTATACTGCCTATAGCTCTCTATTCACTATGTATATTAAATAAATTTATTAACTGATCATCTCCCCACAAGAGCAAGAATTTCTATGTACACGCATCTACCCCAAGTGTCTATATTTGGAATGTAACAGTTGTCCAATAAGCATTTGCTGGATGGAGCCAACCACCTGTACTTCTGAGATTCTCAGGAGGCTGAGATCTGAGAATCACAGTTCAAAAGCCAGCCTGGACAGACAAATCTGAATGACTCATCTCCAATTAACCAACAAAAAAGCCAGAAGTGGGAGTGAGGTTCAAGTGGTAGAGTGCCAACCCTGATCAAAAAAATGCAGTTGGAGAGTGAGACCCTTAGCTAAAGGCCCAGTACTAGCACCAAGAAAAAAAAAAATGCTGAATGGAAGAAGGAAAAGTAAAAAAAAAAAAATACCTTCCATCGGATTGAATGCAGAGCCTCTAGTGCTCTACCAGTATTTTTGCTTTTCAAATTGCTTTTCAAATAGGATCTTGTACTTTTTCCAGGCAGGCCTTGGACCATGAGCCTCCTATCTCTGCCTCCCCAGTAGCTGGGATTTCAGGCATGAATCACTACATTTAATCCTCTATATTGAAATTATGGATCTGTTTGTCTACTTGGTTTGTGTTCTGTCTGTCCCACTGAGTCACAAGCTGCCTGAGGGCCTATTATAGTCACCTTGTGCCTTGAATGCCTGGTTGGCATACATCAAGTGTACATTCAATGCACATTTGATAACTAAATGGACACATGGCCACTGTGAGCTCAACTACTCCTCAAGCTTCCCTTATCTTCCTCCCACCATTACCTGATGGAGTACTCACCTGGATTCAGCCCTGTCTTGGCAGACACCTCTGCCCTCTCTTCTGTTGGGGCCACTTGGAACACCTACAGGCTGAACACCATAGTACAGGCAACCTGGATCCATAATGTGCACTGGCAGGGGGTAACAGGGTTAGGTGAGATTATCTGAGGTCCTGATGTGCAAAATCCCGCTTACTGAAACCTAGGATAACCTACCTACCTGTGCCTGTTGTAGGCCTGAGGGCAGGGATGGGGGCAGTTGTCTGAGAGCTGTCTGGAGACCTTAGGAGAAAGATCTGTTAGTTGTGAAGGTAGAGAGAAAGACAGACTGTCCTCATGTCTTGTTCCTCCTCCCCCAGAATAAGATCCCTAAGCAGCCAACCCCACTTACGTGACTTGAGCTGCTTGTGTCCCGCCTCTTAAGTCCAAACCGAAATAGATGGCATTGGGCATCATCTCCACGGTATTCAGGGCTGAACTCTCAGAAGAGGATGTAGGGGGAGGAGGGGAACTTGGGCTGGACTCTGAACTCTTGGACTCTTCTGGTCCCCAGAAGGGTGGGTTCATCCCAGGCCTCTGGGTGGTAGTAGGGCCACTGAGCCCACTAAACACTGTCCTGGGTTTGGGTACAGGCTTGAGGGGCTGGGCTCGAGGGACTGGGCTTGGGGATGGCTCCATGGTACTATCCAGTTTGGGATCCAGGGAGCCCTCTGCAGTGCCTGCCTGCAGCAGGCGCAGGATGCGTTTCCGGTGCCCAGTGGCGTTGATGCCCAACTGCCTCAGCTCCTTGTGGCCCAGATGTTGGGCTGCACTTGCCGTAGCCAGGCCATGCTGCCGGAACGTGTCTGTATACTGCTCCAGATGTACCGCAGCCAGCCACACAGAGATGTCCAGGTCCTGAGGGGCAGCCATGGGGGCTCAGGCCATTGCTGGGGGGGGGGGCAGGGTGAAGGGAGGGCTCAGGCTGAGATTTCCCCCTCCCTGCCCAAAGTCTGAGGCCTGGACAGTGGGTAGCAACCTCCAGTCTTCTTCCAAAGAAAAATGTCCAAAAGGCCTGCTATTCAGAGGCAGAGCTATCCCAGAATTTTATAAAGAACTATCTTCTCACATGAGAGTTATGTGACCTAAGTCATATACAGGAAAGTGGGGTCCAGAGAGGGGAAGGGCTCATTGAAAGTGGTATTAGTGTTAGCCTCTATATTTGCCTTTCTCTGGGTCTGGGTCAAAACTCTGTCCCTACTTATTGCACTCTTCTGGGAAGGGTGGGATAGGAAGTTAGGGGGCAGGGAGGGGTCACATTAGTGGCTTGATTAAACTATAGCATAAGTCACTTGGCTTATGCTATAGTTACTCCTTAAGGGGAGGAGCTAGAGAACCCCACTCCCACTGGCTTCTGAAGCTGAGATTTGGGCGGGACATCCTAATCCTGATCATTCCCAGTGCCTCCTCCCCTTCCACCTATTGTCTCTCTTCAGACTTCCTTCCTCTCCCTCTGGCCTGCCTGCCCCCACATCCTGCCTGGCTTGGTCAGGAGGCCTTCTGGGCTCTAACCATTTGCAATGCATGGGGTCCCAGCCTGGGGAGGGGTCACTTAGGGAATAGAGTTGGGTGGAGAATGGGGTCAGGCAGATGAAGAACCAGAGGCCCAGGATAGCCCAAGTTATTCTTGTCTTCACCCATGTATACCATCCTGCAGGAACTCAGAAGTATAAAGTGGCATGCGTGTCTGTGTGTGCACATGTGCACGCATGCGCGGGTGTATATGCACACACATTTTCTGCAAACCTTCCTTTTCCCTTCCCATACCTACCCAGAGCCTAGGTCTCTACCTGTCAGCAGCACCATTGGGTCAGTCTGACCCTTCCCCTGTTCCCTGACATGGCCATCTCTGCTCCCAGGAATTTTCTCTCAGCTTTGTTTTAGCCTCTACCCTACTTCATCCCCACCCCTACCTCGAAATCCACCTTTGTCCCCCTCCTGGTCCTGCTTTGTTTTGCGCCTGGCAAGAGTGTCCTTGCCTCTGTCCTCATTCTAAGTAGTTCTTATCTATGGCCCGGGACTCCTTGGACCCTGGAGGTCCCTTCAGCCTCTGCCAGCACTGCTCTCTCCAAGTTACTCCTGGTCCAGGTCCCTGACCAGGGCTCCATCTTTGTCCCGGCATCTGTCCCCATGCTTCTCACAGGCTGGGACATCTCCCAGCCAGGCCTGGAGGATGGTCACGGCCCAGTTTCCCCCGATGACTCAGGCCGGGCCCGAGGGCACGGGTCTGGGAAGCAAGAAGCGCTAGAGTGACGGGGGAGGGGGGGGCGGGCCAGGCGACGCGGGGCAGCGCGGGCCAGGCGAAGGAGGGGGTCGGGGGAGGTGGCAGAGGCTGGGCAACAGGAGGGAGGGGCAGGTCGCAGCGAGGAGGGGGAGGGTAGGGGGAGGAGAAGGTAGAGGGCGCAGAGGGGCCCGGGGAGCCCACCAAGGCCCCCGGAGGAGGTGATGGGGTGGAGTCTGGGAAGTAGGGGTCCGGGGGGGGGGGGCGGGGGTCCTCACCTCTCCGCCGCCGCGGTCCGCTCCCGGTACCCGCAGAGCTGTCCGAGGCCAGAAGTCCAGCGCCGTCCCCGCCTCCCCACCGCCCTCCCCCCGACGGCCCGGCCCCGCCCTGCTCCTCCCCGCCCCTCCGGTTCCCCCTACCTGGGTCCCCACTGCTCCCCCCCGCCACGGCCGGCCGCGGGCCTGAGCCACTTGTGCAAGCGCTCACCTTCTGCTGATTCGGTCCCTTACCCAACTGCTCTACTTATCTGGGTTCTGCCCCCTCTCTGCCCCCGTCCCAGAGTGAGACAAGGCCCCAGGACAAAGACAGGAACCAGACCACAGATAGGACAGAAGTACAAACAGAGAAAGGAAGAGCGCTGCACAGGGGATGAGGGGTCGGGCTCTGTCTCACTCCCAGCAGTGTGGCTGGACCGGACACCTAGTTGAGGGATGGGGGGCAGCCTTGGCACATGGGGCGAAGGTCTAGCAGAGGCGTCTCATCAGCTTCCACCATCCCAAAGGCCCGATCTAGGTTTCTTCCAAGGAATAAAGGTCAGCAAAGCAATGACCCCCTTTCCCCCCTCCCAAACCAGGGATTGTAGGGTTGAGGCTGGCGCCCTGGGGCCTCAGTGACCAAACAAAGAGCCTTTCCATTCTTGGACCAAGCCTCTTCTCTTACTTTCCCACTTGAACATTGCCAGAAGGCTGAGAAGAAAGTGCTCATTTCCCCTCCTCCATTTGCAGAACCCCCCCCCCCACACACACACACATATACATACACACTGGAGGCTGGCCTCCGAGAGTCAAAGTCACTTCCTCCACAAAGCAGGGCCAGTACCTTAGCTGTGTGGGGTTTAGGGGGGGGGGTGCCCCCCCACCAGCCAGCTGTGTTTTCCTGTTTGTATAAGAGGAAGTTGGCTGTGAGTCAGCAGACACAGGAACTATCAGTAGCCGGGGAAGACCCCAGCCTCAGGGGAAGTGGCTCTCACCTCTTCCAACTAACTGCCTAGCTCAGGAAAGGACTGTCATCGTCAGCCTTCCTTACAGGGAAATAATAATAATAATCACAATAGCTACTAGTTATTGAGAGCTGCCTATATCCCAAGCCCTGTGCAAACTTTGCTTAGCAAACTTCAAATATTCGTCACAATATTCCTATTAGAGACTTTCATTACCCCCCATTTTTGCAGGTAAGGGGACATTAAACAACATACTAAAGCCAGGTGCTGGTGGCTCAGGCCTGTAATTCTAGCTACTCAAGAGTCTGAGATCTGAGGATCCTGATTCAAAGCCAGTAATGGGCAGGAAAGTCTATGGAACTCATCCCCAATTAACCAACAATAACAACAACAAAAAAGTGCCAAAAGTAGAGCTGGGGCTCAAGTGATAGAGGTCAAAGACTTCAGAAAAAACAAACAAACTCAGGGGCAGCACCCAAGCCCTGAGATAAAGCCCCAGGATCAACATAACAAAATAAAAACTTGCTCAAAGCCAGGCACAGGTGGCCCCTGCCTGGAATCCTAGCTATACAGGAGGCTGAGATCTGAGGATTGCAGTTCAAAGCCAGCCCGAGCAGAAAAGTCCATGAGAATCTTATCTCCAATAAACCACTAAAAAAACTAAAGTAGGGCTGTAGCTCAAGCAGTAGAGCACTAGCCTTGAGCTGAAGAAAGTAGGGACAGCGCCCAAGTCCAGAGTTCAAGCCCCATGACGATGACAACAACAACAACAAAAACTTGCTCAAAGCCCTGCAACTAGAAAAGGACCAACCAATTCTCCAAGCCACCCACAGCCCTGGAGAAGATCCTGGAGCAAGATGAATAAGCACAGAGCCTCTTCTCCACATAGGCAGTGATTGGGCAACCTATGGTGGCGGTATTGACAGCACTTCTCATAGATCTTCAGGTTGAAGGGCTGAAATTAATCAAGAGCACAATTGCTTCCCTCTGAAACCCATCCATTTCTTCACTAGGACTGGCTTCCACTTTGCTGCTCCCTCTCAATAATAGAACTTAGCAGAGATCTGGAACTTTCCTTCAATTGCATGGAGGTCTAGGATGCTTCCTCCCAACTTTTCTTAACCCTCTTTCTCCCTCACAGCTCTCTCAGCCCCAGGACCCCTTCTCTCATAGGCATTTCCACCTTATGTATCATCCTGCATTTGGCTGTTCCTTATTGGAGAATCTAAACTAATCCAG
The DNA here is from genome assembly GCF_019054845.1 of Dipodomys spectabilis. NCBI lineage: Eukaryota > Metazoa > Chordata > Mammalia > Rodentia > Heteromyidae > Dipodomys > Dipodomys spectabilis. Next base: position 8,694,367 of record NW_024870824.1, read on the forward strand.
CAAGAAAAGAGAAGTACAAGAAAACCCAGGGTGGCTGGATGCCGGTGGCTCACGCGTGTAATCCTAGCTACTCAGGAGGCTGAGATCTGAGGATCGTAGTTCAAAGCCAACCCGGGCACAGAAAGTCCATGAGACTCAACTCCAATAAACCACTCAGAAAACTGGAAGTGATGCAGTGGCTCAAGTGGTAGAGCGCTAGCCTTGAGCTGAAGAGCTGAGGGACAGCGTTCAGGCCCAGAGTTCAAGCTGCATGACCAACAAAAAAAAAGAAAAGAAAACCCAGGGCACAGGGTCTGAGGAGATGGGCTCAGGGAGTGGATGGTGAACACATGTAAGATTTCTGATTATCTTTTTGCTCTGTATTCCCTTTGGCAATCAAATAAAGCACATGGACCTTGTCTCACAATAATGTTTCAAAGTACATAAAATGAGATATATAGTATTATAAAGGAAACCAATTGTATCGCAATAAAATTATAAAATTATTTTAATGTAGTATAGTAATGTATGTGCCTTTTTATTAATGCTTTAAATAAGATGTCGTGTTAGGTTGATACCTCATATAATTTTCAAGTAATGATGAATGCAAATGATAGTTCAAAAGATCTGTGAAATTGTATTATAAGAGGAAAATATATGTGATCTCTACTGGTATCAGAACCATTTATAGCTAATATGACTGACTTGTTTATGTAGTTATAATAGAAGGAAATAGTAAATTTCAGGTAGAGATTAATTAGAATAACATAATTTTTTTCCAATCTAAGTTCCATGACTCTTAAGTTAAGGAGACTGGGCCAGAAGTTCAGGGCCAACACTCAAAAAAGGAGACCCAACTTCCTCCTTCAGGCCATACTTCTCTGGATCAACAAGATGGGGTGGGTGGAGGCTACTGTTCTTGCGTTGTATCTCTCTCTCTCTCTCTCTCTCCTTCTCCCTCTCCCTCTCCCCCTGCCTCTGTCTCTGTCTTTGTCTCTCTGTCTCTGTCTCTCTATCTCTCTGTCTCTTTCTGGCTTCCCCCTGCCCTTTTTGTTTGTGTGTGTGCCAGTCCTAGGGCTTGAACTCAGGACCTGGGCACTGTCCTGGAGCTTTTGTGTTCAAGGCTAGTGCTCTACCATTTGAGCCACCGCTCCGTTTTTTACTTTTTTGGTGATTAATTAGAGATAAGAATCTCACATTTTCCAGCCTGGGCTGGCTTTGAGCCTCACATTTCAGCCCCTTGGGTAGCCCAGCTCCTTTTCCCTTTTAAGTCTCATCCCTTTTCCTCTCTTCCCTTCTCCCTTCTTTTCCCCTCTTCTCCCTTCCCTTTCCTTCCCTCTTCTCTTCTCTTATCTCTTCTCTCCTACTTCTTTTTTTGTACATTTTTTAATTGTAAAAATGCTGTACAGAGACCTCTCCTTCCTTCTTTTCTTCCTTCTTCTTTTCTTCCTTCCTTTCTTCCATTAGTGTAGATTTGAACTTAGGGCCTGAGTGCTGTCCCTGAGCCTCTTTGTGCTCAAGGCTATCTCTCTACCATGTGAGCCACAGCACCAATTTCAGTTTTTGAGTGGTTAATTGGGGATAAGTGCCTGGGTTGGCTTCAAAGCACCATCCTCAGATCTCAGCCTCCTGAGTAGCTAGGATGACAGGTATGAGCCACTGGCACCCAGTTTTTTTTCCCTCCTCCTCCTCCTCCTCCTCCTCCTTCTTTTTGTTGGTCATGGGCCTTGAACTCTAGGACTGAACGCAGTCCCTCAGCTCTTCAGCTCAAGGCTAGAGCTCTACCACTTGAGCCACTGCACCACTTCCAGTTTTCTGAGTGGTTTATTGGAGATAAGAGTCCCATGGACTTTCCTGCCTGGGCTGGCTTTGAACCACAATCCTCAGATCTCAGCCTCCTGAGTAGCTATGGTTACAGGTGTGAGCTACCGGTACCCAGCTTTTCCCCCCCCCTTTCTTTTATCTTTATATTTATTTCCTTGTCTCCCCTTCTGTCTCTTTCTTTTTCTCTGTCTTCCTCTGAGTGCATTTCTGTCTTTCCTTTCTCTGAATCTGTGGTTTTCTGTGTGTTTATCTCTCCATCTTCTGTCTGTTTCTGTCTGTGCATCTCTCTCTGTTCCTTCCCATAATCTCTGGCTGATGTGATTGAACAGATTCAAAGGGAATCGTTGCAGCCTAAGCACAGCAAGGCAAAGAGAACCCTTTGATATTAGGGTCACTGGGAACTTGAAGAGGCATGCGATGGAGCTTCAGCCTCTGGCCTGCAAGGCATGAGCCACTTCTCCATGTTCATGTTCTTAGCCTTTGTAAGGGCAGAAACAGGTCACGCAGGGATGAATGAGGGTGAAAGCAGCTGGTGGAGACCCCCGCTGCAGCGGCTATACTAAAGTCTCTGTGCATCTGAATATGAATACAGCAGTGTCTTCCCCGGACTCTTCTCCATGGAGCTTCTGTTCAGTTCATTTAGCTTCCATCCATATACTGTACTTGCAGCATTGCTTTTTCTCTGGTAAGGGCCCAGGGACTCAAGCCTGGCATGGAGCAGGCCTGCAGTGGATGTCATCCTGGTCTGTTGTCGATGGGCACAAGGCAGTTCAGTGGGCTAGGGAAAGGGAGGCTGATTTCTGGAGCTTGACCTTCTCTCAATATTGTAAACCTGCCTGATTTGCAGATTCATTATATATAGAACAGAACACACTAATCAGCAGAGGGAGTGGCAGAATCAGCAGAAAGGAATTCTCCAGTATCTCCTTCCACATCTCCCATCTCCCACCCAAATAGTAAATAGACTACAGCAGCCACAGTTGCTTTGAATACCACTTTGGCCACCAAACCACTTGGCCACTAAAAGGGAAGCTGTATAGCAATTAAGAGCAAAGTTGTACAGTAAACCCTGACTCTATCTGCACGAGCTGTGTGAGCTGAGCAGGGTATTTAGGCCTGCGTACCTCTCTTTCTTTTTCTGCAAAATGGAAATGCTGACAGGCTTGTTGTGAAGATGAATCCATGGGAATATCTGGGTAATATGTGGAAAAGGGCTGACGCCCTTTCCACAAGGGCTCAGCATGTATTTCCTGTTCTTGTTACTATTTTTACCAGTCACTTCCATGGCAACTCTGGGATATATCCAGCTTTTTTACTACCCCATCAGCCTGGCATATCCGATTACCTGTTTTAATCAATCAGCCTGTGGCATCTTATGGCCCAGTTAGAGCATATTGCATATCTTCTGCTATTCCTACTATTTTCCAAGATTTCTTAGCAGTTTTCTTTTGTTACTTCTCTTTTCTTGTGTGCTGGTTCTGGGACTTGAATTCAGGGTCTGGGTGCTGTTCTTGAGCTTCCCTGAGTGCCTGCTGGCACTCTACCACTTGAGCCATGTCTCCAGCCCTGTCTTCTATTTTTTGAGCATCTCTTCTTGTCAACTTCTGCTCAAGGGGTTAGAAATATGACTATACAGCAGAGTATGAACAGTTTGATGCAAGGGGGCATTTATGAAGGAATCCCCAAATGAATGTGTTATTACAAACTGAGATGCATCTTCAGAAGAGCTACTCTGTAATGATATATAGTAAAGGCAGCTTGTCGCATCTGGGAAGGCTTCTCTAAAAAGTTCTCCTTAAGTTGAAGTGTCAGAATGATAGCAGTAAGTGAGAGTAGGTGAGAAAGCATACTAGGCAAATGAAAATCATGAAATGCAAAGGACCTGAGGCTGGGGTGCCATTCCCTTTCTAGTCTATGACCTGAAGGATTACACTGTCTCCAAAATTCAAGTTGAAACTTAACTCCCAGTGCAATCATATTAGGGAGTGAGGTCTTTATGAGATGAGATAGGTTAGTTGTTGTCTTCCTCCTCCTCCTCCTCCTCCTCCTCCTCCTCCTCCTCCTCCTCCTCCTCCTCCTCCTCCTCTTCCTCTTTCTCCTCCTCTTCCTCCTCCTTCTTCTATTTTGGTGCCTGTCCTAGGGCTTAAACTCAGGGTACTGGGCACTGTCCCCGAGCTTTTTTGCTCAAAGCTGGCACCCTTCCACTTGACCTACAGGTCCACTTCCAGCTTTTTGTGTGTGTGGTGATTAATGGGAGATAGGTCTCACAGACTTTCCTGCCCACACTGGCTTTGAACCACAGTCCTTAGATCTCAGCCTCTTGAGCTCTTGAGTAGCTAGAATTATAGGTGTGAGCCACAGGTGCCCAGCTGGGTCTTTCTTTCTTTCTTTCTTTCTTCCTTCCTTCCTTCCTTCCTACCTTCCTTCCTTCCTTCCTTCCTTCCTTTCTTTCTTTCTTCCAGTTTTTGATTTAAAAACAAATTTAATTGTTACTATAAAGGTGCTATACAGAGGGATTACAGTTATATAAGTCAGGTAAAAAGTCCTTTGTGGACAACGTCACTCTTTTCCTCACTTGAGTTAGTATTTCTTAAGTATGAATTTGACACCACTTTGAAGCACAAAACAGCCTTCAGTAGATACCAAACTTGACAGTGCTTTGATCTTAGACTTCTCAGCATCTGTACTGTGAGTACAAGATTTCTGTTGCTTTTGTATTAGCTCATCTGGGGTTGTTACTTTTGTTATAGCAGCACATATAGACTAAAAACAGTCTCCCACCCTCTGGCTACTTCCCATGCCCCAGTGCATAAACACTACAGGTCCAGAGATCAACCTCATCTCCAAAACACAGCCCATTTACAGGGGACAGCTCTCTCTCTGGGACTAAACTTCCTGACCCCTTTCTTGTCCTATCTACTCCCTCCTTCCTTATCTCTGTGTCAGCCCCTTTCTTTTCTGAAAAGTAGTCAGATGGTTCCTGCCCACTGGGCTCTTTATTTCTTTCTTTTGGGTTGTATGAGTGTATGCTGGTACTAAGGCTTGAACTCAGCGCCTCACTTGGCCTTTTTTGTTCAAGTTTGGTACTCTGCTACTTGATTCACACCTCCACTTCCAACTTTTTAATTGGAGATAAGAGTCTCGCCAATGTTTCTGCCTGGGCTGGCTTTGAACCTTGATGTTCAGGTCTCAGCCTCCTGAGGAGCTAGGATTATAGACCCTGGCTGGAGTAGTCAGACTCAGTTCCTCCAGTGACCACAATGGAGGACCCAAAGGAGAAGATAGCCCTCCCTTTGTCTTCTAGAAGCAGAGACTGTTGAGTGGAGGCTCAGGTTTCTGAGGATGAGCAGGGAAGATCCAAGGCAGGGTGGCACCATGCTTTGATGTTCTAACCACAGCTGCACAGGAGCCACACAGTGACACCACAGGCTGCCTGAGATTGGAACTTCCAGGAGGGGAGGAGGAGGAGCATCTTTGGGTGGTCCACAGCTCCCACCCACCCTCCATCTTTCTTCTGCAGGTCAAAGTGCACCCACAGAATGAGCCTGCCATGCTTCTGGGCTTTGTTGTCTGCTACAAGGTAGCACTTGGCAACCAAATTCTCCTCAATGCCATGTGGCATTTATCCAAGCCTGAAAGTGCAGGAGTACCTCAGAGAGAGCAAGGAGGCAGTCGAGGGATTTAAGAAGAAAGGTTAAATCACTGCCATGCCTTCTCATACCAGAGTCCCCTGGTTCCCCTCTCATTATATCTGACCTCTACACCATAATTTGCCCTTTCTCATTTTCTCCAATGAACAACATTTTCATCCCTCTTAAGAGAGGAGGCACAATCGTGGGTCAATAGGTTCTTTTGTGCAGGATGTGATCTCAGGGGGGAAAAGGGCCAGCTTGAGTCACCAGTTGCCTGTGTGGCTGCTACCTTCTCCCTCCTTCCCTCACCCTCAGCTGTCCCTTTGCAGAACCAGGGTATTGCCAGTGAAGTTACATAGATGATTCTGCCAAGAAGGTCTGATCTCTTGATCACCTTTCCCCTTTAGAATGGTCATTCTTAACTGAGTATGTTGGCGAGTGCCTATAATTTCAGCTACTCAGGAAGTAGAGATTGGGAGGATTGTGGTTTGAGACAAGCCTAGGGGAAAAAAATTAGCAAGACCTCTTCTCAACCAAGAATCCAAGCATGCCATCCTAGCTACACTGGAGGTATTAGGTGATTGGATTTCGGTCTGAGGCCAGCCCAGGGCAAAAATACAAAACCGTATCTGAAAAATAGCCTAAATCAAAGGGAGCTGGGGGCAAGGGTCAAGTGGTTGAGTACATGTCTAGCAGGCATCAAGCCTGAGTTCAAATCCCCATAGTTTGCATGAGCCTGTGTGTGCGTGTGTGTGTGTGTGCACATGCTCACGCGCGCGTGTGTACCTACTGCAGCTCTGGCTTCTTCAGGCTATCAGAACCAATGATCCTGGTCAGTATAGTAATGTCCTCTATTGGTCCACCAGCATGGCAAACTTAAGACATCTAGGTAATCCTTCCAGTTTCCAGCTTAGTGGAAAGTTTACTATAACCCTTAGTGTATGTTTCCCTTCCTGGAAACTAGAACCTCTAACAGTCAGAACCTGCAGTTTGAAGGACAGAAAGCAAATATTCTGCAAGTGTGAGTGTGAGATGCATCATCTCCACTTCCACTTGAATTCCAGGACTTGTAATTTCTCTATGTAGGGACAGTCACACTGCTGGCCACTTCTATGCTGACAAACCTGATTCCCAGGCACACTGCTCCCAAGTGTGCACACTGAACTCCCCTTCATCATCACCCTTTAGAATTGCCCCAAGATGGCCTAATATGGCAAAAGTCCCCCTCCAAATCTTCCAAGCTAGTACACTGACCCTCTATGAACCAGGTCTGAATCCCTTCCTTAACCCTCAGGTGGTCACAGAGAATCTGAAAAGATTCTGAAAAGTTTAGGGCTCAATATCCTTCCACTTGTAACTGCCTGTGATTTCTACTTTATTTCTGACTCCCTGGAAAGGGGACCCTCACCTACATGGGAGTGGGGCTGAGTGCTGCTTCCCCAAGGCCTAGCACCTGATGGTCACCACAGATCCTGCTTGTTAAGTCTCCTGTGCCAAGCATTGTGCTAACAAGCTGGGGTAGGCATATGGGTGAAGAGGTGTAAGGCACACATTTCAAGGAAATTTCAAGGTCATGCTCATGCATGAGAGTCTCAATTGAGCACTTCATCTCATCTTTTGTATTTCATTCCATCTATTGCAATACGCTTGTAAGATGTATTTCATCCTGTAGTCTCACAAAAATGTTGTCATCCCCATTTCATAGATGAGGAAACTGTTTCAGAGGTCAGTTTGCTGAGGACACAGCATTAGAACGGACACAGCCATGTTTTCTGACATCACCATTAAGCTGACAGAACCCATTCACCTTAGCCTGGCCTGAACCCCATGGGCATCTCCCTGCTAGTGATTTTCTGGACAATCGCAGGTCCTTAGGTCCATGGAGACTCATGGTTTTGGACTGGGTTTCAACGCGCACTTGCTGGGCGGCACAGGCGACAAGGACACGTGTTTTGCCCAAGAAGATGCAGAAAGGTCTGCGACCAAGAGGAAGCATTTCAGCAAATATCCACGAGATGGCGCCCTAACACCGAGCCACTGACCTACGGCAGCCTCCCAGCCTCCAGACACCGCGCGAGGTCCTTTGTGTCCTCCACTGGCCAGGGTCCCCAACTCTCCTCATCTCTTCCCGATTTCAGTTTCTTCATTGCTTTTCCTTACTACCCTCAGGAGAAGGACTTGGAATGGTTAAGCTTCTCAAGGCTCTTGGGAGAGACTCTTCTATCCCCTACAAATTGTCTTGACAGGGCCGGAGCCTCCCAAGGCCTTCCCTGCACGCTCTTCCCTCCTTCCCTTTCTGAATTCCCCAGGCCCTCCCTGTCAACTCCCACCCTCTCAGTTTCTGCCAGTCTTCTGAGGCAGGGACCATTAAGGCCGTTTCCACAGATTTGGTGATGCAAATGCATGCAAATATATGCAAATCGCCATGTAAAGGAGGCTTGCCACTGTGGTTCTAAGTGGCTGTCACTGCTTCTCTGACACCTGTTCGGAGACAGCGGCCCTGCCCCCTCCTGTTCCTATGTCTATCTGCTATTTGTCCCCCTTCCCCTCTGACTTGTTTCCCACCCCCCCCACCCCCACTTCCTTCAGACACCCAGAGTGGCTTCTGGTTATGTCAAGATCCCTTAGGTCTTCTCTCCTTGGGGGTCGGGGTGGGGTAGAAAGAAAGAACATTTTATTAGGCAGACTTTTTATTGTTGTTGGTGTCCATCTTGAACTCAGGGCCTGGGATGATGCCCCTGAGCTCTTTTGCTCAAGGCTAGCACTCTACCACTTTGAGCCACAGCATTACTTCCAGGTTTTGAGAGGTTAATTGGAGAATCTCATGGGGACATTTTTGCTCAGGTTGATTTTGAACTGTGATCCTCAGTTCTCAGTCTCCTGAGTGGCTAGGATTAGAGGTGGCCACAGGCACCTGACTAGGCACAAACTTTGACATCTGATAATTTCAACATTTCTTGGCTGTGTGACTTTGGAAAGAAGTTTAACATCTCTGAATCTGTTTCATCATCAATACAATAGGATTAACAATAGTACTCACCAGATCAAGGTGTACAATCCAATGCTGTAAAGATTTTGCTCAGCACAGAGCCTCAGAACAAGTGACTGCTGATCCTATGCTTATCTTTGACCTTGTTGATCATCCTAAGCTCTGAACTCTGGCTGGGAGACAGATATGCAGATGGCCACAGCTCAGGCACATGCATGTGCGTGCACACACACACACACTTGCACACACACACACGCACACACATACATATCACAGCCGACAGTCTCACAAGCTGGTGGGGCGCACGCGTGGTACACACATTCAGAAACACACACAGGAGGAGTCTGTGGGAGGTGGAATCTGAGTCATCGAGACCAGAGCTGTGGGTGGTGCTTTTGTCCTGATTTCCGGGGCTCAGTGCTCCATTTCCAACAAGGAAATGTACAGAGGATAGCACTGCTCACTGCCAGCTGAAGGGCCAGTCCTGTGAGTCCCTTTCTTGCGTTGCCTTCCCTGTGCCGCCCCCCCTTCCCTGCCCCAGGCTTACAGTCTTCCTGGTACCCACCCAGGTCTGTGTCATCTGAGCTTCTTCCCAGCCCTCATTCACTGAGGCCCATCAGCCTTGACGTCAGGCTCTGGGTGACATCACAGGGCAAGTGGGCTTGCTCCCTGGAGGATGCCCTGGGTGAATGTGAGGGGTGGGGAGGAGGAGATTTGAGGGAGACAGCAGAGGGTGGTCATTGAGAGCCCTGTCTTGGGAGGGAGAGACCTGGTGCAAGTCTCTGTCTCAGTGTGACCTTTTGCAGTTGCTTTAACCTCTTCAGGCCTCAATTTCTTTAGCAGTCACATGGAGCTCATGGGAGTTTTGTGGCTTTTCAATGACATAATGCACATCCATATGCAGTTCACTCCGGCTGCATGGTTTTGAATGACGCTGATTGGAGGAGAGAGCATGTGCTCTGGGCAACCCACGCTCAGTGCTTTCCCCTCCTTCCTTGAAGCTGCTCCTCCCCCTACATCACACACTTTGGGGTTCAGAGCCACCTGTAGGATATCAACAGGCGTGTGTGTTGTCTTGCTTTTCTTCTCTGACTAGGAGATGATCCAGTTGCTGCCTTCCCAAGGGGAAGGAAGGACATTCTTGTTTACTGTGCACAGCCAGGTGCTGGGCTGGGAGCCACCCAGGTGCACTCTTTTTAACCTTCCGACAGCTCTGGGATATAGGTCTTACTGTCCCCAGAGTACAAGACAAAGAGAAGCAGAGTGGCTTGCTTGTCCAGGATGCACAGTTGGTAAGTAGAGCCACTGGGACTCTGATCCACTCCCTTTCTGTGCGCTCTGCCTTTCTGCAGCCCTCAACAAGTTTGACTGGTTCATTAGAGCTTGCTGGACACACATCAGGGAGTATCAAGTCCCTGGGGTATGCATCCCCTGCCTTCAAAACTGCCTGAGATTGTCCTACCCATAGAGCAGTTGGGGGGGGTCCCCGTTTCTCAGGTTAGTCTCTGGCGAGTCTGTGGGGCATAGTAGAGCTGGTATGAGCTAGTTAATCTACTGGAAGTGTCCCCAGGTATATGAACTTGGCTCCCAGCCCAGGGTTCTATGACATCAGGGAAAGGACACAGGTGCAGGGGACACAGGTGGATGGAGGTGAAGGGGGGTAGGGGTAGCCTAGACACCTGCTGAAAGTTCAGTCCAGTGCCAGTGGGTGGGTGGGCAGAGAAGGGGAGCAGCAGATGGACTGGGTTGAGGTGGGGGCAGGGATGCTGAATTAGCTCTGCAGCCCAAGGTGACTCAAGAACTTGCCTGGAACTGGAAAGTGTGAAGGAGAAGAATGAGAAAAGGGAAGGAGCTCTGTAGTGGAGGAGGCAGGCAAGAGAGTTAGGGTGATTGACTGAGAATGATTAGATGGGCAGGCTCTGGGGTAAGAGGGCATGGGCTTTTATTCCAACTCCCCCACTCAAACATGCTGTGGTAATACAAAAGCAAGTTAGTTTAGTGTTCATAGCTGTGACTAGGAAATAATCAATGCCTATTCCCCAGAGCCTGGGTATCCTTTACTGAACCTAAACCCAAGTAACCAGCCACAAAGACCTTAATCATCCTTGGGGCCAGGAGGGGCCTTAAACAGAAGGCTCTAAGAGCCAGCTTCCCCTCCATTCCAACCCCAGGCATCTTTTTTTTTTTTAATCTTCCAAGAGATGGGCACCTTTTCATTTGGACTAAGTCTATGTAGGCTTGTCTGTCTTGCTCATCAGCTGAGCACCTAGCACATAGTAAGTGCTCCAAGAATACTCACTGAAACCAGGAATACTAGGTATCAGGTGGCCGGAACATTGCTCAACAGTTGCACTTGGCTGATTTCCTGTCCACAAATATTTAGAACACACCCACCTGGGCTTGGCCAACAGTCTCTATGCCCAAGATCGCACAGAGCAGTAGGTAAAGGGTCTAAAGTGGCTAAGAGTGTTACAGAGGTGACTTCAGGGACATCTTCAAATCAAGACCCATAGAAAAAGGTAGCTGATGGCTTAGAGAGAGAAAGAAAAAAGTGAGGTTAGGCTGGGCTGGGGAGATGGCCCCTGGAGGAGCCTCTGATAGCAAGTCCCACCTGGCCCCAGTAGTGATTAAGGTCCTTGTGGCTGGCTACTCAGCAGCCAGGCCGGAAGAGAAAGCCAGTAATTAACAAGCTGGCACTCACACAACCACACGTCAGCAGGCCCAGGCATTGGGATAGCTGTCTGTCAGTTGTAGCTGCTGGTGGAATTTTTTTAGACAGCTGGGCTCAAGCCGGGAAATGAATATAAGTTACATTTCTATGCATCGTTGTTCGTGGTGGTAAAAAAAAATTAATCAGTGACATAGCTGTGACACATATTCATTTAAGAGTCTACAGAGAAATGTTCATTTGTCAGAGGCAGCAAAGAAGAGATTATGTGTCAGTCGGGGAGGGGTGAAATATTTATACAATGGCTAATAAACACCGGTGTGTAAGAGGGTCGATTGATTGTGTCACTGGCCATATGACAAATACACCATTGAGCGGCCATGGGCACCACCCCTGTGCCCGGGGGCGCTATTCTGATGACAAATACAAAACGTGTTACTGTTACTGCTCCCCACCGACCACCCTGGCAGCCCTCTTTGCCGGTTGGGCAGCCGAGATTGCTGGGAAGCATAACTCCCTGGAAACCGCCTACCCCAACTTCATTAAGTTGAGCTTGAAGTTGGTAAATGACTCCCCAACTGCCAAAACAGCTGCAGAAAACATTTCTTTGTGTGTGTGTTGGGTTTTTTTCTTTCCTTCTTCTTCTTTTAAACTTCAAGCTTTGGAATTTCCAACAGAAGGAAAATGGTGGACCTGGTTCTCTACCGACACTGAGACCATGCCACCATGAGTTTCTCAGGGTAGTGGGGGCCTGTGGGACTTCATGTTGACTCTTCCTGTCCTCACAACTGAGGTCAAAGCTCAACTTGTTCTCCACTTAGAGTGAGGAACTTCTGTGCCAAATGCCTGGGTACCCACCTGTCATTGCTTAAGAGGAGAAGACTTGGAGTAATCTCTTTGAGACTACTGGGCAGGGAGCCCCTGCCTTTCATCCTTTCCTTTGATTAGTCAAATTAATCATTAAAAAAGAGGAGCAGAACATGGGGTCTGTACTGGTGGCTGCTGGTTTTGAGGTTCCAAGCTGCCGGCACTGTGCAAACATTTATATTCATTGTCTCATTGAAGCATGAGACCTTTAAGTGGGTTTATTTATCATCCCATACAGAAAGAAACCCAAAGCTAGAGAAGTAGCCTGTCTGAGGTCAATGTTGTATACACTTTTGCTTTGTTATTGTTGTTACTACTGTTATATGATACTTGGGGTTGAATTCAGAGCCTTGCCCTTGCTAGGCAGGTGATCTACCAGTTGAGCCATTCCCAATCCCTTTGTTGTTCTCCTTAGTTTTGCCCAGTCTCATGTTTTTGCTTAACTGGCCTGGACAGCAATCTTCCTATTTATGATTTCTGTATACGTGGGATGATAGGTATGTGACACTATGCTCAACTTTTTATTGGTTGAAATGGGTGTCTTGCAAACTTTTGTGCTGGCATTAAACCACAATCCTCCTGATCTCCAGCTCCCAAGTAGCTAGAATTACAGTTATGAGCCACTGCTCCCAGCCCAGAGGTAGGATTTGAAATCATTTATAGTATAGCCTTCTTGGTTCTGGTTCACTTGTGTGACCCATTGGTGCAATGTCTCATGGTTTGTTCCTATTAATGCCCAAGCTTAATTCAGATGCTAAAAGATTCATTTATAACCCTAGAAATGTATGAGGTTTTTTCTTTTTTTGTGTGTGTCAGTACTGGGGCTTGAATTCAGAGCTTCATGCTGTAGCTCAGCTTTTCTTCCCACAGCTGGCACTCTATTACTTAAGCCACACCTTCACTTCTGGCATTTTGCTGCCTAATCGGAGACAAGGGTCTCATAAATTTGTCTTATGGCTTGACTCTTCTCAGAGCATTCACTCCAGAAAAACTGATTCTGCCTTTCATCTGTTTTGTGTGTGTGTGTGTGTGTGTATACCCAGGTTTGAACTCAGAGCCTTACACTCTTGTTTAGCATCTTTGCTCATGGCTAGGACTCTACCCCCTTAAGCCATACCTCCAATTTGGCAGTTTGCTTCTTAATTAGACATACATTTCTGCTTGGGTTGGTTCCAAACATCGATCCTCAGATCTCAGCCTCCTGCGTAGCTAGGATCACAGGTGTGCACCACCAGCGTCCCGCTCTGTCTTTCATTTTGATTGTGGCAGGTGGTATTGCTTCCAATCGCTGAAGTGTCACCATCATCCAGAGACTGAATGTCCTCTTTCTTGCCCTTGCGCCCAATCACTGCCTCTGCCTGCTGCTAGATGCCCTATCACTCTTATCGTCCCTGCAGCCCCCAGCATCCGACATTTGATGTGGGACAGGATGACACTCTGAGAAAATAGTTGCAGATGGAATTCACACATCTCTGTGAGTGTGGAGATTGCAGAGAAGCACAGGCTGCAACTTGCTTTTACTTTTGCAAAAATGAGATTCCTCCTTTGTGAAGTTGTACTCCACCTTTGTCTTCCCACCGTGGGGCTGGTCCTGATATGAATGATAATGATCGAGATACAGGGTTGTGCCTATTGAGAGTTTATTAAATCCCTGCATATTTGGGTTAATCCTCACAACAATCCCATCTTACAGATGAGAAAAGGAAGAGCCAGAAAGATGTAAAATCATTCATAGCATGAATGTATAGCTAGTGAGAACTGGATGTGAACCCAGCAGTTGGAGTCCCAACTGCAGAGCCTTTATGCTCTTACCCAGGAAGGCATAAGTTGGATCCTCCAGCCCAGTGGTGAATGCATCCCACTCAGACCTTGGCTTTTATCCACATTAGCCTCTGCTAGCTTCCAGCTGATCTAGCTCTTTTTTTTTGTTTTTTGCCTCTGGACTTTTGCAGATGCTGTTCCCACCCTCTGAAATGCCCTTCCTTGGGTATCTCACCAGAGGGTGCTGCATCTGCAACCCCCCCCCCCCCCGCCCCTGAGTCTCCAGAGGCTCCCCAGAGCCTACAGCCTGCTGGGCTGGCTTTGGAGGCTGATGTCTTTGGAGGCTGTGCCAGAGAAGACAGTGTCCCCAGTGCCCACCCTGGCCTCCATAGCGACCCTCCTCAGCTGCTACCCACCACGCACACACTGTACAAATCTTACTTCTCCTCACTCACTCCCCTCTTTTGCCAACCACGCTGCAAGCGATCTCAGTTCTGGGGTGTTTGAGCAGAAACTACTCCATCCTGCCTTCCCAATTCTCTGCTATCTGTCACCTACTTGTCCTTCAGGAGTCATCCTGGCCACCTCATCCAGAAAGTCTTCATGGATTTCCCCAGCCTAGGCTCTCTGCTTCACAGCAAAAGAGCAAACTTTGTGCTCGGTATTCCTAATGCCAGGCCCAGAGAGAGACATACTGAATGAGTGACAGCTCCCGAAAGAGAGAGGTGAAGGATGTTAAATCCCCCCAAGGAGGAAGTTTGGAAGGTTCAGTCCAAGCAGGGGCCTTGGTTAAGCCAGGGGGAGCCTAGCTATAGGAGGTAGAGTCTGAGATTGTTCAAATGGCCTCAGATTCTATTCTGGATCTAAAGACCCTGTGTGACTCTAGGCAAGTTGCTTAACTTCTCTGACTTAAACAACCTCATCTGTAACATGGAGACTATTAATGCTGCTAGCTAGTAGCATAGGCTGTGTTGAGGAGTTAAATGAGAAAAAAAAAAAGTCCAATGTCCTGAACTATTCATTGTTGTTAAGGGACTGGTATAGGTGGAGGAGCCAGGACAATTTGCACTGTGTGGGCTACTTCAGGGCTCAGCCTCAGAACTCAGGGCCTGGGGACAAGGAAGAGCCCTGGGCTATTAGGAGCCTGTATCTTGGGGCCAGCTCTGACACTAAAGGCTATAGGAACTCAGCCATGATTTTTTTTTTCCTTCCTAAGACTTGCTTTTCTTCTTTTCAAAATAAGGACATTAATTCCCTTCCCAGAACCACCCAATAGGATTATTGTGGGAGATCATATGAGATAATATATATGAAAATGCCTGGAAATGTGCTCGGGGCTGTCTAAATACAAGGGATTACAGTTATCTGCAGGCAGTTTGTAGGAGCTTAATTATCAGCCTTCCCAGGCACTGCAGCTCTGTGCAACCCTGCAAATGTACCCTGTGTAGCTCCATGGCAGGAAGGGTCCTGTGGACAAACTGGGTTGCGAGCATGCCCCCAGGGGTCCCTGGTATTGGAGTCTGGAGTGAGCAGGTGGCACTGGGATGAACAGTGCTGGTGGACCCACCCACTTCTGGTCCCCAGTTTTGGACCCACAACCACTGCTGCAGAGGTGTGGGTCTGCAGGAAGGAAGGAAGGAGGACACTCTTGGCTTCAGGTGGGAAGTGCTCCAGATGCTTCCGGAAGTGGCTCTTCTGGGTTTGCTCCTGGCGGCTCCTTAGGCTGGGAGAGCTAGAGACTGGCACCAGCCAACAATGACTCGGCATTTGCTAGACTAGGCTGGCTGCTGGGGAAGGAGGGTGCCCAGCCTCCCTGCGTTTGCAGTGTTGTGTTATTTGGAGGCTGAGGAAGGGGCCGGGTCTGCCTTGGGGAGCCAGAGCAGAACAGCTTCATCATGGAGGGGTAACCCAAACTAGAGGGGCTCCACGGCTAAGGGGGAAGGGGATGCAGCAGGAAAAGTAAGAAGCTGATTCTGAGACACTCAAAGTCCTTCACTAAAGATGGGGCTGGGCTAACCAAGAGAACTGAAAGTCTTGGTTTGAAGACAGCCCAGGCAGAAAAGTCTGAGACCCTTATCACCAATTAGCTACCAAAAAATGGAAGTGGAGCTGTGACTCAAGTGTTAGAGCACCAACCAGCATTGAGCGAAAAAGCTAAGGGAGAGTGCCTTGACATTGAGTTCAAGTCCCAGTACTCACACAAATAAAAACAAACAAAAATAAATAGAAAGAAAAAAATAAAAGATGGGGCTGAAGGGCCAGTGGGAGGGGCAAACAGCAGACCAGGAGTCCCAGTGCTGACACCCACTTACTCACGCTAGGCTTGGAAATGTACCTCAATGGTAGAGCACTTGCCTAGCATGCACGAACACCATGGGGGAGAACAGGAAGAAGAAAAGGAAAAAAGAAAAGCTACCATCTTCCCCAGCTCCAATTGCAAGAGGGATGCTGATGACAGAGAGGTAAGCAAGAAGGAGCTTCCTCTGTCTTTGTGGACTCTGGCATGGACATAAAGATGTAAATTTCAAGGGAGAATGTGAGAAGTTTCAGAACAAAATAAGAGGTACATCTGCCCAGCACCAGTGGCTCACATCTGTAATCCTTGCTGCTCAGGAGGTTGAGATTTGAGGATTGCGGTTCAAAGCCAGCCTAGGCAGAAAAGTCCCAGTGAGACTCTTATCTCCAACAAACTACTCAAAAAAAAAAAAAAAAAGCTGGAAGTGACGCTGTGGCTCAAGTGGTAGAGTGCCTTTAGCACAAAGAGGCTCAGGCAAAGCATCTAGGCCCTGAGTACAAGCCCCAGGACCAGCAAAAAAATCAAAAATTAAAAAAAGAGGTACACCAACCCAACCGAGTGTGGTGGTGCATGCTTATAATCTCAGTACTCAGCAAGCAGAGGTAGGAGGATCAAGGTCTGAGTAAAAGTTCAAGAACCTATCTAAAAAATAAACTAGGGCAAAAAGGGCTGGCAAGCACGGCTCATATGGTAGAGTGTCTGCCTAGCAAGTACAAGGCCCTTAGTTCAAATCCTACTACTGCCAAAAAAATAAAAATAAAAATCTCTACCCATCCTCCACAGTGTGCCAAAGGCTGCAAAGAGTCAACTGGAGTGGAATCAATTGAACTCAATAAATATTTATTGATTACCAAAAACAGTCTCTGTCTTCAAAGGGTTGGGCTTTAAAAGGGAAATTGTCCCGTGCACATATAAAGAGAGGCCAAGGCAGGGCTGGAGGACAATTCCACACCCACTTGTGTGATGGTTTTAGGGTTGGCCTAATGCACCAAGCAATGCTCAGATTTGGACACTTGGGAGGCCACTCGAAAGTATCCACTGACACCATGGTGGTGGAAGGTCTCGTGTGGGAGCCTGTATCTCACTTTCTCCACTGCCAGGCTGGCCCAAAGGTAGGGAAGCTGCATGTGCACTGTGTGCCTGAACAGCATTTAGAGACTGAATGTGTCTGTCACTGACCAAAAGAGGAGCAACTGGGTACGTGTGTCTGACTGCCTGACGCCTCCTCATACCTTTATTAGCATCCGTGAGCTGGCAGTGAACCAACAATAGTCCCTCACGTGGGCCTGGTGCCCATGTCCATCTAACTTTCCCAAGCGATTCTCTGGGAAGCAGGGCCAAGTCTCCCAGTCACGTTACAGACATCAATATTGCTAGCTGACATTGTTGTTTTCTATGTGAAGGCTCAGATATGGCCACGTCACTGAACATACTCAGTAACCAGCCTGTCTTACAGAGGACCGAGTAATGGCCCAGGGACACACAGACCATACATCACCCACCTGCTGATCTCCCATGCCTATTCTAGGACACCTTAACTGCTCAGCTGTCCAAAGGGACATTCACTTGGTGCTGCTACAACAACCTCATCTCCTGAGCTCAAATTGGAGCTTCCTACTCACTACCCCCCCCCCACAGTCTGACTGCAGCCCCCCCCTCAAAGGCAGTGCCCTTAAATGCCCAACATCTCATGTTTAAATGTTACAAGACCTTGTCTGAGGCAAGCCTTGGAGTTCCTCTACATTTTTCCAGAGTAGAAACAAGTTCCTCCATCTCAAAGCCTCCCTTGGTTAGAACAGCCAGGGGAAGGCAGGATCGATGCACTGAGAAGTCTGTGATAATCCTAGAGCAAGCAGCCAGGCTGCTGTATAAAGACAGATTAAAAACTCATCGGGTGGAGATGAGGAAATAATTCAGCCGGTTGGCCACAGCGGGAAGGCTTGGGGCTGCAGGTGCTAGTGGTAAAATGTATGGACAAGCGCCAGGGATGGGAGCAGCTTTGGCCTTTAGAATCTGAATCCCTACTCCACCCTGCCACCACCTTAGTTCCACCCCCAGAGCCACCTTCCTTTGTTGCCAGTCTTGAAACCAAGGCTGACAAATCCTAGGCCTCCAGGGAGCAGCGAGGGGGAGGCAGGCTGGGGGGAAGCCGAGAACATCGTCTCTGCCTACCTCCACACCCAGCTTCATTTCCTCTGCAGCACTGAAATTGTGTTGCTCCTGTATTTGTTTACTCGTGAGCTGTTTCCACACCTAGACTAGAAGCCCCGCGAGGCCAGGAACCTGTCCAGTGCACACTGCAGAATACCTAGACCTCCAGCACACCATAGGGACTTAATCATTGAGTGAACACACACATGGATCGGAATCCTGCCCCTGCCGCTGTGTGACCTCGCTGGGCCTCCTTCCCCTGAGCTGGAGAAGGGCTGGATTTGTTTATTATCCCCGCCATAGGGATCTCTGCCCAGCCGCCCAGCTTCTAGGAAGCGCTCCATTAAAGGATGCTCTAAACCCGAGGTGGGAAGAAAATGGAAACCGTGTCGGGTGCGCCCGGCGCCAGCAGGGGGCGTCCTCGTCCAAGGCGCTGGGCGCGAGGCGCCTTCCGCAGGCTCCCGGGGAGGGGGGGCGCCGCCGAGGCCGCCCCCCCCCCACCGCGCTCCCCCTCCCGCCCTGTCCAGTTCACACGCCACCCTTCCCCCCCACGCCAGCGCGTGTCCCGGCTCCGGGGACGGTCTCCGCAGCCCTGCGCCCCGCACCCGCCGCGCCCGGCCCAGACTCCTCCCGCCCACGCGGCCCCATATGCCGGGAAAGAGCCTCCCACTCCCCATCTGTCACGCCACTCTCTTACCCCGCTCGCGGCTCCGCCGCGGTCCCCTCCTCCAGGAAGCCGGTCTTGATTGAGAGGAGGGACGTGCGCCCACCGTGCCGGCCCTGCGCCCCCTCCCCGACGCCCCCCTCCCCAGCGGCGGGCTGTGTGTGTGCTTGGGTGGGGTGGGGGGTGTCGGGAGGGTGCCCGCTCTCCCGGGCAGCCAAACCCCCCAGGGCTGAGCTCAGCTTCCAGCCAGGGTTTGGGAACCGATTTGAGATCCGCAGGGAAACCCGAGAGGCCAGGAGCGGGAAGGCGGGCAAGGACGCCGCTGGAACCCCATCGCGCCAGGCCCGGCGGGCAGGGGGCGCCTGGCGCGCGGGGCCTCGCCGGCAGCGCGGCAGGCCCACCCCGGGGGCCGCAGCTCGCGGGCAGCCGGGCCCGGGGAGCCGGCGCGGGAGCCGCGGTCGCGCAGGGGCGGGGGCGCGCGGGGCGGGGAGCGCGGGGCGGTGCGGAGCATCACAGGCAGCCTTCCTCGCCTGAAGGACTGGTTTCATTTCGCAGATTGATTATTGCTGCATGTGTGGATCTGTGTGTCTGCATGTGTGCGCGCGCGCGCGCATGTTTGGGCGTAGATGTGTGTGTGTGTGTTTAATGTGCCTTGCTTGTGTAATGAATGTTTGATTGCACCTACGTCCCGAAGCTGTTTTAACCACAGGTGAAAGCTCCCAGGAGAAAATAAATAAATAAATAATAAAAGCTGGCCCGCCACCCCTCTGCATCTCCTCTCAGACTCTCTCCATCCACACCTGTCTTCTGAAGCCAATCCCCTCGTTCAAGAATTCTGTTCCTGCTGAACATTCCCGTGTAAATGATGCTGATCTCCTCGGGGAAATCACACCCTTCAGTCGGTCAATCTCAAGGCTTTTATTAAGGGTGTGAAGGGGAGATGAACGAGGAGAAGGAGCTGGGGGGGGGGGGCGGGGAGGGAAGAACAGGAGTCAGGATTCAGAAAAAGGAAGCTCTCCCTCTTTCCACTGCAGGCTGGACTTGTTGGGATATCGCTTCTGTGCCAGCCTGAGGGCAGAGAAAGCAGTTCGAGTCAACTCCAATGTCAAGTGCAGTTCCTTACCTGTTTGTTTAGCTTTCCACTACAACCTTGTGACACTGGGGAGTTTACTGAACTACAGGAAGCCTTGGTTTCCTTATCTGTAAAATGAAGATAATCATATTTATATCTCCTAGTTGTGTTGGGAGGATTAAATGAGATAGTGCATTGGGTAAGGGTTTCTAGTACAAAGTAGGCACTTGTGGCATGCTAATTAAGGAGCTGGGTAGGGGTATAAAAAGCTGGTGGTGGGGCACAGGCCTGGGAGCCTGGGAGACTGTCCCGTTTGTTAGATAAGAGGCCGTTCTTGAGAGCCTGTGTGCTGGGCTATTCTTCACTCTGTGGATACAGCTGGGAGACTACAATACCTGGTCTCCATCATAAAGAACTCCTGTCTTGTGAAGGAGATCCACACAACACAGGACCTGAAGAGCTGAAGGGTATGTAAGCCATGGGAGGGGAACATTCTAGACCAGTAGAATTGTCTATTGGTGGGCACAGTGGTTAAGAGAGTGATGTCATGGCTGATTGTAGACCTAACATTTCAGTCTTCCACAGTGGTTGGACAGACAGCCTTGACTGGATGCCTGGGTTCAAATCTTGGGTCTGCAATTTGCTGTATTTGTAACCTCTCTGTGCTTCTGTGTCCTCTTCTATAAAAAGGACAATATCATTATTATGTTGTGTATTCATATGTGTACATGCAATCATATGCATGTGTATGCATGCTGGTCCTGAGACTTGAATTCAGAGCCTGGGATCTGTCCCTGTGGGGTTTATTTTATATTTATATTCTACCACTTTGAGCCACAGCTCCACTTCTGTCTTTTGGGTGCTTAGTTGGAGATGAGAGTCTCATAGATTTTCTTGCACAGGCTGGCTTTGAACTATAATCCTCAGATCCCAGCTTCCTGGGTAGCTGGGATTACAGGTATGAACCACTAGCCCCCAGAAAATGACCATATTATTAATAAAGGGTTAATGATAGTACTCATTTCATTGGACTGTTGTGGAGAATAAAAGAGCAAACAGTGTACTTAGCCTAGGCCTGACATGAAGTTAACATTCACCAACAGTTAAACAGCATTATCATTACTGTACTGAAGATTAGATGGCTTGAGCGGGTAAGAAGTGAGTAGAAGGCTCAGATCATAATCTGTGTAGAGTTCTGAGAAACCTAAGAGCAATGGGGAATTAGTGGGGCGACAAGATCAAATCTGTATTGACCTTGGTGTCAGCACTGGTTCCTCTTTCATACACCATGTGAGTTCATCAACAAGTCTTGCCAGCTGTACCTTTGTAAGCCCTGGGCAGCTGACCACTTCCTGTCATTCCACAGCCAGCACTCTGGGCAAAGCTGTGACCATCTCTTCTCTGCAGTGGTCTCCCAGCTGGTCTCCCCCACATGCACCCTTGTTCCCTGCTGCCTACGCATGCTTCAGGGAGAGGGTAGATTACTAAGGTCACTCCTCTGCTCAAGCCTGCCAATGGCTCCACATCTCAGGTCAAAGCCAGTTTTATGATGACTCTCAGAGCCTGTAACATGTGGCTCTCCTCTGCTTGTACTTCTCTAGCCTTGCAGGTTTCTGTGTACTTCCTTAAGTGTGAACTTGAAGAGCACCATCCATCCTCAGGATGTTTTTGTTGTTGTTTTTGTCAGTCACGGGGCTTGAACTCTGGGTTTGGGCGCTGTCCTTGAGCTCCTCAGCTCAAGGCGAGCGCTCTACCACTTGAGCCACAGCGCCATTTCCGGTTTTCTGGTGGTTAATTGGAGATAGGACTCTCACAGACTTTTCTGACCCATCTGGCTTCGAATCTGTCTCCTCAGATCTCAGCCTCCTGAATAGCTAGGATTACAGGCATGAGCCACTGGGACCTGGCTAGGATGTTTTTCTTTTGGGAGTACCTGGATTTGAACTTGGGACCTTATACTTGTTAGGTGAGCACTCTACCA